>NC_137078.1:89876499-90510053 GCF_951640355.1 Cnephaeus nilssonii
ACACTGCTTAGTGAAAGGAGCCGTCCCAGAAGGCCACATAGTATATGCTTGTACGCCTATGAAAATATCCAGAACAGGCACACCCAGAGAGAGCACGGAGATTAGTGGTTGCCGGGGCTGGGCCGAGCAGAGCGTGGGGAATGACACTGATGGGTGATGGGTGTCTTTCTGAGGTGATGAGAACGTTCTAAAACTGATTGTGGTGATGGCTGCACAATTCTGAATATACTCAAAGTCACTGACTGGTACAATTTAAATAGGGGAACTGTATGGTATAGCAGTTATCATCATAATAAAAGGCTAATATGCAAATGGTTGTCATGCTGTGATGCCGTAACACCTTAAGGACCCATTAGCAGGGACCTGAGGCTGCATGGTGCCAGGCCGGGGCCAGGGGACCTGAGGCCGCACCCCCCTGAGGCCGCGTCCCCTGCCCTGGCGCCTGGATGTGAGGCTGCGTCCCCTGCCTGGCGAGGCTTGACAGGGGGCTGGGGTGG
Organism: Cnephaeus nilssonii; assembly: GCF_951640355.1. Lineage (NCBI taxonomy): Eukaryota > Metazoa > Chordata > Mammalia > Chiroptera > Vespertilionidae > Cnephaeus > Cnephaeus nilssonii. The sequence continues at coordinate 89,876,997 of NC_137078.1, forward strand.
GGGGCGGTGCCGGCCGGGTCTTGGTGTTGCCCAATGGGGGTGGGGCCAGCTGGACACTTCTTTTTTTTTTTAAATTTTATTGATTTTTTACAGAGAGGAAGGGAGAGGAATAGAGAGCTAGAAACATCGATGAGAGAGAAACATCGATCAGCTGCCTCCTGCACACCACCTACTGGGGATGTGCCCGCAACCAAGGTACATGCCCTTGACCGGAATCGAACCCGGGACCCTTCAGTCTGCAGGCCGATGCTCTATCCACTGAGCTAAACCGGTCAGGGCTGGACACTTCTATTATAGAGAAAGGGCAAATAGCAATATTAAAATATTTCCTCTAATTAATGCCCTTTTAATGTGCATGAATTTCGTGCACCGGGCCATTAGTATCACAATAAAACGGCTATTTTAAAAAAACTCACAATAGCCTCCAAGCACCTCAGGCCCCCGGGACCACCAGAGCTGGCGCATGCCCATCTCTCAGTGCCCACTACCCCAAGCCTGTGCCTGATGGTCTATACAACCAACTACATAGGGTGCCGCCCCCAGGCCTCCCTCCACACCTCTGGCCTTGGGTGGTCCTGCCCTCGTTCCCTGGAGTGCCCTCCCTTTGTCATAAGGGGAACTCCTACATTCTTTTAAGGCGCAGGTACCACCTCTGCAGGAAAGTCTTCCCTAAGCTCCTAGGCCAGGTGTAGCTTCACATCCGGACGCCGGGGCGGGGGCACGGCCTCAGGGGGGCGCGGCCTCAGGTCCCCCAGCCCCAGCCCGGCACCACGCAGCCTCAGGTCCCTGAGTTGACCATTTTAATTACTTACTTGTGAACCTGTAAGTACCTGGCTGGACTGTAACCTTCCAATACGGTGCCGGGTACCCAGTGGGCGATGGGTGGATGAAGCGAGGAGCTGGAAGAGCATCCAGCTCAACCACCTCACTTGACATTTGAGGAAACTGAGGCCCAGAGAGGAGCAGACACACACGGCTCTCTCCTGTTCTCAGCCATACTGTGTGGCTGTGGGGTGTGCTGGGGCCTCAGCTCCCACCAGCCACCTCCTCTCCCACGGAGAGGCCTGGGGCAGCTGCCATCCACAGAGCCCGGTGCCCTAGGGGCCATGCTGCTCGTAGCTTCTCAGCTGGGAAGGCACCCGTCCTGCCAACATCTGAGTCTCGTACAGAAGTGGGAAGACAACAGCGAGACCTTAAGACAGACTCGGCAGCGGTACCCCTGACAGGAGTGTGGGCTCAGGTGCACCTGCCGTCTCTGAGACTCAGTCTTCCACAGAAAGGTTGCTGATGATACCTGCATGGGGCAGACGAAGTGAGCGTCTCTCAAAGACCTCCCTGCCCACGATGCTCCACGATCTGATGAGAATGAGTCGGACCCACCACACCCTGCTTAGAACCAGCCGCGGCTCCCCGCCAGGCACCAGAATGAACCTCCACACCGCACCCTGGCCCAATAGCCCTGCACGGTTGGCTCTGCTGTCTTCCTGCCCCTCCCTGCCCCTCCCCTCGTTTACTGGGCTCCAGCCCCCGGCCATCAGGAGTGTTCTCACCGAGGGCCTCTGGCCATGCTGTCCCCTCTGCCTGGACCGCTGTCCCTGCTCCCCCATCCCTGATCCTTTTCATCCTTCGGGGCCCAGCTTACGTGTCACCTTCTGGAGAGGCCTGCCCTGGCCACCCTGACTAAAGGGATGCTCTCGCTACGATGTCTGTCTCTTTCCTTCATCACAATGTGTAATTACAGTCAACCCTTGAGCCTGGGCTGACTGTAGAGTCAAAAGTTATAGGCAGATTTTCAACCACACAGGGGGTTGGTGCCTCTAACTCCCTCGTTTTTTCAAGGGTCCACTGGATATTAGAAAACAGCGTATAAACGTGTGCGCCATCTTTTCCCTGCACTGGAAAGACCTGGAGAGGAACCAGGTTTGTCTGGTCTCACTGGGTCCCTCGCTGGTGGGACAGAGTGGTGGGAACACAGTAGGTGCTCAATATATAGTTCCTGAATGAACAAACATGCCCCTCCCAGGAGGTTGTGAGGATCAGATAAGAAAGTGGGTGAGGAAATACTTAGTCGAGTCAATACCAGGTCTGGTGCCACCACTATCATCTCAATGTCACCAGGCCCCATGGACACTCAGATCCCTCTCCACTTCTCATTTGTTCTCCCCAAGGGTCTCCCCAGGGGCCTGCCCATGGGGGTGACCTACTCATCCTAACTGCAAGCCCCGTATCCTGGAAACACCCTTAGTCTCGGGCAACCGTGCTGTGTACGTCTCCAGCCCCATCTGTCACCTCTCATCTGTTCGCAGTTCCCTCGATGCCCTGGCTGCACACACCCGTCCCTTTGCCTGAGTGCCCCCCCTCCCCCATCATCCTGTCCCCCAGGATTGGTGAATCTGACCTGTGCCCCTCTGGGAGGCCTGCCCTCCGCTCTCCATAGCAGATAACTCAGACCTCCACTGAGCATGCCCGACACATGCTCCGTAGGCAGTGATGTGCTAGTAAATGGCTGACTGGGGCATGGGGAGCTGTGATTTGTTGTATTTGCTGATTTCTGTGCTGTAAACGCTCCCACCAGGGCAATTTGAGAGACCTGAGCTGGGAAGAAATGCTCACAGTTGGCTGTTGTAAGCCAAGCTGGCACAGACCAGCTCCATCCCACCACTGGACCTAACCCACAGGTGACTGCTCTGTGTTCTGCCCACTGGTTGGGGTAGGGGCTGGGTCTTTAATCTCCACATGCCCAGCACCCAATGTAGGGTCTGGCACATAGAAGGTGCTCAGTTAATTCAGTTTTCTGAATGAAGGTAGGTCTGTCTCCCCACTGGACAGGGAGCAACGTGAGGGCAGGGACTGTGGGTTTGACAGGTTCAGACACACAAAGCGTTTAGAACACACAGCAAGTGCTACATAAATGTTAGCTACGCTTCCTCACCCAGCATGCAAGGACAATAATAATTCCCATTTATCAAGTGCTTCCCAGGTGCTGGGCTTAGTGCAAGTGATTTACATGGGTTTTCTCACTAAATTCACATGACCACCCACTGAAGTACCATTAACACCCCCTTTTTACAGATGAGAAAACTGAGGTTCAGAGGGGGCGAGTGACCACGCCAACGTCACACAGAGCTGAACGGCAGAGCTGAAGACTGACGGCAAGTCTTTGTCGTTCCAAAGACCTTGTGCCCAGGTATAACCAGACACAGAAATCACCGTGTGGCCGAATATGAGGACCGGAGACCATCTTGGGATGGTGCATGAGGCAGTCATTCAGCAAGGGAGAGGCAAAGCCTGGGCCCCAAACAGGACTTGGGGTCAAAGCAGCCGCCTTCTGCACCCGCCTTCTGCTGACGCCCAGAGCCCTTGGCCAGGCAACTGCAGGCGGGGATGGCAGCCGGCCGGCCAGGGAGGAGGATTACAAAGAAGCAGATTTCCTCCCGCCTGCCCCCCGGGCTCCGGGGAGAGGTGATAATTGACCGAGTGAGCCCTCAGTCAGGCCAAGGCAGGGCTCCATCTGGGCCTGGCACGGTGGGGCCGCTAATTGGCACTGGGTGATCCTCGAAGCCTCCCTGGTTGGCTTGCTGCTCTGCTCCCCCCTGTCCTCCCAGAGACTCCAGTTTACTCCCCCAAATGACTGATGCTGCAATTAAGTCAAAAGCTCGCGGCCCAGAGTGGCCGGCTTTGGGGCGGGGAAGAGCGTCTCTGTCTTTTTTTATTTTTATTTTTTTATTGATTTTTTATAGAGAGGAAGGGAGAGTTAGAAACATCGATCAGCTGCCTCCTGCACACCCCCTACTGGGGATGTGCCCGCAACCAAGGTTCATGCCCTTGACCAGAATCGAACCTGGGACCCTTCAGTCCGCAGGCCGATGCTCTATCCACTGAGCCAAACCGGTCAGAGCCGTCTCTGTCTTTTGGGTGTCCGGTGGCTCTAGGCAGAGGAGTGCTCACCACAGTTTAGCTCCTGCTACTGAGAACTGAGCAGGAGGTCTGATGACACTGAACCTGGGCATGGACTGTGGAGCCAGCTGCCAGGGCTAAGTCCCAGACCTGCCTCTTGCTAACAGCGGCAAGTTACTTAACTCTGTGCCTCAGTTTCCTTGTCTACATAATGGGGGTAATGATAACACCGACGTTGTATTTGTTGCGAAGATTACACGAGGCAACATAGAGACAGCACTTGCAACAGTGCCTGCCCGGCTCAGGTGAAGCGCTACACGTGTTTGATGTTGTCGTCCTCATTTACTCTTGGCCCACCACCGGCTATGTGCTCAGCCCTGGGGATACAGAGACAAAGATATAGCCCCCGCCCTCGGGACAGTGGGCCCAGTTGGGGAGATGTATTAAGCCCCTATTATGTGCCAGGCACTGGGACATTGAGACAAAAGGCCCAGGCCCTGCTTGTAAGAGGGGGGGGGGGGGGGCTAGAGCACCTTCTTTTAACCAGCCTGAGTGCTGGCCACGGTGGGCAGAGGGGCCAGGGGCTGAGCTCTGGGCTCAGCAGTGCCAGGTGGTATGAAGGCAGAGGGCATATTGTCCTGCCTTGGGATCTCCAAGAAGTTCTGGGTTTGGGTCTTGGGAAAGGAATTTGACTGGACAGAGGAAAGTCCCGGCCCAGAGCGGGGAGGCCCGGACTCCGCTGCCCTCGCAGCCCTTGCTTTGTGAGCCCACTCGGGGCTCAAGCAGGACCACCTCTACGGCCTCTGCCAGCTGCGGGACTCTGGCTGCGGACGGGCTCCGGCTCCCAGCCCTGGGCCCTACATTCTCCTGAACCAGGGAAACACGGATGTGTGTATGTTCTGGGGCTCGTGCCGTGCACATGCCAGGGCTGAGCCTGTGTTGTTCTTGTGGCTAAGTGGGCGGGGCTTGGGGTCTCCCTCATGCAAAGTGGCTTTTGCATTTTGCACGCTTCTTGTTTTTTGCTGCTGAGGTTGAGCCAGGGGAGTCAGTCCCCTAGGCTGGCTGGGCAGGGTGCCCGGTCCTCTGCGCCATGGGCGAGGCCACGCTGGAAGCGGGCGGCAAGCTCCTGGGATAGAAGGGGCTTCTATCCCTGTGGCTAACGTGCGCCTGCCCGGTGCTAAGCCAGGAGTCTCCCTAGCCATCCCCTCGCCCAAGGTCACTCAGGGAGTTAGGGGCAGAGCCTGCGCTCCCACAGCCCATGTTCTCCCTCACACCTGCCTCCAAAGCCCTCAGTGTTCCTCTTCCCCTCTTCCCTCCCCTGGAAATGGGGGGGGGGGGTGGGGCTGCCTGGCCAGATTACGTCCAGGGAGCGCCTCAGGGTCATTCCCCTGTGGTGGTAGCTCCTACTGGGACCACCCAGGGGATGTCAGTCATCTTGTCCCCCCCCCCCCCCCCAAATCCTCACATGCCCAGGACCCCCTGCCTGCCCTGCTGGGACCTGGGCTCTGTGGATCCTCGCCAGCAGCTGGCAGGACTACAGAAGTCAGAAGGCACTGTGTTAACTCACCTCCTCTTTGCCTGAGCGGGAAACTCACGGCCTCCCCCGGCCAGACGCCACCCCGGCCGTCTGCCGAGCCCCTCCTCTGCTCCAGACCCTGCAGGGCTCCCCTGTGCCTGGGGTGCGTCCCCCTCAGCTCCCAGCCCCGCCCAGCTGCGCCCTGGGACCCCGTCACAGGAGGCAGCGTCAGCTCCCCGGCAAGCTGTGCTCGGTCACTTCTGCTCAGGCAGTTCCCTCGGCCGGATACACTGCCCAGCTCCAGCCCGGCCAACTCCTCTTCAGCCTTCAAATCTCAGCTCCAGCCCAAATCACCGTTGGGCCCTTCTCCTAGGACTGGGGTTTGGGGCTGAGACACTGCGTCTGCCCTGCACGATTATACGATCGTAGTTCTCTGCGCCAGGCTCTGCGCCCGGCTGACAGTGGGAATCCACTATGTCCGGGGCCTCTCAGCTCCGGTGTTTGGCCGAGAGGTGATGGACAGGAGGTCTCTGGAAGTGTTTGCTGACTGACTGAGGCTCAGAAAGGTGCATTCTTGTGCTTAAGGTCACTCATCTTGTGTGTGGCCTGGAGATTTTGTTCTAGGCCTCTGGAGTCCCCCAGAACCCCTCCCTGTGCCCCCAGGAATGGCTGTCAATGCATCCCACCTTCATCATTCTTCTTGGCATTTCGTTAACATCTGTCTCCCCATGTCCCACCTTCCCACCCACCCAACTGTGAGCTACATGGGGACAGCCACCTCGCCTGCCTCGCCCACTGCCTGGCACAGAGCCTGGCGCAGAGCAGGCCTGTAGGTCCCTTGGCCCCAAGGCTACAGTAACCAGAACTTTCATGACCACTGTGTCTCTTGACATCTCCCCCCCTGCTGCATGTGGGTGTGAGGGGGTGGCAGAGCTCAGTCTCCTGGGGAAGTCAGACCCTGCACCCCACAATCTGCAAAGGCAGGTGAGGGTGCTTCACACCCTTCCAGCCCCTGGATCCTATGTTGGCCCCCAGTCTGGGCTCTGGCCTGCCTCCCTCCATGCTATCCCCACGTAGGGGCTGGGAGCTCCCACCCAGCAGGCAGCCCCATTCCTCCAATTTCCTCCCAATTAATCAAGCTCTGAACTTTTTAATTATCTGCCTGCAGGGTGACTCTCCACTCTGGTGAAGCAATTAAGGACATTTCCAATGCTGTGCCGCTGCCGACCAGGCCTTGATGGAGGAGGTGAGTGGAGGGAGGGGCTGGTGACAGGAGGGGTGGACAGGAATCCCCCTGGGCCATGGGGCGGCTGGGAGGCTGTCCTGGGGGCCTGGCCAGGGCCCCTCAAGAGATCTGGGGCAACACTGTCCAGGGCGACCCCCAGTGTTCACTCCACGGCCCTTTCTCTGCAGTTAGACTCTGGCTTCACCCGGGCACTGGCTAGGTGCCTTACAATCTTCCTGCATCCTCACCTTGACCCTGGGAGCAGGAAATAGAATTATCTCTATTTTACAGACAAGGAAACAGAGGCTCAGAACCGTGAGGCAACTCCAGAGGTGCAGCTGGGATTTGCAGCCAGCGCTGGGTTCACCCCCACTTCGTTCTATTGTCTCTCAAAGATCGGCAGGGCCTGTCCACGTGCCCAGGAGCACCGAGGAAAGGGGTGGCTCAGGGGGAAGAGATCCTACCCAGGCCTGATGAAGAACGCAGGCTCTCCACCTGCAGGGCTGGCGACAGGAGAGGGCGGCGCAGGCAGTGGGGACAGCCCGTGCGAAGGCACAGAGGCGTGACCGGCACGGTGAGCGCCTGGGGAGCCACATAGTTCAGGATCGCCGAAGCATGAAGTTCGAGGCTGAAAGAGGGGAGAGAGGAGGCTGGGGAGGCAGGTGGGGTCGGGTCATTGGAGGTCAGGAGAATATTCATGATCTTCTGGTTCAAGCTTCTCATTTTATGACGACAGGCGACATGAGTCAGACATGGACAATGACTTGCCTAAGGTCACACAGCAAGTCCGTGGCTGATGGAGCCAGGGCTGCAGCCCCAGAGTCCTGCTACCCAGACGGGCAGGGAAGGCCGAGGGGAAGAGGAGTGGCAGCTGTCAGATCCCTGCAGGAGCCTCCCGCCTGGTGTCCTGGCTTCTGCCCCAGCCCTCCCGCCTCCCCTCTGGCTGTGGTCTGCTCTCAATGTACCAGCCAGAGGGATCCTACAGAACAGGAGTTGGAGGTGGGTTGCTCCTCTGCTCAAAGCCCTTCAATAGTTCCCATCTCACTGGGGGTACGAAGAGCCCTCAAAGCTCACTTTACCTCGCTGGTTAAACTTATGGGCAGGCATTTCATTTTTATTTATTTTTATAACTGTATCCCCTTTACCTCTCTGAACTTACCTCGTACTACTCTCCCCTTTTTAAAAAAATATATATTTTATTGATTTTTTTTACAGAGAGGAAGGGAGAGGGACAGAGAGTTAGAAACATCGATGAGAGAGAAACATCGATCAGCTGCCTCCTGCACACTCCCCACTGGGGATGTACCCGCAACCAAGGCACACGCCCCTGACCGGAATCGAACCTGGGACCCTTCAGTCCGCAGGCCGACGCTCTATCCACTGAGCCAAACCAGCCAGGGCTACTCTCCCTTTTGTCCACTCCATTCCAGCCACACTGGCCTCCTGGCTGTCCTGGAACACATCAGCCACTTCTGGCCCCAGGGCCTTTGCACGTGTAATTTCCTTTGCCTGGTTCAAGTCCTAGCTCAGCGACTTCTTCACTATGCCCCTCTCTGAGCCTCACATCTTCCTTCTATAATTGAGGTCAATGCTCCATACTCTACCTTCCTCTCTAGGTTAACATGAGGTCCTAGTGAGAAAGTGGGTGACAAACAGAGCCTCACAAAATCTCTCTCTCCAGTTTGAGATTATCACCGCACAGGGCTTATAAAGGTCCTCGCTGGGTCCTTGAGAAAACAGGCCCCCAGACCGTAAGCTGGATCGACACGCCAGGGCCTCCTCCCAGCCTGTAATCCTCAGGCCTCACAGACGCTGGAAAAGCGAGTGTTAAATAATAATCACAATGTGCCCGAGGGGAAGCCGGATGTGTCGGGGAAAGCTTGACACATCTGGCAGGGCCAGGTCCGCGTCCCCCCGCACATCTGGCTGCTGTATTGACAGGTGGTGTAGTGGGTCACTGAGGAAGGAGGGCCTGGAGGGCCCAGTCCTGGTGCTCCAAGGGGGTGATGGCCGGATGGAGCTGGGGGACATCTCCCGAGCTGCCACGGGCCATTACCCCGCTGTGGGTCCCTGCAGCAAGCCACCCACTGTACTTTGGTGGCTGTGTTCTGAGGGGCCAACTTAGGACCCAGAACCCGGGCTGCCAGATTTCCAAACCCCTGCCTTCTTTTGTCAGCGCCAGCCACCCCTGCTGGGCTTGGGGAGCCTGGGAAAGTCCCTCCCCTCTCCAGCTGGGGGGTGCATTTTCGGGGTCACCTCATGTAGCACTTCCCCTTCTATGGGATCCAGAAATGTGGTCATCAGCTCCACCTGAGGGAGCCCCCCCCCCCCCCCCCTGTGCTGAGACTGGCCTCCTCCCTCCTCCCACCTGCCCCAAGAAAGCCATGGTCATTAATAAAGGACACAATTAGCTGTCAGCAGAGAACATGTCTGGAATTTTTTACCTGCCCATGAGCTCGGTTAAGGCAACAAACCCCCGGACCCCCCGGGGAAGCAGCTGCCACACACCTTTCAGGGGCCCCTACGCCGGGCAGGAGGGGGCCTGTGACTTTTCCAGGGTGGGTTCCGCAGGCCCGGGCCTGCGCAGGGCAGTTTTTTCCAGGCCAGTGGAGAAAGTGACAGAGTAAGAGAGATTTCCTGGCAGAAGTGGTTTTTTTTTTCAACCCAACAGGCAATACAAATTCAATACAATTTTCTCCCCCTTCCTGTGCCGACTTAGAGTCTTTTAGAGCGAAAAGGACTTTAGAGAAGAGATCGTTCAATGTCTCACTTGACACCTCATTTTATGGCTGGGGACACTGAGGGCCGGGGTGGGGGCGTGGCCTTGTTTGTGGCAGAGGGAACTGAATGTGCTTCTCGATGGGTCCCTAAGACAATTAGAATTTGTAGCCCAAATCCGAAGGCATGTTTCACCGTCCCTGGCGGCCATTCGCACACACTGCTGAGCCCACTCTGTGCTGGCGCCGGAGGGGCAATGGCTAAGGAAGACGTGGTCCCTGCCCGCATGGAGCCGAGGGTCTAGACTCTAGAGAGAGAGCCAGAGGGAAAGAAGCTATGGACAAACACAAACACTAAACACAATTTGTGACTGCCTTTAGGGCAGCGGTTGCCAACCGGGGGTCCACGGGCCACTGTTGGTCCGTGAGGACCGAAAGGTTGGCGACCACCGAAAAGGTGGCATTTAAAACGCAACCCCTGCAGAGAAGAATGTGTGGCTGAGTGGGAATAATATTTGCAAAGGTGGCACAACCTCAGTGCCTCGGTTCCTCCTCAGTGAGATAGGGTCATTACCAGGCGCCTGCTACCTGGTTTGCTTGGCCCCGGGACAGACACCGCTATGCCCAGGAGGGCACTTTCTGTCTGGGCACCTTTGTCCTAACAACACCACGCAGTTGGGATTAGTCTCCTCTATTCTGCAGATGAGAAACTGAGGCTGACAGCCGTGCTGTGCCTTCCCCGGGGCACACGGACACCAAGCTCAGCAGCCCAGGCCTCCAACGCCTGCCTGGCTCTCCTTGCCTTTCTGGGTGCTTCCCCGAAGCCCTGCCTCCCCCAGGACCCTGAAAGGTTGGCCTGCTTGAGCCCTGGTAGCCTGTGACTCGAATGCTAATGAAAATCCCACTCAAGAGGTCCTGGCATCTGGCGCCTCAAGGAGAAGGACAGGACGCAGGGAGAAGGGGAGAGCTTGCCCACATTCACACTGAGGCCTGGGGGGGCCTGCAATCACTCTTCCTCCTCGGGGTACAGAACCCGCTGCCCTCCTCCTGTTGGCTTCTGGGGATCAGGCATAGACCTCAGCTCACCCAGGCCATAAATCAAACGCACAAGATGTGGCTTTGGCAGCCATCCCAGCGAAAAAGATCTGGGGGTTTGAGTTGACCACAAGCCAAAAGCTGCTGAAAAAGCCAATGTGGTCTTAGGCTGTCAGAGTGGAAGGAGAGTGACAGCCCAGCATCCTCCCTGCTGCTCAGGCAAGGTCAGTTTTGAACTCCGCATTGAAAGGAGGTTCCATGAGAGTGAGAGTAGACAGCACAGCTCAGGCCCCCAGCTTGTTCTCCATCTGTGACCGTCTCTGGATGGTGCTGGGGGGGAGCTTGGAGTGGGGTCTCAGGTACATGCTTTCCCAGGCGGCACTTTCTAGGCACACAGCACAGTTCTGGAGCCCCTCTAGCCCTGGACCATTCTCTTGTCCGGATCCCTGGGAAGTGTGAGTTCTCTCCTACATGTAGCTCAGCTTCTGCCTCCACATCCTAGCCCTTCTGGACACTGGGGATTTTGAGATCATGTGAGATCACGTGTGTGGGCCTGCCCTTGATTTGAGAACAGACCTACTCATAAAAACAAGCCTTTTCTAAGTAATATCTTTATGCCCAACTCTATGTTAGGCAATAGGCAAAGTGGATTAGGATACCATCCTTGGCCTTGAGGTTCACTGCTAAAAGGGTCCCCAAAGAAGGCTCTTCAGAGGAGGGGCCATTTGAACTGGGTATTGAAGGGTAAGTAGGAGTCTGTTAAGGCCAGAAGAGATGTCGGACATTTCAGGCAGATGGACAGTATGTACAAAGGGAGTGATGGGCATGGCAGGGTGGCTGGAGCATGGGATATGTCGGGGGAAGGGTAGGGCACAAATAATGAAAGGAGATCTGAGGTTATGTCCCAATGGGCTTTGTGTGCTCAGTGATGGGGTTTGGGGTTTTATTCTCTAGGGCAGTGGTCGGCAAACTCATTAGTCAACAGAGCCCAATATCAACAGGACAACGATTGACATTTCTTTGGAGAGCCAAATTTTTTAAACTTAAACTTCTTCTAACGCCACTTCTTCAAAATAGACTCGCCCAGACCGTGGTATTTTGTGGAAGAGCCACACTCAAGGGGCCAGAGAGCTGCATGTGGCTCGCGAGCCGCGGTTTGCCGACCACGGCTCTAGGGGAACTCGTGCTGGCCCTCTGCTGGTGCTCAAACGGCCGCCCCGGTACCCTCAGCCCTTTCTTCCAAGCCGCCTGCCCAGGACCTGGCCTCCTCTCACTGCAGTGGCCTGCTCTGGCCTCTGCTGGCTCACGCCCAGTCTCAACTCTTTGCCTGTCCCCTCTCTGTTTTCCCCAGGTATCTTCCTCCTCTAGCTCTCAAGCCCTTCCTCCTCTCTGGTCACCAGCACTGCTGCCCTACCATTAAACGTGAACTGAGCTATCAGCACAACAGCCACCACCTATTGTGCGCCTACTGTGTACCAGGCTGAGGGCTTCATGTAAGTTATCAGAGGGCCATGCAGCACAGGAGTGGTTAGGAGCACAGCCTCTGGAGTCAGGGTCTCTCTAGCCTTGAACCCTGGCTCTGCCACTAATCTTGGGCAAGTTACTTAACGTTGCTTTGTGCCTCAGTTTCCTCACCTGGAAAATGGGTCTATGCGACATACTTTCTAGTGAAGACTCAGAGTTAACACCATAGCGTGTGTTAGCCTTTATCAGCAATTCTTACAGCAATCCTGTAAGGTAGGTACTATGGATAACCTCATTTTTAGAGGAGACAGCTAAGGTTTTGTGAGGGTAAGTGACCCACAGCCACAGGCAGCATCAGAGCTGGGAGGGGAGCACTACACCTGAGTCCAAAGAGGGGGTTGGTACAAAGTACTCTACGACCTCCCCTCTTCCCAGCTGGTATCCAGGCTGGGCCTAAGGACCCGAAGTTCAATGGGCTTCCAACCTGGTGGGGAAGATGCCCAGGTAACCCAGCAGTTTCCAAACAGTGTGACCAGTGCCAAGGGATGCATGGGAGTGGTGGGGGGGGGGAGGAGAAGGGGGGAGAGAAGGTGCTGGGCCTGGGAGCCCAGAGAAGGGGGCCTGAACACTGCTCTTTCTAGAGATGATAACACTGGAGCCGACTTGAAAGACATCAGAGGACAAGACAAAAGCATGAGAGGGGGGCATGCTGGGCAGAGGAACAGCCTGGGTGAAGGTGTGGAGATTTGAAGGTGCACAGCAAGGCTGAGGACCTGCAACGGCAGCCCCGAGTCTGTTAGTGTGGGGGTGCAGGGCATGAGGCTGGACAGGCAGACAGGTAGGGTGGACAGCCAGGAGCCTCCCGCCCGGCCCTGGACCATGTGCTGATGCCCCTGTGCCTGCTGCCTGCAGATCAGCTCGCTGTGCCTATGGCATGACGGTCTGTGAATCCACAGAGGACGGGGATTCTTGGGTCACACGGCCCCCACGGCAGAGCAGGGACCGGGGGACTCCAGTCTCCTCTGCAGGGCCCCTTTGAGTCCAGCCGATCCCGAACTTTCCCAGGGAGAGACGCCTTCTTCAAAAGTTACTTTAAGAAACACCTGGATCCCCAAACCTTACAAAAATCCCACAGCGTCTCCGTTTTAAAGGGCCAAAAGTTGAAAACTATGAGCTAACAGCAAGATTTGCAGAAACAAGCGATCTTTGGCCAACAGCTGGGATACTTCATGACAAATTGGCCAGACGCGGTCCTTTCAGAGCGATCACCTTTAAAAGGGGCTTCAACCTGCCCCTAAATGTCTCCTTTATTTGAATAGCCTGTTTATGGGGCCTAGACTGCTGTTCCCAGCTTGCACTTTGATTTTATAAAACAGGAGGAAAGTGAGTGAGAGAGAGAGAGACAGACATCAAAACAGAGGACGATGACAAACCTCTAATCTCATAAACGCCTCTTATCTCAGTCCTTATAAAAATGGGGAGGCCTGGTTGTCGCTGAAAGTGGCTCCGAACGCTCATAAACCTGACAAGCACTCAGCTCTAGCACCCACAGGGAAGGACTCTAATCCTTGAGAAAAATGAAGATAAAGAGGGGAGGCAACTTCTGGTGAAGGGCTGCCTGCCGCGCGAGCCCACGCCGTCACCAGGCGAGGGCTGGGGAACACAGCTTCCTGGCCGACTTTCTCTGACCTCGTGGCAACCCTGCTGGAGAGAGTCTCCCTGGTGACAAGAGAGGCCAAAACTAACATTTTAACATTTGTAATCTCCTCTGATAAATAACAGCTCACACTCAGAGCTTACTCTGGGCCAGGTACTGCTTTAAGTGCCTTCTGTGGATTAATTACCGTAATCTCAAATCACACTCTAATTATCCTGTTTACAGGGGCCGCAGGCACAGAGAGGTTCGTCGCTGCCCAGCATCACCCAGTCAGTGAGTGGCCGAGGCAGGGATTTCAGCAGAGATGGAAGCCATGTGCTTTCTGTCACTCACCGCTCGCTCATCAGGCAAGGGGTGGGCTCCAGGCTGGGTGGGGGCCGTCGCTCAGCTCCATCACCTCCTCCTCTCGTTACAACATCCTGGCCCTGTTTTATAGCCGAGGAAACTGAGGCTCCGGGTGGTTGAATGGCCTGGCCGAGAGCACATAGTGTGGGGGTGGCAGAGCTGGGATCCACCCCAGGTGCCTGGCTCCAGGGCCTGGCAGCACCCAGCCTCCAGATCTGACCATCCTGAGAGCCCCCGAGGGGCTGGGGTCAGTTAGGGTCCCAAGGGTCAGAATCCGATGGCCCTGGGCGGCCGGCTTTGTCTACCCTGCTGGACTCAGAGTCCTCTTCTGAACCGGACAGCTCTGGAGCCCTTCCTGGCTGTGTCTCCTCAGGGAGGCGGTCAAGTGCAGTGGTTAGCGCCGTGGTTCCCAACCTGGGGCATGTGCCCCACAGGGGGGCAATTTGGTTTTTAAGGGGGCAATTCGAGAATGAGTTATTAACAGTAAATTTTTTGCATTTCTTAAGGTTCTAGGGGCCTCATATACAGTATATAAATATATATATTGTGACATAGTTAAGCATTTCAGTTCTCTAATATATGTTTTGAAACTTTATTGGCTGTTTTTTCATATCACTTCATATTATTATTATTTTTTAAACAAATTTCTTAGGGATTTCTTCCTCAGTACTTAAACTGTCCTTTTGTGCTTTTATTTGTCTCTTTCATGGATGCCATGTTCTTTGGAAGCTTATTTAGGCCAAGTTAATGGCTTGTTAGGCTTCCTCCACGTGACTAGGAGTTCACTTTTTGAATAATAAGAATTATATGTCATGGGGGGGGGGTGTCAGGATTTTAGAGACGCGTAGGTGGGGCATGGCCAACAAAAGGCTGGGGACCGCTGGGTTAGTGCTCGGGCTTAATCCAGCTCCACCACTTCCTGGCTGGGCGACCTGGCATAAATCACATAAACTCTGTGCCTTAGTTTTGCCATGTGTAAAATGGGGATCACAATGTTATCTCTGCCTAAGCTTATGGAGAAGATGGTTAATACACATGAAGTACTTAAAGCACTGCCCAGGGTGCAGCAGTAAACGTGAGGTGTTATTATTACTGTGGTCTCCTCTCCTTGGGGGCCTGCCCTGCACCCTGGACCCACTGCCAGACCGGACAGCCTCCTGACCAGCTCTCAAGCCCCTCACGTCACAGACGGCTGCCTGGCTGGGCCAGCCCCTGAGCTGCCTGGGCCGCCGGCCATCTTATAGAGAAAGCAGCAGTTGGAGTTCAAACCCCAGCCCCAGCTCCTCCTGGCTGAGGCCTTCAGGCCCGTGACCACTCCTCTTCGAGTCTCTGCTCTCTTGTCCCTAAAACAAGGATGTTAGCGCCTGTTTTAATAACACAGCAGTAAGAGTCGGGACTTAGGCTCAGACAGACCTGGTCTCTGCTTCTTGCTCTCTGCATGACCTTGGGACCATTGCTTGAACCCCTGGGGCCTCGGTTTCCTCAGCTGTACAATGGGGACACTCCCTTGTAGGGTTTTATATTGTGAGGACAAAATGAAGTTAGAGCTCAACGATGCCATGTCCTGCCCTGCAGGGGCTGTTAGAATTACCCACTTCTCCTGGTAGAGATCATTCATTCAACAGACATGAAGCCCTACTATGTGCTAGGCACTGTTCTAGCTGCTGGAGACACAGCAGCAAGTGAGACAAGCAGGTTCCCTAATTGTAGAGCTTTTAATCAAGTGAGGAAGATGAACAATAAACATATCAAATAAAAACCGTGATGTGCTAGAGGGGCTGAGGGTAGGGGTGGGAACTACTCTAACCGGGGTGGTTAGGGAGGGCTTCTCTGAGGAGGTGACACAGAACTGAGACCTGGAGGACAAGGAGGACCTAGTTGTGCAGAGAGCGTGGGAAAGAGGATTCCGGGTAGAGGGAAGAGCTTATGCAAAGGCTCTTCCTCGGGAGGGAATAAATGGCCCAGGGTGTTTGAGGAGCAGTGAAGGGGAGGCCCGAGTAGTTGGAAAGGGTCAGGAGAGTGGGAGGTGGGCAGAGCAGGAGGAAGGAGCCCGGGCCAGGCCCCGAGGGCTCAGAGAGGAGGTGCAGATGACTCTCAGTCAGTGGAACCACTGGAGGGTTTTTTTTTTAAAAAATATATATATTTTATTAATCTTTTTACAGAGAGGAAGGGAGAGGGATAGAGAGTTAGAAACATGGATGAGAGAGAAACATCCATCAGCTGCCTCCTGCACACCCCCTACTGGGTATGTGCCCACAACCAAGGTACATGCCCTTGACCGGAATCTAACCTGGGACCATTGAGTCCCAGGCCGATGCTCTACCCACTGAGCCAAACTGGTTAGGGCTCCACTGGAGGGTTTTAGGCAGGACTGGGAAGCGACCTGTGATTTGAACAGGTCCCTCTGCCTGCTGAGCGGTCCAGGCAGAGATGACAGTGGACGGACTGGGCGGTGACAGTGAGGGTGGAGAGAGGTGGTCGGATTTAATGAGGACCCACGAGCAGCTTCTTCTGCCCACAGGAACACCCACTCGAACGTGAGGGGTGAGAGGTGAGGTGCCAGGTGAAGGAATAAAAGTGTTTCCTTCCGAGTATTTCGCGATTTCAGCAGAGCCTTCTCCCCAAGGACTCCCCATCAGCACGCTGACTGCCCACGGAGAGCCGGTAATTAGGCTGCTGGGACAGGTGCCCGAGGGGCTGGCAGGCGCCCCTCTGGGCCGCGTGGAGCCTGTGGCCACGCTGCTCCTTGGCAGGAAGTTCAAAGGGAAGAAGGCTGCTCCAGGCAGCTCCCCGCTCCATTTTTAGGGTCCTCCTGTTGCTCCTCACCCAAGCCCAGGCATGTGGCTTCCCAGCTGCCCGAGGCCCCAGGGGATGCTGCTCGAGGTCTGTTCTTGCCCAGCTCCTGACATCCGCCCTCTGCCCTGAGCCGTGCACGAAGCTGGTGCTGGGAGGGGCCGAGGACACGTCTTTGCCAGGGAATCAAATGTCACACTGCCTGTCCCCCGCGTGCATGTAAACAGGATCCTTCCCGAGACACCGGGCCTTCATGCCAGGAGTTAATTAATCAAACAGTGGACGTTTTGGGCATTGTGACAGGTAGGGGAGAAGTGACTTTGGGGCTGACAGGGCACAGGGATGCCATTCATATTTCTACGGCCTCCTACTGTTCCCACCTTCCTGACGGCCGCACCTGCTCCTGAAACCAGCCTGCAAGAACAAGCACATCTCTTGCTTCGGTTTCCTGGGCAGTAAGTCTTCGGGCCACGGTGCACCTCACAAAGAAGATGTTGCTATTGTTCCGTGGTGCCGATGAGGAAACAGGCTCAGAGCGGGGACACATGTACGCTGGTGGCAGGAGCGGGCCACGGTCTCCACCTCCGGCTTTGGGTTGAACGTGGTCTCCTTGGCACCACGTCCCCTTGCTGCCCAGGTTCCCTCCTGCTCTACAAGGACTGAAAGGACAGCAGGAGGCTCTGGTGAAGATTGGGGGAATAACTGACAGGGCCACTTACGGTTAGTGACAGACAGGAATGGACAGCAAAGCACGTGTCCTAAGAGAGCTAGACTGACCATGACAGTCACTTAGCTATGCCACAGTCATCTTAGATGACTGAGACACTAACCCCAGCCCTTTGTCCACTAAGACTCAGGCACTAACCCCTGCCCTTTGTCCACTCAGAGCATTATCAGAGCCTGTCACACTGCTGTAAGGGTTGGTGGTGTGCAGATTCATTCATATGTTTGTTCATTCATTCATTCATTCCACAGACATTGATTGAGAACCTGCTGCGTGGCAGGTACCTTGCTGGGGACAGAAAGACATCAGATGGAATCCTTGCCCTTGGTAATTGCTACTCAAGCAGCATGGCTCTGTCTCTGTGAGCTTCTCAAGTGGTGGCTTTGGCTGTAAGACGCTGGCCAACTTACTTCACCTCTCTGTGCCTCAGTCTCCCCATGTGAGAAATGGGGATAATAACAATGCAGACCATATAAGGTCATTGTGGGGGTTAAGTGAGTTAACATATGTGAAGTGCTTAGAACTGTATGTCTGCACAAAGCATGTTCTAAGGACTAATAGGCCTTATGGTTACTACTGGGTTTTATTTCTAACAATTGTGTCTTAGGCTCTCTTCTCTTTTAAGCCTCCTAGCAGAGAGTATGCAGAATTAATTTGCCAGAAGCTATCTATCAAGAGTGTCTTTACACTTGTGCGTAAGCAGTCATTGTTATCCCTTCAATAAATATTTTTTGAATGACTGGCACTATTCTAGGGGCTTTAGCCACATCACCTTATTTAATCCTTACAACACCCCTGGGAGGTTGGCTCTATCTCCCCTATTTTGCAGAAGAGAATGCAGGCTTAAAGAGGCTGCATGACCATCCAAGCATCCATCCAAGCATCCATTCAGCCATCCATCCATCCATCCATCCATCCATCCATCCATCCATCCATCCATCATTTATCCAGGATTTACCAACTGCCTATTATCAGCCAGAAGGCACCGTGCCAGGACCAGGTTCAAGTCCCAGCTAGTAACAAAGAGATCCAGTACCTGCCCTATCAGGACCTCCAGTCTAGCCAGGAAGACCGGCCCATAGTTAACAACAAGCAGGATGATGAGGGCCACAAATGAAGAGGAGCAGGGGACGAGGGGGGAGTTCAGTGGGGCCTGACAGTGTATGACATTGGGCTTCAGTCCAACTGGGAAAGCCAGCCTTTCCCTTCTACCCCCAACCTACTCCTCTCAAATCCCATCTTTGCTCCTTGTCAAATAGCAAACTTCTGGTCACCAGGGGCGGTGGCCCTCCTAAGAGACCTCTCGTCATCTCACAGGCTGTAGATGTCATTCATCTGCAGAGAAGCCCAGGGCTCTGGGACGCTATACTGGATCTCATGTTTGGCATTTGCTTGTGACTGCGTGCTGACTGCAATGTCCCCCCACCTTAGGAAGTCTTCCTTTAACTGTCTCCCTGCCCCCCAACCCTGTCTGTGAACAGTCAGGATCCCCTCTTCTCCGAGTTCCCACAGGAACTGGTGTGTATCTCCAACTAACCCCCACATCACCATGATTTTCCCTTTGACTTTCTTCCCCATCAGATGCGAGCCTGTAGGCAGGTCTGATTCAACTTTGAACCGAGTACAAAGCTGGACACGTGGTGGGCACTCAATAAAAGTTGGCTTCAGGAGTAAGTGGAAAGACAGAATGGGTGAGAAAACCTGGAGATGAGTCCCATCCTGGTTAATTCTGGCCAAATGATCTTGAACAAGCCTAAGGTTGGGATTTTGGGTTGGTTTGGGGTTGGTATGCGAATAGCTTCATCTTGCCCTCCAGTTTTAACCAATGTGGTTGGTAGCTACCTGGAGTGTTGTGCTGGGAAGGATCCTGAAGTACCAGTGGGTTTAGTGGGAAGAGTGTTGTGATCGATTAATAATGTCTGCCTTGGATTCAGGAGGAGTAGTTTTGTCCTCATTTCTGATATCCAGGGGAAAGTCCCTGTCCTCTTTGTTTTTCCATCTGCAAAAGGAGGAGACTGAACTCAATGTATCTGACACTCTAGGATCCTGAGCCCCACACCCTCCTCTGATATGATTTTTCTTTGGGGACAAAGAGCCACATGCCAGCCTAGCCCAGGGCCTGGTGCACAGCAGGTGTTCAGTAAGTGCTGGTTGGATGAACGATCCTTGGTCATCGTAAGACTCTGTAGAAAGATCAGGGTTTGTCATCCCAGTTTAACATGAGGAAAGTGGGGCTAAGAGAAATGAAGATTCATGCTCAGAGGCTCATAGAGCCCACGCCAGTCCCTGGGTCTTTTGACTCCTCGGCCAGTGCTCCTGCCCCTGGTCAGTTGCATGTACCTAACTGAACAGATACTTCCTCTTAAGCCAATCACAAAGCATTTTTACATTCCTGGTTGCACTTGAGCTTCACAAAGACCCTGGCGAGAGAGGGGTGACCACCGCCCTCAGCCAGCAGATTGGGACACTGATGGTCAGAGAGGGCATGCGATTTGCTGGGGTCCCACGGAGCTGGGACGTCTGGCTCCCAACACCACGTTCCACCCACCTGCCCTGACGAACCGTGGCTCCTGGTCCCAGGGCCCTACCTCCTTCCTCACGGCCGCCTCTGCTTTCTTCAGGAAAGATGAAAGACCGCAGACATAAAGGGGATGTAACAGGAGCCAACCTCCCTTCTCCCAAGAGGTCAAGCCCCACCTTGGGCCACCTCTTTCAGGGAGGGGCCTCCAAGCGGAGAGAAGGGGTCACAGGACCTGAGCGGTGGGGCGCCAGCTGGACGGCAGGCTTCTCAGGTCTTCCCTGCGACCCCGGCCTCGGCTCCCAGCAGCTGGGTAAATAGAAGCCAGCCCCATCCAAGGGCGGCGGGGGGCATTCCTGCCCCTCTCAGACTGCCTGTCTGTTGCTAAGGATTCTGGGAAGGAGGTGGGGACAGCCAAGGTGAGAAGCTGACCTGAGCAGCCACACGGAAGGACTGGTCTGGGACTGTCCTCAGGAATTCAGGGATGACTGGAAACAGATGGGAAATGGCTGGACCTGGTCTGGCCTCCACCCGCTCCCTCTCCCCAGCACAGTACATAGGTAGGTAGTTGCACGTACTTATCTAAACAGATACTTCCTCTTACGTCAATCAAATAAATAATGGTCCCATTTGAATGTTTCATTCAAAACATTCTCAGTCTCCTGTGTCTCAACTGCATCACCTATAAGATGAGCCTAGAGACAGATACTTCAGGACTAAAGAAACTCTTTTTTCTCCCCTCCGCACTCTCTTTCCAGAGACCCTGACCCTCCACAAGCAGCTCCTAAAAACGTGTGACCCTGTGAGTGAACGTCACACGGTTCGTCCCCCCACTTCCTCCCCCCCCCCGCCCCGTGCACCACAGGAGGGAAAGCATGTGTCTGTGTGTAGGGAGTCACACCAGGGAGTCTCTCACCCCTGACTGGGAAATGGTCCTAGACAGGGATTCAGGGCCCCTCGGAGCCCCTGTGACGGGGAAATGCACATCCTCTCTTCAGGCCTCGGTTGCTTTCTTTGTATCACCTGGGAGTTGAGGAAAATCCCCCCTCTGGCTGGGGCTCTTTTGAATGACTCTGTGCCTTTGCTCACCCAGTGCCCCCCGAATTTCAAATCCAGTTCTGAGGCCCCTCCTTGTCATCCTTCCCCTGGTCTTGCCCAGCTCTCCCTTCCCACCTCCTGCACCCCCACGGGACTTTGCGTCTTTCTGCCTTTCCTAGCAGTGCCCCGGTTGTCCACCTCCTGGGACTGTTGGTTCTTAAAGGCAAGACCCCGTCTTGGCTTTCTCAGTCTCCTGAGTGCCTGGCACAGGGCCTAGAGCACAGCAGGTCCCCAATACGGAAGTGTCCCCTGGACAGAAGACATGAGCAAGAGAGTCAGTCACACCGCTCCCAGCCCTGGGTGCAGGCTGCACAAGGCCAAGGGGCGCTGCAGCTCTGAAACCCACTCCTTTTCCTGACACAGAAAAGGTCTGACAAAACGTGAGCCCAGGCAGAGAGGGCTCAGGTTTACAACCACCCGGCGGGCTCCGGCGCTGCAGGGCGCACGAGGGCCCTTAGAAGGCCAAGTTGAATGAACAGCTGGCTCTAAGACCTTGGCTGGTTGACCCCTGACCCAGCAGCAGCCATCATGCATTCCTTCCTATTTGCAGGGATAAAAACTTCCAGTGCAGAATATTCTATGGATCAATGTACCATGGAGGCATCTTTCGTGAAACCACAATAGCGGCCTTCCTCCATGGTGTTTTCAAATGAGGGGCAAACGGGGACAAGCCAGGTCCCCTTGTCTGGGTCGTCTTTGCACCCCGAGTGCCTGGTGCAGAGCGGGACTCGGTGCAGAGCGGGACTCAGCTGAGCCTGGGGAATGAGCAGCTGACACCCCCCACCCCCACTGCAGTGCACGAGCTGAGCTCTCTGTGCACCTCCCCTCAGACACACAAGCTCTGTGGAGTGTAGACGATCAGAAGGCTTCGGGGAAATCAAAAGCAACTACTCAGGAAAGGCCGGGGCCCTGCCGGAGAGACGGCTCTGCGGGGCTGCTGGGCCCCCGGCCGGTGATTCATGTCTCGCTTGCTCGGGGTGGGAGCGCAGGCCGAGTATGAGCTGAATTCATAAGACCTTCTCTGTTTTATCTCACAGATGTTTCTGGGATGGATGTGTCAAGGAAAAAAAAAGAGGCTGAAGTTGAAAAATTCCAACTCAACACATGTCCTCCAGCCCTAGGAGACGTGACAAGGGATTAAAACGCCTTTTCTCCTCATTTGCCCAGCATCTCGGGAGAAAGCGAAATTGCATTCCCGTCAGGGCTATTCCAGGCACCTGCTGGCTACGAAGATGACCTCCTCATTAGCCCGGCTTTCTTTGGAAACAAGCTTGCAAAAAAAAAAAAAAAATCGCATTGTGGGTACATGTGTGAACGTGTGTGCTGTCATATCCCCCCTCGCTGTGCCTCCAGAACCTGCTCCCACAAGTAATCAAAGCTAACTTCTGACTACCTACTATGTGCCAGGCAGTGCACCAAGCATCATCTCACTTGATCCTCCGAACCCCATGAGGTCCATGTTCTTATTATCCAGTTTTCTAGATGGTTTGTCTACATGTATAAACATATGCTCATACACATGCACATCTCCTTGTATGCACAACATTTCTCATTGGTATACCTCAGTCTTTCTCTATTGACACATATGCAAACAGATCTACATGTCTGTGTGTCTTTGTACACACATGTACATATATGTGTGTACACGCCCTCATGCTATGTTCTTATTCACAACAGGGACCGTTTTTCAAGCTAATTCTGTGTAATGTGCTGTGTTTATATTACTATTCTTTAGGTTATCACTAACTCTGGCAAGGCAAACAGTATGGTCCACATCAGGGTCGGCACACTAGGGTCAATGGGCCAAATTCAGCCCAACACTTGTTTTTGAAAATAAAGTTTTATTGGAACACAGCCACGCCTGTTTGTTTTTGTATTGCCTGTGGATGCTTTTATGCTACAATGGCAGATCTGAGTTGTATATTAATCCTCTGGATCTCTACAGTTTGCTGACTGCTAATCCACATTTTTCACCTGTGGAAACTAAGACTCAGGGTAGGTAACTGTCCAAGGTCATGAACCAGGGGCTTTTAGTTAGCTAATTGATATCCTTATCTCCCTTCCCCCAAATCTTCGCATGCTTTAATTCCAATGTATTCCTCCTATCTTCCATATTATGGCTATAATATTGTTCCACCTATTACTTTAAAAATCCCCTAAATTAAAAAACTCACATGCAAAAGAATGAAATCAGACGGCTACCTTACACCATACACAAAAATTCACTTACAATGGGCCAAATTTGGCCTGCCACCTGTTTTTATAAGACACTGTCGTACACAAAGACCTGAACTAGAAAGCTCTTAGAAGAAAACATTACCAGTAAGTTCCTTGACATTGATCTTGGCAATGATTTTTTGGACTTGACACCCAAAGCAAAAATAAACAAGCGGGACTAGATTAGGCTAAAAGGCTTCTGCACAGCAAAGGAAACCATCAAAATGTAGGGGAGACTTACTGAATGGGAGGAAATATTTGCAAATCATATACTTGATAAGGGCTTAATATCCAAAATATAGAAAAACTCACACAATTCAATAGCAAAACAACCCCAAGCAATCTAATTTTAAAAATGGACAGAAGATGCCCAACAGGTACATAAAAAGATGCTCAACATCACTAATCATTAAAGAAATGCAAATCAAAACCACAATGGAGGGACCGCTTCACACCTGTTAGAATGGCTCTTCAAAAAGACAAGAAATAACAGCCGATGTTGAGGATCTGAAGAAAGGGGAGCCCTTGTGTGCCGTTGATGGGACTGTGAATTGGTGCAGCCATTATGGCACACAGCACAGAGGTGCCTCAAAAAACCAAACCACCATACAACCCAGCAATTCTACTTCTGGTTATTTATCCAAAAAAAGGTGAAAACATCAACTTGAAAAGATATATGTACTCCTGTGTTCAACGAATAAAGAAAATGTTACACACACACACACACACACACACACACACACACACACTGGAATATTATTCAATCATTAAAAAAAAATGGAATCTTGCCATTTGTGACAGCATGGATGGACTTCAAGGGCATTATGCTAAGTAAAATAAGTCAGACCAAGAAAGACAAATCCTGTATGATCTCACTTATATGTGGAATCTAAAAAAAAAAAAAAAAAAAAAGGCAAAAAAGAAAAACCAAGCTCATAGATACAGAGAACAGATTGGTGGTTGCCAGAGGCAGGGGGTGGGGGCTGGAGAAATGGATGAAGGGGGATCAAAGGGTACAAACTTTCGTTTATAAAACAACTAAGCCATAAGGATACAACACACAGCATGGTGACTACAGTTAGTAACATCGCATTTTTTAAAGTTGCTAAGAGAGTAGATCTTAAAAGTTCTCAACACATGACAAAGTGTGTGTGTGTGTATATATATATATATATATATATATATATATATATATATATGTAACAATGTATGGTGATGGATGTTACGACTTATTGCGGTAATCATTTCACAATGTATACAAATATCAAATCACTGTGTTGTACACCTGAAACTAATACAATGTTGTGTGCCAAATATGTCACAATTTTTAAAAAAAGTCACCCAAAGATGTTCCTTTCTTCCAAGCTCTAGTATTTTTGTGTATCTGTACAGGTGTGGGGAGATGGGGGCGTCTATGTCAGCGCAATCTACCATGTTCCAGAAAGGACACCCTCTTCTCTGTGTATATGCATACCCGCCAGTCCACATGTGCATAACGGTGTATATCCATGACCGTGGTCTCGGGAGTGAGTCTGTGCCCACTTGCCTGCCACCCTGTGTGGGAGCAGTTGCCGTAATGAACAAAACACTTACTGGGCCTTTTTCTTTCTATAGAAAGCGTGGGCTGGGCCCTCAGAGCCTTAGGTGGGGACACCTAATAAGTGTGACAATAGCTGATCAATGCTCTGACAGAAGACGTTCAGAAGGCTGTGGGAGAATAGGGAAGGAATACTTCACCAGACTGTGTGGTCAAAGAGGGCTTCCTGGAGGAAGGGCACCTGACCTGAACCCTGACGGAGAAACAGGCTGAAGAGGAGTGGCCTGCTGGGGTGGCCCACTGCGATCATCACTGGGCCTACCTCCCAGCCAGAGGAGAAGCTGTGCGATTCTGAGTAAGTCCCTTAACCTCTCTGATCAGAATCTCACATGCCTTAAAGAAGTGTTGCTAGAAAATGGATGTGAATGTACCTAGCAAGCTGACATGGGGTCCAGATTTTATAACCATGGCGATGGTAACCGCCACCAGGTCTTGAGCACCTACTGTGTATCTGGCACAGATTGCTAACCTGCCCAGCAACTTGAAGCAGCTACCTGGTGTGCCCTTCCTACCGAGGAAGACCCTAAAGAGCAGAGGTGATGTGACTTATCCAAGGTCACACGAGGGTGGGCAGGCACAGGCTCTGTGTTCTGATGGCTCCTACCCTGCTCCCGCTGCTGCCCCTGGCCTAGATTCTCTTGTCCCCACTTCCTGGCTCTCCATCCCTCTCCCCACTCCCTGCCTAAAGAGCCAGGGGCCTCGACAGGAAACTGAAACCATTGATTGCTCCATTCGGGGCCTGGGGAAGCCCAATTCTTCCCTCCCCAGTCCCCCTCTCTCCCGGGGGCTCCCTCTGCAGGTTTATGTGGGGCAGATAATCAGGTTAATGGAATCCTGGCTGCCTGTGGCTAGGGGGGTGGATAGCCCCCCTCTGGAACCCACCATGGTCAGCTCTCGGTCCCCAGCCCAGCCTAACACAGCCCCTCCTGAGCCTGGGGATGGGGGTGGGCAGGGTGGGGGCGAGTGTCAACATTTCACACCTTCCTGAGGGAGCCCAGGTCAGCATCTCCCTACGGGGATTTGATTTCAGCATTCATTGTGGACCTTCCCTTTTTAAAGATCTCAGTGAGCAAGTCTTGATAGCTATGCCAGCGTGGTGTGGTGGTGGGTTTAAGTTCTGGGTGCGGAAAGCCCTGGCTTCCTGCCCTGCTCTCTCTGACCTTAGGCAAGACACCCCCTGAGCCTCAGTTTCTTCATCTGTAAAATAGAAATAACAGCGGACTCACTCGTGAAGGCTGTGGGTTTAAGCGAGATGATTCGTGAAAAGGGCCTAGCAGGTTGCCTGGCACAGGGTAGGAACACCATCAATATTTGTTGAATTGATCAATGTTATTCTAAAGAGAGTGCATCGTGCCTACAGTAGAGTATTTGTGCAAAACGCCGTCACTCTGTGGGGTGGGTCAGCGGGTAGGCCATCCCCATCCCGGTTTGGGGTTTGTGTCCAGGGCTCACATCCCCTGACCATAATCCCTCTCAGGGCCTGAACACCTACTGTGTGCACGACGCTTTACAGAAATCATCTCTCTTAATGCCCATTCTCAGCCCTGCAGCCCCTCCGCCCCCTCAGGGGAACTGTTTCTCTGCCCCTGGACAAAGGGGAGAGGCGGCCGAAGTGGACCTGCCGGTCAGCACTTGCTGAACTTCTGTGGGAGCCCCCGGGTTTAGGGCCTGTCTGGTCACCCCAGGATCAGACTTGGGGCTTCGCACGCCAGAGTCGGCACAGAGCTCTACCCCTCTTCCCTCATCTAGCTCCCCACCTGCAGACCACCAGCCGGTGGGCCACTCCCTCCCGGAGATGCCTGCTGCTGTGTGCAGGCCTGTTTGCCCAGCTCTGAAATGGGTGGTCAGACGGAACGTTTCCTGTTCATTCTAGAACTGTTGGCATAAAGGGAACAAACATGACTTGCAAGCCTCTCGGGTCCAGGCGTCCATGCTCCATGGAAAGCCTTGGAAGGGAGGTCCTGCCATCAGTCCCAGGCTGCAGGCGGGGAGACAGAGGCTTGGGGAGGTAATGTCGCTTGCTCAACTAACTCAGCAATACGAGGCCAGTCGGGGGTTTGAGCGCAGGCCCGCCCGGCCCTCTTTCTGTCGTGCGCGGCCTCCTGCTCTGAGCGCACGGCTGCACAGAACTGGAAGGAATCAGGCGGTCCCCGGTGGGCCCCACTCAGCGCCTGGGCCCCACACTCGCCCCTCCCCTCGGAGCTGCTGCCAGCCTCTGGGACAAAGGCTAAGCAGCCAGCACCCCTGAGCCCAGCCCTGGAATTCCCGCGAAAGCCCTTGCTCTGTGTTTTTGGAGCCCAGCCCAGGGTTGGCCCACCAGCCCTGGGAAGGAATTCGCAGTTTCTCGTTTCTAAAGAAGGAGAAGCAAATTGTAAGCTCCAGTCCTCCCTTCCCACCAGTCAGACTCGAGCACTGTCATGCACGTGCACAGCCATTTACCATGTACAAACCCAACCTCCCTAGCCTGGCACTCCAACCTACTTCTCCTGCCCCATTTCCATCACTTGGCACCTTCCACGCGGCCCAAGCAGAAGCTCCCTGGTGACTGCCGAACACATCCCACGCATGCACGGCTGTCTCCGGGCCTTTGCTCCTTCTGCTTCCGTTGCCTGGAATGCCCTCACCATCATCCCTATACGGTATATCCAAACTCTGCCTACTTCTAAGACCCACCCCCTTTTCCAGGAAGGCTTCCAGGATGCCCTGGACATTTCTGCCCCCCTCTGACCCCACAGCACTTTCTCTAAATCCCCGAATAGCCTCATTGTGTTATTGAGGATAGGTGGCTATCGGGCTTCATGTCCATCTCCCCAGTGCCCAGAATAAGGGCCTGACCCAGGGGTCCTCAAACTTTTTAAACAGGGGGCCAGTTCACTGTCCCTCAGACCGTTGGAGGGCCGGACTATAGTTTTAAAAAAAAACTATGAACAAATTCCTATGCACACTGCACATATCTTATTTTGAAGTAAAAAAACAACAACAACAACAAAAAAAAAACGGCAAAAACACCCGCATGTGGCCCGCGGGCCGTAGTTTGAGGACGCCTGGCCTGACCCATCAGGAGGTGATCTGAAAATGAAGACTGATGGAATGGATGACTGACTGATGGGGGGAAAACCAGTGTGGTCATCTGGGCACCAGACAGGCAGGTGAGGGTCAGGGCAGGTGGGGGAAGGCCTTTGGGAATCACACACCCAGGACTCCTCACACCCTGGCTAGGAATCTGGAATCTGGGCGGGGCCTGCAGGGCCGACCCCCATGAGGCTTGTAGGTTTGCAGCCCACACACTGGCAGCAGATCCAGCCGCCCTCAAGGCACAAGTTAACAAAAGGAGAAACACTGCCCCGCGCTTCTCCCCTCTGGGGAAGTGTTGGGGGTGGTGGGAGGGACCAAGTACAGGCCCAGACAACTGCTTCCACGTTCCTTGCCAGGACTCCAGGGCCCGGGGGGCTTATGTGATGAGTTAGTAGAGGACTCAGGATCCGGCACAATCCATGTGAGACGTGCTTCCAGCTCTCACGCTAATTCTTGAAGGTGACATAACACCTGAAGGTTGCAATATCCTACGATTCCTGACGATGACATTCTACGGCTAAAGCGTTCTAGAATTCCTGCCTGAGCCCACCAGTGACTAGCCTACGTGCTCGTGTGTGTCTCCTGTAACAGGCCCACCGTTCCATGCTGCAACATTCTAAAATGCCTGCTTGAAAAGCTAAAGATTTTAATCATATTCCCTGGTTGTAAAAGTCTATAATTCCATGATTATGACCTTTTCATGCCTGCGACCTTTGAAAACTCCTGTTTCTTAGTCTTCCCGTGTGCTTCGTCTTCTTAGTGCTTCTATGATTACATGATTGCAACATTCTCTAATTCCATGATTATAACCTTTCCGGGCCTGTAGCATTCTGCAGTTCTTGCTTGACTGCGACGTGAACACGGCCCGATCCCGAGGCTGGAAGAGGCGATGACAGTGGTATCTTGGGTTGCCTGACCTCATGCGATTCCCTACTGCCTGCCCCTGGCTGCCGGTGGGTCGTGAGGGACTCACAGCTCCCTCAGAAAGGACTCCTGCTTTCTTCCAGGGCCCGGGCCCTCTCGTCTCTTCCTGCCAGAATAGGGATGGGGTCAGCTAAGTGTCATCAGTGCAGATGCGGGAGAGGCCCCAGGAGCTCCCGGGGTGTGGATGTGGGTGGGAGTGGGGCGAGGGAGTTCTGGAGGCGCCAGGACACCTCACTGCCCCCTGCCCCTATTGTTAGGAGGATGGCGGGCAGCCCAGGCCGTGCAGCTGCTAAGTCCCACCGGGGTCCGCGAGAGAGACGTGCATGCCCTCCCGACCCCCACATCAGAAACAGCCAACTCCATGCAGTCGCTCGATGTGTGGCGCTGAGACTCAGGCACAGGTATCTCTGTGCCAGGTGTGACACAGACCTAAAACAGCCATAACCCCAGGGACCTGGCTCAGCCGAGGTGGAACTGAGCAGGGAGCTGGGCTGGGGAAGCAGCAGAAATGCCTGCCTCTACCTGGGAGTCACCAAGAGCAGCCTCCTCTCCTTATTCTGAGTGTGAGTGTGTGTGTGTGTGTGTGTGTGTGTGTGTGCGCGAGTGTGTGTGTGAGTGTGTGAGTGTGTGTGTGTGGACAGGCACAGGCCCTTGCACAAGTATGACAGCAGGTGCCGTGTCTGCAGCTCTGGTCTCTCTCTGAGGGCATCTCTGGTCATGTCCCTGGTGTGTAGGTCTCCTGCTAAAGCCCCATGGGACAGGGCCAAGGGTCTGGTCACCTTTGGCAGGTGATCTTGCCACTGCCTGAGCCCAGCTATTTCCTGGTGAGAAGGGAAGAGGAGGGTTAGTGGGTCTCACACAGGGCCCGTCCCTAAGCTGAGAACGAGGCCTCTTTTAACCCCATGCTGGGTTTGCATGAACCATCCTGCTAGGGCTTTGGCTTGGGGCTCTAGCACCTCATCACCACCATCACTCTCATCAGCTCATTTTATTGAGCACTTACTATGTCCCAGACGCTTTACCTGGATTCCTCCAATGAAGTCCTCACAGAGGCCCCACCAGGTAAGTGCTATCATTACCTGTTTTCCAGATGAGAAAACAGACTTCAAGAGATGCAGCCCAAACTTGCCAGCTGACTGGGATGGAGCTACAATGGAAACCCAGGCTTGATGGACAGCAAAGACACCGCCATGACGATAGGCCAGGCTGGCCGCCACTGGCCCCTCCGCTCAGGGAGCATGTCTATCCACCAGCCTGGGGATGGGGTAAGACACTTCCACCTGCTTTTGCAGCCCCTGATGTGAGCCAGAGTTTGGGGGGCAAGGTGGAGACAGTGGGATGCCAGCAATCCAGGTCCTTGTCGTGAACACGGACAACACAAGTCAACGGAGAACCCGAGCCCAGGGCGGGGCTCCTAGGGTTCCAAGATCCGACTGACACATTCACCTGGAGAAACCAGGGAGGGCTCTCTGGAGGTGGCGTAGTCTTTACAGATGGCCATGGGGCAGGGGACAGGAAGAGTAAGAAAGGTGAGGTTGTTTTTTTTTCATACCAGTTTTGTGTGCACCAGTGGGGGAGGCAGGAACTCTGAATTCCACACTAATTTACTGCGAATTTCAGGAAAAACTGGTTTGTCTCTGCTGGACTGAACACAAAGATCACCTGGAGGTCAAAGGCAGGGGGAGGGGGCCTGTGGGCCATCCAGAGAGAGAATCCACCTCAGTTCATAAACCCTCCCTGGGTTCAGACCTGTGTCAGGCTGCGGGGTCACGGAGACGGGCCAGAAGTGGACTCCGTGTGGGAAGGGCTCGCCGTCCTGGGGGAAGGCAGGCCTGGCAGCGTTTCTCAGAGCTGGGCACGCTTGGGCCCTTGGGAAAGAGCAAGGTCCCTGGGAGACGGTCTCCCTAGACCTCAGGTGGCAGGCTGTGAAACCAGAAGGCCTCCCGTTGTGAGGGACCACTGCGAAATTAGTGTTGCTTTGGAAGTGGTCAAACCAATTTTGTTTGTTTTTTATTTTATTTTGGATCAGCATTAAATCTAAACACAGAAACGTTACAGTCTCTTAGAATTCCTGAGCCCTTGAAAATACATCTAGGACTTTCCCATCAGGGGGTTTGCAGAGCCAGTTGGGAAAAGTGTGAGGTATGGCCTCAGCGCCGTTGCCACAAAAAAGTTGCAAACATACTCCTTCAGGCCAAGGGGCACCCCCTTTTCACTGCTTCTGGAAGTCTCCCTGCGCTGCTCCAGCTCTGCAAGACTTCGCTGCCTTGAGTAAGACAGAGCCCCATCCCAGCCATGCCTGCCTCCTGTCTCCTCACTCCGCTTCACTCACCCCCTGCCAGTGGCCAGTCACCTGATCATGCCACTCCTGCTCTGAATTCTGCCATGGCTCCCCAGTGCCCTCAGGTTACAGAGAGGGCCTCCTCTGGCCGGAACCCCAGTCCTCATCCCCTGCTCTTCCCTTCTAGCTCCCAGGTAAGACAAGGTGGACAGCCTGACTCAGCTTCTGGGCGCTCCCTACTTCTCCCCTTCTCCTGCCACCGGCCAGCTTCCCCTCGGGCAATCCTCATTTGTCTAATTCTCTAGGCAGACACTTCTCTGGCTGCTGCCGTGCGGCAAGCATGTACATTTGTTTGCTACCTGCAGCAGGACCTCATAACTGAGGCAGCTACATCCTCCCGGGTGGTGCCTGCTTTGCCTTGCAAAACGCACAGGCCTCACCTGATCCCCAGGATGGGCCCACTTCCCACTTAGACCTCCCGTTCTAGATTTGGGGTTCTCCGAGCCAGCTGCACACTCATGCTCTCACTCCACTGGAGCATGAACGGGCTTGGAGAGCATCCTCCCTGGCCTCTTCCAATTTATGGATGGGCGTGCGCAGAAACCACAGAGGTTGAGACTTGGGGGCAGTAGCAGAGCTGGGACTGGGTTCTGGGCATCCTGACTCCTAGCCAAGCGCTCTTTTCACTTTGATATAGGCTCTCTCCCAGTCCTCGCCATTCCTGACTGAAGGGCGACTGTCACGGTGTTTGCTCTGCCTGGACCTTGAGGGAGCTGGGCATGCAGATCACTCCTGAAAAACTGCATCCTTGGTGAGAGCAGGGTACCACACCTAGATCGTCAGCCCCATTTCACAGGGGCTCAGAGAAGTCAAGTGCTTTTCCTAAGGACACACAGCTAGAAGGTGCCAGAACTAAGACATGAGTCCAGGTCTTACTGAACCCAGAGCTCACGTCCAGAAAGTGTGGTCAGTTTATGGGGCCTGCTTGCGACCGGGGTGCGGTCATAGGCTGTGCTCCCGACTTATGAATGTTCTGGGAGCAACGTGTGACCTGAGAACATTCCCTTGAGATGGAGGAAGGTGTCCCATCCGGGGTTTTCTGCCCCCAGGGCCAGGGAGGAGCCAGGCTCTCTGTGACCAGCTCTGCCCCACACTGGGATGCCTGGCAATGTCCCCAGGAGTCAGGGTATGGCCAGCCCACCCCGCCCTGGCCACAGGCCCCTGGGACAGAATGCTCAGAGGGCTGCCATCCTGGGCTGGAGCTGAAAATTAAATTAAAACCACGACAGGGACAGTTAATTAAAGCAGATTAGTGCGAGACTAATTAGGGACACTGACACTGGAACCATCGCACTCCAAGATGTTAATTAGCTGCTCATTAATGTCAGCTCCCTGTTCAAGAGAGAAATATGAACAGCCCTTCTCTGGGGCTTCATTCCGGAGCTGAGTACACAGGGGTGGATGCCCAGTGACAATCCCAGCCCCCCGTCCCCCCTCTTCCCTCCCTCCCTCTGGCCCTAGTATCGGCCCACTCCCTTTGTCTTCCTCCCACATCAGCTGGAGCCCAAAACACGGAGACTCTGAAAGAAAGGTGGCTTATCTGCTCTGCAGGCCAGCTTCGCACACAGGGAGCCCCCGTCCCTGCATCGTTGCTCTCTGGCCTGGGTTCCATGGAGACCATTTTTCTTCCCTCCCTTCCTTCTATTGATCTATCAGATGACAGATCTATGGATCCATCATATCCATCCATCCATCCTTCCACCTGTCCATTAGTTCATCCATCCAAACACCTCATAATCCCCTATGTGCACACATAAAAAATTGGTGTACAATTTCCATCCACCCATCTATCCACACACCCACCCTTCTTCCATCCATCCATCCATCCATCCATCCATCCATCCATCCATCCATCATTCACAAATCCATCTAGTCATACATTCATCCTTTTTACCCATCTACTGAATCTTTTATAAAAAAAAAAAACACCCAACCTACTTATTCACCCCCTCCCAAATACCTATCCTTCCATTTGCTGGCCCATTCAGCTAGTCATTCATCCAGACATGTATCCATCCAACTACTCTATTAACCCATCCATCAACTAGTATTCTTATCCACTAATTCATCTATTTATCCAATGAACCTATCAATATGTCTATTGACTTTTCACATACAGCAGCCACTCATTCACTTACTCACCATCATTCATTCAACTAAACACTGATTCTTCCTTCCACCTACCTACCAAATCACCCATCCATCCATCCCTCTAATAAACATCTACTGGATATGTACTATGTGTCAGGCTCTCTGCAGGTGCTAGAGTGGAGGAGGAATACAGAAATGAGAAAACTCTTAGACAGTGGGGTCCTTACTCTCACCCCACTTTACAAGGAGAACGCCAAGATCGAAAGGGGTTACGTTACTTGCCTAAGGTCACCCATCAAATATTCATCCAACATTCATTCAATTAATATTTATTGTATTGCCTGCCTGTTACACATTACTTGAGGATACAGTGTTAGACACGGTTCTTCCCCCCAATGCAAGTATGCACACACAGAGAACATTTTGTGGATAATTTTAGTGAGTTTACACACCTCCTTAAAGCCCATCCATGCTCCTCAGGTCCATGGTGCTAGGTGGGGAGACAAATAAGTAAACAGAACAACCAAACCCAGTGCTCTACACGTTATAATACAGAAGTAGGAAGAGTCAGTGAAGGCTTCCAGGAGGAGGTGATAATCCAAGTTGAGTTGTGAAGGATGGACCAGATTAGCAAACAAAGGTTAGCTAACCTCTGTTTGCATGTTTTGTTGTTTGCACAAAGCTTAGAGGAATGAGACAGCTGAGGGTGCTTTTCCGGGAATTGTGTGCATGTGTGTATGGAGGGGAGGTGTTTGGGGGGCCAAGGGGAGGATCTGTCTGGCTGGGGTGTGACTGGATCCTACTTAGTGCAGAGGATGTGGCTGAGTTAGGACTTGGACCCAGGTCCCCTGCCCAGTTCTTCCTAGAAAATAATGAGGACCTACTTCTGTAAAATTCAGTCTAAACCTCTAAGGGGCTAACAGAAGTCACCGATGACTGTCCCAATATCTGGCCTCCTCTCATCCTATATAATAAAAGCCTAATATGCTAAGTGCCCGGTCGGCCATTCAACCAATCAAAGCGTAATATACTAATGATATGTGAAGGCCACTCAACCGCTCACCATGACGTGCACTGACCACTAGGGGGCAGATGCTCCAACCAGTAGGTTCGCTTGCTGCTGGGGTCCGGCAGATCGGGACTCAGCAAGACAGGCTGGACATGCCCTGGAGCCCTCATGTGATCCCTCCTTGGCTGGCCAACCTCCCGCATCCCTCCCCGGCCCCGATTGTGCACCGTGGAGTCCCTCAGCCTGGCCTGCGCCCTCTCACAATCCAGGCGGAGGGGACCCCTCTGACCCCCGAGTGCACAAATTTTGTGTACCTAGCCTCTAGTTCCTTAATAATAGCCCCTGATTTCCAGCTGGGCATATGTCCTCCTAGAATCAAGTCTACATTTCATGCCTGTCTTGCAGGTGGATATTAACATGTCATTTAGATTTGGCCAATGAGATGTTAGCCAAATGGTAGGTGTAATTTCTGGGAAGTGTGCTTAAAATAAATGAGCATGCTGTCTTTATTCTTCCTCTTCCTTGCTGGCTGGAATGTGGGTGTGATGGTTGGAGCTCTAGCAGCCAACTTAGATCATGAGACCTGGAAGGAGGAAGCCTGGGACCTTTGTGATCATGAGGCACCCCCATATCAGCCTTGAACTCCTTACCTCTGGACTTCATTTAGTTGAGAGAGGAATAAACGTCCATCTTGTTTAAGTCACTATTATTTGGTTTTCTGTCACTCATAATTCCGATGGAAACGGGTAGAAACGCATGCTGTGGATTCAAACCTAGTTTAAATCCTAGATCTACCACTAACAATCTGAATGACCTTATGCAAGCCACTTAACCTCTGAGTCTCAGTTTCCCTGTCTGTGGAATAGTTATAATAATGCATACTACCCAGCACAGTTCTAAGGAGGAGATGAAATATAGATGAAAAACTATTGGCATAGTCTCGGTGAATAATGGATGCTATTGTTGCCATTATTATTACCATCAGCTACTCTCCTCCCCGAATGCTCTCTGGCTTTTAGAGGAATCATCATCGCTTTATACGTGGCACTTTGGGGAGGTCCATGTGAGAATGGGAAGACCAAGGCTTTGTTGCCAGAAAAAGCTGGGTTCAAATCTCAACGTTACCATTTACTGGCTGTGGGATTTTAGCCAAGCCTTGCCGCCCCTTTGAGCTTGTCTTGTGGTTTCTCATCTTTTCCTGGGGATGGCGATACAAATCACATTGGGATGTTGTGAGGTTTCAACCTGGTAACCTCGAGAAGGGCCTGGGATGGGGTGGGGTTACTGCCAGAGAAAAGGGAGCCGTGGCTTCTGGAAGTGTCTACTGACCGGAGGGCACACGAAGGGTGTGGGGATGACCAGCGCTGTTCTCAGAGCTTCTGGAGAGTCAAGCCATGCTATCACTCATCTTTTGGCCTAACTGTCCCTGAGGGGGTAGTTAGGATGCAAGGAGGAAAACCAAAACTCCATTTTTAAAAAAACCCCCAATCAATTTGCAGCCATCCAAATAAAAGCCATTAGATGTAGCTTCCTCGCTGGAGACACCCAGGGGCCTCCTCCCCACCAGGATCCCAGGAAATTGATTGGCAATTACTGACACTAATGGGGGCCGGAGAGGCCTGGTGATTTACCCATCACTCCCTGGGGACAGTGATGACACGTCAAGATCTGTCAGGCTGAGTTCGTCCTGGGACAGTCGAGACCCCAGATCTGGCCTGAGACTGGCAGCCAGCTGGGGTCGAGCCCCCTGGGAGCCCTCACCCCTTTACTTATTTATGGCTCCGTTTGACTCACGGTGAGTTAATGGCCCACCGGGGCTGTGCAGATGGCGGGTCCCATGATGGGAGGGTGGGTGGGGGGACCGGGGAGGCTTCCAGGCCTGCCCTTCGACCTGGACCTGGAGACGCATAAAGGAGGCCTCAGTCCTCACAGGAAGTCTCAGGGCAGAAAGGGAGAGACAGCGTTGCCAGAGAGGCCCAAACAGAGCTTGTGAGAGGCGGCGGTTGGAGATGAATTTTCGAGGCAGAATGAAAAGGCCCCAAGACCAGCAGAGAGCGGGGCATCCACTGGGAGACCAAGCTGTGGAACTGGAGAGCCAGCAGGGCCCTGGGAAGTCACCCAATTCAGCCTCACCTGTTCCTAGATCCTGGGCAGCTAAGGCACAGAGAGGGGAAGGCACTGGCCCGAAGTCTCACAGCGTGGCCCGGGGGTGGGACTAGAACTTGACTAGCAAGCTGTCCAGTGAGCTGGGAAGAGAGGGTTACCCTGGGACAGAGGGCCCGGATGGGCTGGGGTCGGGGAATGTACATTCACGCTCACTTACTGGGGCCATCTCTGAGCCTGGGGATGGGGACCCATTATAGCGGGCAGGGAGATGTGTACCGAACGACAATTCAGAGGGAAAGCTGCTATGACAGGGGGTGTGGGAGGTCAGGATGGCCCATAGCCCAGTCTTGGGGAGCAGGGGTTAAGGAAGGATTCCCAGAGGAGGTGATGTCAACACCGCGGCCTGAAGGATACATGGGTGTTAGAGGAATGGTGAGGGAGAGGGCAAAAAGAAGGGAATTCTAGGCCACGAGGTCAGCATGTGCAAAGGCTTAGAGGTAGGACCCCGCACAGCCGAGCTGTGCCGTGTGTCTGGAGGCAGAGTGGTGGGAAGAGGTGGCTGGGGCCAGATGGTGACAGGCCTGCCTTGCAGAATGGAAATGAGTTGGAGGCTATCCTGTGTGCAGTCAGGATGTGTCTTAGGTAGACACAGAACATGGCCAGATTTCCATTTTAAAAAGATGGCTCTGGAACTGCCAGAGGAGAATGGATTGATGGGGAAGGGGGCAGGGGGAGCAGTTAGGAGACTGCTGCACAAATCCAGAAAAAAGACGACAAGGCCTGGACCAGGACAGGGAGGAAGTGGGGCCTGAGGGGGAGGCGGCTACCCAGATCCTTAGCGGGAAAATGGACAGAATTTGGTCTATAACAGCCACAAAGGCGAGGGAGGGCTGGGGGATAACCTGGGGGTGGGACTGAGGGAGGAGGTACTGGGGGGCTGGCCAGGTGTATTGGACTCAAGGGGTAGAAGGAACGGGCACAGTGACCCTGCATGCAAACAGATGATCTGATTCAGGGAAAGGTGAAAGGGAGGTGATAGACTGAGGCTCAGAGAGGGTAAGTGTCTTATCCAAGGCCACACAGCTGGGATGGGCTGAACACCAGCTGAGCTGAACACCAAAGCCCACACATTTCCTAACACTTGAACTGCCCTTTAGGAGGAGATCAGAGGGCGGGGCCCTTGCCACTCAGCAGCGCCACATCTTGTGCCCTGACCACCTATCCCACCTCCCAGTCTAACCCCAGGAAGCTTGAGGCTGGGTTTCTCCTGCTTCACCTGGGAGGTGTGGGGTGGCAAAACCTCAGGCCGGCCCATCCGTGGCTATGGGTATGCCGTGGCTTTGGCAGATGGGCAGTGAGACTGAGACCATTCCAGTCCAGGGTTTAGGCCCCTGAATTTAGGCCAGCCACGAGGTGGGGGAAGGCCTCGCATGCCTAGAGTGACGGTGGGGTCAGGCCCACCTTTCACCTGCCCGCTCTGAGCTCCAGCAGGGTGAGGATGAGCAGGGGCACCTGTGAAGGAGCACCTGGCCAAAGCACATTCTATGCCCTGGACATGCAGCGCAGGGGCCAAACCACAGAGAGGGCTGGGGATGGGGATGAGGCCTGCGTGGGCATTCTGGGCAGGAAGGAGCCCATGGATGTGTGGGGGGTGGGTGGCCACAGTCTTCTGTGCAACTAAAAACATAGCAGAATATTCTAGCAACAGCCTGGGCTTTGAGCCAGGCCGGTGAAGGCTCTGATCCTAGCTGGGACCCTTTCTAGCTGCTACCCTTGGGTGAGTCACTAAACCTACCCATGTCACGTTTCATCTGTAAAACGGGGGATAACGTATCAATATCTGTCTCAAAGGGTGGCTGTGAGGATCCAATGAGTTAACATACACTGAAAACAAATGAACAACCGACTTCGATCAGTGTGTGGCACAATAACATGGCGTGGTAGGATGGTGATGGCGGTGATGGCGCCACAGGTGGCCGCATCAAATCCACACCATTGCGGTCTGGCCCGGCCTGACCCTGTGGAGAGCGCAGGCCCGGCTGTGTTTATTCTGGGCCCATTCTCACCCTGGGGGGCTGGCTGTGGCATCGAGCGGAGCCGCCCGTCCTCCACCGTATCGATCTTCCTGTCTCCCGGGGAAGGCGAGATGCATTTAGCGCATCCGTCAGCGGCCGGTGGGTTGCCCCAGCTGGGAGCCTGCCTGCCCGCTTGCAGCCCCGCAAGTGGGTCAGGAAGTTGCAGAAAAGTAAAACTTCTCAGAAGCTCCAGGATGAGCTGGGGGCTCGATGGGCAGCAGCCCTTATCAAGGCCCTGGGGGAAGCCTTGCCCTGAGGTCCCCGGACGACTCAGCCACCATCAGCCTCATCACTTTGGACTTCATATACCTTGTTCTTAACCAGCATCTCATTTGACCCTCACAACAACCCTGGGAGCTGGGCAGAGCGTCACATCATTCCCACTTCATAGAGGAGGAAGCTGAGGCTAAGGAGGGCTGAGCCACCAGCCTGCCCAAGATCACACTGCTGGTAAGAGGCCTGGCCAGGCCTTGGGTCTGTCTGACTCCACACCCATGCTCATCCCATACAGGTCCCCTGGGAGTCACTGGGTGGCAAGGTTTTTACCCCAGGAGACCTGGAGGAGAGTGGACTGTACCATTCAGTCAGTGATTGAGGTGTGAGTTCCAGAGGCTGAAGGGGTCCAGGAAGGCCACGGAGTACGTGTGTGTGTGTGTGTGTGTGTGTGTGTGTGTGTGTATACATGTGTATACGTGTGCAAGTGTCAGAGTGGGAGCAGCCATTCCAGGCAGAGGGAATGGAAAATTTGAGGCATAAGGCACGGGTGGGTGTGCACAGGGTAGTTGGGCCAATGATAGGGTTGGAGGGGGGAATACTGGCTTTGGCAGTGGGGCATGGAGCGGGCCAAAGGCAGGGCTGGGCCTCGGGGTCAGAGAGGTCTAGTTTGAGGAGGGCTGGCAGGCCAATACTGCAGGTCGGCTTCCACCCTGGATAGAGACCCCCAAGTTCACACCCAGGAGCAGTCAGGAAAGTGATAACCAGCCCTGCAGGGGGGTGTCCTCTGTTCTCTGACTAACCCCACAGATGCCTGAGATGAGGTGGGAGGGGGACAGTCAGGCCTGCAGAGGAGGCGGTATCACCCCCATTTCACAGATGGGGGCGAAGGGGACCCAGGGAGGTTAAGTGGTCGCCTCAGGTCGCACAGCCTGTGAGTGGTAAAGCTGAGGTTTCGAGTCTGTCCTCCTTCTGCCAACACCCACACACCTTCTGCTCCTCAGAACAGCAGGTGCCCCGGCAGCTTCACAGGCTGAGTCCTGGGGGAGAAAGCGGGGAGCTCACTCTGGCAGGAGCTCCGCCTCCAGGGCTGCCCAGGGCTGTCAGCATGCTCTGGCCCAGACCCCCACACCTCCTCAGGGATCTTCGCCCGGGACCCCAAGCCACTCTGGAAAGCATGAACAACAGCCTTTGCAAATGCAACAGATTCTGGAACATTTAA
This sequence comes from Cnephaeus nilssonii, assembly GCF_951640355.1. Lineage (NCBI taxonomy): Eukaryota > Metazoa > Chordata > Mammalia > Chiroptera > Vespertilionidae > Cnephaeus > Cnephaeus nilssonii. Next base: position 89,916,856 of record NC_137078.1, read on the forward strand.
ATCGTTTTTGGAGCCTCCAAACAGCTTCCAGGACTGACAAATTGCTTCCAAAATGTTCCAATGCCTTTGGAATCTTTGAACAGCCCCTGAGACTTGGACCAAAACTGAGAGCCAAGGAGGGCCGGGGGCCAACGCGGGGCTCAGGCCGCCTTCCCAGCCAACAAGCTCTCCTCCAGTGTGGGCTGCCCGCACCCCAGCCACGGCCTGGAGCCGGCCAGCCACACCTCGGGTCTGACTGAGCGGCTTCTCTGTGAACGGAACAAGCGCTGGACTCAGAGTCGGAGGCAACAGGCCTCATCCGGCCTCCGCCTTGATGGGTGACCTTCAGCAAATCACTTCTCTCTGAGCCTTGGTTTCCCCATTGATAAAATGGGATTTCTGGGCATGAGTTTTAGGGGGGATGTGGGTGTGTAGCCAATGTCCGGGATTCAAACCCAGTCCCCTGACCGCCTGGCTTTAGCCTGTCTAAATGCAAGGGCGGTGGGCTGGGGAAAGACAGCGCTTCAGAGGGGAGGGGGGAGCAGGCACGTGGGGGGCCGAGAGAGAGACCCTCAGCCCACAGGGTTCTGCTCCAATGACGAGGACCCCACCTTTTCACTTCCCATGGAAGCTGGATTTAATCCCTCACCTCCTTGCCCTCAACAAGTGTCTCAGGAAAGGCCTCTGTGGACGCCCCACCCAGCGTGGCGCTGGCCCCAGCACCTGGCAGCCTTCACGCGTGGCCACAGAGGGCGGGCGGTTCCAGCCACCCAGAGCCGTCTCCATGGTGACGGGCACGGAGCCGAGCTAGGCTTTTGAAGAACACTCATAAAGGCGCAAACTCACCCCAGATGAGCCAGCGTGCATTTGTGAAGCAAAACATCCCAGGCCAGCCCCGAGCCCCGTAAACCGCAGCTGCCAGCGGCCTTGGCTGGCCGTGGAGGACGCGGTTTCTGGGCTGCTAGGCTTGGAGCCTCTGCTTCCTCCCACTCTCCGTGGGCTCTGCCTCAGCCCACCCACCCCACCTTGGTAGCTCTGGAAGTAGATGCACCTCAGCTGGACGTGGCTTCTTGGCTGTGTGACGCTGAGCAAGTTCATTCACCTCTCTGAGCCCCAGTGTCCACAGCTATCAAGTGGGCGTGAGGCTACCATTGCAAGAACAACCGCCTGACTGAAAAATGGTACAAAAGTAGGAAGTGGTTCCCCTCCATTCATCCCGGCTTTTCAGCATCACCCCTGTAGAGGTGCATGAAGCCACCTCCTCCTGGCAGCATCAGGGGCCCTATCCCCCGGCTCCCACTGCGCCCTGGATGTCTATCTGCATTAGAGCACTCAGCACGTTGAACTGCAATAGTCCACTTACTGGTTTCCCAGGTAAGCTCGAGTAATTGACACCAGGCCCTACTATGTTCACTAAGCCAAGCTCGAGGTCAGCACTCAATAGGTCCTCAGTAAAGAAACAAGAGCAAACAAATACACACGGTGCCTATGGTTTCTGAACCTCAGATTTGGGAGAGGCTGGGAAGGTGGAAGGTGGAGGCAGTGGAAGGGAATAGAATGCGGGTAACTGACAGGAACCCAGCCACGGGCCCTGAGAGCTTCTGTGCGAAGGGCTCTGGAGGGGAAGGCTCCCTGACCTGTCCCATTGCAGCCTCCAATTTGCAGAGAAGTGAAGTCATTTGCTGTGGTCACATGGCTGGTGGACAGTGAGGCCAGCACCCATGTACTTCCTCCAGGAAAATCTGGGCATGCCCACGCATCTCCCCAGTCCTGTGGTGCCTACTGCTGACCCTACCTTCCAGCCAGCCCACCCCACCACCAGCACCCACCTCCAAGGTCAATTTTAAGGTCAACCTCCTGTGGCACAGGCTCCTCATGCTCCCACAGGAGCTAGACCGCACCCTTGAATAGGCATTGAGCTGTTCCCATCCTCAGCCTCTGACTCTGATGCCCATTTTTCCTGATCCCACACCCAACGTCTCTCTCCCTTCCTTTACACCTTCATGTCAGATTCCTAACTGCCTGAAATGTCCCACCTAGAATGACCCATTCCATGAGGCAGTGTCCCACAAAGACAAAAGTCCCAGAGTTTGAATTCTGGCCCTGCCACTTATGAGCTGTGTGACCCCTGACAAGTTACTGAACCTCTCTGAGCCTGGATTTCCTCACCTGGAAAATTGGAGGATAAGAGGACCTGCTTGACAGGTTGTTGTCAGGATGAGGCAAGCTGGTAGGTGTGGATGTACTGTGTAAACAATAAAGAACTATACCAGATACAATATCAGGCCATCACTTAAGTACATAATATAATATGCCTAATTATAATAAATTACAAATAATCAATTAAAAGGGTACTAGAGCTCTAGCAGGTTTGCTCAGTGGATAGAGTATAAGGCCACAGACTGAAGGGTCCTGGGCTCCATCCCCGGCCCTGGTCGGGGTACTTGCGAGAGGCAACCAATAGATGTGTTTCTCTCACATCGATGTTTCTCTCTCTCTGTATCTCCCCGTCCTTCCCACTCTCTCTAAAAAATGGGCGAGGATTAACAAAAAAACAAATAAGGGTTCTAGATGTCAGCTGCTGGCTTGTGGGTAATAGAAGAAAAACATACCATGCAGATTTAAGCTCCTATGCCCAGGGAGTGTGGTCTGCACTCATTCATCCCACTGTCAGTCCAGTCTGTCCATCCATCTGTGCACCCGCCCCACAATCCATTAATCTGGTTATTTTCACCAGACTCCTGCTGGGTGCAGGGTGCTGGCCGAGTCTCAGAAGGGTGAGCAGCAACCCTTCACTCCGACCCCGGATGAAGAGGCTACTGTTTGTGCAAGCCCAGGCTTGGTCCCAGGCCTCCTTTAATTCTCACAACTGTCAGCACGCCCATTTCACAGATGAGGACACTAAGGCTCAAGAGAGGCTCAGGCCAGGATCCAGAGATTTGGAAGCCCCTTCTTTACCCGGTGCCCCATCCCTCTCCCCTGCGGGCTGGCCCTGGAGTCTCCCTTTGCCTTGGCAAAGTCATCTCACTCTCCACAGTCCCACTCCCAACTTCCTTCGCTGTGAAAGGCCCCTCCCCCACTCAATCAGGTGGGTCTGGCACCTCTGAGTACCAACCCCACACCCCCTCCCCCTCTGGTTTCCAAGGGCTCATAATTTCCACCTCAATCCGTTCCTTATTAATTTTCTTACAAAATGTGTTCCATGATTTCACTGACATCACTGCTGCCCACTGTGAGTGGAAACGTAGCGGAAAATCCCCAGGTGGGTCGAGGGCCCCCAGAGACTGGGCGCCCCCCACCCCCGCAACCCAGCAGGACTATGGCTTCAAAATCTCTCTCTAGCCAGGCAGGACATCTGGGCAAGGTGGCACTGATTGGTGGTGCCTAAATTCGCTTTCACACTCCTCCCCTGTCTGGAGAGATTGGTGCCCTGCCTACATTTTGCAGAAATGTCCAGGGGCGCAGAGAAGTGACCGGCCGGGGCCCACACAGCTAAGCAGGTTGAGGCTGAGATTTTAGGTCCAGCCTACTGCGCAGGCTCCTTCCCCTTGGCCTCCTGTACGGTTTTTGCTCTCTACTCCCAGTGCCCAGGCAGGGTTATTTTTAGTCCTCATCTCACCCAGACCACCCACGAGGACAGACGGGCTCAGGGAAAGCCATACTGAGAGTGAAAGCGAAGGGAAAAGATGACATTCTGGCCTGGACATCCCACGTGAGGCAGAGCTGATGAGGCTGATGCTCGTGGCCCTGGTCATCAGGGCGTGAGGGGTCAAACCTGGGTCACAGGAGAAGCAGAGCTTCCAAGTGTTGGAGCGGAACTTGGTCCTTGGAGATCTCCAAGGTCAGCAGTGCTCAAAGCATAGGATGGCTGCGCTCTTACTCGGACCAGCACTATGGGAGGGCCCAGAGATCCTCATCCACTCAGCTATTCAGCCCCCCCTCATTGTACAGATGAGAAAATGGAGGCTCAGAGAGGGTAAGGAACTCATCCAGAGTCACACAGCAAGTTGGTTGTCAAATTGAGACCAGACCCTATTTTTTTCTAACAACCCAGTTTAGGCCCTCGTCACCTCACCCCAAAGGCAGGGAAGAGGGCATTTTAATAAGAGGCCACTCGGAGGCTACGAGTGGGCTGGATGGGACTGGGGAAGGGGACTTGGGGTGTAGACATCTCTGCACCCTAGCCTGCACAAATACAGACCTTCTTTGGTGTGTCGGGATGTCTGGAAGCCCCCCACTTGAGCTTTCCCAGCCTTGGGGTGCGATGGCAGGGACTATGCGACACCTCAAGGGACAAGGTTAGGTGACAAGGAATCAGATGGAGCCTGGATGGCGGAGGGACCAGGAGGCAGAGAGGTCGAAAAATAAACTTCCTGCCTTGACAGCTCTGCTGGGGTTGGTTGTCCTGGGAAGGCCCCACACTCCCTGCTCCCCCATCTCCACACTGGGAAACGCCCAAGAGGCAGAGCTTCCTCACGCATTCTCTCCGAGAACCCTGGGAGGCACAGGTGAAGGGCCGTTGGCGACCTTGTTTTAGTTCCTTCTTTGACTTTTGGGGAGGCCGAGGGGAGAAGTGACTTGTCCCGGGTCACGGAGTAAGTGAGTAATGGCCCAGTGTGGGGGGTGGGGCAAGACAAGTGGATCTGAAGCTCCGGGAAGACAGCAAGGAGGAGGTGACTCTGTGGCCAAGTAACCAGCTTGTCCCCCTCCCTTCCCTCCTCCCTACCATGAGGCCCAGGGAACAGGAGACAGAGCCAGAGGCCGGGGAGCCCCTGCTGCGTGACACTGAGCCGGGTGGCTTCCTGCTGGAGGATGGCACTGGTGGCATCCGGCTCGTTCTCCCATCTCCTGTGCCTCCTCTCTTTGGCTAGTGCCCAGAGCTCTAGCACAAGAGCCTCCCAGTCCAACCTGCTTAGCCAGACCTTCCAGGCCCTTTCCCGTCTGTCCCAACTGTCTGCTGTTCCCTCTGCCCCTCCTATCCAACCCCGACGATCTCACCAAACACCACACAATGTTGGCCTATTCCCTAGCACAGAAAGCACTGTGGTCTCCATGCTGAATTTCCCCCCAGGACTGCCCTTTGGCCCATCGTCACCTGGCAGACTCCTATTCAGCCCTCAAAGCCCCAAACAAGGTTTGTTTCCTCAGTGAAGTATTGCCCCACCTTCAGAACTGATTCGAGCTGGCCAGATCTTCTTGGGACAAATGGATTGCATAGCACATACCTATAACACAGCACTTCCCAGGGCAGGAAAGGGGTCTCAGAGTCTTATTCTTCTCTGCCTGGTGCATAATGGCACACACTGGGTCTTCTCTTGCTACTGGCTCATCCTTGGTGCCTAACACAGTGTTCTATACTCTCAAAGACCAGGATTCAAATCCCAGGTCTCCTGTGTGATCTGAGAGATGTCTCCTAACCTTGCTGGGCCTTAGTTTCCTCATTTATAAAATGGAAATAACTATGTCTACCTTTAGAGAAAAGCTGAGGATTTAATGAGGTAACCCAGGTAAGGAGCCTGGCACCTAGTAAATGCTAAATAAATGAACAAATATATGTAAAATGCCATATTATTAGTATGTCATATACGAATAAGAATGAATAAAGACCACAGTTCCCTGGAAACTTGTTCTCAGGCACTGATCCCTTGGAAAAACATCTTAGGAGGGTTTCCGTCTGATCTGTAGACATCTCTGCACCCTAGCCTAAGCTCCACTTAATTGTCTTGCTCTGAGGGTGCCGAGTAAATAGTCCAGGCCAGCTGGTGCCTGGAAACCGCCAATTGCCAGGGAGCAGCTCGTTAATTTTCCCGTCTCCGCACACAGACCCCGAAGCTTCTGCAACTCATCTTGGGAAATTGAGTGGAGTGGGTCAGACCCGGGCCAGGGGTCGCAGGAAGTGGGGCTGGGAGTGCCAGGGGACTTGAAAGGGCCTGCGGAGGCACCACTGGGACGCCGTCCAGGCTGAAGGAAGTGGGCTCGGAGCTGCCGAAAGGCAGATGGATCCCAGGCCCAGCCTGGCCCTGCGGCTCTAACTCAGCTTTCGGGTCTCCGCTGCTGGGGAAAAGCTAGGGCTTCGCAGCAAGGCTGGACACACACCCGTCCTTAGGGTGGCCAGCTCCGGGGGCCGGGAGGTCCCACTCCAACGGAGGAGAGACGACGTGGCACAGTGCTGGAGAGCATGGCTCTGGAGCAAGGCTCCTTGGGTTTGAACCCGAACCCCGACGCTGCAAGTTAGTGACGCGTGTGCCTCAGTTTCCCCTTCCATAAAACGAGACGATCCATGTCATAGGAGTGATGGGAGGAATTAAATGTACTTAGAAGTGTGCCCGGTATATGGAAATCACTCTGTAAATGTTATTACTATCATGACCCCTCCCTCCCCATTTGGAAGCGTCCTACTTGGAAGTTCTCATCTGCAAACCGTGAGCCTGGACTTGACTCTGCAGGGACGTACATTTTGCCAGACACGCCAGCTCCAAGCAGTCTGTCTATGGCCCTTATGGACCGGGTGGAAGAGTGTGGTGATGGATTTGTGATGTCTGCCTGGGTCCAGGAAGGGAGAGTGGCAGCTGGCAGGCCTGTCCCATGCCTTCACTGGGACATTTCATTCCCTCAGCAAATCCTTCTGCAGCTCCTGCTCCAGACCAGGATGGGGCGAGGCCCTGGGATACAAAGGTGAGCAAAACCAGACATGGCTTCCCACTGGCGTCAAGGGCCCCGTGGGAAAGACCCCCGTCCACGGATGGCAAGTTATGTCAATTAGAACTGTGCTGAGGCGGGGAGGGGGTGCAATATTGCAGTTGGAGGGCGGCCTTAGATAGTCACCTGGGCCTCTGTGCCCTCATCCGCAATGTGCAGTGACACCTTTCCTGCCTGAACTCCTCACTTTGCTTTTATGCCCCTGGCCTTTGCCTAGAAGGCTCCTGCCCACCGTCATCCCTAAGCACCAGCTCAGATGTGCCCGTCTCTCCCTGCAAACATCACTCCTGCCTCTGTGCTGCCAGCGAATCCTGCAGAGCCCGCCGCTGCTACAGGGCACCGCCACTGGGCATGGGTCCGTGCCTTCGACGAGCAGCTCCTGGAGGGCATGGCTGTGTCTGTGCCCTCGCCAGCACCCAGAGGTGCCAGAGGTTGCCTGACCCATGTCGCACACTCAGTCCACGGGGGCTGGGGCAGGCAGCGCGCTGGAGCAGATGACCTTTTGACTTCTGAGAGCTTGGGCTCCAAACGTGCTTAGATCCAACTGGTGTGCTCAGGTCAGAAGGCCTGACCTTGCTTGCTGGTTCTGCTACCTCCTCGTCATGCTTGGCCAAGTTGCTTAGCCTCGGCATCTGTCTATAAAGTGGGGAGACCTCAGAGCTGGGCTGTGCAGAGCCGGGGTCCTAGCACACAGCAGGACTGAAAGCCCGTCCTTCCCTTTCCTTCCTGCTTCAGGAGGCACTCAGGGCCAGCGTCTGTGCCCTGTCCTGCCTGGATCAGGCAGAACACACATGGGCAGCTTGAATTCTAAACAGAGGACTCAGCCTGAGGGAAAGGAAGGAAGGTGGCAGGTCTCTCCAAGCTGCCCCAGCTGGACCTGGTGCCCACAGGCTGTTCAGTGAAGAGGGGGACCCATGGCTCACGCGTGTCAGGCCACCCAGGGTCCCTAGCTCCCGCCACTCCCCGGCCTCGCTGGGAAGAGCTCCATCCTTTCCTTTTGCCGAGGCACCGCCTCTTGGTGCTCCAGCCCGAGTTCTGACAATAAAGGCACCTCTGTGTGTCTCTGGGGAAGCGGGGCTGGGGGCGGCGGGGAAGGGGGGGGGGGCCCACAAAGCTCCCGCAGCTGTGTGTTTGCAAACAGGGGAGCTGAGCTGTGCAGAGGGGCTGAAAGCACTAATTGTCTTTAATTAAAGGAGGTTGGAGGCGGCACAGGCTCTGACAAAAGAGATTTCCAGCCTGTTAGCAGCTTCAGCCTGCGCTGGGGCTGGGCCGCCCAGGCGCAGCCCCGGCTTTGTCCCCGTGGGGCCTGGCCCCGTGGAGGGCACGGCCAACACCTGCCTGGTGGGGGTGGGGCCGGGGGCCAGGCACAGGCAGTAGGACCGCGCTGAGAGAGCTGGCCTCCCGGAGCCTGGGAAGAGGTCCCGGCGAAGCCCCGCTCTCGCTCCTTCATTCACACACTCGGCAAGCATCGCTGAGCACTTGCCCGGTGCCAGCCAGTGCTCAGAACCGGGGGCAGAGATGTAACAGTCCCTGCGTTCCAAGGACTTCTCATTCTAAGCGGCTGCCTGGTAAGGTGACTGTGAGCACAGGCCAGCTGGCCTGGGACTGAACGCTGGCTCTGCCTCTTACGAGCGGTGTGATCTTGAGCAAGTGTCTTCACCTCTCTGTGCCTCCCTTTTCCCACCCATCACAGGGGCCTGATAAAAATGGCACAGACTCTGCAGGTGGCACGAGGATTACTGAGCTATCACAAAAGGAGGGAACTGAGGCTCAGAGAGGGTGGATGTGGCTCAGGGACACAGAAAGGGGGTGAGGCCAAACCAGGGTACCACTCTGGCCCTTCAGAAACCATATTCTGAGGCTCCTTCAGAACTAACAGACCAGGTTCCCTGTGGCCATCATGGGACGGAGGTGACAGGTGGGTGATGTGGATCCTTTTGCTTGTACACTTTACAAACATCATCGGTCATTATTCATTCCTTCATTCACCCAACTCTGCACCTGGTCGGAGTCCCCAGAGGCATCCCAGGGACAGGAAGAAGCCTGGGCTATGGGACTGGCTGGGTCCCAGTGCCAGCTCTGCCATTCACTGGCTGGGCGGCTTCCCAGCCTCGATTTCCCCACTTGTATCATTAGGGCTGGGCAGGGTGGTGTGAGGGAGCATGGACATGGACGTGCTCCCTGCAGTGCCCTGGGAATGGAGACTCCTCCGAAGAACTGCTTGCTGGGCTCCTGCTCCTGCTGCATACAAATGGGCTCAGCCTCCTACCCGGCAGCTCCTTCAGCTCACGCCACTCTTTTGTCTCTCTCACCAGGCTCACCCTCCCGGATCCTCAGACACATGTGCAGCCCTCTCGCAGGGACATACGCACTGACGATCCCTCTCTCTCTCTCTCTGTCTCTCTCTCTCTCTCTCACACACACACACCCCTGCCTGATTCTCACCCCCACCCCCACCCAAAAGAAACTCAGTCTCTGTCCCCCTCCCACGCTTGAAGGCTTGCTGACCCCTGGGTCCAGGGTGGGCGGGAGGGAGGTTGCTGCTCACAGCTGGCTGGGCTGGGTGGTCGCAGGGCGGTGGAGGGAGGGCGCAGAGGGTGAAAGCATCCTGGGGCCAGACTTCCCAGGCAGTGGGAAGGGAGGTCAGCTTCTGAAAGGGAGGGCCCAAGTCGGGATTGAGGGGAGGGGCAGGCCTGGAAGTGCCACGGTGGGGAGCATGGCGGGAGGTTGGGAGATGTTTACTCGGGGCTGCAGCTCCTCGTTCAATCCATTCAAAGGCCCTGATGAGGGAACTGAGGCTCAGAGAGGGTGGAGGTGGCTCAAGGACACAGAAAGGGGGTGAGGCCAAACCAGGGTACCACTCTGGCCCTTCAGAAACCATATTCTGAAGCTCCTTCAGAACTAACAGACCAGGCCCCCTGTGGCCAGCATGGGACGGAGGTGACAGGTGGGTGATGTGGATTCTGGGAGCTGGGTAGTTCATCCTATACCTGCAGGGGGTGCCGAGCCAAACCTGCATGCGTCTAGCCTTGGCGGGAAGGAGAGGGGCAGACCCTGGACTGACAGACAAACTCTAAACTGACCAGGCCTTAGGCCGAACCCCCAGACATGGGTCCCGCTGAGGCCCAGCCCCAGCATCACAGAAAGACCAAGGCCCTCCCCCCGCAGACCTCCTAGGCTGACCTCTTCCCCATGACCCCTGACCCCAGCCCCTTATTCTGCCCTCACACACTGACCTCAGTGGCAAATGAGCTCTGATCATGACTACCAGCTCCCCAGAGCCCAAGGTGGTGAATGCCCCCACTGGTCTGTGTGGCATTGGTCTGTGGGTCCTCTGAGGGCAGAGCCCATATCTTCTGTCTTCCACAGACACCCCTGAGCACCTACTGCGTCCGCCAGAACCCTGTGAGCCTCACTCAATCCTTCCAGGCCAACTCTCCTGTCCCCATTTTACAGATGAGAAAATGGAGACTCAGAGGTGGAGGCACCTGCTCAGGGCACAGAGGGAATCGGAACCAGGGCTGTGTGAGGCCGGAGCCCGGGCTGGCCTCAATGCAGGCCTCACCTGGGCTGGGCGTGGAGACAGGGCTGCTCAGTAAATGTGTGTACAGCAATGTGTGTGACTAAGCCTGGCTGATGATTCCCCCGGGTGGACGGTGAGGAGACTGAGGCAGCCGCCCCGTGTGTGTGTGTGTGTGTGTGTGTGTGTGTGTGTGTGTGTGTGTGTGTACCACGCCCCACCCTGAGGGGGCAGTGGGGGCTGCTTTCAGATTCCAGCTTGACCCCTGAGTGTCTAAGTTGAGGAACCACAGCTCACCCAGGTCCCCTGTTGGGTCCTGGCACCAGCCAGCGGCCCCTTAGGGCCCGAGGGAAGGTGGTGGGGAAGGGCGAAGGCAAGGGGTCAGGGGGAGAGAGAAACACAGAGAGGATGTGAGATGGAGACAGAGACGACCAGCGGTGCCGCACAAAGGGCAGTGGATGGAGGATGAGACACCGAGTCGTGAAGAGAAAGAGAGCATAGAAGGAGGGGAGGGAGGGACAGAGGGAGGGAGGGAGGCGGAAAGGAGGCAGGAAGGCGAGGAGGAGTCAAGTTCAGAGGCAGGAGCGGCTGGAAGGGGGTGCAGGCAGCCGTGGGAAGAGCGGAGGGCCAGGCGGATCCCAGGGAGGCCTCTGCCTACCAGGGCCCCAGCTCAGAGGACGGGGAGCTGGGTGGGGAGGGGGGTGGAGGGGTGGGCTGGGGTGATGAGGGGTCCCTAGAGAGGGCTGTCATGTGAGCTGTCCCAGCCTGAGGCACCAGCTGTGAGGGAGGGTGTGAGAGTGTGTGAGAGTGTGTGACTGTGTGTGTGTGTGTGTGTGTGTGTGTCAGAGTGTGAGTGTGTGTTTTCAGGCCCAGGCAGGTATGAGAGGCAAACTGGGGTATCTTTTTTTTTGCTCCCTTCCCATTTGTATGCTCGAGAAGTGAGCTGAAAGATTAATTCATACTTAATATGGCCTTCACTGGCAGGCTGGGGGTTGGTGCTGATTTGTTATTATTATTATTTTTAAAGGCACCAGGTAAGGAAGAATAGGTCTGGTTTTCTCCACCCATCCACCCACCCACCTACCACTCATCCATTGAGCACCTACTATGTGCCAGGTATCATGCTGGGACCGGTGTACCAAAACCACAAACAATAAACTACTGGGCACTGGCTGCAGCAGTCTGGCGTGGTGGCAGGGATCTACGGGGTCCTGAGTCTAAATGCTGGCTCCATAAATGAACATGCTCTGTGGCCTGGGCAAGCCCCTTTGCCTCCCTGAACCATTTTCTCACCGGTAAACTGGGGTGGCGGGTCCTGCTCCCGGGCTTGGTGTGGGATTCGAGGAGAAGGTGTCTGGGCCAGAGAAATGCTGGGTCTCTAATGTGCATTCGCAGGCATGGTGGCCTCCTGACCGCCAGTATTGGCCAAGGACCACCTTGCAACTCATCCCACCCCCGTGGGGATTCTTACTAAAGATGCTGAGCGTCCGGAGGCTGTCACCTCGGCCTGGGATGTGGCCCCAACCCCATCGCCCAGTCCCCCTGGTGGGTCCTCCCCGTCAGTCCTCAGCTGCCCCCTTCACACCCACACCCTCGGCGCAGCAGGGTCTCCTTGTCTCTCTCCACTGTGAGCTCCTGGGGGCAGAGGCCGCGTCAGGTACCCCTCTGCCCAGGCCCGGCGACAGGCCTGGCTGGCAGGGGGCTCCGGCTATCTCCGGAGGGGCTGGTCCAGGGGCTGAGCGTCAGACCCTCTTCTGCCCTGTGCTCCTGGGGATGGGAAGAGGCTGCTGCTGTTCCCGAGGGCCCCAAACCCACTTCCTCAGAACCGACCCCCACCTCCGGGGGCTTCGGGGACTCTCCTCACCCAGGAGGTAGGGCGTGGGGCCAGGGTGATCTGGGAGGTAGGGAAAGGGAATGAGCATCCCAGCTGTGCGGAAAGCTGGCCTTACATGTGCGAGAGCCTCCGTTTCCTTAGCTGTAAACCAGGAGGGTAACTCTGTGGTGGTGGGTGGGGGAGGGCATGGTCTTGGCCTGAGCCTGATGCCAATTCCAAGGAGTGGCTAGTGGTGGGTGGCTCTTTAGACACTATCTCTTAGGGGCCGCCCCCTCCCCATTCCTTAGAGTCCCCAGTCCATCCTACGTAAACCATTTGGCAAATGAAGTTTCAAGACAATAGCCCGAGCTGGTAATCAATCAGATGGACCCTCAGAGCCCCCACGGCAGGCAGACACGAGTTTGGCTGCCACCTCTGCTTCAGTCTAGCTTTGGGCCTTGACACGCCAAGCCTCAAACGGGGAACAAAATAACACCACCGGGCCATCATTTCCCAAGCACCCCTAGAGGCCGGGGTGGCCCAGTTCCTGCCAAGGCCAGTGTGCCTCCCACCTCCCTTCCCTTTCCCCCAAGCTGGATTCTGGCGGGGGGCAGAGTGGGGGGCGGCGTGGAGGGCTCTACTCTCCCCTGGGATGTGACATTCACCAGCATCACTACTGGTCCCATCTGCAGCGTGCCTCCCCACCCCCAACCCCGTCAGCTAATCCCCACAAAGCCCAGCGCAGGGCCCGGCATGACAAGCAGGCCCGCGCGGCCCACACTCCGCCAGGCGTGCTCGCAGGGGCCGAGGCGGGATTCGGAGCGGCTGTCACTCTCTCCGTCCGCTCCTCTAATTGGATTCCCAGCACGCAGAGGTCAGCAGAAACGCCGGGGAGAGGAGACTCAAAGGGAAGGGGCATCCACAGATAAAGGGAGGCATTCTTCCCCGGCCACAAAGCCTGCAGCGTGAGGGGTGGGAGGGGGCCCTGCGGAAGGGCTGCCCATCGGGAGGGGGCAGGGGCAGGGAGAGCCCGAGCGGGCGGCAGGGGCTGACCGGCCTGCTTCCCCCCGCCTGGTGCTTCCCCGTCTCTGCTTACATGCCATCCTGCCCCCTGTGCGGCCTGGGCACCCTCCAGGGCCTGGCCTCTGACTCCCGCCGGCTCTGGGGAGCATTCCTGAAGCGCGGCGGGAGGCTCAGGAGTCCGCCGGCCCAGAGTCCTGCTCCTGGCTTGCCACCTGCTGCCCCCTGTGAGGTTCAGGCAAGTCCCCGGGGCACCCTGGCCTCAGTTTCCTCCTCTGTGGGACGAGCATAATACCAGCTGCCACAGAAGGCAGTGACCAGGACGAAATGAGGTGACGTTGGCCAAGTGCTTAGAGCACAGGTCCAGTGTGTGTGTGTGTGTGTGTGTGTGTGTGTGTGTGTGTGTGTGTGAGATCAGCAGGCCCACACTGCCCACAGCTCCTTCCTTCTAGAAGCATCACAGCTCTCTGCGGGCCTGTCCACAGCCGACCGTGCTCTGGGGCATTGTGTAGACAGAAGCCTGTCTCCCCAGAAAGGAGGCGAAAGCGCTGCATAAACGTCACGCCCGGACAGATGTGCGAGGAATGACAATCCCGGCCTGGGCGGTGCTTCGCCATCACACCTCCACCACCCTGTCCTCTGGGCAGACCAGACACCACAGGCTTGAGAAGTGGAGGGCAGTGCCCAAGGCCACAGGAATAGAAGACAGCGGAGCAACCTGACCACAGTCCAATGCCCCCACCGCACCCCTCCAGGGCCCCCCGTACTTCCTTGTGAATAATATGGGGGTGCTGTGCACACAGCCAGCAGGGGAGGTGGGCGGGGCGGGGCCGTGCTGTATACTGGCTGGTTGGCCTGAAGAACGTTGGAATCGCTGACTTTGGTTCATGAGAGAGACGTAAAGAGGAGCTCAAAGGGAATTTCTAAGAGACAGAAAATCAATGGCTTGACATCCTGTCCCCCAGGAAGTGTGTGTGTGCATACGTGTGTATCACACACACAAACACACACTCCACTAACTGATCCAGTGCACGCGTGTGCACACACGCATGCTCATAAATACCCATTTGCAAATGCATGTCCATATGGCTTGATACAATATACATGCATACCACAAATATATGCACTCTGGCTTGATCTCCTTGTGGAGCGGGACTACACATACAGGCACATACACCCCTACTTGACCCAGGACACGTGTACCCAAGGACATAGACAGACCCCCCCCCCCCCCGCAAGGATGGATGTCCTTGTTTGGTATGAAACATGTGTTCCTTTGTAGGTACTGGCCCAACTGATCCACTACATGCATGAGTATGCTTCTCCCTGCACACATGTGTGCTGAGACACGTCAGACAAACACAGGAGCACACAAATACAGGGACAGTAATGAGTTGCAGCAGGCTCCAGGGTGACCTGCATGGGCGAGGGCAGGTGCATGCCCTACCTTGAAATGTACGGGCAGGCTCATGTAGCCACCGCACTCGCGATGCTGGGTCAGTGGGCACACCTGTGCACGTACAGGCACACAAATACCCCCCCAGCAGGTCCCGCTCGCACTCTCAGTCCCAGTGGGGCCAGCGTACATGCACACGCATGCGTGCTGGGGATGCTCTGCACTGACCCAGCACACATGTACATGCACATCCCTCTGGGCCTCCAGGGAGCTCCCACAGACAGACAGCTCTGACAGCAGGGTGTGGGGGGCGGGCAGCCCAGGGCCTGGGTTGCCAGGGATACGGATGTGGGGCTCCCGAAGCTACACAGCCTGCCCAGGCAGCGCCAAAAGGCCAGCGAACACTCTTAAGTCTTTAAAATGTTGCAAATCAGATGGTGACGCCTTTAAGAGAGGAAACTTGAGTCTGATTTCCTGGAAGAAGCCAGGGTAACATGAGGCCCCGGGCCCAGAATTTGCTGGGGACCCAGGGACAGAGGTGGGAAAGAGCTCTGACTGGCCCCAAACCCCACCCAGCCCTCTGCTCATGCTCTACCAGACAACAGGGGTTATGGGGCCTGGAGCAAGCCACTTGCTCTCTCTGAACTTTTTCTTCATCTGCAAAAGGGGAGGGTAACAACCCTGAACATTTAGGGAGCAATTTCCAGGCTACAAATAGCACTGACACACACCACGTGCTGGGTGCTGGGCCCACCTATTGACTCTCATTACCTCATTGAGTCCTCATATTCCATTTATTATTACACCCATTTTACAGATGAGGAAGATCAAGGCTTTGGGGAGTCACCTATTCAGGGTCACGTAGGTAGTAAAGGTCAGAACCAATATTTGAACGTAGGTGGCTGGTTCTTACTTATCTCACTACACCTTCCTGCCTTGGGGCGGATGGGGTGTGGCAGGAAACAAAGGGACATTACTCTCCTGCCAGGTAGTCATAACTGCCTACTGGCCTCACGAGAGGGCCTGTGAGGACGAGACAGATAGAAATAGAGGCTATTAGTGCATAACGCTCCATCTACAGATGGTGACACTGAGTTCCAGCTGTGGGAGTGGCGGGGAGGGGGTCCTCTGTCAGGGTCCCAGGGCAATGGGGTGCAGAGCCCCAGTTTGGACCCAGGCACCCTGACTGAGTGGCTCCTGTGCTGCTCAATAAAAGCACCTTGTCTGGTTAAAGCAGTGCCATTCCACAAGCACATATAGGGTACTTGCTTTGTGCCCAGGCCACATGGGCCGGCTCTCCAGCTCTGCAGGGCACTGGGCTGGTGCCCCCACCCTGGAGAAACAGTCCTCCCTGGGGCAGGAGCACCCCACCCCTCCCCTCGTCTCCTCCTGCTTCTGAGCTCCCTGAACTCCCCTGAGCCTCCCCCGGGCCCTCTGAAGCTGGGACTGGCGGCCCCACTTAACAATGAGGAAACTGAGGCTCAGAGAAAGGACCCGACAGAGTAAGTCAGGCAGCGAGCCGGGCTCTGAACCTGAGACCAGGAGACTCGGCACGCGGGCTGTCTCCTTCCCTCTCCTCCAGCTCTGCACACACCCGGGCACCCAGGGGGCTCCCACAGGCTCCTGAGGAGAGAAATGGCCTAGACCCGTGGTCGGCAAACTGCGGCTCACGAGCCACATGCGGCTCTTTGGCCCCTTGAGTGTGGCTCTTCCACAAAATACCACGGCCTGGGCGAGTCTATTTTGAAGAAGTGGCGTTAGAAGAAGTAAGTTTAAAAAATTTGGCTCTCAAAAGAAATGTCAATCGTTGTACTATTGATATTTGGCTCTGTGGACTAATGAGTTTGCCGAACACTGGCTTAGACCACTGTGCAGGGAGGGCAAACACGGTCAGGCCATCGCAGGCAAGGGAGCCGGGGCTGAAACTACGTTTGGTAAAACATGGGTAAGACTGAAAGATGCTTTCTGAGCCCCAGCTCCAAGGAGGATTTGAGATCTTCCAGGAGACACTGGGGATCAACAATAAGGACCCTCTTTCTACGCCTAGAAACATCTGTCCCAGCCACACACAGACCTGCTGTGCATCCTGGCCCGTGGGTCCCTCTGGAGCCCACCAGGGGCAGCAGGGAGAACCCCAGCCTCACCAAGGGCCTTTGTTACTATTGCCTACACCAGGGTTGGGAGGGTACAGTCTGAGACTGGGGTGAGCGGGGCTCTGCAACAGGGACATATCAAGCACCCTCTGTGAGCTGAGCTGTACCCTAGGAACCGGAAATAGTGGTGGACAAGAGTCAGAAACATCTGCCCTCATGGAACCCTCGTTCCAGCTGGGAAGCCAGGCAGTAAAGGACCATACACTTGAGCACACAGACCGATGGGAATAAGGGCAACGGAGAGCAATAAGGCAGGGAAGGGGACAGGTTGTACGCATGCATATGTACTTACACATGTGTCTGGGCATGCTTGTGTGTTCACACATGTGTGTGCATGCATGTGTACTTAAAAAAAAAATAGGGCAATGGGGACCTTGGTATCAAAGTGATATTTGGGAAGGGTGAGAGAGCAATCAATGTGGATATCTGGAAAGAACATTCCAGGCAACCGCCAAGGAGGCTAGTGTGTCTGGAGGGGAGGGTGTGAGGCGGAGATGGAAGGGATGGGTCAGGGAGAGGGGGGGGGAGGGACGGGTTATGTAGGGCCTTTTGGGCCATTTGGGGACCTTGGCTTTTGCTCCATGTAAACTGAGGGGCCCCAGGAGATTCTGTGCACAGGAGGGGCGTGATCTGACTAGTTTTAGAGGGGCCGCAGGGAAGCAGGGCAGACATGTCCAGCAGGAGGCGGTTTATGTGAGTCTGGACTTCAGAGAAGAGGTCTGGTCTGGAGATAAGCCCAGAGTGGGCACGTGAAGCCATGGGCCTGCACCGAACTATCCAGAGAGAGAGAGAGGAGGCCCAGGACTCAGCCCCGGGCCCTCCGAGGTGGAGAAGAGGGAGATGAGCAGGAACCCCGAGAGGCTGCAGGGCACCCTGAGAGGCAGCAGGGACCCCAGGGAGAGTGCTGTCCCAGCAGAGGCAGTTGTCACTTTGTCAGATGCCTGGGAAGTGACCAGTGGGTTGGTGACGGGGCCATCCCTGGTGGCCTTGATTATAAGCAGTTTTAGTGGAGTGATGGGCAGAGGCCTGTGAGGAATGATTTAAGAAATCTTGGGATAGGAACCAGCAGCCAGGGGGCCAGGAGGGGTCAGGGCCTGGGCGTCAGAATCAAACCAACCTAGCGACCCAGTTCTAATCCCAGCTCTGACCTCCTAGTGGTGAGCCTGGAGCAGCTCACGTCATCTCGCTGAGCCTTAACTTCCACATCTGAAGAATGGGGAGAATACTCCAGGTATGTCCTAGGTTGTTGAGGAGTGAGATAAGGATTGTGAAAAACACATTTTTTAAAAATATGTTTTTATTGATTTTAGAGAGAGAGGAAAGGAGAGGGAGAGAGAGAAACAGCGATTGGCTGCTTCCTGCACACTCCCTACTGAGGATCAAGCCAGCAACCCGGGATGTGCCCTGACCAGAATCGAACCAGTGACCTCTTGTTGCATGGGACTATGCTCAATCAACTGAGCTACTTCAACTGGGCTGAAAACATTTTTCACTAACAATGAAACACTGCACAAATATTCCAGAGGGAAGAGGGCAGGTTTGGGCTTTCATTTCTGGCTCCAGCATCCCTTAGCTGTGTGATCTTGGGCTGGTTACTTAACCTCTCTGAGCCTCTACTTTCTCTTTTATAACATGAGAATAATAGCCATAACCAACTTCTGGGGATTGTAAAGATTCAGGAAACTATCATACACCAAGTCTAGGGCATAAAACCAGGTGCCCAGTGAGCACTCAACCCACCTGTCCCTTCCTCCCTGGCTGTCTCTGCTATTCACAACTGACGTCCAGAGGAAGAGGCAGGGGGTTTGGGTAGGACCCTGACCGAGGGCTAGGTCCCTAGATAAGCCACTTCATCTATCGCCTTTGGGCCTCAGTTTCCATAACTGTGACGCTGGTGATCAGCAGCCTCAGGCCCCTTTGCTGGGAATGTGGGGTCGGGAGTACAGAGAGGATAAGAGACTAAACTCACGTGCTATGTTTGGGAGCCAGTGAAATAGGAGTGATAATGGCTCTCACTTTGGCCTACGGGTTGGTTGGGTTGCCATGACCAGGAAACAAACCCCCGTGATTAAAACACCAGTCATCTAGCCCTAACCAGTTTGGCTCAGTGGATAGAGCATCGGCCTTCGGACTGAAAGGTCCCAGGTTCGATCCCGGTCAAGGGCATGTACCTTGGTTGCGGGCACATCCCCAGTAGGGGGCGTGCAGGAGGCAGCTGATCGATGTTTCTCTCTCTCCCTCTCCCTTCCTCTCTGTAAAAAATTAATAAAATATTAAAACAAAAACAAAAACACCAGTCATCCCACCTCCACGGGGCTCCGTGGAGAGATTGGGAAGGCCTGGAGAAAGAGCAAAGGGCCTGAGATACCAAACAGGGTGGGGTCCCAAGGCCAGCTCACTCCTCAGGGGGACCCCTGCCCGCCCCCTCCCCCAGCCCGCCCCCTCCCCCAGCCACTTCATCTGTATGGTTGTCAGGGGCTGGTTCCCATCCCGCCAAACCCACCCACACACCACTCCTCTTCACACAAACCATGCACTCTCTGCTGTGAGCTCCTCCTTCCTGGGGCAGCCCATCCCTTCCCACCCAGGATGGAGACTCAAGGGGACGCCGAGTTTCGTCCCTGCGGAGGTGGAGGCAAAGTGGGGAGAGCGGTCATCCCAGAGATGACCAGGGGCCCCACAGAGAGCCCAGGCCTCGGAGGCCGGAGCACCGGGTTTCGGTCCCGGCTCTGCGCTCACGTCCACGGGGCCCTGGGAAGTCAGGTCCTCTCTCAGCTTCGCTTTCCTTGTCTCTAAAATGTCGATAACAATCTGTGCTTGTGTGGGTAGCCTCCAGATCAAAGTATCTCACAGGGTGAGCCCAAAGCTATACAAATGCAGCCCCTGAGCTTTTCTGGAACAAGGCAGGGTGTAAGTAAATAAATACTGTACATATGTAAGACATTATAATTACAAATGGCATTTCCACCCCGAGCTATGAAAGCAAAACAAAAACAGTATGGTATATGTAACGTGCAGAATTCTCATTAGGGCTTCAGGAGGCGCGGGGTCTGATGTCAGCTCTGTAGCTGACAAGGTGAATGAACCCGGGAAGTCACCCCGCCCTTCCCTGCCCCAAAGCAGGGGTCAGAGGTTGGTTTCAGAGGGGCTTTGTGAATTCTGCCAGCGAAGAATTAACAATACAGTGTCCTCCCTCCCTCCTCCCCAAGGACGGCAGTGTGGGTGGGGGAACTCAGGCTGTGCCAGGCAGGTCTCAGTACAATCCTCTTCCTGGCTGTGTGGCCATGGGCAACTCCCTTTCCCTCTCTGGGCCTCAGTTTCTCCTCTGAGGTTAAAGTTCATACCTGGAGGCTTGAGTAGGGGGAATGGAGAGAAGCAGCAGGATGGGGGCTGCAGACAAAGGGCCCCAGGAAGGGGGTGCCCCAGCAGGGTGGGTGGAGCCCGGAGTGGGGCCTGTGGGGACTGAGCCAGCTGCCGCAGAGCAATGAAAATCTCTTAACCACACAGAATTGTTAACGGCTCCCAAATCCTGTTGTATCACGGGCTTAGAAAGGCTTAAACTGTTAAATGCATAAACTTCCTCATTAAACGGGCCTCTCCGCCAGATCCGAGGCCCAGCCAGATGAAAAGGCAGCAGCTGGAGGGAGGGGAGCGTCCCCAGCTGCTTACAGTCCTGCCAGAGGGCTCCGGAGTCAACCTGCGACCCTCGACCTGCCGTGCTCGGGGTCTGAGGCCAGTCTGGGGCCGAGAGGACAGTGCAGGGGCTGCAAAGTCAGAGGGCCCGAGTTCAAATCCCACCCCTTCCTGTGTCACCTGGGACAAGCTGCTTACCCTCTCTGAGCTTCGCCTTCCTCTTTTATAAAACGGGAGTGATGGTCCCTAACCCCGAGGGTGACCGAGAGCCATTGAGACCCTGAGTGAGAAGCCGTCTGGTCCACGAGTACTGAGTTCCTGCCACAAAGCCTTTCCGACCCCTCCACGGAGCAGAAGAAATCAGAAGTGCGGGCGTGAGAGCACACACCTGCCTCAGACACCTCCGAGGGGTGTCACCATGTTCCCTCGTCCGTCTCCTAACCTGACAAGGTTACTGTGCAAAAGGGAGCAGGAGCTGAGCGTTCGGTAAATGCTGTGTGGGGGTGGGGACTCTTCTCTCTGGCCAGAGGTTAGCCAGGGATGGGTGGATCTCCTTCCTGGAGGCCTGTGTCCCCTGAGCACAAGGAGGGACTTTGCTCTGGGACCCTCCCCATCCTGCCTAACACCCCCTGATATGAAAGCAATCCATCCTGCCAGGCTCAGCCACAGGCCTCTCTTCTCTCCCAGAACACCCTTGTGGTTGCCCCACTGGGTGGCCCCCCTTCCTTTGAAGTCTCACAGCCCCGCTGGCAAGCCCCTCGCTGGTTATCTGTCAGACTCTTCCTGTCCACCCTCCCAGGGGCGCCTCGGTAATCCAGGCGGCGGGCAGGGCAGAGTCCACTCAGGCTCCGGCCCACTCCTGGTTAGTCAGCTGTCCCAGCAAGCTGGAGGAAGCCAGGTGCACATTCTGCCTCTGCTGCTTACGGGCTGTGTGGCTTTGGACAGCTTGCTGACCCTCTCTGGACCTCAGTCTGGTCATCTGTGAAACGCAGCAGTCATATCAGCGGAATGCTCAGGGAGATCACGGAGCACAGCCTATAACACGGGGTTGGGCACACAGGAGGTCCCTGTCGCCCCCAGCCCTGGCCCTCCCCAAGCCTCTCAGGCTTCCTTTCAGCCTCCGCCTCCCTCGGCCCTTTGACAGCATGGAACTAGAGCCCTGGTGGCCCCCCACTCTTCTGCCTCCGCCCAGAACACGTCTCCTCCACCCCTGCCCCCGGATGGCTGTTTCGTCTGGGGGTCAGCAAAAGGCCAGGGTTTAAGAAAATCAGTTTTTGCCCTAACCAGTTTGGCTCAGTGGATAGAGCGTTGCCCTGCGGACGGAAGGGTCCCAGGTTCGATTCCGGTCAAGGGCATGTACCTTGGTTGCGGGCACATCCCTAGTAGGGGGTGTGCAGGAGGCAGCTGATCGATGTTTCTCTCTCATCGATGTTTCTATCTTTCTATTCCTCTCCCTTCCTCTCTGTAAAAAATCAATAAAATATATTAAAAAAAGAAAATCAGTTTTGCCCTAGCCAGTATGGCTCAGTTGGTGGGTGTCGTCCTGTACACTAAAAGGTTGTGGGTTCGACTGCCGGTTAGGGCACATGCCCAGGTTGCAGGCTTGATCCCTGGGTAAGGGGCATGCAGGAGGCAGCCAATCAATGATTCTCTCTCACATTGATGTTTCTCTCTCTGTCTACCTCTCCCTTCCTCTCTCTCTAAAAATCAATGAAAATACTTTTTAAAAATCTGTTTCATTTGTGACCATCTTTTTTCTGAACTAATTCCTCTCTCAGTTTCTCCCATCCTCCAAAAGCCCTGGGGAAATGGCTCCTCCTCCAGAAGTCCCGGCTCTCTCTCACCTCCCTCCTAAGGGCCCAAGGTCATGGATACAGCTGTCTCTCCCACCCCAGACGGGAGCTCCATGAAGGCAAGAAGGGATTTCCTCATCTCTGCAGCTCCCACATCTGGCCCAGGGACCGGGGGTGCACAGTAGACGCCTGGGAGTGTTGTTTGAGTGAAAAATGAAGGCGCTGTGATGAGGATCTAGAGCCACGGAGACTCCTGGGGGAATATGAAGACCAGAGAGGAAGAATCACCCCGGGTCTTGGCATTCAGAGCCCTCAGTTAGCTGACTCCAAGAAGCGAGAGGGCTGAAGTAACCCTTCCACCCTTCCCAGGAGCACCCGCTCTCGCTGCCTCGGGGCCTTTGCACCTCCTCCTCTCCTGCCTAACTCCCGCTTCTCACTCAGCTTCCACCTGAACAGCCCCTTTTCCTGGGAGCCTACAAGTGGCCACTGAGGTCCCGGCTGGCACTCCCCTGGATGGGCTGGGTGCCTTTGTCCACCTTCCCTGTCAACATCCGTCAACATCTCTAGACCAGGTGGTCCTTCAGGGCAGAGGCCACGACTGCTCTTTCCAAGGACCCGATTCCCCGGCACAGCGCCTGGCACAGGACGGGCACTCAATGCGTGTTAGTTTCCTGGTCCTCTAGGAAGCCACCACCAACCACTCCAGGAGCAAAAAGTCAGAAGCTGCTGCTCAGTGAGTGTCTGCTGGCTGGGTGGACAGACAGGAGGACCAATGGATGGACAGATGGATGGATAACTGTGAACAAGAACAGATTCTTTGAGAGAATCTAGGAAAGGGGAAAGGAGAGGGGTACTTCCAATTTTTAAGAGCAAAGACCTAAATAGCTGAGTGCACTGGCCAGGGTCCCCCCCCGTACAATCTCCTTCCCCAAAGGCTAGCCTGTGTGGTCTCAGCCCTGGCCCGAGCCTGGGGGTCTGGAGGGAGCGTCATCACCCCTCCTCCTTCCCCAGCTGGGCCTCTCCCCACTGCCCTGGAAGACAAGCAGCAGAACTTTCTGGGGGGTGGGGGTGGGTCTAGGCCTCTCCTCCCACTCAGCATTCCACCCTTCACACCCTTTCCCCAGCCCATGCAGGCTCTGCCAGCTGGCGGGCTCCCTCCTCCTCACACCGAGGCTGGCCGCACCCCACCCCACCCCCGCAGACTCGCCTGACACATCTGGGCCACCGGTCCAGCCTCTAGGTGGGAAGGGCTGAGGCTGAGAACAGGGTGGGAAGGAGGCTGCCCTGAGGGCCCCAGAGAGGACCCCTGGTCCCTCCCTGCCTTGGCTGAGGAAGCATAGGATTCTGGGAGAAAACGAGAAAATAAAGCCAGAGGCATACTTTCCCTTGCTGGTGAGCCAGCAGGGGACAGGCCCGCTGGAAGAGGGGGATGCAGCCCAGGGTTCTGCAGCTAATCTGGCAATGTGTGTCCAGAGTACGTATCCTTTGACCCCCCAATTCCACACCCGGAGACACATCCTACACACATACCAGCAGCAGTGCAAAAAGACAGAGGGACAAGGGCGTCCGGACCAGCTAACCATCCCAGATCGTTAAGATGGAAAAAACTGCAAGCGAGGTTCATGTCGATCAGAGAGGACTGGCGAGTTAGGGTGCACTATACTGTGGAATTCTAAGAGCCTCCCCAAATGATACTGTAGCTCTAACAGGACATGAAAAATGTCCATAAAATATTAATACGTTGAAAATCCTTGTGTATTTTTAGCAGGAATCCATTTTTCCTCTTACAAAAAGGCCAATATGTATAAACGCACATAAATACACCTAGAAGGTCCTATACCAGTGGTTTTATCAGACTTTAATTTAATGGGATTTAAATTTTCTCCTTTTTGGTGATCGGTAATTTCTAAAGATTCTACAAATAACCCGAGTTGTGATAAGGGAAAGTTATTTTTTCCTCAAAATGAAAAGCTCATCAGGGAAAAAGAAACATTTACAGGCAAAAGACAATGTTGATCAAGGTCCTCATTCTTATTTTTATAACACTTTTCTAGGTATTTTCTCATTTACTCTGCACCGCAGCCCTTCTGCTTATCCTGTTCCACAGATGAGAAAACCAAGGCTGCAGGAGGGTCCGTGCGTGCCCAAGGTCACACAGCTAGCCAGCGGCAGAGCTGGGGGCTTTGAAACCAGGTTCGCAAGGCCCAGGTCAAGGAGAGGCCGTGGGTAGGGGAGAGGGTAAGGCTGGGGGCTGCCAAGCAGGGCAGGGAGGAGGAGACGGAGAGGCTGGGAGAAGCCCAGCAGCTGGGAGCTGGGAAGTCTGAGCTGGAGCCAGAAGATCAACATGTGTGTGCACCTTCCCCCACCCCTGCCACCCCCCTCTACTGGCTCAATGCCCCCCTCCCAGTCCAAACTACTAAAAACCCCATTACGCCCCATGGTATCACAGCCATCATGCTCACGGTGGAACTGCCTCTAGCTCATTATAGATGCGGGGCTGCCGTTGGGAGAGAGGAGGCAGGGCCCCCAACAGTGGCAAGTAGGGGCGCAGGTAGGAAAGGAGAGGCCACGGGATATAAGGATACGAAGACAAACTTGGAGAAACTGAGGCAGGGACACATTCACAATCAAACCCATAAATATCTGGAAAGAGTTAGGAAATCAGGCTTGGGTGGGAACACCTGCTGAGAGAAGGCACTCCAGGGCCACCCTCCTGCCACCCCTGGCAGAACTGCTGGTGGCAAGCCCCTTCGGGGACTGTGCTCCTGAGGAGGCCGGGGACTGAGCAGGGGAAGGGGACAGAGTTCTTTTGAAGGAAGTCCCAGGAATCCCCTCCCCGGCAGCTGTAGGCCCAGGGCAGGCCCAGGTTGAACACTCAATAAACAGTGAATAGACGGGTGAATCGGGGAAAGTTGTGCCCTAGCCCCTGCACCCAGTAAGTCACACAACACCCACCACACATGCCCTCTCTTGCCACACCTCAGGGCCTTTATCCATCCTTTAAAGGAGAAGTTAAATTCTCCTTTCACCCATCCAACTCCTCCTCACTCTTCAAGGCCCAATTCAAATACCACCTCCTCCTTGAAGCCACCTTAGATTCCCCCACCAGAAGATGCCTTCTTCCTCATGTTCTCAAAGCACTTTGCCTGGATGGAGCTCATTTCTGGGAGGATCGTGCTCTGCCCTGTTCCCCATGTGTCTGGGTCCTCTGCTCGTCCAGCAGTCACTTGAGGCCAAACCCCAGCTTTCCCAGGTGCCCCATGTCAGCTCAAATGGCACGGCTTCCAAGAAGTCTTCCCGAGTCACCTGACGGAAGCGGATCTTCCTCTCGATCTCTATTGTTGCACCCTATTTTTTCCTCCCTTTCACGCATTACAGTCTGTATTCAATTTGTTCATTAACTCTTTCCCTCACCATCTTCCCTTTTTTGCCCACTCAGCTTGAAAATTCTGGGCGGGCAACGAATGTCTGGGTCTTGTTCACATCTGTATTTCGCAGCATGGGCATGTGCCTAGCTCCTGGGAGGCACTCAGTAAGTACCTGTTAGAGGGCTAAACGGTACACAGAGGGTACACAGTACATGCTTGTTGAATGGTGATTGGCTTCTCCAGGCCCCACTCCTTCTCATTGTGCCCTGCACACAGTAGGCACCGAGGACGCTGGGCCGATTGACTCAATTAGTTCTGTAAACCACTCCGTCCACTGGGACCTCCCACCCTTCACCAGCCACCAATGCCTACCTCTGGCCCCTCCCCACAAGGACTCCGATGCCCCTTTCTCCAGTAAGACTTTCTCCAGCCTTATTTTCTCTAATTCGTATTAACAAAGCAATGGATTTTTCCTATCGAATTATGTTTCAGTATTAAATGGATTTTCCCCATCAAATTATGCTTCAATATTAAACATTAAATCACCACCCCCTCCCCCACAGAGATTCGGCTAATGTCCCCTCTCATCCCTCAGGGTGGACGCTCCCTGGGGTGGTGGTGGGGGACTGCGACTGTGGTCATCATCTGGCCAAGATGCGTTATCACATCGTGTGTCCGAGCTAATGGACCTGTCTCAGAAGCATCAGAGCTGCTTGTTTTAAAATGCTGATTCTTGGCCCCACCTCAGAGCCACGGAACCAGACCTGGGGGAGAGGTTTGCGCCAGACCCAGGAATGTGCGTTTTAACAAACTTCCTAATGAATTCGGAGGCATAGCAAAGGCTGAGAATCCCTAAGCCAGAGGATGAGAAAGCACTTTGCCAACATCTCCGATGGGAGCTGTAATCACCATTCCTGCACATCCCGGGCCGGCGGGGCCCGTGCCTGCGGGACTTGGGTGGGAGCGGCCCCACATCTGGGTGGCTGCAGCACAGGCCACCACAGCAGCTGGTGTCCTTCTGGATCCCTGAGCTCATTAATCACACCCTGACTGGCCTCTGCTCACACCCAGAGGCTGGCTGGGCCTGGGCCTTGGGCGGGCTGTAGGTCCAGGAGGAAGCACGGAGTAGGAAGGAGCCAGGTCTGGGCGCACTCCCTGGCCCAGCATTACCTTGAATCCTCACTACTTGCAAGAAGTCCGGATTCAGAGAAGCTGCCTGTGACGGGCAACCTCTATGATGGCCCCCAATGACCCCACCTCCTGGCATTCACACCCAGTGTAATTCAGTCCCCTGAAGTGTGAGCTGAATTTGGTGACTCGCTCCTAATGAAGTGACTATGGCAGAAGTAATGTCACTTTTAAGATGAGGTGTATGAAAAGACTGTGGCTTCTCTCCTAGGTACCCTCTCAGACTCTCTTGGAGCCCGCGTGCTGGGGTAAGCCACGGCACATGTGCAAGGACTATGTGGTGACGAACTGAAGCTGACAAACAACCACGTGAGTGAAATGGAAGCCGACCCCTCCCCAGTCCAGCCTTCAGACAAACCTGCAGCCCCAAGCCCACAGCCTGATTGCAACCTCAGGAGCAACTGAGCCACATGCCCCCAACTAAGTCACAATTGGATTCCTGACCTTTAGAAACTGTGAGATAGTAAATATTTATTGTTTTAAGTTGCTAAATTTGGGGGGGGGGGGTAACTTGTTATGCAGCAATAGATAACTAGTACACCTCCCCTCCAGGCATCCTTCCAGTGAGTTTTTCCTACACCCTTCCTGAAGTCCTTAGCCTCAGCCACAGCAAACAGTTTACTTGTCCCCCTAATGGGCCATGCTGATTCACATCCCCAGGTCTTTTGTCCTGCAGATCCACCCTCCAGAAGGTCTGGGCCACCCAGGCAGCATCTCTCTCTCCCAAGATTCCCAGTGTCAGTGTCACCGCCTCTGTGAAGCCTTCCCTCATTTTTTATGCCCATCACAGCCTGAGCAGTTCCTATTAAAGCAAGTCTAATGCACTGCCTCCCTTATTCACTTACCAGAGGCCCAGTGCACAGATTTGTGCACTGGTGGGGTTCCCTAGGCCTGGCCTGCACCCTCTCGCAATCTGGGACCCCTCGGGGGATGTTGGAGAGGGGGTTTTGGCCCAATCCCCGCAGGCCAGGCCGAGGGACCCCACCAGTGCATGAATCCTCTAGTATGCATATAAGATCTTTGGTTAATCTTTTCCCGCCCTCCCTCCTCCCCTCTTCCCTCTGAGATTCATCAGTCTGTTCCATGTTTCCATGCCTGTGGTTTCCGCTCCTGCATTGAGTGCGTGCCCCCTGGTGGTCAGTGCATGTCATAGCTATCGGCCGGTCGGCTGGTCGGCCGGTTGCTTAGGCTTTTATATATAGAGATAGTCTGTCTCCATTGTGAGCTCCTGGAGGACAGGGCCCAGCCAGATTCTCCTCTGTCTTACCTGATGCTTAGCACAAGGTCTGACACAGAGCAGGTGCAAGGAAGGTTTGGTGAGTGAATAAACAACAAGCAACGTGTGACTGATTCTATCCCACCAGGTCCTGCCATCTCCTAAGGCTGCACAATTTCACATTCAGGTACAGACACCCAGATCTGTTATCTTCCCCCAAGAAACTGGCCTTTCTCCCAACTTCCCCACGTCTGTTCCAGGACCATCACCTCCCTGCAAGCTGGAATTCCCTGCTCCCTTTGATTCCTCTCCCTCCTCCCTTTCCTGCCTGTGTCTGCATCTCATCCAATTCACTGTCAAACATCTCTGGACGCCTCGGCTCCTCTTTCCAGCACTGTGGATGCCTTCGCTGCAACAGCTTCCTCTCAGGCCACTGTTCCTGTCTCTGGTACCTCCATTCATCCTCCCAGGGACCTTTAAAATGCCCAGAAGGCGGGAGTGGAGGGACTATGGAGATGGTGGAGGTGGCCGCATTTTATGGAGGTAAAAATCATTGCAGCCACCCCAGGCTAAACTTACTTCCACTGGCTCTTCAGGGCCCCTGGAAGAGGGTCCAAACTCTTAGTCTGGCATTTGGAGCACCCCAGGGTCCGATTCCAATGGGGAGTCAAGAGGACAAGGCACAAATAGACT
Source organism: Cnephaeus nilssonii (assembly GCF_951640355.1). NCBI lineage: Eukaryota > Metazoa > Chordata > Mammalia > Chiroptera > Vespertilionidae > Cnephaeus > Cnephaeus nilssonii. The sequence goes on from NC_137078.1 coordinate 89,945,327, forward strand.
TCAAATCTCCTATACCAGCACCAGCACCATCACAGCTCACGTGGCAGAGTACCTGCACCAGGTTCTTCTCTGTGTACCTGATGCTGAGCACAAGGTCCGACACAGAGCAGGTGCAAGGAAGGTTTGCTGAAGGCTGGGCTTTGTATACATCATCTCTGTTAGTTAGCATTTATTAAGCTCTGACTGTGTACTAGCAGCCATAATAAATGCTTTATAGGTCTTAAGTTGTTGTATCCTCACAAGCCCCACAGGAAAGAGGGTTTCACATTCGGCCCAGGACAAACAGCTCATAACTGCTAGGGTTGTTGGGCTTTGAACCCAAGTCTGTCCACTTTCACAGCCTTCTTACCACCACCATGCAGGACCTCTCACAAACGTCCTATGATTACAACCTAGGAAGGCTGTAAACTGTGCCATAGTCAAACACCACCTGCACTATTGTTTAGTTAATGTTTCCCCTTAAATTAACTTAAGCGGCATATAGACACTCAGAGTACAGACACCCAGATCTGCTTGGAAGGGGAGTTTGGAATCCCACTACCTGGGTGTAAGACTCCTGGCTCCTCCACTCTCTACACTGAGTGGCCAGATTATTATGATCTCTGAAAGCAAAATCTGGACACTCAGTGTATGTGTGTGTGTGTGTATTAAAGGCCCGGTGCATGAATTCGTGCATGGGTGGGGTCCGGTCAGCCTGGCCAGGGGGAGGGGACATGGGCAGTTGGCTAGCCTGCCTGCTGGTTGAACTCCTGGTCGAGGGGACAATTTGCATATTAGCCTTTTATTATAAATGGACAGTGGTCGGCAAACCACGGCTCGCGAGCCGCAGTTTGCCACTCTGTTGACTAATGAGTTTGCCGACCACTATCATATACTACCCTTAACCTCTTTGCACACAATATGCCAATTGCCTAATCCTCACAGCTTCCAACTACATGGTAACATTTAGTCTAGTCCAATGGCCGGCAAACTCATTAGTCAACAGAGCGGCAAACCGCAGCTCGCGAGCCGCATGTGGCTCGCGAGCCGCAGTTTGCCGACCACTGATATAGGATATACACTGAGTGGCCAGATTATTATGTGATCAGAGATCATAATAATCTGGCCACTCAGTGTATATGAGAGTAAGGCTCTCTGCCTCAATTTCTTAAAATAAAAAGGCACTTTCCCTCACAGGGTTCTTACGAGGATTAAATGAGTTAGACGTGTCAGGTGGCCAGCACACAGTATAAGTGGTGATCAGGAGGCCTGGTCCACAGTGGGACTGTACGTCCCCATCGCTTTATATTGGAAGGAACCACGTGACTTGCATTGTGGCTGGAGGGCACGGAGTGATGCGGGGGTCATGTCGGGCTGAAGCCTGTGAACCAGGCTACAATTTGCCCCACTCGCTCCTTCTGCCCTGGTGATCGTGACACCCCAAACGGAGGCTCCTCTGTCTGGTTGGTTCCCAGAGGGAGGAATCCCAAGCTGAACCCCGATGGGCATGGGATGGTGAGTGAGAAGTAAACTTCTATTGTTTTGTCATTTCAGCATGGCCTGGCCTATGCTGACTGATACAAAAGAAGCTCAATAAATGTTGACTTTTAAATGAGATGACCTATACATTTTCTTAAGAAGGAAACTATATCATTTCTGTACATGAAGAAATAGAGCACCACTTAGCATCAGATAAGATCCGCATAATTATTAAAATGAGAAACATCCTCATGCGACTAAAATCATCTTGCAACACTTCCTCCCACCCGAACCCCCCGTAGTACCTACAAGTACCACCATCAAGAAATGCCGTTTAGCCCCGTCGGCGTGGCTCAGTGGTTGGGCATCAACCTATGAACCCAGAGGTCATGGTTTGATTCCCAGTCAGGGCACATGCCCAGGTTGCAGGCTCAATACCCAGTGTGCGGCATGCAGGAGGCAGACGATCAATGATTCTCTCTTATAACTGATGTTACTAGCTCTCTCTCCCTCTCTCCTCTCTGAAATCTAAAAATATATTTTAAAAAAATGCTGTTCAAATGCCTCTGAGAAGCCAAACCACGGATGTAGATTGGGAAAGCCTAGCCAGAGTGCCTCCCGGTCAGCTCCAGGTCGCTGCCCTGGCCAGCCTGACTTCCAGCTGCCAGGCCCGGTGCCCACTCCACGCATTTGCAGGGGCGCCTGTCCCGCCGCGGCCCTTACCTCGGCAGACGGTGCCGTTCTCCACGGCCTCGAAGCCCGCTTTGCACATGCAGCGCCCGATGGGCACCAGCCACTCGCCGTCCCCGTTACAGTAGAGTTTGATGGGCACGTCCACCTCCTCGGCATTGGCGATGCAGCTGCCCCGGGCGGCCACCAGCGAGGTGCTCTCGGCCCCTGACAGCGTCTCCTGGAAGACGGCGCCGTTCTGGATGACGCGGGGGCACTTGCGGTAGAAGACACGCACCGCGATGAGGGACATGCAGCCGCCATAGTCCTGGAAGGCCAGGTAGAAGCCGCTGCGGGACACGGGCCCGAAGCTCCTCACCTCGGTGTTGATCTTCATGACGCGGCCACCCAGGTCCACCTGCGAGAAGCTCTCGTCGGCCGCGATGGTGTCCACCTTCACCCATGGATTCTCCATCCAGTTGGGGAAGGTCTTGGTGGCCGAGTCAAAGTCGGCCTCGTAGTAATAGAGGTTGAAGGTCTCCTTGCAGGAGCCGGGCACACTGGGGATGCTGCTGCAGTCCCGCACCGAGAACTTCATCTCCACGTGGATGCGGTGGGCGCCGCGGCGCCGGATGAACTTGGTCCGTAGCCAGTTGTTCTGGCTCGATTCAAACACATTGCATACCTGGTAGGTGCGGATCGTGTTCATGTTCTCATCGTAGCCGCTCACCTCTTCCCACTGCGGGCGAAATGCTCGTCAGGTGGGGGCGGGAGGGGCTGAGCCCAAGGAGCACCCAAAGAGAAAAGACACGCCCCCCACCTTAGGGAACCCTCCAGTCTGAAGGGGGATAGAAGGACTCCTAGAATCAGGGGCCTCCTAGTCTGATGGGGGAGGCACAGACTCTACCTTAGGGATCTTCCACTTTGATGATGGAGACAGGACCCCTCCCATCACAGAACTCCCTAACTGAGGGGGAGGCATGGCCTTGGCCTTAGGAATTCTCCAGTCCATGAGGGAGACATGGCTCGCTGATGGGCAGGGCACATACTCTGCTCTTGGTATCCCCTAGTGCAGTGATGGGCAACCTTTTGAGCTCGGTGTGTCAAACTTCGCCAAAAACTGAGCATAACTCGGGTAGTGTGTCACTTTGAGGAAAAAAACATTATTTTGCAAATGTTTCATCCTCAGGAGCAGGAAATGTTTCATCCTCGGCATGCGGCCACGTGTCATCAGAAATGGCTACGCGTGTCAGTGCTGACACGTGTGTCATAGGTTCGCCATCACTGCCCTAGTGCCTAGTCTATATGGTAGAGGTGACCCAGGGATTCACTGAGAACGAACAGAGCTGTGTGCTTGGGGAGCTACCAGTCTGATGGGGAGACAATTCTGCCCGTTGGAAATTCCCTGCCTGACCAGGGAGACACAGTCTGTGCCCTTGGGGGCTCCCCGTCCGATGGAAGAGGAGCCCTTACCCCTGTGACTGGGAAGACAGGACCCTACCCTGTTCTGGGTCCAGAAGAGGCTCAGACGGTGCCTGGAGGGAGACCTCCCACCCGTGCTGCCTGGGCAGGTGCCTCAGCATCCTCTCTGGGCCAGGCCTGGGCTCTCACAGCCAGCGCAGCGCTCCCAGGCCTCCCTGCTGGAGGGGCGGAGTTGGGCCATGGAGAGGTGGAACTGGGCGGGCACGGGACCCATCCTCTCTCCTCACAGACCCCCAAAGGCCAAGCCCCTGGCACTGCTGGGACCCATCCTCTCTCCTCACAGACCCTCAAAGGCCAACCCCCTGGCACTGCTGAGCCTTGGCGCACACGTTTGTGGCCTCCTCGCGCACCCTCTCATCTTCTCTCCATCCTTCCGGAACCTCCTGCAGCAGGCTCTCCGTCTGGCTGCAGTGTTTGCATTCACGGGGGACCACCTGCCTGGGCAAGGGCTGGGCACCCTCAGCCCTCTTGGGCTGGTCTCTCCATGGACCTGAGAGCGTGCTGAGGGTAGCTACTGTTCCCCTCCTTCTCTTGTGTCCCCTTGGGGGTGGGCTGGCTTTACCTGGCATAGACCCAAAAGGGTAACCCCCAAAGAACCCCACAAGCAGAATACCCTCACCCACCCAGGAGCTGGGAGCTGATAGGGTTTCGTTCCTTTGTCATGTTTCTTACACGTGGTGCGTGTGGTCATCCCCATTTTACAGATGAGGGAGTAGAGACCAGAGTAGTGAGGTCCCTTGACCCAGGTCACCCAGACCCAGACCCATTCACTGGCTTGCCCATGCTGCCTCGAAACACGAGGACCCGACAGTGCCCCCGGGTTTTGTCCCAGCTCTGCTGACTTGATGTGTGGCCTTGGGCAAGTCACTTTCCCTCTCTGGGCCTCTATTTCCCCAAATGCCAAATAGGACTACGATGGGGGTGGGAGAACTGTCGCATTCAATGGGTGTCCTTTGTCTGGGTCCCTGTGATGCTCCAGGCCAGGTCTGCACAGGGCGAGCGGTAGCAGCTGGCCTGGGCAGGGACGGTGCTGGGGAGGGACGATGCAGTGCAGGGCGAGTGTGTGTGGGGAAGGCCGAGCTGAAGCCTGCTGGCCCAGCCTCTACTTCAGTGGCGGCTCTGAAGCTCCTTGCATTGTGTTTAAATTTTTTTTTCTTCCCTTTTTGGTGGCACCATGTGACAAAGTCAGCCCCTTGTTACAACCACTGCTCTTCTTCAGAACTTAATTAGAGCACTTAATTAGAGCGCTCTGCCTTTCTCCCCTCTCTCTAATTAACATGCGGAGGCCCTGCAGCCTAAACACCCCAAATAATTGCGTCCGGGGGCCCTGCAGCCCAGCCTGGCCTCATTACCGGCAGGGTGGGGCCGTGGGCCCTGCCACTCTCGCAGATGGAACACTGGTGACAAGAAAGAGCCACAGAAAGGAGCCTGACCCGGGGCCCTGCCTATTGAGAGCGCAGGCCTTGGGGGGGGGGGGGCGGGGGGGGGGGGAGGCAGGGATGGGATATGCGGCTCCATGGGCAGCAGCTGAGTCCCAGCACAGAAGCTGGGGTGGGGGGAAGGGAAGGGATGGGCTGTGGGAGCCCAGAACCGTCCCCAGAGACCAGAGGGATGAGGAGGGAACGGTGCTGAGACCGATGACGGTGACAATGACGATGGGGATATTTATTCTAGCTCCTCGCTATCGGGAGCCCACTCCATGCCAAGCCCTGTGCTAGCTGCTCTGCAGGAAAAGCTCACAAGAGTCCTGGGAGGAAGGCATTCTTATCCCTGTGTTAGAGATGAGGAAACCTAAGTTCAGAGAGGCTACAGCACTGGCCCCCAATCAGCCAGTGGCGAGTGGCAGAGTTGGGAGAGAATTACCCCACAGCCTGCATGCAAGTGCTAGGCTGGTTGGTGCGGGGAGAAAGAGGAATCTGAAATCGTGCCTGATCTTGCCCCTGGGGAGCCCGCAGACTACATGGGCTCAGACCACCAAATGCAAGGTGTGAAGAGCTCAGGGAGGGGGAGCCTTGTGTTATAGGGACCCAGAAAGGGCGCCCAGAAGATTCGCTATAAACCTGAGCCCTGCCCCTTACTAGCCGCAGGGCCCTTGTCAAGTGGCTACGACTCTCTGAGCCTCGGTTTCCTCACCTGTCAAGTGGAGGTGGCTCCTTCCCTGTGGAGTGGAGAAGGTGTGTGAAAAGGTGCTGGACACAGTATCTGACCTACACTGGGTGCTGACGTAATGACAGGTCACTCTCCTCATCTGTAAAAGGGGGCAGTGCAAGCACCTACTTCTGAGCTTCACCCTGAGGATTCCATGGGACAGTTTCAGGCATCCAGTATGTTGTCATGGTAACGGGGGCTCCACCCATGGCAGAGGTCCCGGTGGGTGGGGCAATGCGAGGCTTGGCCCTGGGCTCTGAAGGAGGGAAAGGGGCTGGAATGTGAGGGGGGCATCCAGGCCCTGCAGCAAAACCCAAGGTGTCCTGGGGGACCAGGCAGGGTTTGGGGACCACGGACTCACCCCTGATGGAGGATGCACGATCCAGCCGAGCTCCGCCGTCGCTGTGGTTGAATCCATCAGCGTTTCTGTGGGGAGAGCGAGGCGTCACCACCCAAGGCACTGAACAGATTTACATTGGCCCCTTTCAGGCATTCATTCAACAAACACACCCTGATGACCATTCTGCACCAGGCCCTGTGCTGGTGCCCCGAGGAGAAAACCATGAACAGGAAGACCCTACCGCGGAACAGATCGCAGCCTGACAGGAAATGAGGTAGGAAGACAGTCAGCTGTGAGGGCGTCGGTGGAGAGACCTAGAAAGTCACAGCTGGATCTTTCACGCCGCCTAGCTCAGCGAGGTGGGGAGAGGCATGTTAGCGGCCACGCTCCCCTAGGTGCCCGAGGCAGACATCACCAATCCATCCCCACGCACCGCGGCTGCACGATGCGTCTCACCACAGAGCACCAGGAAACGAACACCCGCCTCTTCAGATCCTATCCCTGGTGCAGCCCAACCACCTCGTTTTATACACAGGGCAACTGAGGCACAAAGAAGGGGGCAGGGAGACTTCGTAAGGATCACACAGGGACCTGCCTCCTACCTGGTGAACTTCTAGACACTTCGTTTGAGGGTCTGGGGGATTTGGAGGGAGGAGAGTGGGGACAGGGTGCTCCGTGTCCAGGCTGCTCGGAAGGTCGAAATGGGAGTGACCAGGTCTTGAACTGGGGCTGGGACACTGGGGATGGAGGGAGGGAAACGGAGGAAGCATTTAGCCAGAGGTGACCCCAGTCAGAGCAGCCAACTGACAGTGAGGATGCAGCAGTGTCCCCATGACCACCAGTGGCTGTGTTTCTGGTCACTGTGTCCCCTTGCACTGGGGGCTGGTGATGGGGGCGGGGGGCGGGGGTGCCAGGGACGGTGGGGTCCAGTGCCAAGGGCGTCTTTTGATGGCAAATTGGAGGTACGTTCTATTGTGCTGCTTTGGAGCTGAAAAAAAGGGTTCCTTTTCACACTCCGAATGCTACAGATTTTTCTTCCTGGAGAGAACAAGGGCTGAACTTTTAACCTGTTTTCTCTTGTCGGCCTCAGCCAGGGACGCGCCAGGCCGGGCTCCCTGCCTGGGCCCGAGGCGCAGCTGCTAGGAGCTGTGTCAAACAGGGGAGAGGAGAGACTGCTGGGGATGAGAAAGGGGTTGGGGTGCACGCCCGCCCAGCAGGGGGCCCCGCCCCTTGGCTGCATTCCTGGGCTGACCCGGAGGCCAAGCCCTAGAAGATTCCACAGCCCAGAGGAGGGACTGTGGACTGACATCCTCATCGTACGTACCGGTGGAAACTCGGGCCCAGGGAGGGCCAATGACTTACCAAAGCCATACACTAAAAGCTGGCGCTCAACCCCTGGACTCCCAGGGAGCTCCGGCCGGGGCGCCCACTACCCCCTCTGCCTCCCACATCTGGACCAGCCTGGGGAGGATCTCTGAAGGACTGGAAGTCAAGGGCGGCCCGGTTCACGGAGAGGAATGGACTAAGAGGGAGTGGGAAGTTCACAGATCCCCCCCCCCCCCCGCCCGCGAGGATGCGAAAGGCGGGTACCTCCTGTTCTCCCTTCTCACCACCCCAGTTCTGGGCTTTGCCTGGAAGCCCATCTCTGTGAAAGCTGCTCCCCTTGGGGCTGTGGCAGGAGGGTCATGAGTGAGCTCCCCCCCCCCACCCCCCGACTTCGCTGGGCCTTTTGCTTTTCAATGTTGACACGTCCCTCCACCCTCTGAAAAAAGGGGATGGGAGGTGGAGACTTCAATCCTAATGAACCCGCTCTGCCACCTACTTGCTTGGTAACCTTGGGCCTGTGCCCTTCCTAAGCCTCGGTTTCCTCACCTGGAGAACAGCATGACACCTCCTGAGTGTGGACAGGAGGACTGAATGCCAAGGGGAGTGCATTAGCTTGGAGGCCAGCACAAAGCAGGTCCTCAGCGAGAGGCAGCTACTGCTTCGTAGATGGAGTGTGGTGCTTTTTGGGTGACCTAGTGCCTGCACACACACCATTTCGTGGGGGCTCATTAGGTGGCCCCTGAAAGTAAAGGTGAGTATAAAAGGCTCCAGCTTAGACTAGCCTCTCCCCGCCCTCCCGCCCCCCCCCCCCTCCCCCGAGACTGTGCTTGCCAACATCTGACAAACATCAGCCTCTCGCTGATGGGCACAGCCTCCGGGGAGCCCTCCCCGGTCTGTCTGAGGCTGCTTTCCTGGGACGTCGTGAGCTCCCCTTGCTCCTCTCAAACCAAGCACAGAAGTCAAACTCAGGTCCCCAGGGGATGGAATCAAGAGTCCTGGCCCCAGGAACCTGGGCGGGTTCGGGAAGCCAAGCCCCATTTTCACCAGCAGCACTTCTTTCCTTTCCCCCCAAAAATCCCCTCCCTGGTCCCAAAAATCTACAAAGGGAGACAACTCATGTCTGAAGAAATTTGAGGAGCCGGCGGCCCTCACCCACATTCTCACTACCATGCCAAGGGAGTGTTGATTCTGTCCCATTTCACAGATGGAAAAACGGAGGCTTCCAAAGGCTCAGGGCTCACCCAAGGCCACACATCCATCCATCCATGAGCTACGCTCCAGCGGCACAGACTGGGTCGTGCACTCTCTCACCCCAGGACCTCACACCTCACACCTACCATTTCCTCCGATCTTCTCGCCCGCCATACCTTCTTTGCCCACTCTAATTCTCCTCATCCCTGAAGTCTCACCTCAGGGAACCTCCTCTGGGAAGTCCTCCTGGATCCGCCCCACCCCATATCTCTGTCCCAGCACTTGCAGGTATCCTGAATTGGAACCACCCCTGTTTGCCAGGTTCTTCTAATGGTGGGTGCTAAGGTTCTGGTGCTGGGGTCCCCAGCACAGGGCCTAGCACACAGTAGGTCTTCCTCTATTACGTAGGAAACCCCCCATCCCCCACCCCCAAAACTGTAGGATCTGAACACATGCTAGTGTTCTGCTCCAGCAGGACAACAATCATGACTTCAGCCATTTCCACCTACAACCTGTATTTATTTAGTTACTGTTTTTCTTCCAGTTGACTTTTTTTCTTAAATGCATTTGAAAGAGGAAAAAGTCGTCATTATTAGAAGGGGAAAGTCAACATCACTTGCCATAAGAAGGAAAGTAAACACAAGATTATTACAATTAAAAATGCCTGGACTAGTAAACCACCTAACATCATTTCACTTCCCAAACTGTCTCTGGGGTGCTGGAAATGTCCCCAACCTTATCCCCATCCCCACGGTGACAATGCCAATCCCTCAGGCAAGGCAAGCTGCATGCATGGCCCCACTCTCCTCCCTCTAAATCCCCCAGACCCTCAAACTGTCTAGAAGTTTACCGGGTCGGAGGCAGGTCCCTGTGCGATCCTGACGAAGTCTCCCCCACTTCTTTGTGCCTCAGCTAGCGATGTTTCTAATTAATCACCGCACGATGTGACAAAGACTGCAATGTGGATGTGCCCAGTGCACTGTGGGTTATAGGAACCGGGTGTGGAAAGCGAGGAGGAAAATGAACCGTTTAGGGACAGCTTCCTGGAGGAAGTGACTGAATGGAGGCTTGAAGACTGAGTTAAGAGGAAGTCAGGCCCTGGCAGGGTAGCTCAGTTGATTGCAGTATCAATCCATACACCAAAGATTGCAGGTTCAATTCCCAGTCAGGGCTCAGGGCACATACCTAGGTTGTGGGTTTGATCCCTGGTTGGGGCGCATATGGGAGGCGACCAATCGATGTTTCTCTCTCTCTCTCCCTTCCGCTCTCTCTAAAATTCAATAAAAGCATATCCCCAGGTGAGGATTAAAAAAAAAAAAGAAGAAGTCAGGAAAGGCTGAGTGGGAAAGGTAAGGTGAGCAGTAGCCTGGTTTGTGGGAAGGGCGGGGCAGGGCCTGGTGAGGGCTGAGAGTGAGGCCTGGAGCGGTGGAGCTGGGCTGCCCAGGAAGGGTCAGCGGCTCTCCAAGGCCTCCTTGTGGGACTATGTCCCCCCGCCCACATCCTGGCCAGCCTCTCTAGTCCCACCCACTCCGCCCTCCCCTCTCCGCCCTCCCCACAACACTGCCCTTTCCCTCGCCTCCGGACACGCCCGCCTTGGCTAGCCCTATGGAAACGTCCAGTTTCCAAGCCTTGGAGGCTCCAATGGACACAGGAGAAAACTGAGGCTGTGCGCACAGACTCTCAGCATCCAAGCCACAGCCTCCGGCCACCGGCCCAGAATGCTTTCCTCAGTGGGAAGCAGGGCTCGGGCCATGGGAGCAGCTTTGGCCCCAGCGCAACGCACCCACACCCCCTCGCCTTCCTGGAGACTGCACAGAAGAAAGCAATCAGGAGGCCCTGATTGCACAGGCTGGGGAGGCCCCCGGGCCCCTCCGGCTATGTGTGAACGAGCCGTGTGCATTTCAGAAATATTTGAGCTAAAAGGGGAGACACACTGAAGTCGTTAGCGTTGGGCCCAACAGCAGGGTGTCTGTGCGGGGCCCTGGAGGCAGCACTACCACCACCCGGTTCAGGCTGGGGTGGTTGGTTGCCTTCTGCTCCCTGGTCCACCCCTGATCAGCTCTGTCTGACCCCCTCTTGGGACATACTTCTCTAGGGCCTCAGACACCCTTTGTCTGCACTGAAGACAGTAGGTGCGAGTTATAAAGAGGCAAGTAAGAACTTTCATTAAAGCACCTATTGTGTGCTCGGCATTGAGCTGAGCACTCTAAGTATGTTTTCAGGTTTATGACAACCTGGGTGGAGGCATCTATCATTAACCCCATTTTACAGATGAGGAAACTGAGGCCAGAGAGGTGAAGAACCTGTACCAGGGCACACAGGCAGGGCTAGGACTGGAACCCACATCTGTCTCATCCCGTATCTGTGTTATTTTTAAGATGCCACAGCGATAGCCTTAGAAAAACAAACACAAAATAAACAAAACCACCAGGGCCTTTTGTAAGTGTTTATTCTCTGCCTGTGTGAGGACAGGAAGGGAAAAAGGGAAGGACAGGTGGGGAGTAGGGCACAGACTGTCCAGGTTAGAATCTCGGCTCCGACATTCTCTAGCGTGTGAATGCAGGCAAACCTGTGCTCCTCTCTGGGCCTCAGTTTCCCCAAGTGTAAAATGGGTCACGTGAGAATTAAGTAGCATTCTGCTGATGTGATGTCTCCCAGGGCCCTCACTGAGGAGCACGGGGGGCTCTGTGTCTGACTCGTTCACCACTATATCTACCCCCACACTGAGGCCTGGCTCCGGCACACAGCAAATGCACTGGCCCACCACACAGCAGCTGGCGATGTTTCTAAAGCCCATGTCTGATCACGTCTTAAACGAGCTCAATGCCTTTAGAGCTCCCCTGTCATCAGGATAAAGTCCTAGCATCTCGACAACGCATCCGAGGCTGCCGCTGCCTGGCCGGCTAATTACCTTGCAGCTGCGCTTTCCTGGGTCCCCGGGGTCCGGGCCTCCTGAATTTCCTTCTGCGTGCAGAAAGCTCTCTGTCTCCTTGGGCTTTGGTGACTTGACCATTCCAGACTTTCCTCCCCGGAATGCCTGGCCCTTCCAGCTTTGTTAACCTGGCCAACGTCTCTTCCAGAACTGAGCTCACAGGCGCCTTCTTCCTGGCAGCTGTCCCTGCGTTCTACTGGGTTAAGTCACAAGATCACGGTCCTTCAGTGAACGTCTACGGTACCTAATGCGTGCCAGGCCCCGTGCAGGGCTCTGGGGATCCGTAGAAACAGGTCAGCAGGCCTCTCCCTCAAGGAGCTTCCACACGAGTGCCCAACACGTGAACTTCCTGCCGGGAGAGGCGGGGTGCAGAGGATGGCCCAGTCTGGGAGCTGGGAAACCTTGAGGGAGAAGGGATTGGCTTTGACCAGGGAATGAGCAAAGGCACTCAGAGGAGGCGGCGTTTGAGCTGGGAGAAGAGGGGAAGGGTGCACCGCACAGAGGGAACAGCAGCATCCAGGGCACAGAGGGGTGAGACTTTAGGGGCAGTGTGGGTAATAGTAAAAACCTGGTGACTGGAGCCCTGGTGGGCTCTGGGCACGGGTTTAGCAGCCATTATCTCATGTCATTGAAACTATTTGTACATGAGGTACTTTACGATCTCCCTTTACGGATGGAAAACTGAGGTGTGGAGCAGCTGTTCAAGGTTTCCATGGCCAGGAAGTGGTGGAGTCGCATCGGCCTTGCCCCAAAGCCCGTGTTCGTGCCCGCCGCACCACGCTGCAATTTCTGTCCCAGGCGGTGGGAGCGAAACGCTTCCTGGAAGGAGGTGGTAGCTCAGGATGGAGCCAGAATATGCAGGGCCCCGGATGTGGGGCTAAAGAGTCGGGCCGTGTCCCAAGGCAATGGGGAGCTATGGAAGGTTCCTGAAGAGTGTAGTGGTGTGGTCTTTCCTGAGAACGTGGATATGACAACATAGTCTGTCCTGAAGATGGACAGACACCTGGTAGATGTTCCCGGGGGTCTTTGCTCAAGACTGGCCAGCAACCCAAGCCCAGGCAGCAAATCAGCCTGGCGTGTAACCCAAGCAACAGATGCCACTCTGGACCCTTCCCAGCAGCTCCAGTTGCTCCCTGTCTGGGGCTAGAGGGGCTGAGGTGACTCAGACACAGGCCTGTCTACAGTACCACAGCCTGGTGAGATGCCAGCCACAGCCTGGAGGCCAGACCCGGGGTGTGCATGGCTGGGAGTGGGAGCATCCTTTCCAAGGTTCAAACGAGAACTTCCAAGAGGAGGCAATGGTCAGGAATCAGGAAAGTTCAAGGCCATCAACAAGCTGGGTGACTTGGAAAAGTCACTTCACCCTCTCTGAGCCTCAGTTTCCTCATCTGTAAAATGGGGATCACAACCCTATGTACCTCACAGGGTTGCTTGAGGATCCCCAGAGGCGTTGGATACAAAGGGTTTTTATAACAGGCAAAGGCTGAGGATCACAGTGAAAATCGCTAACACTCCTGGGGGCCAAGGGTGGGCAGCAGCTTCATCAACGCTGTCTCCTTCACATCCCAGAGCAACCTCGCGGGGAAACCAAGGCTCAGAGAGATCTAGGTCTCCCCCAAGGCCACAAGGCCAATAAGGGGCAGGGCAGGATCTGACCTCTTTGGTCTGACCTCAGAAACCATTGGGCTATGCTGCCTCACAAAAGGGGAAAACAGCCCTGGCTGGCGTGGCTCAGTGGTTAGAGCGGGTCATGGGTTTGATTCCCAGTCAAGGGCATGTACCTAGGTTGTGAGTTAGTTCCCGAGTCCTGGTCAGGTGTATGCGGGAGTCAACCAATCAATGAGTCTCTAGAGGCGGTAGCTCAGGAAGGAGCCAGAATATGTAGGGCCCCGGATGTGTTACACGCCAGGATGATTTGCTGCCTGGGCTTGGGTTGCTGGCCAGTCTTGAGCAAAGACCCCCGGGAATATGGATGAGTCTCTCTCACATCAATGTTTCTATCTCCCCTTCTTCCTCCCTCCCTTCTACTCTCTCTCTCTTTTTTTTTTTTTTAAAAAAATCAGGCCCTGGGCTAATCACTCCATACACTCTGCAAGCCTGGCACTGCTATCCCCATTGTACAGATGCGGAAACTGAGACCAGAAAGGCTGATGGGCGGCCCGAAGTCACACAGCCACAGAGAAGCAGAGCTGATATTTGAACCCCGCTCAGTCGGACTGGGTTCAGGGAGGCCTCTGTCTGAAAGAGAGGAGAATCGGTGCCTGACGGGGCTTCAGGGTCACCGGCCCACGCCAAGTGGGGTGTGGTGCTGCCAGAGAAGCCCTGGGCAGCTCTGGGGAGGCTGCGAACCTCCGAAGGTGAAACCGGCCAACAGGCAGCGCGTTGTTTCTCCAGCTCGGCCCCCTGCTCCGTCCTCGGGCTCCGGGAAAGGGGACCCAGCTAATGTGAAATCCTTCTGCCCGCAGGTTCTCACACACATACCCCTCGTTGTCCTCCGCCGCTCGGAGGCCCTTTTCTGCCTCGGTTGCCTGCCTGGAGCCTGCTCTTGTTTTCTCAGGCCGGGGCGGAGGAGTCCCTGTGACGCCGGCTCCTCCACTTGGTCCCCCGCCTGCCCGCCGCTGGCCTGGGCATCCGCCAGCGCCAGCCGCCCGGCTGAAACCCAATCCTCGGGGCCAGCCGGGCTGCTCGCTAACAGCGGGCCGCATTGTGAGGCCGGGGCTTCGGGAGAGTTTGGATTCGCTGCTTGGGGACCCACTTAACCTCCGCAAAGGACAGGATGATGGATGGGGGTCTGGGAAGGGGTTGCTGGGGGTGGGGTGGGCGGTAAATGAACACCAGGGCTTCCTGGGGAAGGAAAGGAAGGAGGCAGGGCCAGGAACAGCCCTCCGCACACAAGATCTCCGTTTAGTCCTCGTGGCAACCCTGAGGGATGCCTGTTGCTGGTCCCATTTTCTACAGAAGGAAACTGAAGCTCTGAGAGGCCAGGTGACTAGGCCAAGGTCACACAGCCCGTCAGAAACGGAACCCAGGACCATTGGCCTGGAGCCTGCCTGACACACCAGGCTGCCTCTTGCAGCTGGCATTTGCCTGGTGATTTTTAATCTTTAAAGTCCTTTTACTTCAATGAATCCACAGGCCCTTCCCACCTATTAAGAAGGTAATACAAATATAATGAGGACAGCCGACATTACTGAACCCCTGTGTGCCAGGCGCTGTGCCGAGCACTTTTCGACTTCATCTTATGAGACCCTCATAGTGGCCCGGTGAGGTGGGAACAACTGTCAGGGCCATTTTACAGAAGATGAGAGGGAACTCAGAGAGGCGGTCACTAGCAAGACGTGGCAAAGCCAGGACCCGCCCCGGACTGGCTAATGGAGGCAGGAGCCTGGCACCCCGGCTGCTTACAGTGGGCACCCCTTCTGAGGAGTTGCTAAACAGTTAGCACCTCCCCTCGGCCCTGTGGACGGAGCTCCCACCCTGCAGTCCCACACTCGAGGTGTTTCTTCCCCCTGCAACTTGGCTTGTCCTCCTGACCTGCCCGAGCCACTCAAACACGTCCTTCAAGACACATCTCAAATGTCGCCTCCTCCGAGAAGCCTTTCCTGATGACCTCGGCACTGGAGCTCCCACAGTCCTACATGTACCTCCCATCATCACCCTGGACGCCCTGCCCGGCGACTTCCTTTTATTCCCCAGTCCCTCAACTGGACTGTGAGCGCCTGGCAGGCGGGGCCGAGTCTGGTTTACTGTGGCGGCCTTCAGCCTTTGTTAAAACCACCGTACCCGCACCCCCAGCTTACCCCGATAGTAAGTGCTCTTTCCTGCTTACACCATCAGTCTATGTCTGGGTTTTTCCTCCAGGAAATATGGTCACATCAAGATAACCCCGTACACTATATAATTCAAAGCACTTACTTAGTGCCAACTGTGCTGAGCTGTCACATATTGTCTCCTCTGATGCTCACAACATCCTATGAGCTAGAATGATTATTATTGTCCACACTTACCCACCCACCCATCATGCATCTACCCCCTCTCTTGCTTACTTTATCAATCTGTCATTCCACTCGCCCAATAACCCACCACCCATTCATCCACCCACCCATACAACTAACGTGTATCCATTCATCACGCATTCATTTTCCCTGTAAACCAACTCCCTTCATCTCTTCCTCCCTTTCTTTCTATAGATGGGGAGAAATGAGCTTCAGAGAGGTTAAGCAACCTGCCCAATGTCACACAGCTAGTAAGCAGCCGATTCCGCTGAGCAAGGTACACTTTTAACCACTCTGCTATGTAGCCTCTGGCTTTCTCACTTTATTTTTAACTGTCCTGTTGCATGCAGGTTTAATATGATAAGTCACCTCAAATCCTTTTGGATGTGTGTGGGTGTAAATTACACATCAATGAGTTACAGGCCACTGTAAGTCCAAGCCAGGGTCTGCCAGGTTGGAGTCAATTAGCAAGCCTGCTGCAGGACCTGCTGGGACTGGATTATTTGCCTAATTGGCATTGGTTTCTCCCAGTGAAGGACAATTAACTCAAATCCCAGAATCCAGACCACCCCTCTGCTTCTGGGCAAGATGTCAGGCATTTAGCCACATGAGACTTTACTGTTCATTCATTCACCATTGACCCACAGAACCACTTATCCATCTATCTTTCTAATTATCCAATCCTTGCAATCATCCATAAACTATCCTGCCATCTACTCACACACCCACCTACCTACTTACCCACCTGGATACTTATCTACTCACTTATCCTTCCATCCACCCATCTGTTCACTTACCCAACAATCCACCCACCCATCCATCTATCTACCCATACATCCACTGACCTACCCAACCCAAGAAACTATTGATGTAATTGTTCTGCCTTCTTGTCATACACTCACCCATTTGCCCACCCACCCACCCATCCATCTATCTACCCATCCACCCTATCATTTACCCGGTCCATCAATCATTCCACTCACCCGATAATGCACCACCTATTTGCCATCTTATACATCTAGCATCCCACTTTGGTATCCGTCCATCCATGCACTCACCCACTGGAACAACCTCCCTCTCCTTCCTTTCTTTCTTCTCATTTTTCCATCCACTTGACCATTCATTTACACCAGTCTAAAAACGTGTTACTTATCTATTTACTCCTCCCATCTAGTCAGTCTGCGTTTATTGAACACCTACTATGCACCAGGTCCAGGCTAGGTACCAGAGAATCAAAAATAGACATTGTCATTGGCCAAAAAAAAAAAAAAAAGGTGCTGATTTGGGGTCAAACTCAAAACCCTTAATGGTTCCCACCCCCACTTCCCAAGGACTCTCCAGGTTCACATTCTACCCTTGGATTTGGCCCCTTGCTCAAGCTGGCATCCTGGGGCTCTCCTGCTGTCTCCGGATCTGGTTTCTCTCTGCCTCCAGATAATTTGCTTCCCGGGGTCCCTTTGGCCTGTACACCTGGCTTCCCCATCATATCAGACACGGATACGGCTGAGGCCTGTTACACCCCAAACAGGACCCAGTGAGTGAGAACGTAAGCCCAGATTCAGCCTCCCCGCCACTGTGGTCTCCTGTTGCCCAGTCTGGAAGAGGGATCCCAGGCATAAACAGACATAACTCCACAGCAAAGGAGGGACCCAAACCCTGCCTGGGAGTCAGAGGAGGCTTTCCAAAGGAGTGACACCTCGCCTGCACCCCCAAATATTGAGTAGGAGACAGGCAGGATGGAAGGAGGGAAAGGGGAAGAGCTTTGAGAAAGCGAAAGTGTGTTCCAGGCAGAAGGAACAGCTTTTGCAAAGGCTGAGAGGAGAGAATAGCAGCCCCTGCGGGAGCCGCACCAGGGAGAAGGAAGGTCTAGGAGTAAGCGGGCTCCAGGCTCCACAAAGAACCTTGGATGTCAGGCCGAAGGGCCAAGACCATCCTGGGCTCCAGAGGAGCCGTCGAAGGGGCCTGATTCAGCAGTCTTTCCGTTCTCGTGTGTAACTGACCCATTTCACAGATGAGGAAACTGCAGCCTAGGCATCAGAGAGGTGCCGAGGGCTGCCCCAGGCCACGCCGCTAGTCAGGAACAGAGGAAAGATCCCACCCCAGGTCTGATGGCTCCAAAGCCCTCGCTCATTCTGAGAGCAGCCGCTGCCTCGGAGTAGAGCTGTTTTCAAATTGCCTGCATCCCTCCAATGTGAATGCCCGCCTCCAGCTCTGCCTGTGTGGCCCTTGGCAGCGTGGGCGCCGTGACAGAGCCACCAGGGCACATCTTTGCCCAGCGTGCCTCCACGCTCCCTCTCACTCCGAGGGCTCACTTGCCAACCACGCCCAGCATCGCAGGGGGTTAAGCTCACACGGCTCTGCTGGGGCGTTTCCTCATGTGTGAATGTCTCACAGGAGAGTGGCCCAGCAATTTCCCATCACTGTCTTTCTGATCAGAGCCTCCATGTCTTCATCATTAGTGACTGTTCACCCCTCGCCCCCCACCGCGCCTCATACCCGGAGAGACGACACACGACAAAGAGCCTGAACTTCTGACATGAGCTGCTGGGGCTCGGACTCAGCTGGGCACAGAAGGGTTAGCGATAGCAGGAAGGAACAGGACGCTCGAGGGAGCCCGTAGGGTGGAGAAGACACTGGGGGAGGGGCCCCCAGAGCCAGATGCAGGGAGTAGACTGGCCAGGAGGGGAGGGAATACCACCCACTACCCCCGGCATCTCCACCATGGTGGGCACCTCCTCTGTGCCAGGCCCTGTGACAAGCAATAGACATCCAGGATCACATCTGAGTTCATCTAAGCCTCCCCAAACCCTTCAAGGGATGTAACCCTATTCCCGTTTTGCAGATAAGTAAACTGAGGCTCAGCGAGGACAAGTTAGTGGGCCAAGACCCCCTGCAAGTTGGTGGGGAAGACAGACTTTGATTTCTGGGCTCTGTGACTCAAATTCCCTCGTGACCTCAAGGAGCTTTTTGGGAGTCTACAGTCCCAGGTGGGGGCTGGAGCAGGTGGTGAGGTCAAGAAGGGGGGAGGGGCTTCCAGGCCCGAGGGTGGCAGCATGGAGCCAGGGAGTAGGCGTGACCTGATCCGGAGGTGGGAGGCTGTTGCCAGGGAGGGGAAACGGGCAGGGAACAAGGCCACCTGGCACCCAGTCTGGCTCTTCCACCACAATCTGTGGGGGCCCCCGCAGCTGAGAAGTGTCAGGAAGGGGACGCTCTGTGCTCCGGAGGGGCGTGAGGTGAGCCGGGACAGTCGCTTCACCTGCCATGGGCTTTCCTGGGCGTCAGCGGGAGACGGTGACAGAGGAGACATCTCGCAAGAGACTGTTCCAGGAAATCACGGGAGACTTCTGAGGGGAGGTCAGCCACCATGCCTGGGGGGGGGGGGGGGGTGGGCGGGCAGGCAGGACCCCTCCGTCTCCCCTGGGATTTTTCAGGGCCAGGCCAGTGCTGCCCTGGGAATCAGCAGGTGTGGTGGGCCAGGTGGAGATGCTTCCATCACCCTCAGATCAGTCTGACGTTCAAGGCCTGCTGTGGGCTGGCCCTGGTCTCCGACCCGGACTGCACCTCCCTCCACCCCAGGGGGCCAGTCTGCTCACGGCCAGCCCACACCTTCTTGTCCCCCACTGCCGGGCCTTTGCTCTTGCCCATCCCCTTGCTTGGAGCATGGTGGGCAGGCAGAGCAGCAGGA
Organism: Cnephaeus nilssonii; assembly: GCF_951640355.1. Taxonomy (NCBI): domain Eukaryota; kingdom Metazoa; phylum Chordata; class Mammalia; order Chiroptera; family Vespertilionidae; genus Cnephaeus; species Cnephaeus nilssonii. The sequence goes on from NC_137078.1 coordinate 89,964,553, forward strand.
GCTAGGCCCAGAGCAGGGAAGAGAAGTTCCTTAAATGTGCCAAGCTCTCCTATGGCCTCCTTCGCCTACCCAAGCCGCTTCCTCTGCTCAGAATGCCCACCTTCTTTACCTAGAAAATTCCCCTTTATCTTTTAAGACTCAGCTCAGGCATCTCTTCTTCCAGGAAGTCTTCCCTGACTACCCACCCCCCACTTCCCAGCTTGGTTTAGATGCCCCTTGTCTGGGTCACTCCTCTCCACAGCGTATCCAATGCCCTTTCCTAGACTGGTGTTTGAACAGGGACAGGAGGCCTGCAATGCTGGCTTCCCGAGCACAAGGAGAGGCCATGTCAGACAACAAGCAAGTAGCCTGAGCCAAGCCCACAAACACTCCGGGCCGGGCCTGCCTTAGAGCTGAGCCAAGAGCAGCCTTCCCAGGCTGCTGGCTGGCTGAGCCACGAGGCTGGTTCACCTAGGACAGTGGTCGGCAAACTCATTAGTCAACAGAGCCAAATATCAACAGTACAATGATTGAAATTTCTTTTGAGAGCCAAATTTTTTAAACCTAAACTTCTTCTAACTCCACATCTTCAAAATAGACTCACCCAGGCCGTGGTATTTTGTGGAAGAGCCACACTCAAGGGGCCAAAGAGCCGCATGTGGCTCGCGAGCCACGGTTTGCCGACCACTGACCTAGGAGACCACAGGACGACTGGCCACAGCTCCTGGCCCTGATCAGCCCACACTGGAGTGCCTCCTTACCAGGAATTCCGTGGAGTGGTGGCGTGGCGGAGGCAGTGGCAGCAGCCTGGGGTGGCCCCAGCAGACCCACTGATGCTGGAAATAGGCTTAGGAATTCCTGCTCTAATGGAGAGACTGGGTCTGGAACCTCAAGCATCTCACCACGCTGGCGTGCACCCCGCTGGGATGGGCTGCTCCCCTGATGGGGTTAAGGTATTTACTGGGTGGTCCTGTCCCCTCATGCTGACTGGTACACCTGACCTCTTCCCTGCTGGCCCTCTCCTCCCACACCTACCCCAAGTCTGCAGCCTCAGTGATCTCATCTGGGAAATGGGAACACTAAACAGGCCTTACTCCCAGGTATGGATGCAAAGCTCAGCTCAAGGCCTTGCACAGTCAGCTCAGGTGAGCTTAGTACCACAATTTTTAGATTGTGGAAAAACCTCACTATTTGAGAGCAATGGTACTGAGAACAGAGCAAACCCCTGCGATGGGATGGGATGGGCAGCTGCATATGAACAGGGACGAGGTCATAATCCTGACTTCCAGCTACAGAGGACCTACTATGTGCCGGGAACTGTGCCAGCTACTTTTCACAGGTGATGCCGTTGGGTCCCCTTTTCACAGATCAGAACACTGAGGCTCAGAGAAGGGCAGGGACTTGCCTGGGGTCACCTGGGAGTTGGCAGCACTGGGATCCTGAGCACCGTCTGGGGCTCCCCGCTGCCTCCAATTGACGCTCAGAAAGTCCCCGGGGCCGGGCCTGGCAGGGAGCATTAACTTGGCCTTATTTAAAGTTGCAATTATCTGTCCCATTTCCCGCTGCTTACAACTGAGCTCTCCGGGGAGGCGGGAAGACCCTGATGAGGCTGCCAGGAACAGGGAGTTTCTAAGGCATCGTCTCTGAGCCCGTGACTGAATGAGCACAGAGGACGCGGGCTCTCTTCCGGTACCTGGGCCTCTCACCCCTCTGCCCTGCCCCACGGAGCTGACCCCGCGGCCGGGAGGGGCTGCCCCAAGGTGGGCAGGCTCCTTGTCAGTCCTGCAGAAGCTGCAAAGGGGTCAGACCAGGGGCTGAGGTGTAAAAAGAGCATCCAATGTAGAGATGGGACCTGGGGGTGGGTCACCCAGTGTAGACTGAGGCAGCCTGGGGGTTGGTCCAAGATCCCATGGTGAGGCAGCCTAAAACTCAGTGACCCAGACTTGGAGAAGGGTCCCAGGAAGCTCTCCAAGGTAGGAAGATGGAACTGGGGAAGGACCCCGGAGATGGAGCAGAGAGTAACTGCCCGCAGGCTTCAGCTCGGGGTTTTCAATTGGCTGGTGCCTCCTGAGGCCCTGAGCGGGGACAGAGTGCAGCAGGAGCCTCAGACAGGAAGGTGTGGACCAAGGCTGTGTGCCGGCTACTCAGTGGCCAGACTGTCTGGCTCCCAGTCCCATCCTTCCCCCTGGGACAGAGGATTCTTCAGGCCTACCTTCCTCCACTCTCCCCACAAAGTCCTCAACACCCTGCCCTCTTCTCCGATTCAACACCCCCCCCACCCCCCAGCACCTACTGTGTGCCCACCATGGCCTCAGCCCCTGCCTGGAGGAACCCAGAGGCTGGTTCTGGTTCTTGCCCTCAGAGTGAGGGACATACGCTGGGCAGTGGGACAGGAGGGGCAGGAGAGCAGGAGCCTGGCGGTAGAACCCCAAACGGGAAGCCGTAGATCCGCGGTGTACCCCGGGGAGCCGGGAGTGTGGGCTCAGCCGTCAGATCTACCTTTGAACCCCACTTCCTAACCCAGTGGCCTCAGGTAAGCCGCTTCCTTCCCGCCTAAGCTGTGGAATGGGAATCACATTAGCACCGCCTTGCAGGTGGGTGCGACAATGAGGCACGCACAGAAAGCGCTTAGCCCAGGGCCTGGCTATAGTAACTGCTGGGTAAGATATTGGCAGCCATTACTGTAACTCAAGTTTCTACACAACGTGGCACCAAGCAGTCACTCAGTAAATGTAAGTTATGGTATTGTTATTACCATCCACATTAGCCAGGCCCCGCTGGTCAAGGAGAAGGCAGACTCTAGCTTTCTTGCCTGCCTTGGTAGGCAGAACAGTGCCCTCCACGACGCACAGGTTGAGAACCGCTAGCAGGGTCGCCTAAGACCCTCGGAAAACACAGATATTTACATTACGATTCATTAACAGTAGCAAAATTACAGTTATGAAGTAGCAACGAAAATAATTTTATGGTTGGGGGTCACCACAACGTGAGGAGCTGTATGAAAGGGTCGCGGCATTAGGGAGGTCGAGAACCACGGCCCTAGAAGCTGGAACAGGCAAGGACATGGGTCCCATCAACACCTTGATTTCAGCCCCGTGAAACGCATCTCAGACTGCTGGCCCCCAGGACTGTAAGAGAATAAATGTGTGTTGTTTTACGCCACTAAGATGTGGTAACTTGTCACGTTGGCAATAAGAAACTAATATGTCATTCTTAACGTACACCGGCAACTGCTCCATCCTCAAGAACCCCACACACTCACTTCCGCCACTGAGAAAAAGCCACGCCCACTGCTGACAGACGGCCGTGGTTGGGGTAAGGGGTTGGGGGCTCACTGCTGCGGGCTGAGGAGCGTTCTCCCAGCATTCCCAGTCCTGCTTGCCCTGTGTATGTCCCCGAGAGGCAGTGGCTGTGGCAGGGCAGCTGCTGGTCCCGTGGAATTGGGCACTGGTGGCCCCAGCAGCAGTCTCTGTTCTGGACGGATGGGAGAGCAGGGTGAGGTGGGCTATTCTTGGGGGCTACTGTCTATCTAGTGTTTACCACGTGCCAAGCCCTGCCCAAGACCCAATCTTCCCAAAGCCTGGGAATTATTACCAGCCCCATTTTACAGATGAAGAAACCGAGGCTCAGACTAGTAACATAACTTGCCCGAGGCCATCCAGCAGGATGTGGTCTGGCTGCCACTTGTACAGGCCCAACCATGGGGCCCCCCTGCCTTCCCTGGGTGCTCTGCCCACTCCCAGGCCACTCAGATCTGAGACCCATCGGGCAGTGGACCTCAGCTGTAGGCCAGGCTGTGGGGCCTGGGATACTCCCTTCCCCAGCAGTCTCCGGGCCTTGGGGCTATGAATCATGTCCCCTTGTCTGCCTCTCAGAGGTCTGCCCCGTAGCTGAAGTCACAGTGCAGGTGCAGGTGGACCCTGCAGAGGGCTGGACCCCGGGGGGAGGAAGGGATGCCCTGAGAATCACAGCACCAGCACCCCTAGATGGATGCTAGCCCCTCCTCATGGTGAGCAGCTGCAGCCTGTGCAAAGCCGTCCCTGGTCTGACCTCGCTCAGGCTTCCCACAGCTCGCCATCACGTTCCCATTTCACAGAAAATAACCGTAATGAGAACCATGGCGATCATGGCCATCAGCGGAGCCCCTGTCTAGGCCAGGCAGCGGGCTAAGAGCTGGCTGACGTCCCCTCATTCTATCGTCTCACACATCCTCCAGGAGGAAACGCCTCACTCGGCCTCCTTTCCAACTCGCACCCTGGGGCCCAGAGCCCACTCCTGCGGCCTCTGTCAGATCCTCGCCGCACAGAGGAGGAAATGGGCCCAGAGAGGGTCCTGGCTTGCTCGAGGCCCAGCGAGTGCAGGGAGCCTGCCTTCCTCTGGGTCACAGGGCATCGCTTGTGTGACATCCTTGGGAGGTGGGGGCTCTAGCTGAAGGCCCTGAGGACCCGGGGCAGGTGGGTCTAGAGTCTGCCCAACGGGGTGGCATATGGCCCTAAATCCATCTTCTTGTGCCTCTCACGGACCCAATTTCCAGAATTAGGGCTCCCCAATGCCCCCCAACTGGTGTTACCGGGGACACTGCCTGTACCCTGGCCCCTCCCAGGAGACGTTTGCCTCAGATGACTTCCTGGCGGTGTTGGTGCCAGGCTGGGAGTGGGGAGGAGGCAGGCTGGGCGTCTCTGTCACAGCAGGCTACAGAGCCCTGCGCGGAATCCCAATTGAGCTATTTTTAATGTGCTTCAATTTTCATTTTCTTTTATTGGAAAACACAGATGGTGACTTGCTGCCCCTCACACACCGAGCAAGGCGCCGACAGGGAGAGCGCTGTCGCCCCTCCCATGCCCAGGGAACTGTTGCCAGCCACCCAGTCTTGCGGCTGCTCTGGGCCTCAGTTTACCCAGCTGTGAAATGGAGTTGGCTGAGGTGGCCCCCAAAGCCCCCACCGCTCCACAGTCTCTGAGGGTCTGGGCTAGAGCAGGGGAGGAGGCTCCCACCTGCCACCGGCAGCAAAGGGCATCCCGTGTAGTGGGCACCGCTGCCAGGGAAAGAGAGGCACGCGGGAGGGGAAGGGACGATGGTTGGCCATGAGGAATTATCTCCGTGACACCTCCAGCCATGCTTGGAGGCTTCCCCATTTTACAAATGAGGAAACTGAGGCTCAGGAGATCAAGTTCCCTGCCCAAGAGCCCAGTGGCTGGGGCGGGGCAGAGCTGGGCGCTGACCCAGCTGTGTGAGCACATCTCCCATTCCCATCCTCACCCTCTCCGCGTCGCTCCCGCCCAGATCCTCTGTTATTTATTTTTCTCATTACAAGAGCAATACATGCTCATTAAAGACCATTTGGAGAATGTAGAAAAGTCAGAGGGAAATGTAAAGTACAAAATGATAATCATCTCCCCCAGTTGGCCCTCCACCCCTACAGGACCACTGCCAGCATCCTGGCGTATCCTTTCCACTTTTTTTTTCTTCCCTCTTCACATAATGTGCGATGCTTTTCACATCGCTTGGTGGTGGCGCTAGGTAGCATCTGGCTGTGCACACAATGGACTTGGGTGCCTTTTAAAAACACCAGCCCAGCCCTGGCCGGTTTGGCTCAATGATAAAGCGTCGGCCTGCAGACCAAAGGGTCCTGGGTTCGATTCCAGTCAAGGGCATGTACCTTGGTTGCAGGCTCCTCCCTGGCCTGGGCCCTGGTTGGGACTCGTGCAGGAGGCAACCCATTGATGTGTTGCTCTCACATCGATGTTTCCCTCTGTCTTTCGCTCTCTCCCTAAAACTCAATGGAAAAAATATCCTCGGGTGAGGATGAACAAAAAAAAATAAAAGTAACAACACCAGACCTGGCTGTCCCTTACCACAGAAGATGGAAAGGCTTTGGAGCAAGCCGGCAATTGCGGCTGGGAATCTGTATTTCCCAGGTGATGCTCGGGCAGCCGCAGCCTGGATCAGCTCACAGGCCTGCGCTCGGAAGACCACGGGCTCAGGGGCAGCTGAAGCCACCTGGCTTGACTGTGGTCTGAGCTGTGTGTCTTGGGTGAGTGAATTCACCTCTCTGAGCTGCAGTTTCCTCCTCTGGAACACTGGGACCTGCCTTTGCAGGGTTGTGGAGAAGGGAGAGAAAAAGATCTTACACCCACCCAAGATATTGCCCCCCTCCCAAGGCTGTCATCGTAACTGTCCCTAAGCCACCTTCTTAAGGGTCCTGTCCCGGCGTGTGGCTGGTATGGTGGAAAGGCCCCAGGAGGAGAGAAAAATGGACTGTAGCAGGGGGAGGCAACCACCGTGGGCCCTGGGTGTGCTCAGCTGTCCTGGTCTCCATCTGTCTCACCTCCCCGGTTATACCAGCCGTCTCGGACACCGGGACATGCGAGAACCACAGGCACGTGTGGGGCACCTGTGGCCGGGGAGACAGGAGGCAGACTTTGGGAGCTGAGGCCTTGGGAAAGGTGGGGAGCTGCTACCTGAGGATGGGGGTGGAGCCATCTGGAGCCAGAGAAAGGGGCACAGGTAGGGCAGGAGGAGTTGTGCGAAGCACAAGCGCCATTGATGGCGATGAAGACCCTGCCCCTGCCTCCCTAGGTGTCCCTTTCCACATCACAACTCAGACCCTGTCACTCAAGGATTGTTGGTGGCTCCCCGATACTCACAGGTGGAGGTCCAAATGAGACTGGTGGTCATTTCCACCAATAACTACTGAGAACCTACTATGTGCCGGGCTTCCAGAATGAATCTCCTGCCATTCCCATCCCCTCTTCTGCCTGCCCCTCCTACTCCACATGCCAGCCATTTCTGTCCACTGCTAAGCCTGGAATGGATCTTAGCCAAAAATCTCCTCCAGCCCGCCCTAGCCGCCAAAATCCCGCTCAGCCCCCAGTGCCTGGCTCATACCTTTCTGGGTGCCCCCATCCCTCCACCCACACTGGGATATAATAGTTCCTGAGTACCCCACCTCCACCAAACAGTGGGGTCCAAGAGGGCAGAGCTAGGTCAGAGTACACGCTACCTGAATGAATCAAACATGAACTTCTCTAAGTCTCAGTTTTCCTAGCTGTAAAATGGGTGGGTTGTGCTACCTGTCTCGCCTGCCTCCGTGGTTTGGCATCTATAGCGAATTAGAGGATGTGGTGGTATTTTGAAAACTGTCAAGTGCATAAGCCTGAGGTGCATGGGTGGGATCTGGGGCAAGCCCTTGAGGGTCATCCTGTCCCCCAACACCAGGCCTGCTGTCAGCTGGGCCCGCAGGCTAGCTTTGCAGACTTGGCTGTGAGCTGCAGGGGCCACGAGGAAAGAGTGGTTGTGGAGAGCAGGCCGCTACCAGAGGTGCCATTACTGCCAGGGAAGGTCCAGTGCTGCTGCCCCTGCACGAACACTGCCTCCACCTCCCCTAACGTGAGCCATAAAACAGACAGGGGCGGGTGGGCACTGCTTTGAATTCTCTGCCAACGGCTCAGAGACACTTAGAAGGGTAACCCGGAGGCGGAGGCACGGGGATGTGAGGGGTGGCGTGGGCCAGCACTCCTTAAAGAGGACGGCCCCGTGCGTGCTTCACCGTTTGGGAGGCACGTTCCCCTTCACCATCTCAGGCTTTTCTTACAAGAGTCCCACCACCTGGACATTCATTCACCCATCAGACCTTCCCTGAGCATCTCTATGCCGGCCTCGTGCTGGAGGAGTAAGTGCCAGCCCCGGGGCGATGCAGATGACGGGGTGGTGGTGGGGGGAGAAGGGCAGAGGGCAGACAGACCACCATTAAGTGCAATAAAGGGTAACAGGTCCCACAAGCAGGGTGCATGGGGCACACACGGAGCATGCAGGACACGGGCAAGCCTCGGGGTCCGCATCGTACAGGGGACACATCTGTGGTCCCGGGAGGCGGAGGGTTTGCCGAAGGCCCGCGGTGGTGGTGGCTGCGGTGTGCACCCTTAGGAGACCTCGTGGCAGATGAGGAAGTGAACCGAGAAAATAACGGGAAAACGTTCCACGCAGAAGAAAGAGCAGGTGCCACGGGCCTGAGGAGGAAGTGTTTCTTATCTGGCGGTTTCCTGGTGTGTTCATGAGCTACCTACGGGATGCGCACCGCGGAGTCCTGCAATGTGCGTGTCCCGGGCCCCCCTCAAGAGGCAGCACCATGTGAATGAGGGTTAGCTGCCCCCTGGGTTCCCGGGCCTTGATGGGAGGACGGCCTGGTGCCCTTACCGGGTGCTGCCAGACTGCCTGCCCTTGATCAGCCTCCCAGGAGGCCCCCTCCTAGGAGGCACTGCCTCCCCTCCGCCCATCCTCCCTGACCCTCTGCCCCTCTGCCCCTCCAGCAGGGTGCTTTCAAGTTCTCCTGGCCACCCCCCAGTTTTTGGGATCCCCATACCTAAAAAATAACAGCCTACACCTAGTGACCACAGTCTGATTCTTAGTAACATTAGGGTCCCCATGACACGGATGAGAACACGGAGACTCGGAGAACTGACATTCGCTCAGGGTCCCACCGCTGGGAATAAAAGAGCAAGGATTTGGCTCTTGCATCTCGGCCACCAACATGCCCTCCAGACCGAGGAAGACCCGAAAACTTCGGGGCCACGTGAGCCACGGCCACGGCCGCATCGGCAAGCACAGGAAGCAGCCGGCGGGCCGCGGTAATGCTGGCGGCTTGCATCAGACAGGAGCCACTTCGACCAGAATCACCCAGGCTACTCTGGGGAAGCTGGTGCGAGGCATCACCGCCTAAAGAGGAACCGGAGCTTCTGCCCACCTGTCAGCCTTAATGTAAACCGTGGGCCCTGGTCAGAGAGCAGACCCGGGGGATGCTGCCGAGAGCAAGGCCGGGGCTGCTCCTGTCACCGATGGGGTGCGGCCGGGCTACGGCAACGTTCTGGGGAAGGGAAGGTTCCCGAAGCCGCCTGTCGGTGTGAAGGCCGAGGTCTTCAGCAGAAGAGCCGAGGAGAAGATGAAGGGTGCTGGTGGGGCCTGTGTCCTGGCAGCTTGAAGCTACATGGTGAGAAGTTCATTAAAACATCCACAAGTAGCCGAAACCGGTTTGGCTCAGTGGATAGAGCGTCGGCCTGCGGACTGATGGGTCCCAGGTTCGATTCCGGTCAAGGGCATGTACCTTGGTTGCGGGCACATCCCCAGTAGGGGGTGTGCAGGAGGCAGCTGATCCATGTTTCTCTCTCATCGATGTTTCTAACTCTCTATCTCTCTCCCTTCCTCTCTGTAAAAAAATCAATAAAATATATTAAAAAACAACAACAACAATAAAAACAACAAAAAAAGTCCACAAGTAAAAAAAAAAAAAAAAAAGCGCAAGGATTTGGAGTCACACCTGACTCAAGCCTGCTCACAGCCTCCTTTTCAGTCAAATCGTATCATTTCATGGGCTGACGCCTCGCCTGGCCCCCTCCCCTCCGTGTCTAGAGCCTGCCTGCACGTGGGTCAGCAGGGCCTCCCCAGGGAGGCTGGGGTCTCCTGGGGGGTAGGGCTCTCCGCGGAGAGAGAAAGACCCAAGCCCTGAGCATCCTCAGGTCTCCCAGCAGCAGCCCCCCACCGGCATGGAGGAGGCCCGCCTTTCCCTCTCCAACATCACCCCCTGCCATTACTCTGAATTCTAAAAACATAGTTTTTCAGTGAAAACATACATGCTTATTATAAGACATTATAGAAGAGTATAAAGTGAAAAGTCGAAGCTCTTTCCCCAGAAGCAGTCACAATTAGATACCATTTAGACATTTCGCTTGTGTAGAAAACGTGGATAGGGAGCCATAAATGCATATTTATTCATCTGAAAGTCACAAAGGAGTCACACGCGACGTGCTGCTTGCAGCCTGCTCTTGCCGTCTCTGACCCTGGTACAGAAGGTTCCGCCGCATTCTCCCTACTGGCGGCAGCTTCCTCCCGTCTCAGATTCTCGTAGGCCCCTCGCTACTCACCCCTCAGGGTGTCTGCGAGGAGAAACTGAGGCAACAGGTGCGGGTTCCCAGCCTGGGCCAGGGCAGGCTCTCAGAAATGCTGAGTGGCAGGGCAGGGGGCCGTGCCATGGGCCGGGCCAGCTGGGTCCCCAGGTGGAAGGGAGGTGAGAGCGTGCCCGTGGCTGGAGAACATCCTCCCTCTCCCGCTTCCTCCGGGCTGTCTCACAGGCCGCCCCCGCCCGCGCAGATCCCCCACACCTCATAAATCTGCAGGCGGCCGGCCGGACGCCCTCGGAGACTCCCAGACAAAGCTGAAAGCTGGCGAAGGGAAGGAGCTTGGGTCTGGAAGCACCTGAGGCCCTGGGCCCTGACCTGGCTGGGCCCTGTCCTGGGGCCCTGGGGGGTCAGTCTGACCGAAGGCTCCCTGTGCCTGCCCCCAGGGGATCTTTCCCGTCCGGCCGCCCAGCTGAGCTTCCCGCCTCCCCTACGGACCTCTCCGCCGCCCATCCATCCCCAAACCGCAGCCGCACAGACCTTTCTCGAACACCCCTTTTATCATGTCACTCCCTGCTTGTGGCCTGCTGGTGGCTCCCCAGTGCCTGTGGGAGAGAGCACAGACTTCTTCCCCCGGAATTCCTGAGCCAGCCCAGCCACCCCTTCCAGCCTGATGTCTCCCACCCCACCCCCGAGCCCTCTGCTGCGCTGGTTTGGCTCCTTCAACTTCCCCACGTTGTCCGAGTCCATGCAGTGGACACCCAGGTGTCCAGCGCGTGGGCTGCACCCTCCCCACGGTGTGGCCCTGGGCACATACATCGCTGATGCCCCTGAAGCCTACCTCCTCCTCGGAAAAGGAACTGCCTTTCTTTCGAGTCCCGGGCAGGGCACATGCCCGGGTTGCGGGAGGCAGCCGATGGATGTGTGTGTCTCTCTCTCCCTTCCTCTCTGAAATCAATAAAAATATGTGTTTTTTTTAAAAAAGAACTACCTTTCTAGAGTTGACTGGAGGATTGCATAAGATGAGCTCTGCAAAATGCAGGGACAGTGCTTGGCCCTTCGTAAGATCTAAATAAATGTCCGTCTCCTTCCTTTCTTCCCTGTGCATAGTAATAATAATAACAACTAGAGGCCCAATGCATGAAGATTCGTGCAAGAATGGGCCTTCCTTACCCTGGCTGCTGGCACCACCTTTGCTCCCACCGGAGCCGCCTTTCTGCCTTCCCACACTGCCCAGAGGCCCAGAGTGGCCAGGGGCGGGGTGGAATGCCTGCGTCAACGCCATGGCCCGTGTTGACGCAAGCGTCCGGCCCCGCTCCCGGCTGCTCCGTGCCTGCGTATGCAAATTAACCTGCCATTTTTGTTGGGTTAATTTGTATACTCACTCCTGATTGGCTGGTGGGCATCGCGAAGGTACGGTCAATTTGCATCTTACTCTTTTATTAGTATAGATAATAATAGCAGCAAACACACATAGTGCTTGTGCCAGGCTCAGTTGGAAGCATTTACATGTATGACTTTATTTAATCTTCCAAACACTCCAATGAGATAGGCACTGTATTATCCCCATTTTTATAGAGAAGGAAACCGAGGCACAGAGCAGTGAAGTAATTATCCAAGGTCATGTGACCAGCTGGGGCAGAACTAAGATTTGAACTCCATGCATCCAGCATTCCCAGGAAGCCTTCTCAAAGCCATTCCTCTAGTAACAGGGACTCAGAGATTCACCCTGAGGGCACTGGACTGGGGGTGAGGGGAAGCGGGGAGACCACTGGGACAGGTGGGCCTTCCGGAGGCTCTGGTTCTCCCCACAGACAATAGCTTGGCCCGAGGTAGCCTCCTGCCCATTCCATCTCCGGATCCCCTCTCCTGTATCCATCTAAAGATGTTAAAATGCTGTGAAAGTGTGTGAAAGTGAGTTTGGGGAAGGCAGGTCAGTGCAGAGTAAGGAGACCTGAGCTTTGTAGCCTCCATGTGCCATGGACAAGTCCCTTCCCCTCACTGGACCTGCTTTCTCACCGGGATCGCGAGAGGCTTTAGTGGGGGGCAGATACTGCATTCTAGAGACAGAGAGAATGTTCCCCCTTTTCAATTCTCCTCAGTCCCCGGGCCCTGCACAGACAAAGTCTGCCTGGGGGCTGCTGAGACTTGACCACCTCTCTGGAACACCACGCAACCGGCCAGCAGCCGAGCCTCAGGCCCGGGGCCTGTGTGGCGCCGTCTCCGGCGCTGGCTCCTCACCTTAGCTGCTCCTCATTTCACCCGCCTCTCACTCCAGCTTAGTGCCTGCAGGCCTCTCCCTGCCACATACAGCAGCACAGGAAAGTGCAGGGGAAAAGCAACACTGGCTAGTGAGGACAGTGACGATGCCGAGATCACTCAATCTCCAGGGTCCCACACGAGATCCCGGAGAGATGGAGCCCCAGTTGTCCACAACCTGTCCTGGTATCACCTCTGCCTGCCTCCCCCACGGCCCTCTGGTCCCTACATGCTGCCATCACCCTGTCCTGTTTCTGCTGCCCTTATAGTTACAGGTACCTTCTATTTGTGTCAAGAGATATTGGTCTCACTTGTGGCAGGGATATGGATTTCCCTTAATTCGACAGGAGTTAGTCCTCCTTCATCCACGGTTCCACTTTCCACCGTTTCAGTTACCTGCGGTCAACCACAGTCTGAAGATATTCAATGAAAAACTCCCGAAGTAACAGTAAATAGGATTTCAATTGCACCCCATTCTGAGTAGCGTGATGAAATCTCGGCGCCATCCCATCCGGGACGGGCATCATCCCTTTGTCCAGCGTGTCCGTGCTGCGTATGCTACCCGCCCGTCAGGCACTTAGCAGCCGCCGCGGTTACCAGATCGACAGTCGAGGTACCACCGCGCTTGTGTTTTAGTCACCCCTGTTTTATTTAGTAATGGCTCCAAAGCCATTCACATCACTATTATTATACATCTTGTTCTAAGTGTTCTTTTTTATTATTACTTGTTGTCAATCTCTTACTGTCCTTAATTTCTAAATTAAACTTCATCATAGGTACCTATGGATAGGAAAAAACATAGCGTATGTAAGGTTTGTTACTAACTACGGTTTCAGGCATCCACTGTGGGTCTTGGAACATGGCCCCTGCAGATAAGGGGGGAAAGACTGTACTCCAATAAACAGAAAAGTGAATCATTTCAACAGCAGCAGTGAGAACACAGATCGAGACAACAGAAACGGAAACTGACAACTGGAAACCACAGGACAAAAGGCTTCTGAGCCCCTTCAAGCCCTCCCATGCTGGTGTGGTTTAGGGACAGTCCTGCCAGCTCTGTGGGTTGAACGGGCTTCCTGGCTGGCCCGTCTCTCTCCGGGAGTGGCCACAGTGGGTTCAATATTTGTGGGGTACCCCTGGAGGAGCCCACAGACGTCCTGGCATGCAGAGTGCTCAGGCTCAGGATTAGGGTCTTGCAGGGGCCTGGAACCCTCAGGGACCCAGCACCCACCCCAATCTGTCTTAGGCCCATGTAAGGGTGAAGCCAGGTTGGGGAGCAGGCTCTCAGTCTTTCCCCTCAGCCCCCCAACCCCGGCACCCTCTGGGCTGGAGGTAGAGGCTTCGGGAAGGCCCCCTCACCACATCTGGAGCTCATTACGCCGAGAAGCTGGAGAGGCTAAGGATATAAATGGGTCCAGCAAGGGTTTAGATAAATACGGGGATGATAGATCCGCACCAGGTTATTGAGGGGAAGTGAAAGGATGCTCGGGGAAGATCCTTAACCTTGTCAAGCTCCTCCGACAAACTGTCCCCGGGGGGCCTGTCGACTCAGCAGCCTCATCTCCTGCCTCTCCCCCACACACAGCCCACGTGAAGCCAGCGGCAGAGACGGCTGCCTCTCAGGACGCCACGCTTTTGCCAGGGCTGATTCCTCTGCCTGGCATGCCCTTGCCTTCCCCTTTCTCTCGGCTCAGGGAAGCCTTCCCTGACCACCCCAGCCGGGCGGGCGTGGGGCTCATTTGTCCGTCTGCAGGACCTACCTGAGACGAGTGGAGGGCCCAGGGTGTAGTACCGTATTTTCCGGCGTATAAGATTTTCCTGGGTTAAAAAGTCGTCTTATACGCCGGAAAATACGGTAATTAGGCACCAAAGGTAGTGACCAGGTTGTGTGCCAAGCATTTCACACGCACCGACCGACTCAATCCCCACAACAACCTGCTGAGGCAGGTCCCCCGGTCACCCCCATTTTAGAGACGAGAAACCTGAAGCTCAGAGAGGTGAAGCGACTTGCCCAAGGTCACACAGCCAGGAAGTGGGGAAGTCAGGATGCAAATCCAGGGCGGCCAGACCCTGGAGCTAATGCCCTCTCTTCCACACCACGATGCCTCGCCCAGTGGTGGGTGAAAAAAGATCGCTGACTGGAAGAATGAGTGAGAAACAAAACATGAGCCAAGACCCAACTCCACCCGGCCCTTTTCAGAGGCTCTGACTGGAAAGGGGGTGCTATTGGGCTTGTATGTCTCATCTACATGGTAGGAGCGCTCCACAGTGATTTTTCTGTCTACACAAGACATACAGACAGTCCTAAATAGCACCTGCAGAGTGCCCCAGACACGACGAAGACCATTCGTCACGTCTAAGCCTCTCGGTAATCCTGCATGCTAGGTTTCATTTGACCGACGAGGAAACTGAGGCCAAGGGAGGAGAAACGACGCACCCCACCCCCCACCCCCGCCCACGGCCATGAGGCTAGTGCTCAGCCAGGATCCAAAGCCGGTGAGTGGGATTCCCGACCAGTGCCTGATGTGGGGAGAAGCTGGCCTTGATTTTCTCATCTCTATGGTGGGGACCATGACTCCACGGTATTCCCCTCTTCCCTGGAGCCGCATGTCCCTCCAGGACAAAGAGGTGGCCCTGAAGGTCAGTGACTCAGAAAGGAGCCGAGCAGGGGCGTCTGCTCCTACCTCACTTTATGCATCCCTCCGGCCCACGGTCCTCGGCCTTGTCCCTCCTCACTTTACCCCGGGGGACAGCAAAGCTCGGTGGGCCTAAGCATCCTGCTGAGGACGGGGACGGGGTGGAATCAGGATTTAAACCCAGCTCCTGTCTCCCTGCAAGGCAGAGGTGTGGAACCTTCTAGAAAGGCATGAACGTGAGGAAGGTAAGCACTGACGGCAGACTGAGGACAACTCCCAGCTCAGGCTGTACCGAGCGCGCGAGCCCTGGCAGAGAATGTAGAGAATGTGACGGAAGTCAGCTCAGCTGGTGGCCAAACGCTGATGCAGGGTTGGCCCGAGGTGAGGGCCTGCCTGTACAGGGAGCCGCAGAGATAACGGGATCACCTTACAGCACAGGACACTTCCAGGCAGGTAAACACACCTGGGCACGCCTCCCTCCAGGTGCCCCATCGGCCCCGAGTGCGGGAAGCAGACAGGATGTGGGCCCAGCTGAGATCTCAGCCCCATCTACCCTTGCTGTGTGACCTTAGGTAGCTTCCATCCCCTCTCTGAACTTCAGCTTCTCCACTAGCAAATGAAGGGCCGGGACTACACCAGAGTTCCTCAAACTTCAGTCATTCCTAAACTATTTAACCATGTAACCATTTGAACTGCACTTTTAAATGGACTCCCCTATATTTTTTTTTCTGAAATAAATTCAGTAAAGGAAAAACCAGGTTACTACTATAACTAGAAGAAAGCCAGCACTGATTCCTATAACCAGAAGTAGTTTGGCGAGGTGGTAAAGAACATGGCCTGTGGAGCCAGCTGCCTGGGTGCATAACCCTTGCTCTGACGCTCACTGTGTGACCTTAGGCAAGTTACGTAACCTCTCTGTGCCTCCTCAGCTTACTCCTCTATAGGCTTAACATAATAACAGCGCCTAAATCATAAAGTTGGGATGAGGATAAAAGGAGCTGATATTTGCAAAGTAGTGGCACTTAGCGAGTTTGTTAAATAAAAATAAAAATACATAAATTACGCGCAGTGAAAGCAAGAGGGTGCCCTGGCATTCCAGCTCGCTAGTAGGGTCTGAGCTCGAGGCCTGCTTTTCCTTATTGAAAAGGGAGATTAGGGGCTGTCAGCGAGGTGTTGGAGACATGTTGGCAGGAAACAGACTTTCTCCGTGAGTAATCAGCAGGGGTGGAGGAGGAGGCAAGGGGAACTTTCTCACCGTGTGATTCAGTGTCATTTAGTGTCATTTCCGTGTTCCTCCCAGAGTCTGCTCTGTTGGAAGCCCTGGCAAACACGGGGCTAAAGCACCTCTGAAGTCTGGCTCTGACGACCTGGGACTCCAGGAAGAGACGAGAGCAAACCTCTGAGGCCACGACACCCACTCCACCCCATGGCCCTTCCTTCCCCAGCCCCTTTAGCCTGCTAAAAACCCTGCCCTGTGGCAGCCACTCCCTGCCCTGGATTTTCCAGGTCGGCCCTGATTTAAACTGTCCCACGCCAGCCGTGGCCGTGGCTCAGTTGGTTGGGTGTCATCCTGTGCACAGAAAGGTTGCAGGTTCGATTCCTGGTCCGGGCACATACCCAGGTTGCAGGCTTGATCTCCGGTGGGGGGCGTGCCGGAGGCAACGGATTGATGTTTTGCTCTCACATCAGTGTTTCTCTCTCTCCCTCTGCCTTCCTCTCTGTCTAAAAAACAAAAAAAACTAAACTATCCCATTCCATTCCTTCTCATAGGGAGGGGGACTTTAAGTCCCATGTCTGACCTGCCTTGGGCAAGTCACATCCTTGCTCTGTTCCATTTCCTCATCTGCCAATGAAGGATAAAACTACCCACCTCAGAGGGGGGCTGGGTGCTGGGGGAGTCAACCCATTAACACCTTCGGGCAAGTCACTTCACCTCTCTGCGCCCTCTAAGGGCTTAGCACAGCTCTGGGCACATAGCTAGTACTCAATACACAACGATTGTTATAAATAAATTCAATTTGAGAAAAAAGCCCTTTGTCCTACCACGTCTTGATGACAGTAATTGTAGCACTTCATGCACTCTCTCCTCAGACCCATCCTTCTGTCTGTCTGTCTTTCTGAGTGTCCCACTCAATTCAGCACCCTCAGCTTGTGGTGTAGGGCTGGAACCCACTGGAAGCCCAGCTGAGTTTGTTGGATGAATGAATAAATGAACAAATGAATGATTGAACAAATGAATGAATGAATGGCTCAGGTGAACCTGAGCTACCTGGGCTGGGGGTATGAGAGGGAGCAGTACCCTTCCCCTCTCCATCCCGGGCCTCATACCCTCAGCTTCTATTTCTCTTCCCTCCATGAGGCACAGGGAGGGACAACTCTCCTTGGTGGGAGCTGATGTCACGCTGAGATCTGTGACATCCGGCAACCAAACACTCTTCCACCATCACTGTGGACTTGAACACCTTGGTCTGAACCGCTCGGCTCACTCCCAGGTCTCTGCTGGATGTCTATGATGGGCCAGCCCTGGGCGAGGCAGTGTGAGAGGAGCGGACTCCACAGCACAGGCGCATCCCAGCCCCTGCCCTCCGTTCCTCCCTCTAGGGCACCACTATGTGCTGGGACCCAGAGTCACAAATATAAAGGAACAGGACAGTCCCTGATGGCAAGGGGCTTAGACAAAAGGCTCCGTGACATGTGCAGCCTACCCTGTCGTGTTTCATAAAATACTACGTACTCCGCTGTTTCCGGAAAGAATTGGAGAGAAGTTTATGTATGATATTTAAATTACATTTACATTTTAGAAGCATCCAGAGTGCCCTTAGAAATAAGGGAAAGAGAGTTATTCTATGAATCTGGGATGCGACAATGGCTGTAAATTGGAAACAATGTTTGCTCTGAGCTTCCTAGTAGCCAAAGTGAGAATGGAAGCAGGTTGAAAGGGGAAGATCACTGGAAATAAGAACAACAGTCAAAACGTACTGCGTGCCTACTCTCTGCCAGGCATTTAGAGTTTTATATGTAAAAACATGTTGAACGGTCACAGTAACCTAGTGAAATAGACCAGATTTCTCTTTTCCCTTTTACAGATGGCAAAACTGGGGCAAGAGAGAATAAGTAACTTGATCACGTGGCTAGCGAGATTTTAACTGGGAAATTTGGCTCCCAAGCCACCTTAACACTTAGCCACTGTGCTATTCTGCCAGCCCTTTACCTGTGCTTTGCCATTGGGTTTGCAAAACTCCACCAGGCGGATGTAGTTATCTTCATTTTGGGAACGAGGTAACAGAGGCACAGAGAGGTGAAGTGACTTGCCCAAAGGTACACAGCACGTCAGTGGCGAAGTGGTGTCTGCCAGCATCGCTGTCCTTCCCCCTCCAGCAGACCAGCTCAGCGCCACAGCACAGAGGCTCTAGCGCTCAGGGCCCAACAAAAGGGCGCCAAGTTCAACCCAGGTGGCGAGACAAGTCACACCTGAGTGGCAGTGGAATCCGACGGCTCTCCCACGGGCCGCCCCTGCTGACAAAGGTCCCCGATGACGGGGGGTCTGGCAATGCTAAGGTGTTTGCTTTGGGCCTCTCGGGGGGTGAGTCATCTCAGAGCCCTGCGCCTGGCCCCTGCAGGTGGGGTTTGGAGGAGCTCGCTTTGCCCTACCAGCGCGACCAAGAGCCCCGAGAACAGCCTGGCTGGTGCCGAGCTCACAGGCCTTGTGGGGAGTCTGACCTCAGGCAGGTCACTTCATTGCCGGGGACACAAGGTCAAGGCCTAAATGATATAACTCACAGTCTGGCTCATAGAAAGGACTTAATCATGTTTAATTATTAATGCAGTTAACCTGGCCTGGGCCTATCTGTGGTCCACAGCCGCTCCACCCACGGTGGACAGACACGAGGGCCTGCCTCGCTGGGGCCCCGGCTCAGTGACCAAGGTCGGAGCAAAGGCGGTTAGCTCTGCCCCGTCCACTGCTCTACCTGTGTCTAGTGTGAAGCAGCTGGTGCGGAAGCCCGAGTTTCAATCCGAGCCCTGCCTCTAACTGGCTGGGTGATCTGGGGCCAGCCAATCCTCTCTGGGCCTCAGTTTCCCTCCTATAAACTCAGAGGCTTGGACTGAGGGGCTTACTCCTCTGACTGGCTGTCACCTCATCCTTCATCTCATCCCATGTGGCCACGCTCTCTGGGAGGGAGGCGGGGCCAGGCCTTACCCATTTCCAGAAATGAGGAAAGCAATGCTGAGAAGGGGAAGGACTTACACCCTGAGGCTGCTGTGGATCAGAAGGGCGCTGTGGGACGTGTGGAGCGGAGGACGTGTGTGGACGTGGCCCCAGACAGAGCTGGGTTTGGATCCCAGCGCCTCCTCCACTCCTTTGCTGGAAGGTCACGAAGAAAACGCTGAACACCTTCCTGGCCTGACTTTTCCAGCTTGAAGAGTGGGAGTGAGAGCCCCTTGCAGGGCGGGGTCGGGGAGAGGAGGGTGGCCCCAGGGCCTGGCCTGGCCCACGTGGTCCGTCAGGAGACTTGGTTATTCTTCACAAAAGGCCAATTTCAGCATCACACCTCTCCCCTGGAATGGCTGGCTCCTGCTGCTCCAGGTATGAGGGCACACGGGGCGGGTCTTGTCCAGAAGCCCACAGGCCTCTCAGCCGCATCCCACCCCCTCTCTCTCCCAGCCTCAGTTCCGGCCACGCTAGGCCCTTTCAGCCTCCAGGAACCCACACTACTGCTGGGTCTTTTCCCAAACCGTTCCCCCTCGTTGGTGCACACTCCCTTCCCTTTGAGCCAGGTCAACTCCCAGCTCACCTTTCCCACTGCCTATGAGGGTCACTTCCTCCAGGAAGCCTTCCCTGGCCTCCCTTCCAGGCCTGATTCTCCCTGACAACTGCTGACGCAGCGGTCTAAGATGTGTTTGTCCCATGTCTGAGATGTTTTTAGAGGACAGTCTGTCCTGCCACCAGGCTCTAAGTTCCTTGAGGGCAGGCCTCTAGCGTGGTCTTCCCACTGCCGCACCCCGGGCCAGGGCCCGGCCACAGCAGGCACTCAGTCTTGATTGGATTTTGATCAGAGCAGAGGTGATCACTATGTGGTCAGAGGTCTTTCTCACCAGGTCTCGGTGGCAAAAGAGAGAAGTTAAACTTACCCTGCTGTTTCCCCACTTTGCCGCTGATTGTGGGATGCGGAATGGCATGGGGACACGCTTTGAAAAATAAGCTGGAGATTGCCACGGAAACCAGATGAGCACCAGCTAGACACCCCAGTCACAACCACGCCAGACGCCTCCTGTGCTGCTGATCTGCCCGAGGCCCAGCCTGGGCCCTGCTGGGCAACATCAGCATAGGCCCCCCACTGCCAAGCACCCACAGAATCAGGCTCCTGCACCGATTTCCATTATCTCATTAAATTCTCACAATCCCATGATGAGGGTTTGCCACCCTCTTTTACAGAAACTGAGACTCAGAGAGGTGAAGTCTCTGGCCCACAATCACACTATTAAAAAGAAGACAGAGAGAGAGAGAGAGAGGGAGGGAGAGGAAGAGAGAGATGAAAACATCAATGATGAGAGAGAATCATTAATCAGCTGCCTCCTGCATGCCCCCTACTGGGGATCGAGCCCATAACCCTGGCATGTGCCCTGACCGGGAATCGAACCGTGACCTCCTGGTCCATAGGTCGACACTCAACCACTGAGCCACACTGGCCCAGCTGAATTCTTTATTTTTAACCGAGGTATAATGTATATACAGGAAGGGCACAGATCTTTAGGGTTCAGCTCAACGAATTTCCCAAAAGTATATCCCCATGGAACTACCACCGGAAAGTGCCTCCTGTCCTTCCTTATCACCCGCTTCCTTCACAGGCACTCAGCACCCCGACTCCCATCACCACGGGTTAGTTTTGCCGGCTTCTGAAGTTCCTAGAGACGGAATCCTTCAGTGATCTTTGGTGCCTGGCATCTAGCACTCAGCATAATGATTTTGAGATTTACCCATGATGCTTTGTGTTATCAGAAGTCAGTTCTTTTTAGGTGCTGCGTGGTATTCCACTGTGTGAATCCACAGTTTATTCACGTTATCTGTGGGCATTTGGGTCTTTCCCAGTTTGGGGCTGTTAGGGGCAAAGCTTCTAGGAACGTTCTATTCTAGTTTAGTATCCACCTTGGAGAACATGTGCACCCGTGGCATTTAAGTGCACACCAACCAGGGAGTGGAACTGCTGGGCCGGGCGGTAGACATGCGCTTAGCTTTATTAGGAACTGCAAGACTGTTTCCCAAAGGGGTTACGTGATTGATTTTATTCACATCATCGCCCCAATCTGTTCCTTAGGAAAATTATGATGTGGAGTGGTTTTATAATTTTGGATCAAAGTGATTTATTGTGTTAATAATAAAATGTGATTTGATTCTTTTTAATACTATTGGGTGATTTCCATTAGAAACAAATTCACAAATCAATGATAAACCCTTGGTCAGACCTCCTATGCGCCGTTTGGGGTTCAGGTAAATGTGGCTCCATTAATGGCTGATCTGGACACCAGGTCAGGCTTCCTGTCTCAGAGCATGGGGGTTCCAGTGCAGGAGCAGACGGAGTTACCATCTATGGCAGTGTAGGAAGAGGCCTACTATGTGCCAGGCACTGTACTCAGAGCTTTTCTTTATCTCCTTTCATCCTCCCAAATGCATTATGAATCTGTAATCACTACTATCCCATTATACAGAGGGGGAAACTGAGGCTCAGAGAGAAGGGTGTTGGTCTGGGTCTCACAGGTACATGGAAAGGGTGCCTCCTGCTATTAGAGGCCAGTAGTCTATCAGGACACTGGAGATGTCCTGGGCACTGTTGAGCCCTGAGTCGATGTGACGATTAGCAGCCAATGTACCCTCAAGAGTCCGATGCCCAGCATAGAGCCTGCTCAATAAAGGCTTGCTGGCAACTGAATGACCAAGTGAGTGTAGCTCATGTCAAAATGCAAATGGAACAGGACCCCTCGGCAAATCTGGGGGTTGAACTTCTCTGCCCTGAAAGCCAACATCAAAGCACACGGAATAGAGTTGAGGGGCCCTGTTCTCCTTCTGATGTGGGTGAGGCCGAGGAGCTGGGGACATCGTATGGAGCTTCGGCTCCCAGCTTCACCCCCAACCCTGTCCACTGACATTCCCTCCATTACTCCTGGACAGTCCCATGCCTACCGCCCACACAGGAAGTGCTGTCTGTCTCCAGCCTGTCTCGTTCTGGGCATCCTCCTATATCCGCCGGGCAGTCTTGCTGTTAGGACTCTGTGACTTGACCACACCCTGAGCCAAGTTTTCAAGGGCATTTGAGTCCCCGGCTCACACGGACCAGGAGGGTGATGTACACGAGCCCCACGAGCAGGGGGCTGGGGCTAGCCCTGGTGTGTCTTGTCTCAAAGGCAAAACTCTTTCGCCAGGATGTGGGTTCTCGGAAGCCCGGGGTCTGAACGGTTGCCTCTGAGTGTCAGGAGGACAGGTTAACGGAATGTCTGTGATCAGGGCAGGTGGTGGGCCTTGGGTCCACTCCAGAGCTACTGTGGGAGACAAACCCTCCCACCTCCTCACCCAGGGGCTTGGGGCAGGCCCTTCTCTCGGAGCCTGGGCTTTCCATCTGTGATAGGACACGTGTGCGAGGGAAATAACATGGTGCGGCGGTGTGTGGTGGTGATGATGTGCATGGCCTTGGAGGCCCAGACCAGGTTCAAATCCCAACTCTACCACTTCCCGCCGGGGGTGCCTTACCCTCACGGAGCTTCAGCTTGCCCATCTCTAAACCGGAGAGAAGAAAGCAGAGCCCGCTGCAGAGATGGCACGGGAGGCGCGGCCCGTTTTATGCTCTCGTGCAGGTTAACTATTCTCGTTGTTTTTTTGTGACTATTATTATACTGAGCCAGAGCCAACGTGAGAAACAGATGGGGTTTTCTTGAGAAACCGATGGAGTCTTCTTGCTGGGAAGAAAACCAGGCTGTGGAGCCAGTGCCTCCTGCTTTTCCTGAGGCTTTTCACTCCAAATCTCCAAACAGGAGGCACAGAGGGGCCACAGTCCATCCACTCACTCAACAAGTATTTAAGTGCCTACTATGTGCGGGGAGTTATCCTAAGTGTCAGGCAAGGGGCGCCTAATGTGTAACGACGCATCTGGACCGGGAATCCCCTTATCTCCCCGGGAGAGACGAGACGCCTTGGGATTTAGATAAGAGAGAGACTGGGGGCGGTGGGCTGGGGGGAGAGCGGCCAGGTGTCAGCAGGGGAGGGAAAACAGACGGCTCCAGGAACGCGGCTTTAAGAAGTTTCACTTAGAAGGAGGATAAAGTGGAGGGCACGGACTCTCGAGGTGTCAGTTCAGGGAGACAAGTCCCAGCAGCCCCGGGGTGGGAAAGGAGACGTCTCCCAGGGCTGCTGCTGGAGGGAGAGCCTCAGAAGGCAATCGAAGGGAGTGACAGGAGGGGGGAGGGGCGGGTCTCCAAAGCCATCGCCATCCCCACTGCCCACCTTTAGCTCGAACCCACTGAGCCACTCGGCACCCTCCTGGCCAACGTAGCCAGGCCATGGTTGCTGGACAGGAGGAGCCCACGGTGGGTGGGACTGTCCCTCTCCCAACTCTAGGAGAGGCCCCGGGCGTGGGTAGCAGAGGTGGATGGCGAGGAGCAGTGTGGACCAGCGGGGGGGGGGGGGGGGGGGGGTGCCGATCCCCGCCTTCAACAAGAGAAGGCCTGGCCAGGCAGGGGCAGCTCATGCTCACTGGGTATTGACTCCACGGGCACCAAGTTAAGAGATGTACACAGAAGGCCCACAACGGGGTGGAAGTTTCTCTTCTGCTCCCCATCTTACCGATGAGGAAAAGGAGGCTCGGAGAGCTGCAGGAACCGAGTGCAGGCCACACAGCCGTGGGCGTGGCGGAGCCAGTACAGTGCCGCTGTGCTCTAACGGGAGGGCTTCTTGGGCTCCAAAGGGTAGGGCTGGGCTCCAGGAGAAAATGGAGGTGCGGGGAAGGGCATTCAGGGCCAAGGGAACAGCAGGAGCAAAGGCAGGGCGGTATGAAAGGGTAGGGTGAGTGCAAGGGATGGCAAGACGGTGAGGGTGGCAGGACACGGGCTGTGGTGACGTCAGTGGGTCCCAACAAGGCACGGTGCCCCCTGCCCCCACCACTGGCATTTAGGAAAGTCTGGAGGCGGTTTGGGTCAGTGTAATGACAACCTGGGCTCACGACCATGCTTGCTCAATGCTGATGCCAACGCAGTGCCCTGCAACCTGCTGGACTGCAGGCCCCCAGGGCCACGGGTGCGACCTTTGGAGGACTGTCGGGGCAACGTGACCAGGGAGACACTCCTGGCATTTCGCGCGTGAGTGCGTGGCGTGTTAAACACCCTGCAACGGGCAGGACAATCCCACAAGAGGAAGAATTGTCCTGACCAAAATATGAATACCAACCTTGTTTTAAAAAAAAAAGCATATTAGGCTAATCATGATGCCTGCTCCCCAAAAGAAGAAAACTACTCCAATGCCTGTTGTTGAAGAGAATTCAGTGAGGCCAAGTGATGGGACTTCACCCAGATGGAAAGGGCCCGGCTGACTGGTACCACTGAAAACGATCTCGGGGTCACGGGGGACCTCAAGCTGAGTACAAGGAAGCAACAAAAGGCTCAGGCAAATCGTGTGGGCCTGAAGCTTCAAAAACGGGGTTTATTTAGATAATCCCTCCCCAGGCCTCCCTGCCTCAGCGCCTGGTTTCTCTAAGGATTTATTTTGTGAAAATGTCTCTCTCAACAAGTAAGTTATCCTACCCTGAGCCGATGAGGGAATTCTTCGCTGCATTCAAAACCACAAACCCCGGGCAGCCCTCCTGCGGCCCGGCACAACTTTCTGCAGCGTCAGGTTATGAATCACTCATCAAATCCGAGTCTGATTCCGGGCCAGACTGGGTGCCTGGGGGAGGGAAGCCTGCCTCCCACTCCCAGCTCAGGGGCGGCGGGGCCCTGTGGGCTCAGGCTGGGCCCCGTTTGTCCCAGCTCCGACTCCCCAGGGGTCATCTCCACGTGATGCCAGAAACGCCCAGACTGGGTCCGGGCCGGTCTGTACACCAGGCCCTCCGCACAGATGAGCTCCTTCAGGCCTTGGAACAGCCAGGTGAGCGAAGTCTGGTTAGCCCATTTCAGAAATGAGGCTCAGGCAGGGGGTGATGTGGTGAAAAGAAAAAAAAAGTGCAAGGACTAAGAGAGGCTATGGGGTTTGACTCCCACACCCTGAGCATGCCTCAGGATGCCCACCCAGACTCCTGGGTGTGCGGCTCACTGCTGATGCCCCAGTGGTGCCACCCCCAGCCTGCCAGGCTGCAGGGCCCTAATGTCTGACCTTTTAATGAAGGTGGGGGCACCTGGGCCCTAGGGGTTCCTTCATCATGGCTCAAGAACACCTCTATTCCTCCCTGCCAACCTCGAGGCCCCACTCACGTCTCATCTCCCCTGGAACCCTCTACAGCAGAGCCCTGGCACATAGTAGGTCCTCAGGAGACATTTATGAAATGCGAAGAATGAGCAAATTATCAAAATGACTAATAGTGCCATATGCGCTCTGTAAATGGCTACGGAAGAAATAAACGAACGGATAGATGGGTGTGGGAAGTACAAGGAAGTCCCGTCGATTTGAATCCTGACTCTGTCGCTTACTAGTTGGGTGACTTCAGGGACATGACGTTGCTCCTGTGAGCCTTGGTTTTCTCATCGGCCACATGGGGATAATGGCAGCACCAGCCGCAGGAGTTGTAATGAAGATGCAATGGGATAAGGAACCAACAGAGCTGGACACAGCACCTGGCACCTGGGCATGCTCAGAGACGGAAACCATCATCATTATTTACCACCGAGGCTTGAGGGCTTGGGACCAAGAACCTTTGAGGTTTCCTGGCTTTGAAAAGATCAACACAGACACGGACAGAGAGGCATATTTAGGAACAAGGAAATGATAAAGGAAGAGAGGAAGGGAAGCTAAGACCAGACTCCCGAGTGGATACAGCCATCTGTGCTTCTCCGTAAAGCATTCCCAAAGTGGGGGCGGGGCCAGGCTGAGTCCCCAGAATCCTTCCGGTCCCAAAGTGGGGATTTCTCAGCTCTGAGATGAGTTGGTGTGTGTGTGTGTGTGTGTGTTTTTTTTTTCCACTTTAAATGGTTTCCTTAGGTCCTGACTCAAAGAAGGCCTGACCTCAAAGACCCCTTCAAGGCCAGCTGATAAAAGAGCCACCTTGTTCTGGTCCAAACTCTAATTCTAGGGTCTACCTAGTTTTCGATGCATCAGAGAGCCTGCGCATTATCATCACTTCCTCCTCCTTTCAAGGTCTTGTGGGGGCGTCACGCTGAGTAGTAAAAGCTTCTAGGATTGAAGAGGAAGCTATTTTTATGGGCAATGTATTCATTTGTTCATTCATTCTTTCATTCATAAAGCATTGGTTTGAGAGCATGCTGGTAACAGATCCTGTGCTAGGCACTGGTGGACCAATGGTGACAAAGATAAGAAAGTCTCTGCATTCTGTCTAGTGGGGGAGGCCAATGTGGACAAAATCAGCCACACCTTAGTGTTCTAAGATCGTCGACAAAAGAGTTGTGGATAAAGGGCTGGGGGTGGGTATCGAGCAGGATATACTGAGGAAACATTTGAATCGGGCCTTGAAGGATGACCAGGAATTAACTAGATAGAGAAGTGAGAGAAGGGTAATCAAACATCCCAGCCAGCAGCGAGGGCCTGAACAAAAAGCAAAGGTCTGGGGGAAGAGGGATTTATGACATATAGCTATGAAACCTAGAACTTACGGATGAGAATGACATGGACAGGCAGGGAGGCCAGCAGGGGCCAGGTCACCAGACAGCTGGGTTAATAAACTAAGGCAGTGGTCGGCAAACTCATTAGTCAACAGAGCCAAATATCAATAGTACAACGATTGAAATTTCTTTTGAGAGCCAAATTTTTTTAACTTAAACTTCTTCTAACGCCACTTCTTCAAAATAGACTCGCCCAGGCCGTGGTATTTTGTGGAAGAGCCACACTCAAGGGGCCAAAGAGCCTCAAGTGGCTTGCGAGCCGCAGTTTGCCGACCATGGAACTAGGGGAAGGGGTCTGACTTTGACTTTTTAGAGAACAAGGAGCCCAAGGTCTAAGCAGGGGAGAAGTATGGTCTGAGCTGCAGTTTGTTTGTTTTTTGTGGTGTTTTTTTTAAAAAATATATTTTTATTGATTTCAGAGAGGAAGGGATGGGGAGAGAGATATAGAAGCATCAATGATGGGCCTGGTCGGCATAGCTCGGTGGTTGAGCATTGACCCATGAAGCAGGAGGTCATGGTTCGATTCCCGGTCGGGGCACATGCCCAGGTTGCAGGCTCAGTCCCCAGTGGGGGTTATGTAGGAGGCAGCTGGTCAATGATTCTCTCTCATCATTGATGTTTCTCTCTACCTCCCTCTCCCTTCCTCTCTGACATCAATAAAATTAAAAATAAAAAAGAAAAGAAAGAGAGAGAGGAAGGAAGGAAGGAAGGAAGGAAGGAAGGAAGGAAGGAAGGAAGGAAGGAAGGAAGGAAGGGAGAAAGAAACATCAACGAGGCACTGCATAACGGCCCAAGATTCCTAGTCAGGCCAAGGGCTGGGTTCACAGATTCCCAGAGGCCTCTGGGGGGAGCCCCAAGTTCTTGGTTGTGCTTCCCCTTCAGAATCCACTCAGAGAGCCATTGCCAAGGTGGCAGCAGACATCTCTGAGCCAGTCAGCAGCCCTCAGCCCCCTCTCCCCCCAGCTCCGAAGAGGGGGGCAGGCTCATTCCTGTGTCTCCATCAGCGAAGTTCCATTATCCTCCAAGACCGGGTGACCCCCTGCTGCCGCCCCACAGTGCACTGGGAAGAAAAGCTCCTCTCTGACAAGAAAGCCCCTTTCCAGGCTGGGCCCGGGGTCCGGGCAGCGCCTTTATCCACGGTGACCCTGCCACCGTGTCAGCGGCACAAGCGCGTCGAGCTGCCCCACCCTCAAAGGGCCTTGGCTGAAGCTGTGAGGGGGCCTCCTCCCGGGGCCTATGGGAACCAGACTGCGGCCTGCGGGCCCCATTGATGCTCCCAGACCCCTTCCCACCCCCCGAGGACCGTGCTCCGGCCAGCATGGTGACCAAGGAGGGTTTGCAGGGTGGGGAGGCAGCTGAACGGAGCCCTGCTCACGCACTGGGAAGGGGGCCTGAGGAACTCTTTGTCCAGCCTCCAGAATTACTGGGGAGGAAGAGTTGAAGGGTGGAGGCTTTTGTGCCCCTGGGCCCAGCCCCCCGCCCTCATTCCCAGTACCAACCAAGCAAGAGGGGCCTCCTTGTCCCCAACCTTCCCCCAGACCTGCCTGCTCGCTCCTCACCCAATCCCCCTCCAGCTCAGTCTTGCCCAGGAGGAAAGGGAGGCCTACCCCTGACCAGCCTCCTGCAGACACCCATCTGCACACTTTGAGAGGCAGGGCGATGTGTTCCCTTCCATCTCCCACTTATGGCAACAATAACGATGACTAACTACTATTATCTTTATTGCACGCCTCCTCTGGGCCAGGCAAGGTGCCGTGTGCCTCTTTTACATGATCACTGTCATTTTACCGATGGAGAACTGAAGCTCAGAGAGGGAAAGCAGCCTATCTAAGGCCACAGAGCACGTCAGTGGCTGAGGGGGGATTTGAACTCAGGTCCATCAGACTTCAGAGCCCACACTCTTGACCACCACACAAGACTCCTGAGGCTACTAATGAGGGACCAACAGGCAGAAGCCGGCTCTGGGTCTTTTTCTGAAGCTGAAGAGGCCTCCTCCTGGGGCCTATGGGAACCAGACAGGGGCCTGCAGGCCCCATTGATGCTCCCAGACCAAAGCCCAGCTCTGCATCTATCAGCCCTCCCTCTCCTCCCCCCCACCCCCGCCCCAGTCCTACGTGCAGACGAATTTCCAAAGAGCTCTGAGTGTCCTATAAGAATTATGAGGCTGTCTAGGGTGGGAGGCAATTTTGGGGAAGGGAAACTCCCATAATTTAAGCCAAACAGTTCGGCTTAAATTGCAGATTTCCCAGTCACACAGAACTTTCTAAGCCAATTCCTTGGAGAGAGGGGCCCTCCAATCAGACGCCTAGGACGTGGAAGAAGAGCCATCGTGTGGGGGTGTCCCCGGGAGGTTGACGAGCCTGGTCCTCGGGCACTCTCCCTGCTCAGGCCGAGGGGAAGTCAGCACGGCTCTCCTCTCCCAAACGCAGAAGCTAACAATGACCTTGAGCTTCCTCGGGGCCCTGGTTCTTGGGTTCAGCCTCTGGAGGACGCTGTAACACTGTGCCCTCTCCCAGGACAGAGGCCAAAGAGCACAGTCGGGCAGAGCTGGTTCAAATCCCGGCTCTGCAAACTCAGTGAGTGTTTGCCTCTCTGAGCCTCGGTGTCTCCACCTTGCAGCACTGCTATGAGGATGAAATGAAATAACGTCCATAAAGCAACAGACACCCTGCCTGCCACGAAATAGGTGCTCAACCTAACAACGCTGTCGTCATTATCATCGGCACCGCAGAGCAAGAAAACACAAGCATTTAACTTGTGAGTTCCCCGGAATGGCATACAAAGGCACGTGCTTATTTTCGCTGAGAGGTGGTGGTGGGGGGGGGGGGGTCATCGTTTTTGCCAGCTTCTCATGACTCAAAAGAACCACAGCCACAGCCAAAGAAAGTTGACATTCCTGTAGCCCTCTTTGGGGGTAGACACATTTTCAAGCCCCAGTTTCCCCATCTGAAGACTGGGGACCCCTGCCCTGCTTGTCTCACAAGGGTGTTCCAAGGCTCAGCCGAAGACTGTGGGGGTGAAAGGACGTTGTGAATTGTACCAGGTGTGTGTGTGTGTGTGTGTGTGGGGGGGGGGGGGTCCTTTATCCTGAAGAGCCAGCAAGGCCAGCTGCCCACAGGCCAGGCCACAGCAGGGCCTGAAAGAGACAACCCTCTCTCCCCCGCCTCCGCTGGTCTCCGAGGGGGGCCCAGGGCAGAGCTCCACCCTCCCCCGCTCAGGAGCTCCCGATAAGGGCAGCTTCTTGCCTGTGCTTTTGTTTTTGGAAGCTGGGAGGACAGTCAGAGTCCTGGATTCAACTCCTGGCTCTGTCCCCACCAACTCCAGCCAGCCTGATATAGTAGCTACGAGCAGGGGCTTTGGAGTTAGAAGATCACGGGTTCAAATCCCAGCTCTGCCACTTACTGGCTGTGTGGCCTTGGGCAAGTTGCTGAACCTCTCAGAGATTCAGTTTTCTATCTGGAAAACAGAGCGAATAGCCCTGCCTCACAGTGGTAGATTCAACAAGGCAACACGACTCCGGGAAGGCTGCAGTATATGCTAATTACTATTAATGTGAACCCACTTTGTAGAGTCCACGCCGTACTAATAATTTCTGTCATTCTATCATTGCTCATCACCGAGTGGCCTTGCACAAGACCTTTGTCCTCTAGGTCTTCCATCTGAAGGGGCTGACTAGACAGGCAGCTGAGGAGACACACAGAGAATTTGGAGTCCCGGTTTTGAGTCGGGGGAAAAAAACCCATTTGGGCAAATTCTTTCACCTCTTTGAGCCTCAGTTTCCTCATCTGTATTATGGGGCCTCATTCTTCATCTGTATTCAATAGACACTGAGTTTGGATATGTAACGCTGCTGGTAAAAACAGGAAAATGGCGCGGCCCTACCTCCAGGGGATGGATCATAGGGAGCCCCCCCGCCCCCCCGACCCCTACCCCAAACGCAGGAGGAGCCACGGAGACAGTGCTGTGATCACGCCCGGTGAACTGCAGGGAGCGATAGTGTCAGCATTTGTTGAAGGTCCCCAAAGGACCTCCATTCCCAGCCAGAAAATGAAGAGGGCTCCCTAAATATTGACTGACTGTGCAAAAGAACCTGCTAGCAGGAGCACAAAAGGCAGCTTTAACATCTAGCCGTGTGTGTGTGTGTGTGTGTGTGTGTGTGTGTGTGTGTGTATGTGTATGTGTGTGTGAGAGAGAGAGAGAGAGAGAGTGTTGGGGGTGTCAGATGAAATGAGGTCATACAAAAATGGACTAGATTTATTTCAACACGGCATTTAAAAAATAATCTTAATTATATGAATATGGGGAAAGGTTTTCTCAAAAATTAGAAAGAACTGTTAGAGCCACCCTCTGCTCCCCCCACTTCCGAGACCTCCCTGAATCCTCCTATCTTCCACCTCCAGGATATCTGCCCACCACCTTCTCTATGCCCCCCTCACCTTTCCCAGGCCCCGCAGCTCTTAGCTCCCACTTCTGGGAGGTAGCTGGCCCACACATCTGGGCAGAAGGGAGCCAGAATTCACTGAGCCCCACCCGCAGAGCCCTTTCCAAATGGGTTCTTATTTCATCCTCACAGCAACCCTGGGAGGCAGGGCTTCTTCTGATCCCCTCGCACAAGCAGGGAAACGCATCACCCCTAGGGCTCAGAGAGGCTGCTCCCCAGCCTGAGGTCACACAGCCTGAAAATGCTCTATATCTGGTGCTGAAGTACAGTCCTTCCTCTAGAGGGCGCTGTCTCCTGGGGCCCCTGCTGCTGGGCTCTACACGACACCCAAAGGGGAAACCTAGGACAACTGAGCCCAGGTTCAGGGAAATTCCAACTGGACATGGGCCAGGGGCAAAGGCTGGACACAGCGTTCCCAGCTCTGGCTTCTGTGCTCTGCTGGCTGCACGATGATGCTGACATTTATTAAGCACTTACTATGTGTCACAACCTAATAAGGTAGGGTCTATTATTATCCCCATTTTACTGATAAGGAGGCGTGTCCGTGGTCTCACCCAGTAAGAGGTGGCACCAGGACTCGAGCCCAGCTGGTGTGATTGCAGAGCCCCTCGGTCAGCTGCCCCGCACTGCGGCCCCAGCCCCGCTTAATTTAATCACCTTGGGCCCAACACATACCTTTTGTTTAACCCGGTTTTCTTACAAAAAGGCTTAGTCCTCTCCGTATCACACATTAAGCGCCTGCTGTGTCCCAGCACACAGCAGGCGCTTAATGTGTGCAGGTCCAAGGATGCTGGCCATGAGGTTATGCAGGCCAGGCCAGAAGGTGCCAAGTCTCATCCTCTCGTTCTACAGATAGATGGACCAGGGCCCCCCGAGGGAAGGAAACGTATTCAGTCACCCGGCAAGTCCTGACCAAGCTGGACCTGGACCGGACCGGACTCTTCCCTGCGCCTCTGCCCTCCAGCCCCCAGAATGGTCTAGCACATGCTGGCGTCACCAATGCAGCTGCCAGGAGATCGGGTTGTTAGTAAATTATCGATTTATGTTAGAAATAAAAAGATAAATGCTCCTACATCACAAACCCCAGCAGAGCCTCCTGGGCGAGTGGAGGGGTGAAGGGTCAGGGTGATCAGAAACACACAGCGCTCCCCTCCCTCCCCCTCCAACCGAATGAAGAAGGACATCGGGGAGCAAAATCAGGGCCGTCTATCCACAGGTCTGTCCCCCCACCATCCCTCCCCTCCCCACCCCTACCCCCTGCTACCACTCTAGTCCCACCACCAGCATCTCTCACCTGGACTCTGAAAAGGCTCCTTCCTGTCCCCTGCTTCGTCCGTCCGAGTCCCCACAGCAGTCAGAGTGGCGCTTTCTAAACACAGGTCAGATCCTGCAGCCTCCTCAAAACCCTCCACCACTCCATCGCACTCAAGGCAGACGCTAAGTCCTGGCCATGGTCCCCTCCCCTTGAGGTCCTGCCCCACCCCCTCCTCGACCTCCTGCTCCAGCCCACTGGCCTCCTTTCACATTCCTGCCCCAGGGCCTTGGCCTGACTGTTTGGGACATCGCCCTTCCCCCGCCCCCCCCCCCACCCCCCCCAGCGCGCTCTCCCTCGCTTCATTCAGACCTCTGCTCAGATGCCGGTCCTGGGCGCTCCCCTCCAGCGGGCCCCTCGTCCTCCTTTCTCTGCTCGAGCTTGCTTCTTGGCACCATCACCCCCTAAGCAGCTCACTGCATGGTATTTTCAGTCTTGCCCACTAGAAGGAAAGCTCCATAGGGCAGGACAGTCCACGCTGCCCGCTGTACCTTGTCCACAGTCACATGGGGAAGAGGCTCGGCTATCAAGGCACCAGGGCTGCCAGACCCCCAAAGGCCAGGGACCCTTCCTCCCCCCGCACCGCCCGTCTGAGTGCCGGAGAAAAGTGGAAGGGTGAGCGGCTTGATGTCCACCGGATCTCCGGGTACATCCATCCACACGTAGCCACGACGTGGCCCCACCAGGCTACGTCCCCTGCCTACGTGTCCGAATCCTCACCCGTCCATCGAGGGGAAGGGCAATCCCAGGGGGCTAGCGTGTGAGCTCCCGAAGGCAAGGTCCATGATGCCTGACTCACTTCAGATCCCCCGCCCCCACCCGGGGGCCTGGCCCCGTGCCAAGCCCCTGCAGACTTCCATACCAGTCTGCTCAATTAGAGAGCGATGACGGGTGTCACAGCACTCTGCCAACTGTCACCCAAAAGAACAAACAGAAGCGCATCTCCCTTTTGCTCATCCCAAGAACCGTTTAGTCATTCAGTCATTTATTCTTCCAACCCGTACATAGTCACCCAACACCTCCGATGGGCCAGACACCATGCTAGGCCCAGGGAATCCAGCGATGGAGCAATTCAATCACGGTCCCTGCTCTTGTGGAGTTGATAGTTTGGGAGGAGAGATAGAGAGACAATCAAGGAAACACTAATTATTTTCCAATTATGACTTCGACAAGTGCTGCAAAAGATTGGCCTGCGGAGCTCTGAGGAGCTCAGGGAAAGCGTCCCTGGAAAACGTGGAGAGTGGGTGAGAGTTCACTGGGTGGTGAGGGAGGAGGGACCAGCCAGTGCAAAGTCCCTGTGGTGGGAGGGAGCCCAGGAAGTAAGAGGGACTGAAAGGCCAGAGTGGCTGGAGCTGCTAGACCAAGTGTGTGATGGACCAAGTGTGTGATGGACCAAGTGTGTGATGGACCAAGTGTGTGATGGACCAAGTGTGTGATGGACCAAGTGTGTGGTGGACCAAGTGTGTGATGGACCAAGTGTGTGATGGACCAAGTGTGTGATGGACCAAGTGTGTGATGGACCAAGTGTGTGGTGGACCAAGTGTGTGATGGACCAAGTGTGTGACGGACCAAGTGTGTGATGGACCAAGTGTGTGATGGACCAAGTGTGTGGTGGACCAAGTGTGTGGTGGACCAAGTGTGTGATGGACCAAGTGTGTGGTGGACCAAGTGTGTGACGGACCAAGTGTGTGACGGACCAAGTGTGTGATGGACCAAGTGTGTGATGGACCAAGTGTGTGGTGGACCAAGTGTGTGGTGGACCAAGTGTGTGATGGACCAAGTGTGTGACGGACCAAGTGTGTGATGGACCAAGTGTGTGGTGGACCAAGTGTGTGATGGACCAAGTGTGTGATGGACCAAGTGTGTGACGGAGACAAGCCACAGAATGGGCTGCAGCCAGACCAAGCAGGGCCTTTGGGCCAGGGGGAGGGTGGGCCTTTATCCCAGAAGCAATAGGAAATCACGGAAATGTTTTAGAAAAACACAACTGGACTAAAAATCCAACCCCAGGCCAAGCTCTGCTAATACAAGTGTGCCTGTCTCTGTGTCCCAAGTGTGGCCAGGTGGGGAGTGTCAGGCTCAAATCCCCCAATTTGGAGGTTTCAAGGCAAAAGGTCCTCTCCTCCCAGCATCTCATGCCCAGGTGAGATCGCCCACCACTCTGAGAATTCGGCATCTCCCAAGGCCTCTAGCTGCCCGCTGGCTGAGGTCTACTCGCTGGCCAAGGTCTGCTCAACAGCACAGTTGTCACCGAGAATTAAAATCCACCCAAAATTCAGGGAACTCAGTGTGGCTCCCCCTGTGATCCTAACTGGGAGGCATTACCCCTAGTGAGCAGATTATCAGGATGTGTAATTTCTGGAATAAACACAGCTGTGTTTGTTTCTCCGCACAGTGCTCCAGACAGAGCGGCGGCCCGGCCGCCGCGTGCAGCTGGAGCCTCGCACCTTGGCACGGACGCCATCAGGGCCCTGGGAGAGCTCCTCCCATCAGGCACAGGGCACTGGACCCAGGCAGGGCTGTCTGGAGGCCACAGAGGGGCAGGTGTTACAATCCCAGGAGGGGACGCGAGCGTCGAGAAACCTCCAGGTCTTTTCCCTTCGGAATGGGGTTGGTCATCGTCGGCAGGACAACCTAGCACTGTGGGAAGTCCATGTGCAAGGACCCTGGGAAGGTCAGAGGCCAGCTCTGGAGCTTTCCAGATGGGAAAACGAGGGTCCAGGGGAGGGGAATGAAGAGAATACGGCAACCAGCAGCCCCAGAGCAGGGTCTAAGCCCAACTCCATTGCCCAGGAGCCCTATAACCATGGGCAAGTCATAGGTAACCTTTCTAAGCCTCGGTTTCCTCATCTGGAAAGTGGGGACAATATATCTATTCCACAGGGCAGTTTTGAGGATTAAGCAGGATGTGAAGGGCTCTGTGCAGTGTCTGGCACCTTGTAAGAAGCCCTTAAGTGATGGCTACTCTTCATTCATTCATTGACTGGCTATTGAGCACCTACGATATCCCGGGCACCATGCTGGACACTTGTACACAACCGACAAACCCCTGTCTTTATGAAGCATACATCCTTACAGTGAGGAAAACTGTGACTAGATGTTTTGTTTTTATCATTATTATTCCCATTTTATAGAAGCGTGAACAGAAGTTAGGAATGGTTAAGTCATTTTTAAAATGCCCAGTATTTAGCCCTGGGCCAGTGTAGCTTAGTGATAGCGCGTCAGCCTGTGCACCAAAGGATCACAGGTTCGATTCCCAGTCCAGGGCAAGTCCTTGATGCAGGTTTGTTCCCGCCCTGGTAGGGGCGCATTCAGAAGGCAACCAATCGATGTCTCTCTTTCACACAGATATTTCTCTCCCCACCCCTTCCCTTCCACTTCCTCTAAAAAAAAAGAAAGAAAGAAAGAAAAAAAAATCAATGGAAAAAATATCCTCCAGGGAGGATTAACAAAAAATAAATTAAAAAACAAAGCCCATTATTTATTTTTACCCCACCTCATTCTCAAAAGGGCTAGAGGCAGATGTTAAATACTTCATCCAAGTCTCTACAGCTTGAAAAGAGAGCCATTGACTTTATTTTTTAAAATATATTTTTACTGACTTCAGAGAGAGGAAGGGAGAGGGAGAGAAACATCAATGATTAAACTCATTGATCAGCTGCCTCCTGCACACCACCTACTGGTGGTTGAATTCGAAACCTGGGCATGTGCCCTGACCCGGAATTGAACCCTGACCTCCTGGTTCATGGATCGGTGCTCAACCATTGAGCCACACTGGCCCTTGGGAAGAGCTGGGAAGAGTTTTAGTGGTTATGCACCCAGCCCCAGGTTTCAGGCCTGCAGCTGGGCCTCTGTCCCTTTCTGGGCCTCTGTTTCTCTACATGTCCAGCGCCCGTATTTTCTACTCAGGGATGACTCCCGGGGCACTGCTTGGGCTGTTCAGGCTCTTTGGAGGCGCTGAACCCCAGCAAAGGTTCACAACCCCATAACCTTTCCCTGACACCAAGGGATGAAGTGGGCGGGGCGAGACAGGATACTGAGGAGCTTTCTGGGAGCTGGAGGGCTTCAGCCAGGGTAGAAGGGGGTCCAGACAGCTGTCCTCCCCTGACATGCTCACTGACATGGTCCCCACCACTCTGACCCACCCGCCCATGACCAAAGTAACCAGCTGGGCAGAACCAGCTGGCTTAATCAAGGCCAAACCCGTAGAGCCTCTCTCAACCTCTAGCCTGCGTCCCCCTGTTTTTGATCCATCCCCCAAAACCCCTTTCCAGCCTCCAGGTCTTGGCTCCAGCTGTTCCCTCTGCTAAGAATGCTCTTCATTCCATCCACTATGTGTCCTACCTGGCCAGTATGCCTTCCACACCAGCCCTTTGCACTCAACAGATTCCACCTTACACACAAGTATGTAGTCATCACATCACCACACATCTCCGAACCTGCTTTTTTAAAATCTGCAAAACAAGTGTTAATAACTATCATGCAGGACTGTTGAGGGGAATAAATGAGAACATGCTAGAAAAGCAGCTAGCATGGTGCCTCGCACTTAATAGGAACTCAGTGGTGGGAGGCTGCTACGGTGATGCTGATGACAGGAGAGGAAGACAAGAAAGAGAAAAGGAGAAGGGGAAGAACAGATGGAAAAGGAAGAAGAGGAAAGGGAACTTGTCTATCCCTCTACTGGTATATAACATTTTCACAGCAGAATGTCTATCCTGTTTAATTCTGCTCTACGTCCCCAGCATCCTGGAGGCTTCCATAAATTATTACTGAATAGATGGACAGGTGATGGATGGACGGGTGGATGGATGGATGGAAGGAGGAGCGTGGGATCATGGGAAGGAAGGAAGGGTGTATGGACAAGTGAATGGAAACAGGTACGTCTGGACGAGGCTGAGTGTGCTGTCCCAGCAGCTTAGGAGCAGAGCATCCCACTGGCAGCTGCGACTTCTGGGACCAGATGCCAAATCTGTTCCCCTTGGCTCCAAGCTCCCACGTTTGGCCAGCGTCAGCCTGCTCTCAAGGCTGAGTGAGTGGGAGCTCAGGGCAGCGGGTGCCCAGGGGAGTTTCAGCTCTTCCCCCACCTGTCGCCAGCCTCCAAGAGCACCAGCCCCTGACAGCAGGAACATATCTCCGAAAGTGTGAGCCAAGTCGATGGAAAATAGGATTTACTTTACAGAAATTCACTCTGCGGGCCAGCTTCTCCAGAACTCCCCGGTGCAGAAACTCTGGCAAAGCCACAGTCAGGGGCTCAGAAAGGTCCTCCCAACCTAGGGAGTATGCTGTTCGCTAAGTCTTTCTAAGTCCAGAGGATAAGGAGATAGCCACAGTCCAGATGGCAAAAGGAATCGGAGGGAGAGAAATGCATTCTGATGTTGGTTGTCTGTCCATTCTTCCACCCATTTATCCACCCAAGTATCTAACGCATGCAGCCATCCTGCCATTATTCATCCACCCAGCCATCCAACCCATGCAACCTCCATGAAACCATTCTACCTACGTATGCATGCATGTATGTATGTATGTATGTATGTATATATCTACCTACCTATCCACTCATCACTCCAACTATCAATCACTCAAATCATCCAGGTAACCAGCTGCTAACCATCTATGCAACCGTCACTCTCCAACCGGTGTGGCCGAGGACCCCTCAGTGTGGTTGGAGGGAATCAGACATGTTGACACAGGGCACAGCGTGGCCTAACCTGGGCGATAGAAAAGGAATGAACGCAAGGTGCCACCAAGAGCACTGAGGCCGCCAAGGACAGAAGGCGCAACCTGAGGAGTAGGACCTGAGCGAGAGGTCAGGGCAGGTCTCAAACAGGCGGAGATGCTCAAGCCTGGTCTTAATAAGCAGCAGCAAGAACCAGCCACAGAGAGAAAGGGAGGAGGGGACCCAGGCCAGGGCAGCAGGAAGTAGCATGGTGGATTCCAGGAGTCCAAAGGCCCGAGTCCTCACCACCACTTGGTTAACGGAGGACCCGGGGCCAGTCCCCCGTTTTCCCAAGTCCACCAGCCTCGATGATTCCCCCTCGATTTTCAGAGGGAAAGGGCTACATGCCATCTGCTGTGCTGGGTTGTGCTCTGGTGGCTACAATAGGGGCAAACCTGGAGTGGACAGACATGGGTCCCCAATGTTTCGTAGGACAGCTTTGCTGTCAAGCAGACACAGGGGTTCACCCCAAGCTCACATTTTGCTGCAAGTGACTTCACCTCTGAGTCGTTCTTCCCTTTTCTGAAAATGAAGACGCCACTCACAGGGAGGATTGAATGAGGTAATGGGAGGGGGAGGGGAAGTGCTTGGCGGGGTATTCTTCCTAATTGCTGCCAATACCTGTTATGTTTCCTCATTGCTGCCAATATTCAAGTCCTACTGTGTGCCAGGCAGAGTGATGTAAAATAGTGCTTAAAGTGGACCTCAGACATACATGATTTTCAGTAAACAATTCTTTGTCCATGTCCATAACTTACGTGCAAATGGTTCCAAAAAAATGAATGCATGTACACACACACACACACACACACACACACACACACACACACACACCATACAAAGAGAGAACAAATGTGGCAACAATGTTGCATGTAGGTGAAAGATATACGAGTGTTTATCTTACTATACTTGCAACTTTGTGTATGTTCAAAATGTGTTGTGTTTTTTTTTAAAGAATGAAAAGAAGGGACACCAGCCAGCTCTTTGTGGATCTATTTTGAAGTCAGGCTGCCTGAGTATGGGTTCCGGCTCCACCATTATTGGCCGAGTGACGGTGGGCACATTATTTCACTTCTCCAAGCCTTAATTTTTTAATCTAAAGAAAGCAAGTAATAATCACCCCCAGACGCTGTGCCTGGTCTCCAGCAAGCCCACAGTAAACGCTAGTGGCTGCTACGGTTATTACTACTATTAGGTTCTCATGGCAAAGCTGAGAAATAGGGTGGGAGAGGTTCGGTGAACACCCGCTTTTCACGCATTATCTCTCTTCATTCCCCAAACAACAACTTCGGTGGCATTATCCCCCTTTTCCAGACGAGAAACCAAGGCTGAGGAGGACGAAGTGACTTACCCACGGTGACGGAGCGGGCCAACGGAGAGGCCCGATCTGAAGTCTGCCTATCTCCAAGGTCCAGGACCTTCCCCCCGTGTCTCCTGCCTTTGCTCTATCCCTGGACCCAGGCCAAGGGGACATCGGAACCTCTCCACCCCAGAAGGGGCCGGTCAGAAGGGAGCCCTGAGCTTCGCTGGCAAGGCTGGGCTTCCGGGCCGGGTCGGGACACCCAGCGCTGGGGCCTCCTTGGCAGCTCAGGAGCCCTTTCAACTGTTCTCCCGAGAGCCGAGCCGCAGGAGCTGCCATCTGAGGCCGTGGGGAGTGACAGCTGACACTGACGGGGACAGGCAAGAGGACGCACGGGCCGGGGCCCCGCCTCGCCAGCAGACTCCCTGGGCTACAGCCTTTCGTGGGTTCCAGAAAGGCCCCACGGCTCTGGCCGAGGCTGTTCCCAGGCTCTGCCTCCCCGTGAGAGGCGGAGGAGCCCCATTCAGGCGGGACGCATCCCACTGTGCGCTAAGCCGCTTTCTCCCCACTTACACGTTTCAGATGCTTTTTGTCCTTCCGGCTTCCCATGGACTCAGGCCAAGTGACAAGTTGGTGCTGTGGACATATGTCGTCGCCATAATGGGAATGTTGACCCCACACTCTCTCCCTGCTGGGGCCAGGCAGCTTGCACCCCGCCCCAGGGCTTGGCATGCCCTGTTCTCAGCCACACAGGGCTCTTTGCAGCTCCCCGAATACACGGCACACTCACAGGCCTCCTATCTGGGGTCTCTGCAGATGCTGTCCCGTTGCCTGGAATGCCGGCCTCGCGGCTTCTTCGCCTCGCTGTTCCTTAACGTTAATCTTAGAGGGCGCCTTTTCCGGGAAGCCTGTCCGAACCCCATTTTACAGGGGAAGAAACTGAGGCTCACAGAGGTAAGGTAAAAGGGCCAAGGTCAGGCTGTGTGGAAGCATCAGGGCCAGAGGGCCAACCTGGCATGGTTCTACTCTAGGGCCCCGGGCTTTCCATTCTTCCAACTCTGCCCTCGAAGGAGGAACGGAAGGAAGACAGGATCTCTGCCTGCAAACGTGGCAGATGCCCGCGAGAAGGAGCTCGTGTTCCTGGACTGTTCTGGAAGGTGAGACACAGAACCCATGGAGGGAAGTCACAGAAAAAGAGACTCTCCAGTTGAAGGCGAGGAGGCGTTTCTGACACCTTCACCGCCTCCCAGCTGTGTGACCTTGGGTGAGTCGCTTCAGCTCTCTGAGCAGCAACTTCTCCATCGGTGAAATGAAGACAACAACACCTTTGCTCCCTCTCCCCCGCAAACACCTGCACTCGAGCTTGTGAGCTGCCAGCCAGTGAGCCCGATCCAGCTGGCAGACACGGTTTGGTGTGGCCAGACTGTATTTTAGAGTAAGTTGAATAAAAATGTAAAAACTCGTTTTTCCATAAATAGCAGAACTTTGCAGATCAGAAGAACCGGCAAGACTGAGCCCAGATCCCCGCCTGGTCACATGGTCAGGAGTGGGTGGCGCCTGCCTCTTCAGGCAGGACATGTGTGTGTCCCCCCCACCACCCCCAGGGGCACTGCTGTCCCAACACCCAGCTCACAGTCCAGGCCAGCTTGGGAGTCTGGGAGCTCCAGGCAGGACTCTTGTGACTCTCTTATCTGTATTGGGGCTGGCAAAG
This sequence comes from Cnephaeus nilssonii, assembly GCF_951640355.1. Lineage (NCBI taxonomy): Eukaryota > Metazoa > Chordata > Mammalia > Chiroptera > Vespertilionidae > Cnephaeus > Cnephaeus nilssonii. The sequence goes on from NC_137078.1 coordinate 90,005,605, forward strand.
AGGAGCCCCACTTCTGGCTCAGTGGTTTAACACATCCAGTCTGACTCTGCATCGCCCCTAGTCTTCACCATGTCTTGGAAGGTGATGCTCAGAGTTCAGTGTCCTCCGCCCGCCCCCTTCACCATTTGCACACATTTCCATGTGCTCTGAACCAGCCTGTGGTCTGAAGTTGGATATGATAGCAATTGGCCAATGCCATTAGACTTTTTAAATTTCCTCCAATGTTTTCCTGCTCCTATAGTGGCTCCTGGCCAAGGTGGGCGTGACAAACCCCCGTCACATCATTACAGGCTCTTTTTAAAAATATATATATTTTTATTGATTTCAGAGAGGAAGGGAGAGGGGGAGAGAGAGAGAAGCATCAATGATGAGAGCATCATTGATCAGCTGCCTCCTGCATGCCCCCTACTGGGGATCGGGCCCACAACCCGGGCATGTGCCCTTGACCGGAATCTAACCTGGGACCCTTCAGTCCGCAGGCCGACGCTCTATCCACTGAGCCAAACCGGCTGGGGCCATCACAGGCTCTTTTATAGTTGAGTGAAGAACACAGCTGCTCCTTCTGGGGTGGCTAAAATCATGACATCATGACACCCCGCCCTCCGCCCCCCGCTCCCCCCCAATGTACTGATGAGAAAACTGAGGTCCAGAGGGGTGATGTGACCTGCTCCCTCCTCCAAATTCAATCCTATCAGTTCAGAGCCTCCTCCTCTGGCCTCAAGCCCCACGCCAGGTCTTGAATATCTATAGTCTGGGCTGCCGTTTTTAATTAATGTGTAGGTTCCTTTATTGCACCAACATCTAGTTAGTGCCTATCATGAACCAGGCCTTGTGCCAGGCATAGGATAAGGTGAAACGGAGGGCACCTGCTCTCCGGGAGGAGGCAGATAGCACTGGGAGCCGACGCCGGTGTAGGGTGGGAGGGAAGAGAAGGTAGGGAATGAGGTTTCTGGCTTCCTGTTACCCTCCCTCCACCATGAGAATGTCTCCAAATAATGGCCACCAACAACGCCTCCCATCACTGAGCACAAAGCCACTCCTCCCACGTAGGTGGGCGGGGTCTAAATCTGAGTCTGGACCACAGGCTGGCCCAGAGCACATGGAGATGTGTGCAAACGGCGAAGGGGGTGAGTCGGGGTGATGAGCTCTAGGCGTCAGCCTGAGACTCTGGGCAATATACAGTCAAATTTTATGTGTTAATCCGCTGAGCACGAAATGAGACTTTCTCTAATGACTGAAGCGAAAGTCAAGCCCAGGACATTTCCCTCTGCCTGCACCTGAGGAGGACGCCTGGGCTGAATCGGAGATGGCTTTGTGACAGGCTCCGGGGGCAGGGGGGGATGCTTTTAAAGACAGCCTAGGCCTCAGAAGTCCTGCCGTTTCTGCTTTACCCTCTTAGGAGCCAGCCGCCATGGGAGACAGCTGAGTCTAGACCAGTGGTCGGCAAACTCATTAGTCAAACAGAGCCAAATATCAACAGCAACAACGATGGAAATTTCTTTGGAGAGCCGAAAACCGACTTCTGCGCATGGGCCACGAAGTTTCAATCGCACTGTACGTGTGCGCCCGCACGTGGTGTTTTGTGGAAGAGCCACACACAAGGGGCCAAAGAGACGCATGTGGCTCGCGAGCCACAGTTTGCTGACCACTGGTCTAGGCTACCGACAGGAAAGGCTCTGGAGGAGAGAGAGAGGGCTCTCAGCCGTCCCTACCAGGGCCTCCAAGTTGTATGTGAGGCCATGCTGGACCTGCCAGCACCACCTCGCTGAGGGCAGTCTCATGAGTGGCCCCAGCGGACACCTTGGAGCAGCAGCATAACGAAGCCAGCCAATCCACGGAATCATTGCTGCTTTAAGCCAATACTGTTTGGGTTGGCTTGTTACGCAGCAACGGATAACTGATACACTTTCCAGGGACAGAACCCTGTACTTTTTATAGCTCTCCCCTCCCTGCTGGGCTCTGACTCCTGGAGCTGGGAGAGGCGTCCAAAACCACGAAGTCCCACCCCCTCATTTCAGAGCAGAGGCAGCTGAGGTCCAGGGAGGAGAAGCAATTTACTCCAGATCCCACAGAGAGACAGGGATGGCTCTAGAAGGCAACCCTGCAGGGGCCAGACAAGGAACACAAACGTGCGGCTCAAGTTGGGGGTGAATTACCCCCAGCGCTCACACGTTCTGTCTGAAGAGCCAGCCACTATTCAGCTCCAGCCAACGGTGGCCATGTGGGAATGCGGGCCCAGGGAAGCCAGATTGTCTGACTTTTCAGAGAAGCCAGAAACAGAATTCCTCTGTAAAAAGCTCTTGGTTTTTAAATGTTGGCTAAGAATTCAAATTGGATTGATGATCTCTGGGCCGCTGAGACTGGCTTGCCTTCAAGCCGGGTCTGGCCACGGACTCTGGGAAAATCATGGTATCCCTCAGGCCTCAGTTTCCTCATCTCTAAAATGGGCCTCCTGGCTCCTGCCCACTTACGGAGTCGCCGTGAAAACCCAATGAGCTAATGGACTTGGAAGTGCAGGCTGCGAATGGCCCGGTGACTGCTCCTCGGTTCTCTGTGGAGGCGCCCCTTACAACGAAATGAGTTAACACCCGATTTGTCTAAGTTAGAACAACATTATTCTGACCATTATGACAGAGATTGCATTTTTATGGCAGGTTTGTGAGTTCCAGAACCCTCCCGCTTGCATTATCTCAGGATGTCGATGGAGTCAGAGGCTGGACGGCTGCCTTGGAGACCCTCGCCAGAGCCAAGCTCTTCCTCTGAGCCGGGAAGCACATTCCAGAAGCCGCTTAAATGGCAATAAAGAGTCCCTCAAGCCTGGGTTCAAATCCCTGCCTCCCCCTCCCTGGTTATGGGTCCCTGGACTGCGCACGCCCCGAGCTTCGGTTTCCGAATCTGTAAAATGGACATAATAAAGCCCCCTGGTGGGGACGGTGGAGTAATTAACTGCACGAGACGACGTCCACAATGCCCTTAGTAGAGTGTCTGGCGCAAGAATTGATGGCTGTTATCACTATCATGGCACTGGCAGGTACTTGGCCAAGAAGGAAGGCACAGCCATAGAGGATCCTAGGATTAGAGAGGGTGGATTGGGGTGAGGATGGGGCCTTTGAGGAAATCCCGGATGAAACCCAGAGGGAGGCTAGAGGGGCCTCTCAACCACCCCCAAGTCAGACAGACTCAGAACGTCACTGCATCTTCGGTTTTCCTGCAGCTGAGTGAAGAGGAGGTGGGGAGAGGCTGGAGACAGAATCCCCCTAGTGACAAGGCACCCGCGTCCCCCTACTCTGAATCCAGCTTCCTGTTGGTACCCAGCAGTAGAAGCAGCAACAGTTGATATTTACCGCGTGCTCATCACACTGGAGACACGCACTCAGCTCAGTCTTTAGTGGATTAACACATTCATTCCTCACTACCACCTCAAGAGCAAGGAACGGCGACTGAGCCTTATGAACCAAGGTCAGAGAGGTTAAGAAACTGGCCAGAGGACACACAGTAAAGACAGGATGACTCCAAACACCCTTTTTTATACCCGCCCTCCCCCCCCCCCCCCCCCCGCCCCCGGCTATTCTGCCTATTGAAAAAGTGAAGGCGGTCAGCACTGTGGGATTTCAGAGACAGAGACAAGGAGCGCGAGTGCTGACATTTCAGAGTAATGACAACGAATGCCTACTGGGCACAGCCATGGCCAGGCTGCTCTGCTGGTCACTGTATCCAGCATCTCCTTTAATCCTCTGACAGGCAGTATCTCCAGTTTACAGATGAGGAAACTGGGGCTCAGAGAGCACATGACTTTGTCCAAGGCCACAGAGCAGGCAAGGTCTCCTCCCGAGGACACCTCCACCCTTAAGGGGCTGCAGCAGGGCAACAGATGGCTCCGGGAAGCCCACCGAGCCAGGCCGAGGGTAAGGTGAGCGAGGCAAGCCCCTCAGGTGACACGGGGCGCCAGGAAGACAGGTGCCCCCTTTTCCACCCTTCAGAAGGCAGCTGCTGGAAAAGGCCCTAAAACGTTTTCAAGGAGCCTTATCAGCCTGAGCCGATCCCAATCAGGAAGCTTCCAGGTGCTGTCACCATCAACGGCCGCCCCACCCCTGTGCAAACATGCTTCCCGCCCGGCCTTCCCCCAGCCAAGCCTTTCCGAGCACACCAGCCGGCAGGCAGCCCGGGCCAGTGGGCGCTAACGGATTGAGTTCACTTCATTTCAGTCTTTTCCAGCTTCCTGCTGAGGTTTCTCTTTCTCTTTCCCAGGAGTCCAGTATTTTATCTTAGGCCACCAGGGGGGCAAATTTGCCTGCCCAATGGAAAAACCTGGGGAGTGTGTTAAAAATACAGACCCCCAACCTTGGCCTCATTACTGATCTACCAAATCTCCAGCTAAGTCAGGCTAGCAGGCCAGGCACTAGATGGGACAGGATCTTGGTCAGAGGTGCAGGCCAGGCCCTCCTCTGCCAGAAGGCCATCCTGATTTCACCCCTCCACTCTCCGAGGGAGCATAGCTCCCTGCCTGGCCCAGCCCAGGCCTCCTGTCCCCAGCCAGCTCCGACCACCCCTTCCTGTAGGGGCCTCTCTGTGAGCATGGACCTGACTTGTGGTCCAAACTAGTAGGGGAGCTCTGGGCAGGTGGAAGCGTGCAGCACAGCGGCTTCTACCCTGGCTCTGAGGCTGAGGCAAAGCCCTGAAGGAGGCCAGATGTGCCAAGAAGGACAACCTCACAGGACGGGACAGGCTGGGGGAGACACGGAGGGCTGATCTGTTGCCTGGACAATCCAGGTGCCAAAAAGGAGGCCAAATTAGGGCACAGCCATCACCAACCACATCCACGGGTGCTCCGAGGGAGGGGACGCCACGGGGCCGAGAACAGCATGGAATGTTCAAGCCTCATGTGCCTGACCCTTGAAGTGGTATCCACAGGAGCCCCTGAGGAAACGGAAGTCCAGGGACTCTGAGATCCTTGTCTGGAGCACACAGCGCTCAGTGCTGGGATTCGAACCCAGGTCTGATTGCTCCCGAAGGCTGTGTCCTTTCTACCCCACCCTGTCCGGGAAGTCAGCTGGGCCTGTTCCCCACCAAAGCCAACATCCCTTCTCCCATCCAGCACCTGACACGGAACAGGTACCCAGTGACTCTTTTAGAATATAAGGTTGGATGGAGGAATGAGTGAATGCGTCAACTTGCCTTTAAATTCTACAGCATTTGGGTTTTAAATCTAAGCCCTGATTTCCTGGTTAAGAGGAATCTATGAAAGCAGCCTCCTTTAAAAAATGAGAAGCAGAAGAAACAAACATTAAAGGAAAACCAGTTCCCAAATTAATCCCACTGAAGGTTGCTGGGCCTTAGATAGAGGTGGGCCCGGCAGAGGGCTGGGATGGGGGGTAGGAGGAGTCGGGGGGAGGACAGGCGGTCTCCCTCAACCTCCACAAGGGACTCGGTCCAGTCCCTAGCTGCTGCCGGCCCACTCGAATCCTTAGCTCTGGCTGAGCTGGTCTATCCATTATCCCCAAACACCTTCCTGCAAGCCATCCCCTCGGCTTCTCCCTCCAGGAAGATTTCCTTCATCTCCCGGGCCAGATGGACCCTCCATCTGTGTGTGGGTCATTCTCCTGATACTGCAGGACACAATATAATATACTCACTCATTCGTTCACTCAACATTCATTCATTCAACATGCCTCAGGTCACTAGTCATTCAGTTACTGGGTGCTCACGTGACCGGGCACAGTTCTAGGTACTGGGAATGCCGTAACCAACATGGCAGGTAAGAACCGCTTCCCTCCTGGCGTGTACAGTCTAGTGGGCAACGCAGACACAAAACAAGGATACTCACACGTCTCTGAGGGTTCAGGTGGTGATGGGTGTTATGAAGCAAACCAAAGTAGGTAGGATAGAAAGCGGCAGAACTGGGTCTGTTTCAGGAAGTAATCAGGGAAGGCCTCTGGGGAGGTGGCATTGGAGCTGAGCTCTTTTTACCACAACTATGGACACAGAAATGAGGCAGAGGATCTTCCTCAGAGAGCTCACAGTCCAGCAGGGAGCAGACAAGCCGGCCTTTTCCTGATAGTGCAGGAGCGGGTCCGGCTCATCCGAACATCCCACACGCTGGAAGTCAGTGGTTTTTTGCAAACACATACCTGGCCAGGTCCCTCAATGACTCAAGAACCTTCCATGGCTCCCCACTACCCTCAGCATCAAGTCCAAACTCCTTCTCCTTCCATCCTAGCCCTTCAGGACCTGTCCTGCCCTCCTCTCTCAACCTTGTCTCCCTCTGCTGCCCTCAACACGGACTTCCTCAGCTACTCTCAGGTGAGGATCCCATCACCATGCCTCCACGTCTTTACACACAGTTCCTTTTTCTAGGCAAAATTCTCCTCCTCCCCCAAGTCCCAAAGTCAACCTCCTTAACTTCGAAAACACAGTTCGTTAGTGTGACAGGTGGCTGAGAAAGTTCCAGTGCAGGGAGAATGGGCAGTGAGAAAATGAGGCAAACGACAGAGCCATAAAAGGCGGAACAACCCTCTTGCATCCCAAACCGCCTCTGCTGCCCCGGGTGGTTCAGAACTTCCTCCTGGCAGCACCCTGGTGCCCAGTTACACATTAGATCTTGCCAACTGCCTTCCCTATCAGCTCCCTACCTGCTCCAGGGCCCAGCACCGGGCCAGCCAGAGAGGAAAGCTCCAGAAATACTTGGAGATCAAAAGCACAGAGGAGACCCGGTTTTCTCTGAACTTCCACCTCTGGATTCCATCTAGTGGCTGGTCTGTCACTGGCCTCTTCTCTTGCTGGCTGTGTCCCCTGGGCACTCCCATCCCTCTCAGAGCCCCCACTTTAGATGCTCTAGACTTGTGTTTCCCATGGGAGGGTCTCATGGTTTGGGGGAGATACTAAGTTCGACATCCTAAACCAGGAGTCCCCCGCCCCAACACATACCCCGTCCCTCCTCTCACATTCCAAAGGCTGCGGATTGCCTAGGACCTTAGGCTCAGGACAGCCTTGTCACCGCAGGGCACAGGAGGGGGAGGGAAGGAAGTGGTGGCCGCATGTTGCTGGGTACTGGGAGGCCCAGGGGCTGCCCTCCCACCACCCCAAGCTTCATCCTGTTTCCACGGTCTGTGCTGCTCCCAGGAGGACCCGGGTGCCTTTGGGGATGTGCCACCAGCAGCGCTGTCCCGCCGCCTCTTCCACCCCCACAGGCCTCACACAGGCCTTCGAGGTGGACTTTTCCCACTCAGTATCTGGTGTGAATCTCACAAACACCCGCGCGAGACAGGCAGGATGGGCATCATGATCACCCTCGTTTGACAGATGAGGACACTGAGGCTCAGCGAGGGGACGTGGGGTGCATATGATGGAATCCCAAGAGATTAAGGGAGACCATCTTACAGCCAGGAGGTCTCTATAGGGAAGGGAGATGGCCCAGGATCCTATGGGAAATTAGAAGCAGGGCCCCGACCTCCACCTCATACCACCTCCGAATCCATTCGGTCAGCTCCTTGTTAACCCCTAATGGACCAGACTCCTTAGTGACCAGGGGGCAAAGGAAGAGCCTGAAATGAGGTGTGGGGTCCCCCTGCAGTCCTCCTCCCACCCTGTCCCCAAGTGGCAGCCTGAGCAGCCACCCCCTCCTGGTACATCAGCAGCCCACCAGCCCTGGGTCCAGGGCCCAGGGCCCGGCCTGGCCGCAGCCTACCAGATACCCACTGCTCCCCGCCAAACCATGGCTGGACAGACGTGGCCCTTCCATCTACCCCACGGTAATTAAAAACACGCCCAGGCTTCTTCCAATGAAAGAGGGGCCAATTTTCTTCCCCTCCAGCACCGCTGACTGCAACCTACATAGCAATATTTATGCCAAGCTCCCCATAATACTGTAAACATCCCAATGTATAGTGGGCCAACGCATGAGTCATTTCCCCAAAGCCAGCGTTAATAAGTGGTACCTCAGCCATGTTCCAGGGAGCTCCCGCCAGCGGCCGGGACCAGGGCTGCCCTCCACACCCAGGCCTCCCCCCCCCCCCCCCCCCGGCCCCTGGAAGCCCCGGGGGCCCAACCCCGGAAAACTGCAGGCAGCATCCGAACCTCCAGGAGCCAGAGGTCAGCGGCTTCGCTGCCAGAAACGGTGGCTTCCATCCAGGGTCACCCCTTCACCCCTTGAACTATGGTCACTAAAGCGCTCACGGCTGAGAGAGAAACTCAAGTTACACCATGATCCCCCTTTGAGCCATTGCTCCAGGCCTATCTGACCTGTTTTGAGTTTTGGTTTTTTTTTTGGTTTGGAATTTTTGGTTTGTTTTTGATTTTGCCAAGAGGGGACGGGAGCTTCGCCCTGGCCCACGGGGGACGGAGATACATACGTGTGCATGCGCTCCAGCCCTCAGCCCTTGGTGGCGGAATCCTGGAGAGGGTTCAGCAACAAGAAGATGCAGCCACGTGAAGGGAGCCCAGGCTGCAGACCTCAGCCCTGGGTTCCATTTTTGTCACCCACTGACTCTGAGCCTGGATTTGCCCACCTCGTCGAAGGGAGCAGGAATCACCCTCCCCCGGCTTCCCGGGAAACGGATTTGGGGAAAATGTAACACAGCTGTGGGTGGGAAAGCACTCTGTCCAGCGAAAGTGCCTTGTCAACTGTGCAGCGCGTTGCAAACCACCGAGAGCTGCATCGAGTGAAAAGTACTCCATAAACTGCGAGGCGCTGGGAGAACTGTAAAGTGCTGTGCACACGAGAACCATTATTCATCTTCACGTCTTGCCCCACAAGCTCGGCCATTCCTGGTGGGCACACCCAGACCCCACTAACTTTCCCTCCAGGGGAGGCTGGCTCAGGGGACCTGGCAGCCCGCCTGTCCCTCCGGGGGTCCGCGGTGCCGTGGGGAGGTGGCCCGCGACCCTGGCCAAGGCCAACACATGGCAAGAGCATCTGGCCCGGCCCTGACGGCAGCTGGAAAGTTCCCGGGCTCCAGTGGCCACGCTGAGCCCGGCCGCCAGCGGGGCGGTGGCCCGCAGGGGTGCCCGGAGACCCCGCGCAGGGAGCGATGCCCACGGACCCATCCCCCCGTAGTCCTCTCGGGGAGGGGACCCCATTGTACGCCGCGGGCGACGGGCAAGGCACGGACGCGAGGGGCCGGCGCGCTCACTCCCACTCCGCCAGTCCCCGCTCTTCGGGGCGCCGACCCCATCCCGGGGCGCGGGCCCGGAGCCCCCACCCGGCCGGCCGCGGCGCCTCCCTCCTCCTGCTCCCTGCCAAACTTTCCAGCCCCGGCTGGGCGTCGGGCCCCCGGGCCGGCGCCCCTCCACCCCGTGCCGAGCAAGGCCAGGCCGGCGCGAAGGGGGTGCCCGGGCCGGGGCGGCGGGCGCGCGTGGGCAGCCCCCGGCCCTGGGCGGCGCTCGCCCGGCTGGCTACAAAGCCTCGGCAAGATGGTCCCTCGCCTCCTCCTGGCACAGTCAATCAGCGCCCGCCGCTCCCCGGGCGCCCGGGGCCCGCGCCTCCCCGCGCGGCCGGACACACCTCCCCGCGGCCACCTGCGCCCGGCGCCAGCCGCGGGGCAAACTTTGCGGGCCGCGGGGCGAGGGTGGGCGCCGGCGGCCGCCCGTGCCCGGCCGCTCCCCACCCCCATCGCCCGCCCGCCCGCCCGCCCGGCCGCTCACCTTCCACGGCGGCGAGCAGCGGCAGCAGCAGCAGCGCGGCCCCCAGCCTCCGCAGGGCCATGGCTGCGCTTCCCGGGGCCTCGGGCCGCGGCTCCGCGGGGGCCCGGGCGGCCCGGGCGAGAGCGCGCGCCCCGGGCTCGGGGGGCCGGGGGGAGCGGCGAGGCGCGGCGCACACACAGCCGCCGCCACCGCGCAGCCAGCAGAATGAGCCATCCAGCCCGGGCAGAACGGGGACCCGGGCTCCGCCAGCGCTGGGCACCGCCCACCTGGGCCGCGGGCGCGGGGGGAGCCCGGCCGGGCCGCCGCCCCCCGCGCGCGCCCTGCACCCCAGCTGGCCGCGCGCGCCCCCCGGGTCCCGGGTCCCCGCGCCCGCCGGGTCACCCGCAGGCAGCGCGGGCTCTGGAGCGCGGAAGCCTTTGGCGCTCGGGCGTCGGCGACACTGGGCTCCCCCCGCGCCGCAGTGGTCTCTCCCGACGCTGTGGCTCCTCCAGATAAAGCAGCGATTTCAGCCCAAATGTTTCTGAATTTTTATTGAATGCTGCAAAACCGAAGAGCGTCTGGCGCGGCTGACAGGGGCAGGGAGAGGGGACCCGGGGGGAGAGCGGAAGAAGGGGCTGCCCAAGGCGGGCGCGGACCCTACCTGTCAGGGCCGCGAGTGCCGCCCCTCACCTCCGCCCTGCCACCAGGTCCCTGCGGCTCAGAAAGGGACAGAACTGCAATGAATGAGAAAAAAAGAGGGGGGGGGGGGGCGGTGGAGATGGGAACAAAACAGGCGGCTTTCCCAGGCGCTGGGACTGGGCTGGGGCCTCCGCCTGGGAGAGTCGGCCTTGGCGCTACCGCGGGGGCCCGAGGGGTCACCCTTGCAGCGGGGGGCGGGCCCTGGCAGGCACACCCCAGACCCACCCTCCCGCCTTGGTCGGAGCCAGCGCAGGAGCCCCTCCCTGCAGACCCTTCTATGTGTCTATTGGATTTCTCCTCTGTTCATCTCCTTCTGTTGCAATTTGGGGGTAAATGAGGCTGATTGGGGGCATCTGGGGGAGCCCCCTCCCCGCCTCATGTGGAGTGGACCTGTCTGTGCAGCCATGGTTTTGTGCATGTCTGTCCCTTCAGGGGGGACACAGCCCCTCGTTCCATCCCTGTGGGCCCAGCCCTGCTCTGACAGCCTTCATCACCATCATCATTAACAGGCTTTGCCGAGGCCGGATGGTAGGCGGGCCGCCGAGGGCCTTTGGGAATCATCTAGGCAGGGCCCCTGGCCTTTGGGAGCCTCACTCCCGACAAACAAGCCTTCACCGGGAGCTTCCCACTCTGTGGAGTGGGTGTAAGCGCCCAGTGGAGGTGCAGGCAGTTTCAGTTCCGTCTGGGCCTCACCCTTTGTCCCACAAACTATGGAAATAGCTCTGCCATCCCGCCCTTCGGGGCCCACCTTACCGTCCACACCAAGAAAGGGGTGTGGGACTTTGAGACTCCATCGAAGGTTTGGAAAATTGGGTCACCTTTTGAGGCTCCAAGAATCCAACTGAAATGGGTGCCCTCCTCGAAGGCCACGAGGAGGAAGTGAACCTCAAAAGCTGGGACAGACTGTCTGGGAAGGAGGCTGAGCAGAAGTGAACAGAGAGAGGGGAAAGGGGGTGTGAGGGGGATTCCCCCCACCCCCACCCCTTAAGCCTACAGATTCCTCCTTGACCAGTGTCAAGGGCCCTAGCCGGTTTCCTTTAGTGGCTAGAGCCTCGGCCTGCGGGCCAAAGGGTCCCGGGTTCGATTTCGGTCAAGGGCACGTACCTTGGTTGCAGGCCGGGGGCAACCAATCAAACATCGATGTTTCTCTCTGTCTTTCCCTCTCTCTTCCACTCTCCCTAAAAATCAATGGGAAAATACCCTTGAGTGAGGATTAACAACAACAACAAAAAGATCATTTTCGGTGGACTGCCTTTATTTTCCGTTCCGGCTTCTCAGACTTTCCAGGGGACCCAAGTTTGAGACCCTGAGCTTGACCCGTCCTGGGGCAAGACTCACTCTCCCGGGCAGAGTGGCTCCAAGCTATTGCGCTCACCAGTGCCCAACCTCTTCCCAATTCAAGAACTGTTTCGTGAGCACCTGTTATGTGCTCGGTGGATTCAGCTCTTCCGCTGTTTCTATCCCCCAGGTCCTTGCTACCACCCACCCACAGTGGAACCAGCCTCCATTGACTCAAAATACAAACAGCTGTGGCCCTCATTAAGGATCTGATACGTGGCACTTGGCTAAGCTTTGTTTATACATTGCCCCCCCTTTCTATTATAAAGTTTTTTTTCCATCATAAAGTTGTGTATTTTTTGCCCGGCTGGCATGCCCAGTGGTTGAGCGTCGACCTATGAACCAGGAGGTCACGGTTCATTTCCCAGTCGGGGCACATGCCCGGTTTGCAGGCTCGATCCCCATTGTGGAGTGTGCAGGAGGCAGCTGATCAATGATTCCCTCTCATCGGTGATGTTTCTATCTCTCTCTTTCCCTCTCCCTTCCTCTCTGAAATCAATAAACATATTACAAAATAAATGAAGTTGTGTATTTTTTTTTACATTATCCCCCCCTTAGTCTTTCAACTCTATGAGGTATAAATGCTGACCTTTTCAGATGATGAAACTGAGGACCAGATAAGTCAGACACCAGGCCTGTCCGCCCCCAATGCTGATGCCCTGGTGCCTTCCATGAACGAATAGAACCCTGGGAATCATTTCATGCACTTCCCACGTTCCCATTTCGCAGATAAGGAAACTGAAGCCTGAAGACAGAAGTCACTCACGCAGCATTATATAATTAGACATCTGTCCAGGGCCTTTAACGGACTGAAAAGGAAAATGGTGGTAACAGTAAAATAAAGCCCTCCCCTCTCCCATCTTTTTCTCCCTAAACGTTATTGGATTCCCTTTGGGACCCTATAGGGTGGCTGGGTTTTGCAGTCTGGCCAGACCCCTCCTCACTGGTCTCTGTGGCCACAGCCTGTGCACTCCTCCCGGCTGCCCTCTCTGCTCTAATGGCTTGGATTGGACCCTACCCTGCCCCCTACCAGGAGCTTTAATTGACACGGGCCTCACCCCCCTCTCCGACTATTTGCACTTATTATCTGTTTCCTGAAGAACAGCTTATTTCGATTTGCATCTTATCTCTACCACCCCCCCCCCCCCCCCCCCCCCCGCAGACGGCGAGCTCCCTGAAGGCAGTGCCCGACTCAGAACTGTACACGGCCAGGGCGGGAGGCCCCCAGCGAGCCGCTGACCCAACGCTGTCCTCTGCAGAGGAAGAGGTGGCGTAAGCTTCATTTGTCTAATGACAACAGCTACTCACATTTGCAATCACGCTTTAACAGTTTACAAAGCGGTGTTCACACCCATCAACCACACTGATGCTAATTCAGCCAGCCTACCCTGCCAGCCCGCCTGGCAGGAGCGGGAGCTCCATTTCTCAGAAGGGGAAATTGGGGCCCAGAGAGGGGGAAAAGGTACTTGCCGAAGGACACACAGCAGGTTTTGGTGGGGGTGGGGATGGGAGGTGGGAGGTGGAATTAGGCTTCGGTGACCGGATTTGTCCGTGTTTCTTTCAACCAAGCTTAATTTAAGAAACATGAATTGGGCACTCCCTCCATGCCCGTTGCCAGATACTGGGGGATGCTGGGACACGGCCATGAACGTGCCTGACAAGGCCCTGCCCTTCTGGAACCTACTTTCTGCTTCGGGAAGACCTGTATATGTCTAAGATCATTAAGATAATGGTAAGTGCTAGCAAGACCATAAAGCGGGGTGATGGGATGATGGGACCACCAGCGGGTGACTGAGGGGGGGAGGGCTTCTTTGAAGAGGGAGCGTGAAGATGAGGAGTCCACCATGGGAAAGTGGGGGGAAAGCGTTCCAGGTGGAAAGAACCGCAAATGCAAAGGCCCTGCGGTGGGACTATGCTGGGCCCTTCTAGGACCAGCAGCTGACGTGTGGCCAGCAGCGGGAGCGTGGAGGAGATCAGGTCACGGAGGAAGAACATGGGTCGTGTTTCCAGCACAGTGGGAAGCCACTGAGGATTACAGGTAGAGAAGGACGGAGCTGAGCTCGGGGAAACAGCGTGAGCTCGGTTTAGCAGGACCTGGGCGTGGCCTGGGTACCAACCCATGCCACTGTCCTCCTTGACCGTGGGACTGGCCTGGCTTCTACAGCCCTAGACTGAGGTTCCGGGGTACGTCCCAGCCCTCCCTAACTGGCTGTGGGGCCTTGGGCAGGACACTCAGCCTTTCCCGGCCCCACTTCCACAAATGCAAAATGAGCGTACTCGCCACGATGGTTTATCCGAGGCCACTTTCCACCCTGACGTTCACATTGCTGTGAATTCACTGGGGACGGTAGGACCTGTGTCCTCACCTCCGCCATCCCAGGAGATGCTAATGAGCTCTCCATCCCTCTGCTTTCCTCGAGGCCTTCTTCCTGAAGGGGAAGGTGGAAGGGTTTCTGAAAGGGAAAGGTGTCATGCTGACAGGCAGAGCCTGGAGAAAACATGGAGGTCACCGCTCAGGGTACCTGGGTCTCGACTCCCATCCCAGTGCTGTTTCCCTGCCCAGATGTGGACTGATGGGGGCACATGGCCAGTTAGGGGTCAGATCACACCTGGAGCCAGGCTGGGAGGAGCAGACACTTGGCTCAAGTTCTAGTTCTGCCACCAGTTTGCTGTGTGTCCTCACATAGGCCTCTTCCCCTCTCTGAGCCCGAGCTGGCAGAGTCACAGATCTCAGGAAACTCAAGGAGCAGCACCAAATACAAGCCCCATGTATAATTTCTTATTTTCTCATAACACAAGCCTCATATGCAATGCCACCTAAAAAAAGGTAAAAGGAAACAGGTAAAGTTAACTTTAATATATTTACTTAACTCGATATAGCCAAAATATTATCGTTTCAACACATAATTAATAAACTATTTTACAGTCTTTTTTTTTTCATACCAAGTCTTTGAAATCTGGTGTGTATTTTATATTTCCGCATCCCTAAGTTCCCACTAGCCACATTTCAAGTGCTCAATAGCCACGTGTGGCTAGTAGCTAGTGGTTACCATATTGAATAGCGTAGATTTAGACACTGACAGCAATAATTACCCCACGGAGTAAAAACTGCTCTTTAATAGAGGCTGTCCACACCCTCCAGGGGCACAAAGGAGAAGGAGGGGAGGTTTCCTGGAGGAGTTGGGGGGAAAAAAAAAATCTTAATAGCAAATACCCTTCCTCCCTCTTTTAAGAAAAGCATTTTCTACCTCTTGATAAAAGTAGCACACACTCATTGTTAAAAAGAAGATACGGAACCGTTAAGAAGGAAAACTAAAACCACCCATAATTTCCCCATCCCGAGATCCACTTCCTTCCAGGCATTTTTCTAGGCACGCGTGCTTTGCACATAGCTATACTCTTGCTGTATGCACAGTGCTGTGTCCTCTTTCTGCCCCCCCCCCCCCCCCACCTAGAAATGTGGAGGGAGCATTTCCCTGGGTTGTTCAAAACTCTCAGGTAACAGGATTGTTATGGGCAGCTCCCCCGTGTCTTCCTGCTTCCCCTGAAGGTAATTGGGAACACAGCTCTGCTCTGGATGCTCCTCTTAGCACAGAGGCTGCAGGGATGCAGGGATTGTGGAGAGGAGAAACCAAGAGGGGAGGGTTCCCTGAGAGCCACCCTGTGCCTCAGTCCTCGCTGCCAGCCCTGGGTCTTTGTGACTTGGAGCCGGAGGAGGCAGGGCTGGGCTGCAGCTCCGAGCAGCCAGTCTCCCTACTGCCACCTGGCGGCCCTGCAAGTGAACGCACCCTCCAAGAGCACCCGCGGAGTGGAGGTTGCCCAAGGCAGGAGGTGCTGGGGTCCGGGGTTTCCATTTTTGCCCCCTGGTCCCCACCCCATTGCAGGACTAGCATTCTGAGTTTTTATTCTGGAAAAGGACTTCTTTCCTACTCTCATTTGAAGGGTTGTAGCTTTGGGAGAGGGAATGCCTGCATTCAAATCCACCTCCTCCTCCTGTGAGCCCTGTGGCTGGGGTGGCCACTCCAAATTTCTGTGCCTCGGTTTCCACATCTGCAACATGGGCTAATAATAGTGTCTGTCTCCTAGAGTTGTGAGGCTGAAATAAGATAACACACGGAATGCTTAGCACTGAGCCTGCTCGCTGTTCTTAATTATTTGACGTTGGAGGGATACTAATGGAAAGTATAGGGGATGGATCTTATTTAGTCTCATCCTCTGTCTCTAATTCTCTGCTCTTAACTCTGCAGCCCCAGGAGGGTTTTCCTGATACTCTATGTCTCCAATTGAGCCACTTTCCTGCTCAAAAGTCTTCAATGGCTCCTCCTTGCTCCCTGCAATACACACAAACTGCCTGGGTTGGCATTTAAGGCCCCTCAGCAACGGGACCCAGCCCGTCACCCCAGTCTTGTCTCCCACTCTTCACCTCCAGGTCTCCCCTGCTCCAGCCAAACTCTCATCCTCAGAGCTCCAGCAGCATCCTCCATTCCCACCTCCAAGCCCTTCTCGTGCTCAGCCTCCCTCTGGACCACATCCTCCCTATCCTCTCTCCCAGAGTATTACTCATCCTCGTCACAGACCTCCCCTCAGAACCCTGCCGTAGGCCAACTGCCCCTCTCGGAACTCCCCAGCTGGCTGATGTCACACACCTCAATTCCCTTCACCTGTCTTCTTGCAAAGCAGCCTGGCAGCGTGGAAGGAGTCTGGGCTTTGCAGCAAAGGGAGGGATGTGTGGAAGTCCTGTGTGATCGTGTGCCTCAGTTTCTTCATTTGTAAATGGGCCTGCGATGAGTACAGAATGAGAGGACACGTGCAGAACACCTGCCGCGAGTAGGTGATGTGCTTTCCCGGCAAGTTTATGGTCCCCTCAGCCCCTCAGGGCAGGCTGCATCTTGCTCACCTTGGAAACCCAGAGGCCTGGCACATGGGTGCTGAGCAATTGCTTGCTCTAGGGAATCAAAACTTGTCTCCCGGCATCACAAAGAACCTTCTTGGCAGTAAAAACAGGTAGTAAAGTGCTACCCAGGGTCCACGAGCCATGGGACTCACCACTTAGGGCCCAAGAACCACGTCCTTCTGGGAGCGAGAAGGGCCTGGATTGTGCAGCTTGAATCCGAGGGTCCTGGGAGGGGTGGGTGGGTGTCTGGCTTGGAGTGGTCAGCCTGTCTCCACGGCCCGTTCCCACCCATCCACTGCTTTGATCCTCACAACAATCTCATGAGCCTGGCAGCCCTCCCCACTCAACGGCGGAAACAGCAGCCAGGAGAGGAAGTGACTTAGCTAAGGTCACTCAACAGACTCCTGAGTGCTGGGCTGGGAGCCAGGTCGCCGGGCCCCCCAGGTTAGGGCCTTTTTGAAGCTGGTAGCTGTGATGTGGTTGAAAGGGCCCTGGGTTAAATATTAGGAGGCCCGCGTTCAAATCCCAACGCCGCCATTTACGTTGTGTATGGCTGTGGGTGCCTGGATGGCTTGGTGAGCCTCGGGTTCCTTGTGGCAGGGGGCCTGCTGGGAGGTGAAAGGGGCCAGGAGGTGGGGAACGCCTCTGTAAAGGGTGGCGTGCCCAATCCAGGTAAAAGGTTGTTATTGCTGCCACGGAGCCTGATACGGATGCTTTGATCTTTGCGACACAGGGGAGCACACAGGGTTTTTATGGCCCCTTACCTGGCCGGCTGTTTCCCAGTTTGCCTCTTTTCTGGAGTTTGAAAGAGCTGTTTTGATGGGTGCCTGGTAACAGAGGTACAGGGTGGGGTTGCTGGGCTGGGGAGCTGGGTGTGGAGGTGCTGAAGGCCAGGAGAGCTGTTCCCCCCCCCCCGCCCCCCGCCCAGGCACAATTGGAAAAGACCCAGACTGGGGTGGGCACTGGGGTGGGGAAACCCACTGAGGAGTAGGGCATTCTTTTTTATTATTATTATTAGAGGCCCAGTGCACGAAATTCATGCATGGGTGGGGTCCCTAGGTCTGGCCAGTGATCAGGGCCAATTGGGGCCTTCCAGCTGCCGGCCGGGGCCTGCTGGATGGGGGAGGGATCAGGGGAGGTTGGCAGGCCACTAGAGGTTGTCTGTGGGAGCGCACTGACCACCAGGGGGCAGCTCCTGTGTTGAGCATCTGCCCCATAGTGGTCAGTGCACATCATAGCAACCGGTCGTTCTGGTCGTTCTGGCGTCCTGGTCGCTTAGGCTTTTATATATATAGACTAGAGGCCCAGTGCACGAAATTCGTGCACGGAGGGGAGTTGTCCCTCAGCCCAGCCTGTACCCTCTCCAATCTGGGACCCCACAAGGGATGTCCGACTGCCAAGATTACAGCTGGGTCACATTTAAACAGGACGAGGCACAAGGAGGTGTTCCAGGAGGAACTACCAGATGGGTGAGTGGGGGAACGGGTGGATGAGGGTGGGCGGAGAGAGGAACTTCCAGAGGGGTGACATGTCAGTGTGACGATGCTCTGGGTTGCAAGAAATTGACTCGGGAGTGTTGGGAAGGACACATCTGGCAACCAAACAGGAATCTCTGCTCTCTGATCAGGACTCAGTGAAACCCAGCAAAAGCCCGGGGAGGCCGCCCGTGACGTGTGATCATTCAGAATCCAGGGTGTCTCTAACCTTTGGGGCCAGGACACCAATAGCTGCCGGGGGGTGCTGGGCAGTTAGTTTACGACGTCATCTCATTCCCTCTCCAGACATTCCCAGGGTGCTTGCTCCAGGTCCCCGAGTCCTTTCTCCGCTGGGCAGGCCTTTCCCCTCCTCACCCACCTTGACGGCTGACCCTGGGCAGAGCATTCATGCCGCCACATGGGCCCCTGGCCAGTCCGCAGTCCTGCTGCCCGGGGTCTCGTGGGGAAGGGTCCGGACTAGAACTCAGATCTCCTGGAGCTTTTCTATGTCTGCAATCAGATGGGCACAGGCATCCGGGGTCCAGGAGACATCCTGAGAAGAGGGGAGGAGACGGGACTTTGAGATGGGGGGCCCACACGCCTCAGCCTTTCCTTGGACAATTCTGTCCTTGAGCGTGGGGCCCCAGCATGTCATGCCTCATGTACGGGTTTGATATTGATGATGACAGAAGCCGAGGATTTTTAAATTTGGGAACGCCTCCCATCAGCTCCCCACCCCTCTCATTTAGAAAAAAAAAAAAAAAAAACACAAAAAACTGAGTCTCAGAGAAGGAAAGCGACTCACTCAAGGTCACAGAGAGTGAGTGGGTGACAACAGTGAGCCGTCCCCCGGGTTCTCAGCAGGCTTGGCGGTGGGCCTCAGATTCCCACCTGCTGGGCCGGGGCAGGGAGCTCGAGGGGCGTCCGAGGAGACCAGGCGGTGGCTCTGTCTCTCTAGGGCCATCTCGCAGGCTGGGCAGAGTTCAGCGCCGTAACTGCCCGAGATGACGTTGGAAAGCAGCCAGCTGGTCAATTCCACCTATTAACTAACTGTCTATTGTTTTCCTCGGGGATTCATTTTTAAAAGCAAACGGTACCTTTTATCACACATTTGAACATTTAATCTTCTCCATGGCTGATCTCTGAGCAGGGGCCAGACCTTCCTTCCCCCGTGGTTCAAGGGGCCCAGGGAGCCCCAGGGGGACACAGGAAGGGGGGACTCATGGGGCCAATTCAGACCTCTTGTTGCTGAAGTCCAGCTCTGCACCGGACCCGCGACATATTTGGGAGGGGCAAGCAGCAGGAGGAGTGGCTGAGGGGACAATGATTGACAGTCAGGAGCCTGTTCTCCTCCCCCAGGACATTTCCCTCCGCTTCATTAATATCACAAAAGGACGCCGAGTCTGCACTGGATTGTGGGGATTATGCAAATGAGGCCTTGGAAAGGGAGATTTCTGTGCTACTGGTTGTTCTGGCTGCAGTAAAGGCCTGTCCAGAAAACACCCCACAAGGCCACAGCCGGGACTAGGACCATTGTGGGGGAGGCAGTTGTAGGGACCTTGACTTAAAAGGGCTCAGCCTGGGGCCAGGACTTGTGGAGGGAGCGGGAGGCTAGGTTTTCCTAGTAGAGGGGAACTTGGATGGTTATCTTTATAGAAGCTCAACCACAGAACACAGAGCTCAGTTCTTCTCCAGGAAGATGAAGACGAGGGAGAAAGGGTGAAGCCTTTGGAGAGTCAGAGTGGTGTTTGAATTGCTGCTCTGCTACCTGCTGGCCGTGTGATCCCGGGTGAGCTGAGACCCCTCTAAGTCTTAGTCTCCTTATCTGTGAAATGGGGGCAGTGATAGCACCTGCACAGAGTAGATGTGAGAACTGAACAAGATGAAGTCCAGTACATTCCTGGGATGCTTCAATAGTGCCAATTTTACCTCCTTTTCCAACTGTTTCATGTGAAATAAATATAACAATTCATGTATTGAATACTATAATAGTATTAGTAGTATAAATTATATTATATAATAATGTAACACCAGGCTATATGCACACACACACACACACATATCACAGTGAAAAGTAATGTAACAGCGAACAGAGGTAAGGACTAATACACCCATTTTATGGATGAGAAAACTGAGGTAAGTGAAGAAACTTGCTAAAGGTGACACAGCTGGTGAGTGGCTGAGCCGGGATGATAAGCAGGTTTCTCTTACCCTCCTCAGTGCAGGGAGGGGGTGGCAGGCACCGTGGGGTCAGGAGATCTGGGGTTCGGAGGTCTGGGCCTGGCTTTCCCTCAGAGTACAGGGACTAGGTGTTCTAATAGGTGTGTGAGGAGGGACACACCTGTTGTGCTCCCGCCTCTGAGCAGAGCCTGAGTCAGGGGCCTCATATACCAACTGTGTAGATGCTGGTCAGGGGCCTCATATACCAACTGTGTAGATGCTACAGAAGGGTCTTGACATTCATGAGGCTGGATCTGCCCATTTCCAATGGGGAAACTGAGGCCCAGAGAGGGAAAGTAACCCACCCAAGGTAACAGATGGAGTTATCAGCAGGTCTCCTGTCTCCCAATCCAGAGCTTTCTTCCCTTCTGGCCCCCACTCACCACAAGGGAATTGATTTCTTTATTTTTAAAAAGTAACATTTTTATTTTTTTAAATATATTTTTATTGATTTCAGAGAGGAAGGGAGAGGGAGAGAGAGATAGAAGCATCAATAATGAGAGAGAATCATTGATCAGCTGCCTTCTGCATGCCCCACACTGGGGATTGAGCCCACAACCCAGGCATGTGCCCTGACTGGAAATCAAATCGTGACCTCCTGGTTCATAGGTTGACGCTCAACCTCTGAGCCACACCAGCTGGGCTAAATATATTCTTATTGATTTTAGAGAGAAAGTAAGAGAGACAGTGAGAAAAACATCCATCGGTTGCCTCCCACATGCACCCTGGCATGTGCCCTGACCGGGAAGTGCATGAGACGATGCTCAACCAACTGAGCTACATCAGCCAGGGCTGGGGGACTGACTTCTAAGCCAACTGCCTCATGCGCTGACAATGTTTGCTGAGCTTGAGTCACGAGCTCTGAACTAGACAGCAGTGTGGGGACAAGCATGAAGGCGGAGCAACCTTCATACCTGTCTGACCACAGAGGGAAGCCCAGACAGAGCGGGGAGCTCTGGGTCAGAGGTCAGGGGCAGAGATAAACAGATCCTGGTCCTTGTCCTTCGGGAACTCCCCGTCTGGAGGGTAACCTGTGACAGAACAACCACCACCACAGGTGGCATTTACCCAGAGCTTACCATGTAGTGTGCAATGTGCTTCAGGCTGTATACTCATCCTCTTCATGAATCACTAGCTGGTATAATAATAATGATGATGATGATGATGATGATGATGATTTAATGATATATTAATAATATAATGATATCACATATAGAATAGAATATAACAGTGCCACCTACACAATAATGATCACACACAGACTACCACAGTCATTTTACAGATAAGGGCATTGTGGCTCAGAGAGACTAAGTAACTTCCCAAGGTCACACAGCACTGCAGCAGGTGAAGAGGGAGAATTACACCCAGTTCTGCAGGTCTCCGGGCCTGTGCTCTACTATCCTCTGTTCAATTCAGCAGCCACTGGCCAGACATGGGTGGCTACGGAGCACTCAAAATGTGGCCAGTGAGAATTGAGATGTACAATAAATGTAAAATACACACCAGATTTCAAAGGCTTAGTAAGAAAAAAGTTAGATGTCTCATTGACAGTTTAAAAAAAAATCAGTGAGTATACCTGAAATGAATATCCTATCTAATAAAAGAGTAATATGCAAATTGACTGTCACTCCAACACACAAGATGGCTGCCCCCATGTGGACACAAGATGGCTTCCCCCATGTGGACACAAGATGGCCGCCACAAGATGGCCAGCAGGGGAGGGCAGTTGGGAGGGACCAGGCCTGCAAGGGAGGGCAGTTGTGGGTGATCAGGCCAGCAGGGGAGGGCAGTTGGGGATGATCAAGCCTGCAGGAAAGGGCAGTTGCGGGGGACCCAGGCCTGCAGGGGAGAGCAGTTGGGAGGGACTAGGCCTGCAGGACAGGGCAGTTGTGGGGGACTAGGCCTGCAGGGGAGGGCAGTTGGGGGGAGGGGACCAGACCAGCAGGGGAAAGCAGTTAGGGGCAATGAGACTGGCAGGGGAGGGCAGTTAGGGGTGACCTGGTCGGCAGGGGAGGGCAGTTGGGGGGGACCAGGCCTGCAGGGGAGGGCAGTTGGGGGCCACCGGGCCGGCAGGGGAGGGCAGTTAGGGGTCACCAGGCTGGCAGGGGAGGGAAGTTAGGGGCAATTGGGCTGGCAGGGGAGCAGTTAGGCATCAATCAGGCTGACAGGGGAGTGGTTAGGGGGTGATCAGGCTGGCAGGCAGAAACGGTTAGGGGCAATCAGGAAGGCAGGTAGGCGAGCAGTTGGGAGCCAGCAGTCCTGGATTGTGAGAGGGATGTCTGACTAACTGTTTAGGCCCAATCCCGGTAGGATCCTAAATGGGCCTAAACAGGCAGTCAGACATCCCTCGAGGGGTCCCAGATTGGAAAGGGTACAGGCTGGGCTGAGGCACACACACCCCCGTGCACAAATTTCGTGTACCGGGCCTCTAGTCTATAATAATAAAAGCGTAATATGCTAATTAGACTGGATGTTCTTCCGGGACGAAGCCTGGGCTGCAGCTGCTGGATCGAGGCAGCCACCATGGCTGCGAGGGAGGGATCCAGGCAGCCGCCTACAGCTGCCAGGGAGCGGCTGCGAGGGAGGATCGAGGCATCCGTGGCTGCAAAGGCCTACTCTTGCACGAATTTCGTGCATCGGGCCTCTAGTAATGAATATAAATTATATCCCAACCACACTTAAGTTAAAAAGCACACACACAAACATTGGTGACGTGTTGAAATAATGTTTGGGATATATTGGGTTAAATAAAATATGTTATTAGAATTAATTTTGTCTGTGATTCATACATAATTATATATTTATTCTATCAGTTTTGTTTTTCTTGCCTTTATTTCAGCAAAATCAGTCACTGTGGTGTTATAATCAAGATTTCCCCATAATTTCGGTTCTGTTGAGAATAATGTGAAATTAGCCAACCTTTCTCAAATCATTGTATTTCTTAGGTAGTTTTTAATTAATTTCCATTGGGAAATGCTTTCTCTGTTGAGGCGATAGCAACAAATTGTCAATAATATTCTGAAAGCAATCGATGTAGGTGAGGAAATGAGCTGTGGGTTTTCTATAGCAAGCGTAAATGTTGTCATGGGGTGGTGAGTGATAAATTATGCTTACTGTGAAAAATATTACAAGCTATTTAATTCCTCTTAGAAATCCTGTCATGGATACCTGAGTCTTACTGTCTCTCAAAGCAATATCCAGATCTAGCCCTCATGTGACTGGTGTCATGCTGGGAGCAAGTTGCCCCTCGACCTACATGTATACAACCCTAAGAGTGCTGTGAATTATTTAACATCGCAGAATGTGCCTCAGATGCCCTGTGCGACTCTTACAGACACCACGCCCCTTTTCTTTCCTTTTAAAAGAAATAATTTTACCATTTTATTTTTATTTGTTTAAGTCCTCACCTGAGGATATTTTTCTATTGATTTTTAGAGAGAGTGGAAGGGAGAGGGAGTGGGAGAGAAACATCGATTGGTTGCGAGCCGCACGCATCCCAACCAGGGCCGGGAGCCTGCAGCCGAGGTCCGTGCCCTTGACCGGAATCGAACCCGGGACCCTTCAGTCCACAGGCTGAATGCTCTATCCACCGAGCCAAACCGGCTAGGGCACCAGGCCCTTTCTCAAGTACCTCTGGAACCACAAATCGGAACATGAAGGGAAGCGAGGAAATGGATGCTGGCACCAGTGGGAATGTACTGCACTGGGCTATCTAAGGGGAAGGATTTAACAAGTTAATTAATTTGTCTTTTCTCTTACGGAAGAGCAAAGGCTTTTCTTGCGCTGCTAAAAGCCTCTCTGTGCTCCACACCAGCGTCCCTCTGCCGTGACAGCAGCCGCACAGCCCACAAGCCGGGGCGGCTTTGGAGTCCGCCAGCCTCCGTGGGGGCACGCAGAGCAGGAGGTGGGGAGCAGCAGCGCCTCCCTCCGCCTCCCTGGGGTCTGAACGGTGCCCGGGGGAGGGTGGCGAGGCGTGTGCTGAGCCAGGTGACCGAGGCTGCACGCGCCCCTTAAGGAAGCGTGTGTGTTTGTGACCTGCGGGTCTCTGTGCCTCTCCCGTGCGGTGTGGTGCCCGAGCTGTGCAGAAACCAAGCGTGAGGGCTTAAAAACTTTCCCAGCAACGTAGCACTGCAGCTCTATCCCAGCTCCTTGCTCTGGTAATTCATCTTTTTTGTAATTATTTTCTAAAATATCCTAAGACAAATATAATGTTTCATTTCCTACACAGTTTTCCTACCATTGTTTTATGAAACATTGACTGTCATTTCAAAATTGCATTTCATCTACTGGCAATCGGTCTCAGTGCGAGTTATAAAACTTTGTTTTATTGTGGTAAAAAGACACATGACATAAAATTTACCATCTTACCCCCTCCGATCGTGACCCGTTACGGCGTCCCAGCCTAATTTGCATTCTCTCTCTCTCTCTCTCTCTCTCTCTCTATATATATATATATATATATATATTACTTATTGTTTTGGTATTTTTGGTTTTTTACATTTTGAAATTTCAGAGCTGAAAGGGACTTGAGTCTGTTTTTTCTCTCTCACTTCACAAGTGATACACAATCACTGCAAAACAACCCCAAAGGCAATATACTTACATATTTTTAAAAATCACCCATAATTCCACTTGGCCAGCTGGTTCGGTTGGTTGGAGTGTCGTCCCACACACCAAAAAGTTTTCGAGTTTGATCTCTGGTCAGGGCGGGTATGGGAAACAACTGATCAATGTTTCTCTCAGATATTTCTCTCACATCGATCTCTCTCTCTCTCTCTCAAAATTAATAAAAACATACCCTCAGGTGAGGATTTTTAAAAAAAGATCACCCATAATCCTAGCATCCAGTGATAACCACCTTTAATATTTTGTAAATATTCTATACATTGTAAAGCAACAGCAACAGTATTAATAGTAATGTTCTAGTTGTCTTGCTTATAACCTGTTTTTTCCATTCAGTAATTTTTCTGCTTCTATAAATGCACTGCTACATCACCCGTTGGGGGCAGCTGCAGAGTATCCCATTGGGTATGTTTGGCAATTGTTCCCTCGCTATTACAAACAATAAACAACATTCCTGCAGTCAACTTTTTCCATGATTTCCTGAGCACAAAATCCCAGAAGTGGAGTTTCTAGGCCAAAGGCCGTACATACCATATGTAAAGGGGCTTGACTACAGGATTTGACAGCCCTGACTCACACTGCCATCAAAAGGGCCGAGAGTGCCCATTTCAGCTCATGCCTGCCCACCCCGGCCATGACCACTTTTTATCTATTATCACTCTTTATTTCACTGTTTCTTACATGTATACTTCTTCGTAGGAGGCTGGACATGTCTTCCTTATGTGTACTCGCCAATTATTGAGACACACTTTGGAGCGTATCCATCCAGCTGTGAAAATAGGCTCAGAGGCGAGGAGCGTCTTTTGCAAGCGAGGTAGGGACGGACCAGAACAGGAACCAGGTTTTCTGATGCCAGGAGAGGAGGTTTTCCCAGGATTCTGGGGCCCCTCGAGTGAACAGAGAGAGACACAGGGTTATGAATCAAGACCAGAAAGCGCCCCCCCCCCCCACCTCCGCCCCGTGTGTTTCACGTTATGGTGTGACATTGATAAGTAATCGCTCCCTTTCTCACCTGTAAAACCTTTCTTTCTCACCTGTAAAGCCTCCCTTTCTCACCTGTAAAACCAAGAGGTCAGGTGAGTCAGTGGCTCAGATCTTTCTCAGCACGAACATTAGGGCCATTCTGCCATCTCCAAGGCCCTTCCCAGCCCCATGAGTTAGAATGAAAATCTTGCATGTGCACAGCCCCATATGGTTTACAAAACGTCTCAGTGAAGTGGAGAGGAGAGGTAGCGTGATTCGTGCCATCCCACAAAGCAGCGAAGGGAGGCTCAGAGTTGCATGGCTTAACCTGCACGCACCACCACTTCAGGCAGATCCCCACCATCCTCTCCAACACCTCCTAACAAGGCCGCTGCCTGGAAGGTCCTCCTGCATGGAAACTCCGGGCCCATTAATATCTATCCCCCTGGCACCGGCTATTCTTTCAGCTACAACATTCACGGAGCACCTGTTCTGTGCCAGGCTCTGTGCCGGGGGCGGGGGGGGGGGGGGGGGCGGGCGGGGGCATGCAGGGAACTTGCAGTCTGGTGGAGGAGACACACCGAAACAGATCGTTTCAATAGAAGGTGACAGGTACTTGGAAAGAAGGCAGTGTGAAAGCGGCGGGAGCAAGGGTGCTGGCATCAGGCCAGGTGAGAGGAATCAGGGCAGGCTTCCTGGAGGAAGTGGTGCCCAGCTCTCATCTTGAAGAGGGATTAACTGACAGCCAGGTGAAGAAGGACAAAGAGGGTATGCGGGGCAGAGGAAATAGACTGGAGACAAGAAAGGGAACAGCAGCACCTTCTGAGCACTTTAAAAGAGGCCGCGGGGGAAAAAAATAAAAATAAATAAAACAGACCGCGGGGTTTGGACTCAATTCAATAGATGAAGAAAGCTTAAAAACATGTATTTATGAGTTCATTTCAGAATATCAACAATAAACCCACTACATGTTAAAATAAATATCTTCTTATGAAATATAACTGTATTTTTTTCAAAATAAAAGAATGTAGTGGGCAGAGAGGAGTTGTTTTGCACTTTTCGCTGATCTCTTTTATGCTGCTTATTGTCAGGGAAAAACGCTGTCCTCGCAGGGTCTTGAGGACCCCCAGAGCCCTCTGAAGAGGACGGATTGGATGGGGGGGTCCTGGAGGCAGAGAGGCATCCCCTCCCCTCCTGGGAGCTGAGGCCTGGGCGGGAGGGGCAGGGGTGAGAGATGGTGGTGGGGTGGGAGGTGGAACCTGGGGTAGGCTTTGGCTGTAGGACTGGGAAGCAGGCCCAGGGCTCCAGCTCAGATGCCGGGCTGCTGGCTGCCGAGCCAGGGGTCTGGTCGGGGGAAGAGATGATAAATCGTATTTAGAACTTGTTGGGTTTGAAGTGTTGTGAACCCCGATGTGCAGCGCCCAGAGGCTGGCGCCTGGGCCGTGGAGGGGATGAATTCTTGTGGGACGGAGAGTGTCGCTGAGGACCGAGCTGCCAGGACGGGGGGCACTCACCACTGTTGTGAGACCCTCAGGAGGATGGTCAGGGGTGTGTGGCCTGATTGCTGCATACCAGCCGGGGCGGGGAGAGGAGTGAGGGTCGGCCTCCTCCCAGACTTGCTGAGCAAACACTGCCATAATCCAGACCAGCTCCTAGGAGGAAGCTCAGCCCAGAGGGGAACTGGGGCCGGGGAAGGAACTGGGGCTGGAGGCCCAGGATCTGATTGAGGGTTCGGGTGAGGGTGGGAGGGAGGGGAGAGGTGCCCAGCTAGGGGTGGGGGAAATTAAGGGCAGGAGCATGCCAGGGGCTTCAGTAAGAAGGGACTAGAGGGGATTCTCCTTATCTTTGAATCTCTGCTGTGTTTTGAAAATTCTGACACCTTGCCAGGTGCTGGGCCAGGTGACTCCAAGGTGGGTCCTTCCAGCATCAAGCCAGGGTCCGGATCTGAGCCCTGGGTTCTGGCACTGTTCTATGAGGTCTGCTGTGCTGGATTTGGGCTGTACCCATGCCAATCCCAGGCAATTGAGTGAGCTCTGCCCATGTTCTAGGCCCACGCCAGCACGGCTGGACCCAGGCCTTCAAATGAGGTCATCGCTCACCCACTCTTGCCTCTATTTTTCCGCTCCAAGGGCTCTGTCCCCAAGCATTCTCTGCCCGTGTGTTGGCATAATGGCTTCCTGCATAGCAAACCCAGAGAAAAAGAGGGCTCCCTTTTCTCAATATTTGCCCAGAAAATTCCTGGGTGGATTATTGTTGGCCTGACATGAGTCACATGCCCATTGTTGAACCAGTCACCATGGCCAGAGGAGAATGGACTTTGCCAGTTGGCCAGGCCTGGGACGTGTGCCCACTCTTGAAGCTGGAGGTGGGATGGGCGCCACCTCTCCCCCCTCCCCCCAAAATTGCATAGACAGCAAGTGAGGATGGGAGGTGCCTACAGGAAAACAGGAGGCTGCCGCTAGGATGGGCTTTTTCCCTGAGCTCTCCCGAGGAGGCGGGGCCCCCCACGCTGATTCAGACTGCCGGCCCCCAGAACCGGGAGGTGATGCATTTCTGTTGTGTTAGGTCGGCCAATGTGCGGGATTTTGCTGCAGCAGCAGCCCTAGGAGACAAATCTACCATCTGAAATGATTTTATTGATTTATGTGTTTATTCTCCATCCTTCTCCCCAAGGGATCAGCTCCATGAGGCCATGTGCCATCTGTTTCGGTCGCTGCTGTGTCTCTAGGGTCTGGACCAACGCCTGTTGCACAGTAGATGCTCATGAAATATTTGGTCCCTTAAAGAATGGGCGAATGCATGAGCCTCTCACTCCAGGATTCTTATTTAAAAAAAAAATTATATATATATATATATATATATATATATATATATATATATATATATTGATTTCAGAGAGGAATGGAGACGGAGAGAGAGAGATAGAAACATCAATGATGAGAGAGAATCATTGATTGGCTGCCTCTTGCACACCCCTTACTGGGGATCAAGCCCACAACCCGGGCATGTACCCCAACCAGGAATTGAACTGTGACCTCCTGGATCATAGGTCGACACTCAACCACTGAGCCACGCCAGCCAGGCCTCACCCCAGCATTCTTTTCTCAGACTGGTGCCAGCCTGTGACTCTAGCCAGGCCTTCCTCAGTCCTTCCAATCCTCTCTCACCCCTAGACACACACACCACCCCTACAGAGGCAGCGCAGCCAGCTGGTGATAAAGGAGTGGCGACCCCAGGCCTGGTTTAAATTCTGGCCTGGGTGCCCTATGGCATCACTCAGACAAGGCCCTTATGTCTTAGTTTTCTCCTGTCACCCTCTCAATGCCTGGAGTACAGCAGGTGCTCAGTGCACGGTGGCTGCAGTCCGCTCTCCTTGGACGGCCTATCTTTCCCATGAGGCTCGCCTACATCCCTTCCTCCTGCAGGAAGCCCTCCCAGACCACCCCTGCCCTGGCCCCGCTCGCCCCGGCTCAGGCCCGCTGACTGGCTCCCTTGCCG
This sequence comes from Cnephaeus nilssonii, assembly GCF_951640355.1. Classification (NCBI taxonomy): domain Eukaryota; kingdom Metazoa; phylum Chordata; class Mammalia; order Chiroptera; family Vespertilionidae; genus Cnephaeus; species Cnephaeus nilssonii. The sequence continues at coordinate 90,034,933 of NC_137078.1, forward strand.
CTCGGCAGTCTGCCTGGGATCGTTAATTCTCTTTCTGTGCCGACGCGGTCCATCTCCCCGGCTGCCTCGGCCGTTGGCCATGTTTTAATGAGGATTTCTCTTTGTGAATAAAGAAGCAGGCCTTTGATCTCCCTTCTGGAACTGACTGTCTTTGATAGTCCGCGCCGAGGAACTGCGGAGAGCCAGGCCAGGATTCACGTCTGGGCCCCGCGGCTGCTCCCTGCCGGACCCTTGGCACGTGGTCTCCCTTCTCCAGCCTCAGTTTCCCCTCAAGGATAAAGGGCCTGGGCGGAGCAGACATTGTACTGTATGTAAACGATCCAGCCCACGAGTTCAGAGAAATGTCGCCTTAGCCCCGGTTTCTTTTGTAGTGTCCTCTGCTTAACTGTCAACCCTCGATCAGCAGTTAGCCCAGCGCACTGATGAGCAGCAATGAGGCCAGGAGAGGTGACGTTGCTTGTCCAAGGTATGCGTCAGGGTCCAGATTTGAACCCTGGTTGCCTGACTCCCGGTCTTGCTATTCTTGTGACCCCCAAGGCCAAGGTTAACCGGGAATGCTCTGGCCAGCCGGTGACTCCTTGGGGTGAAGCAGGGAAAGGACCCCCAGGCCCACTCTGCTCCGGGAGGGGGGTCGTCTGAGAACTTTGAGCGGGAGGTCAGACTGGATGATGGAGCTGGGGTCCCTGGAGGCACAGGGCGTGGGAGGTTTGTCTGGGGAGGCGGGGAAGAGACACCAGGATTTGGAGGAGAGACCACTTTCAAAGGTGAATACGTTCCTACATAATTCCTCAAATCACTCACGGCCCTGGTTCCTGGAGCCTGGAACCCGGCCATGTGCACAGAGGAAGAGGGAGGTTCAGACAGGAGAAGAGAGTTGTCTGGGGCTGGTGACAGGGCTGGAACTGGTCCCAAACCATGACCTTGCACTGACCGCACACCTATACCCCAGAGGGACTCGATTGGTGGGGGACGCTCCCAGGAGAGCCCCTGGTACCTGGGGAGGGACACAGCCTGGTGCCCTGGGGGAGTGTGTCATGGGCTGGGGTGGGGTGGGAGAGCCACAGACAGAGGAGAGACAGTGTGAGAGAGATAGAAAGAGGCATTAAGAGAAAAAGAGAGAAAGAGAGAGCAGGAAAAAAAGATAGGAAGGAAGGAGGGAGGGGCAGGAGAGAGGGAGGGAATCATGGGTTCGGTTGCGTTTCCCGCACAGAGCCCGTCCACGGGGGTGCAGGAGCAGATGGCTTCCTCAGCCAGTGTTGACAGGAGCATAAAAACACGGGCCACCTTGCCCCCTGTCGGGCCGTGCTGGGCTCTCCTTGGTGGTCAAGGCACAGAGGGAGGCTGGTGGGGTTCAGGGCCAGGTCCCCTGAAGTGACAGGAGGGGGTGCGTGCAGGCCTGGGCTGTGCTCAGGAGCTGGGCGATCTGTAGGGAGTTACAGCCCTTTTTCTGAGCTTCAGTTTAGGCATCTGTAAAATGGTTGGAGTTGAGCACTCCCTTCCCCCCCACCCCGCCCCCATATGTGTGTGTGTGGGGGGGAGGGGAGGGGGGTGCGTAAGAAGCAGCATCTGGGCTCTGATATTCTGGATTCCACTATTTCCAGGCTCTGGGCCTCACCCAGGATGCCGGTTGGGGCCGCTGGGCCGCTGTCCCCTCCCTGGAAGGGGTTCAGCCTGGACCCAGTTTCTGCCTCTCGCTGCTCATCCAGCGCCTCCCTCCCCCTCCATCCCGGCCCCTTTCTCACTCGGCCAGGCAAAACCCCACCATGGAAAAAATGAGTGTTTGGGGCCAGAAGGACGGAAAGTCATGGTTTCCTTTTTCCTTTTCTTCCTGTTCTGGGATCCATCCTGCTCTGGACCATTTAATACCAACAGGGGCAGCCATTTTGGGGCACCTACTGTGTGCCAGGCCCAGATCTAAAGCCCGTGGTAGATCATCTCATCAGACTCTCAGAATTACACTCTTCACAGACGCCCATTTTACAGATGAGGAGAGAGAGGCCAGTCTGAGGATGAAACCAGAAGATGGAGGGCTGGGCCTGGGACCCGAGTCCTGCTGAGTGTAACGCCAGAGCTCCTCCCCGGCACCACCCCAACTCCGGGATTACAGGGGCGCTGGGCAAGCAGCCAGAGGCGGATTCTGCTTCTATCCTTAAGTAAGTCACCTCCCCACTCTGAACCTCAGTTGTTTTTTTTTGGTCAACAAAGTGGAATAAATAATAGTATCTGTCCACTCCCCCAAGCTGCTGTGAACAGTTCCACAATAATAGCTAACCTGCCTTAACCAGTTTGGCTCAGTGGATAGAGCGTCGGCCCGCAGACTGAAGGGTCCCGGGTTCGATTCTGGTCAAGGGCATGTACCTTGGTTGCAGGCACATCCCCAGTGGGAGATGTGCAGGAGGCAGCTGATCGATGTTTCTCTCTCATCGATGTTTTTAACTCTCTATCCCTCTCCCTTCCTCTCTGTAAAAAAATCAATAAAATATATTTAAAAAAATAATAGCTAACCTGTTCGGGCACTTGCACATGGCCTGGCACCATTGTAAGTGACAGCAGCTAGTGACTGAATGAATGTAACGTGTACAGGGGGGGCTCCTGGATGCTGACTTGCCCACGGTTCCACACCGAGTTATGGGGGCTGGGACCAGGACGCAGGGTAGAGCCAGGACTTTACCAGGTCTGTGACCTTGGGAAAGTCACCTTCTGGCCCTGGGCCTCAGTTTCCCCACCTGGCAAAGGGCAGGAAGAGCCAGAGATGGTTGTTGAGCGCTGGCTCAGTGAACCTGTTCTCCCGGGTGACCTTGGGCGGGTGGCCTTAGCCTTGCTGAGCCCATTTGTAAAAATAGGGTGCTGCTAGGGAAAGATAGGGATGCCTAGAAGGGCCCGCTGAGACGTTAGAGGGAGGACCTTGGGTCCCAGCCTCTCCCCCAACCCCCCCTTGCCCCAGCCGGGCCCAGGGGTGTGGGAAGGGAAGGCCCAGGGCAGGCGGGGATTAGCCCCGGGTCCCCCTCCTGGGGCGGCGCTTTTAACCATATTCTCCCGCGGATAAGCCCTGCCCCCTCCCAGGCCCCGGGCCAGGCCTGTGTTTGCCGTGGGGATCTGGGCTGGCCCTGCGGCCTTTCATTGGGGGCCGCTTTGCTTGCTTTCCGTGAAGCGGGGCGGCTGCTGGGCCGGTCCCTGCGCCCTGCGAGCAGATGGGCCGCAGTGGGAGCGGCGGCCGGCCTAAGAGGATTGGCGCCTTTCTTCCCACCCTTTGTGCCGCCTGCGCCCGGACCACAAAGGCCGCTTGTTTGGCTGCCTCTGGGGCGTGGGGGTCACGGCTAACAGCGGCGCCCTTGGAGACGGGCACCCCCTGTGTGTGAAGTCCCTGCGACACCCCGGGGGTTCGCCGGAGGCACTGTCTTGCGTGGGCGCTTGGTGCAAAGAGGAGAGAAGCCTAGGGGAGTCTCTTGGAGGGACAGGTCCAGATAGGGGCTACCACCCCTCCTAGGTCCCGGGGCTCCAACACCCAGCACAGCTCTCTAGATCTTTCTGTCCGTTGGTTCCTCATGACCGCGGGACGGGGAGGATCTGAGGAGAAGGAGGTGGGGGCCCCGCAGAAACTGGAGGGCTTGGCAAGCTGAAGGCTCCAGACCCAAGAATAGCCCCAGAAGGAGCATCTGACGACACGGGTTGAGGCCGTGCTCCAAGCGAGAGGAGGCAGCTGGGGAGAGGAAAGGACAGGAATTATCTCACCAGTGAGTTTATTTTAAAAAACTGCTGATTGAGTGCCTGCTCTCCAGTGGGTGCCAAGGAGACAGAGATGGAAGATCAGGTTCCACCCCCGAGGGTCCTCCGTGTGCTGGGGGGGGGGGGGGGGGGGAACAGCTTTGTAGGGAATAAGCTCTAGACCAGAGTTTCTCAGCCTCAGCACGATTGACATTTGGGGCTAATTCTCATTGTGGGGTCCTGTACATTGCAGGATGTCTGTCTGATAAGATCCTTGGCTTCTCCCCACTGGACCTCAATATCAGAACCGCCCCCCCGCCCAACCCCAACCAGCTGTGACAAACAAGAATGTCTGCAGGCCTGGCCTGCGTGGCTCAGTGACTGAGTGTCAACCTATGAACCAGGAGGTCACGGTTCAATTCCTGGTCAGGCCACACACCTGGGTTGTGGGCTCCATCACCAGTAAGGGGCGTGCAGGAGGCAGCTGATCAATCTTTTGCTGTCATCATTGATGTTTCTTTTTTAAAAAAAATTTATTTATTTATTACTTACTTACTATTTAAAAAAAATATTTTTATTGATTTCAGAGAGGAAGGGAGAGGGGGAGAGAGAGAGAAGCATCAATGATGAGAGAGAATCATTGATCGGCTGCTTCCTGCACGCCCCCCTACTGGGGATCGAGCCCACAACCCAAGCATGTGCCCTTGACTGGAATCAAACCTGGGACCCTCCAGTCTGCAGGCTGATGCTCTATCCACTGAGCCAAACCGGCTAGGGCATCATTGATGTTTTTATCTCTCTCTCTCCCTTTCTCTCTGAAATCAGTTAAAAAAAAAAAAAAAAAAAAAAGAATGTCTCCAGACATTGCCAAGTGTCTGGAGGGAGAGGGAGGATAAAATCACCTCAGTTGAGAGCCACTGATCTAGTCTATACTCCTCCTGGTCATTGGTCTGCTCATTCATTTGACACATGTTCTTGAGCTCTGAGTGTTTGCTGGGCTCTGTTCTAGGGCCTGGGGTGCAGCTGTGGAGTTCCAGGTGCTGAGTTCATGCCTGTGAGTGAGTTCACATCTGGAGGAGAAAGTGAACTATTCCATGTCGGGATGAAGTGGGGGCCCGGGTTCCCAAAGGGCTCCTGGAGGAGGTGACACTTAGGCAGGCCTGGGAGGATACATGGGAGGTACTGGGACAGAGGAAGTGGGGAAGAGAAGATTCTAGGCTGAACAGGGCTGAATGGCCATTCTGGATTTGTTCCTCAGAGGTCTGTTGCGTGCAGGGGGCTTCTCTGGGGGTACAGAGGGACTAAGGGTCCCCTGCCAGCACAGAGAGGGTTCGAGGCAGGCAAGGAAGGGTCCCCACCCTCTGGGGGTTGTAGAGGCATCAGGAAGGGCTTCTCAGAGAAGGGGAGACAGGAGTCCCATCTTGAGGCTGAGCAGGCGGAAGCCAGGCGAGCTGAGGAGGGAGGGGGTGATGCAGGCAGAGGGAACAGCCCTGCACAGGCCACAGAGCACGAGAGGGCCTGAGGCTGTGGCGGAAGGCGAAAAGCTGCTGGGTCAGGAGACAGCATTCTGACAGCAGAGGGAGGGAGAGGAGGCCGGGGTGGTGGGTCGGGGAGAGGCAGCAGGGAACGAGCCTGGACTTCATCCTGGAGGTATTGGGAGCCACGGGGTTGGGGGGGGGGGGGGGGGGGCGGGCGCTTGAGCAGGGAGTATTTTTATTTTAGAAAAATTGCTGTGACTACAGTGAAGAGACGGGTCTAAGGAGAGCAGGGCAAGAGGCAAGAAACAGTTGCTGAGGTTCAGGGGAGCGTCCAGGGTGACGGGGAGCCTGGAGTGGAAGGGTGGATCCCCAAGGAGGTGAGAGCACGGGGCTGAGGGAGCCGGCAGCGGCTTCTGGGCAGGTTGTGGTGTCGGCCAGGGCAGCCCCGAAAGGAACCGCCAGATCAGAAACACCAGACAAAGGACCGAACAGAGGACGAGGGGCCTGTGAACCGCCGAATACAAATTATTTTTGCAACTTTGCTTTCATGCCTCATCTTTAAATATTAATAAGCAACGGTTTTTAAGAGCTTAATGTTGTGCCAGGCACTCTCCTGAGCACGCCGTGCGCATTAACTCGTCAAGTCCTCACCACGACCCGTGGAGGGGGATGCCCTTTATCCTCTCCGTTTTGCAGAGAGAGAAGCAGCAGCACAGAGAGAGAAGGTAAGTTGCCAAGTTTCCAGCAAGCGGCTGGGTCTGGATTCGAACTCAGACAGTCTGGTTCCGGGGCTGTGCTTCCTTCTGCCCAAACAGGCAGTTTGTGGACAGCCTGCTTAACATCGTCTATTTATAAAGTCTCCTGATAACAGACAAGTAAAGAAGTAATGGTCTTATCTTGTCTAGATTGTGGTGGGAGGATGTCAACTGAAAAATCACCTTCTGGAAGCTCAGGGAAACCCTACACGGCAGTGACTACCGCCCCCTGGTGGCAGTGTACCCCAAGTGGAGCAGCCGTGACACAGGCCAAGCCCCGTTTTGGGGGGGCACGGCATGGATGAAACCCCATGCCAGGACGGTGAGGGCTTGCGGATACAGGCACTTCTATTAAGAAAATACGTCCTTTCTCTGCAAAACGGAGATGAGAAAAGGCGCCTCCCTCCACGGGCTGCTGTGAGGACAGGAGTAAGGAGGCGAGGCTCTCGAGGCTCAGGCTGAAGGGTGTGTGCGCGGAGGGACCCTGATGGTGCTGGGGACTGCCCCCATCCGCACTTCTTCCTCAGTTCCCCAGACGACCAGCATGAGGCATTTTTGAAACAGCTGGTGGAGCTGGGGTTGGGGTGGGGTGTTACTCTGCAAACATGGGCTGTACCCATGACCCCGACCTTCTAATCCCAGGGCTTAACTGACTTCATTAACTCCAGGGGGCTCAAGAGAGATACCCCCCCCCCCCCAAATCATTCTCCATCAAACCACATTCATGAAAGTCCCATTCCTGAGACCTATGCAGGGAAACCTCCGGCCCGAAGGCAGGAGACTGGAGATGGTGACCTTTGGAGGTGAACCCTCTGCAAGCGAGTGACAGGGCAGGATCAGATACCCCCCCACACCCCCCGCTCCCCTCCCCGCTGCTCCGCCTGCCCAAAGGGCAGTGAGGGAGAAACTGGGTGAACGCATAGCATGCTGGGTAGCCTGGCCAGGAGCTGATGGGTCCAGCCTCCCACCCCCCACTGTGGTTGCCATGACAACTGAGCGGGGAGAGGGAGGAGGGGAGGAGGGACCACTTGCCCCTCAGACAATGGAAACCTATTCCAGGTCACCCTTGGCCTTGTCCTAAAGGTCTCGGTGTGGTCACGAGTTCTGGGCTCTCCCTATCCTGCAGTATAGGGATCTGGGGAGCAGTCCTTAGTTCAGGCCAGGCGTGGGGACCCCAGAATGGGGGTCACAGACAGGATCCCCCACACCGGAAAATCCCAATCCTCTCAGAGCCTCCTCTTTTCCGGGCTCCCTGCTCCCCCAAGGCAGGCTAATTCCAGATGAAGTTCGGTTCATATTCTGAGCTCTCCTTGCACTGAAGCACTTGACCTTGTAGTGGGAGGTGAGCAGTGGGCGCAGGGCGGAGGAAGTGGCCGCTTTGGGGAAAGGCCAAATGTTTTATGAGTAATTTAATATCTGGAGCACGAACCACTGAGAGGAGAACCCATCAGCTGCCCGGAGCAAGGAGCTGGCCTGGTCCTCGCAATGCCGGGGACAGGATGGGAATGGCCGGGCCCACAGGGAAGCTCATGCTTCCGGGGCCCTGGGAGGGGGCAGGAGGGAACAGGGCTGGCGTGCCTGCTGTGCCCCAGGTACCGTGCCGTGCCTGTTAGAGGGGAGGAGCGCTAATTAGGGAGGAAAAGTGTGGCCCTTTGGAAAAGGCACTGACTTTGAGACACACAGACCTGCATTTAGCTCCTGCTACGTGTGTGACCCTGACTTCACCTGTCCGAGCCTCAGTTTCCTTATCCATAAAACGGTGATGATGATAATGGTACCTACATCACAAATAAGAATCCAGTGACAATAAATAGAAGAAATTTAATATGATTGCCTGGGACACAGCTCAGTAAAGCGACCTGCCCTTGTGTGGACTTCGCAACAGCTTTTCAAAAACCCCAAACATCCTTCGTGGGGGGCCCCCCACCACCTAGCTGGGGCCTGGACCCTTCCTCCCCAGCCCAGGAGCGCGCTTGAAGCGCTTTTGCCACATTCTGTACCAGCCGTGGGCCTGCCTCTTCCTGGCACCTGCTTCCGTACCCGAGGCTCCTGGGCAGGGTCCCGCCAGCCTGGTGGCACGGGAGGGACATGGGCCTTGGACTGAGCCAGAACGGGGTCAGAATCCTAACTCAGCCAAGTTCTAGTTGTGGGGCCCGGGCAAGCAGTTCATCCCTCTGGGCCTTCATTTCCTCATCTGCAAAATATGAACAATGAGACTCCTTCCTCGTAAGGATGCTGTTGTAATTAACAAAGAGCGTGCCCTAAAGAAGCTAGCACAGAGCCTGGCACACAGTAGGTGCTCATTAAATGATTCTCTATCGTGGATATTTCAAGACAGCAGTTGAGGGGCCACGCTGTCTTAGTCCATGCCCCAGCATGCCATGCACCAGCTGTGAGAGCCTGACCAAGTTACAACCTCCCTGCACCTCAGTTTCCATATCTGTGAAATGGGTATCATAGTAGTACATGCATCATTAGAATTAGACAAGTTAAGACATATAAAGTATTTATTTATTAAAAAAATATTTGTATTGATTTCAGAGAGGAAGGGAGAGGGAGAGAGAGATAGAAACATCAATGATGACAGAGAATCATTGATCGACTGCCTCCTGCACGCCCCCAACTGGGATCGAGCCCACAACCTGGGCATGTGCTCTGACCAGGAATCCAACCATGAGCTCCTGGTTCATAGGTTGATGCTCAACCACTGAGCCACACTGGCTGGGCTGTGAAGTGTTTAGAACAGAACCTGGAACCAAGGAGGAGCTCAGTCAGTGTTAGCTGCTATTATTCTCTTCGGAGGTTCAGGAGCGATTTGTGAAAAGGACTCTTCCCTCCCCTCCCCTGTACTCACCCCACCATTCCTGGGTCTGGGAGCAGGTCTCCCCATGACACTTTACCTGGGGCTTGGGGCTGTAGCAAGGTGAGCTCACACCTGCATCTTTTGACCTGGCTGGGGACCCCAGCAGCACCCGGGGGCTTCTCCCGCCATGTGATTCTGTCCCTTTGTTAATCATGAAACCGCCACTCTGTCCACAGCCCAGCCATCTTTACACTTCCTGAAAGAAATTCCATGTGCCTGAGCTGAGGGGGCCCAGAGACCATCTGGTCCTCTTCTCCTGCTACAGATAGGGAAACTGAGGCTCAAGAGGGGAAGGGTGGTTCCCCACGCCACACAGCGAGTGGATGCTCAGGTTCCAACGTGAACCCAGGTCTTCTGGCTCCTAGTCCAGTGCTCTTTCTCTACCCCGGGCTGCCTCGGGCGGCCTGGCCATAACTAATGCCCAGTCCCACGGATGAACATATGGAGGCCCGGGGATGTGAGGGGACTGGCCCACAGTCCCACAGCCAATGGAGGGGCCCGGATTCAAACCCAGGCCTGGGAGCACCAGGATCTGAGCAAGCTCCAGGCCACGTCCAGCAGGGTCAGTCTTCGACCTCATTACAGTGCTCCAGAAGGAAGAGCCTGGACGGACCAGGGATGAGTGGCCCCATTTTACAGATGAGGAAACCGAGCCCCAGAGAGTGGAGTCACTTACCCGAGGCCACACAGTGAGTCAAGGACTCTGGGACCAGTGCTCTCGCTCCTTACGCTGCCCCGATACCTGCGTTTAATGTCCCTGCACTGAGGAACTCAAAGTCCCTACGAGCTTGCCTCCAGTTAAAGGGACATCCACTGAGCACCTACGTGGCTCAAATTCCCCACGGTGTCTGCGCTGTTTTCCCGGCGGCAGTGAGCGCCTGCTCCGTGCGGGGTCCTACCCTCGGTACCTTACAGACATTACCTTTATCTTCCTGATAGCCATGGCACCTAGATTATTGTCCCTATTTTCTAGACGCGGAAACAGGCTCCCAGGAGATAGGTGACTCCAGATCACACAGTTGTCTGCCAGGTCGAGGGCAGACTGTCCCCCTCCCCCTCCCCCTCCCCCCTACTCAGAGGCCTGTGCAGGCTCCCAGCCGGAGAGCCCCCTCTGTTCAAGCTGTCCATGTCCTGAGCCATAACGCGGGAGGAATGAAGACATATTTTTCAGGTCTCCTTCCCCGGAAACCAGCTGGGGAGGGTCCCGGCGAGGCTGACATTTACGTCCTGTCTTTAATCACTTGAGCCGACGTGCTCCAAACAAGGTCTGCAGACACGTTTTAATGAGGGCCCCGCCGCCTCGCCGGTGACGCCCGCGCCCTCGGGGAGAGCTGCCCTGAGACTGGAGCCCACAGACGGGCTCGCGTGGCGCCGCTGCGAGCCCATGGAGGGAGAAGGGGACGTTTGTCCCAGGATGGGCACAGGGCTTATCAGCTTTTTTGTCTCTTGTAGCTCATGGAACCACCCTCACAGCCACCGACAGCTTCATTTCGTAGGTGAGGATGCTAACATTGCTGGGGGCTCCCTGTGCGTCAGGCGTGGCATGTGGTTCTTTTCAGTAACCAGTCTCGCTTGTGGTCCTACTATGCCCCAGACGGGCGCTTTACAGACACCCCTCATTTAGTGCTCATACCAATATTGGCCAATTTCGCTTCATTTCACAGCCGAGGAAACAGCAATTCAGAGTGGAGGCGACTCCATTGTCAATGTCACCCAGGTCCAATGGGGCAAAGCTGGATGTGAACCTGGTAAGAACCTGATGAGGGCTCTTGTGAGAAGCCAATGAGGGATCACGCACCAAGCGTCGGGCACCGGGCCTGGCGCAGAGTAGGTGTTCTGTATACCATACTTGGCTTCTTCTGCCCTCTTTCTGCTGCTGGCTTGTTCACATTCTCCCTGCTCCCCAAATGCTGTAAGAGCTCATCGGGACAAATACATGACGAAATGGTACAGAGAAGGACCTGTGAAAGGCAACAGGAAACGAGGTGGGGAGGCAGGAAGTGAGGAGGGAGGCTGCCAAGCAAATCTGTGCCATGCAGACCTGCACGCTAGGGGCGTCTCTGCAGGTTCTGGGCCTCAGTTCTCTATTGCATCTTCAGGCTCCTGCCTCTGAATGGGGCGACGACGCATGTGTGTGTGTGTGTGTGTGTGTGCGTGTGTGTGTATGTGTGTGTGTGGGGGGGGCTGGGGGTGTGTGTGTCATGAGGATTAAATGCATGAATGTCTGCATGCCTGGCACATTCTTGATCTCAGCTGAGTTTCTCTCTGCCTTTGTTTCCCTTGGAAATGCCAAACCTTCCCGTGGAAATTTTCCCAAGGGCCCAGGGAACATGATTGCATTCCCTCTTTCCAGGCAGCACATAATTTTGACATTCCTTCCGTCTTGGCTTCCTCCCTTCCATTCAACAACTATTTACTGAGCATATATTATGTATATCCATCACTAGACCCTGCACTCTCCAGAATGAGAAACATTCATCAATCAATTAATTAACTAACATCCATGTTTTCATTCATTTACTTGGTAAACATGAATCTTTTGGGTTCTCCGGGCCACGGAATGCTCATTTTTGGCCTCCTTAGCTCCCCGCTGGGCCATCGCTATATTCTGTGGCGGTGGGGGATGCTGGATACGTGAGGTGTGATGGGGGACTTGGCCCTGGCTTCCTCTCTGGTCAGTGACCGTGTAATCACTCCTCCCCCTTGTCCTGTGGGTGTCAGGAGTTCTCCTAGGTTCCTCATCAGTAGGCGTGGGGCAGGCCTGAGAACCTGTTTCTGTCACAGGTGAGTCTCATGTAGCTGACGCGTTAAAGCCCCTCCTTCTGTAGGGAAGTCTGAGGCTCAGAGAGGGGTAGCGCCTTCTCTGAGGTCACACAGGAAGCCAGGTTCCAAGGCCAGCCTAGAACCGGGAGCTCTTGACATCCCACCCAGGGTGTTTGCTGCTCTGCCAGGTCCCCTCACTGCTGGGGGTGTCCCTCCCTGGGTGGGCCCTGCCGGGTTTCTTGAACTAACACCCCCTCTCCTCCTGCATCTGGTCCACAGGGCTGTCTGTGAGCATGCCTCCTGGCGACGTGCGAAAATAAACACGGCTCGCAGCTTGCTGAGAAAGGGCGTGTGTTTGTGTGTGTGCTGGGTAGGGGGTGGTTTAAGGCAGGGCACCTGGTGTTCCATTGTCAGCAGGAGGCCAGAAAGGGGGGGACATGGAGGAGAAACGGGGGTGGGACCTGTGGTGCTCAGAGCTCGGGGTGCTCAGCGTTGGGGAAATAGGCCCCTTCCCCTCGCCCTTTCCTCTGTCTGCTGCGAACGCCTTCACCGTCACCATCAGAAGGTAACCCCAATGGCCACAACGGCAGCAGAAGCAGTGGAGGGTAATCGCCGCGTGCTCGCCCTCACCAGCCCGGTGCTACCACCGCCCACAGATGGGAGAATTCAAGTCCATACACACCAACTCACTGAACCCGTGCTCCTGACCCCAGCCACTTAAGTGCGGTCCGGCTCAGCAGCACCAACTCCCCCCGCTCCCCCCAGCTTGTTAGAAAAGCAACTTCTCAGCCCCCACTCTCCCCCCACCCCCAAATTAGAACATGCATTTACAAAGACCCGAGGTGGTTTTGAACACATTTAAGTTTGAGAAGCCCTGACCATCATAGCACCCCAATTCCAATAACAGCCCACCAGGGATAGCTATAGCTAATACTGGCGGCAACCTGTCTGTCTACTGGGGGCTTTGCACATAAAAGCCCACTGAATCCTCATCAACTTTCTGGGGGTAGGATTTTCACCCCCATGTTACAGATGAGGAAACTGTGACCCAGAGAGGTTAAGTAATTAGCCTGAGGACACACAGCCTGTAAGTGGCAGAGGTGGGATTTGAATAGAGCTTCTCTGAGACCACCGTCCTCCTCGTTACGGGGCTCCCAGCCTTTCCTCCCTCCCTGCATTGTTCATCTTGCGTAGCTCTCAACAGAGAGGAAGTCTATTTCCCCTTTTTCCCTCGACCCGATGCAGCCAATGGACTCCTGAGGGCAGACACTGGGCCACCCTTAGTCACAGCGTTTCTGTCCATTAGCACAGCCCTCTCCCTTGGGGGCTGGGGTGGGGGTGGAGGGACACAGAGGACCACCTGTGCCAGCATCACCTGGGATATTTGGGAAAAGTGCAGATTCCTGGGCTCCTCCAGGTCCTAGGACACGAGAGCCTCTGGGTTGGGGTCTGGACTCCAATAATTTCCAGGGATTTTCGTTGCCCGCGAACATGGGAAGCCAGGTGCCAGGGGTTGCATTGCCCATTTTACAGTCAAGGGCAACGAGGCCCCGAGAGTTTTTCTGTTCCGGCCCCACGGCTGGAAGCTGGCTGACTGGCACGCTGGCTTGGGCGCCAGGCGGTCCTGGGTTCAGGGTCCTGCCCCGCTCCTTCGGAGCCCAGAGCCATACCTGGGTTTGCAGCAGGTTGGCAAATGCAGCCCACAGACCGGGGCGCAGCTTGCTAGCTAAGAATGGCTTTTACATTTTTAAAAGGTTGGGGGGAAATCAGGAGAAAAACATCTCGTGACGCAGGAACATTATGTAAAATCCAAATTCCAGTCTCGATAAAAGTTTATTGGAACGTGGCCACGCTCGTTTATTCACACACGGTCTGCGGCTGTTCTCTCGCTGCAGAAGGAGAGGTGAGCAGTCACAGCAGGGACTGGATGGCCCACAGATAGAGCCGAAGAGAGTTCCCATCTGGCTAATTACAGGAGAGGTTTGGCAACCCCTGGCCCAGAGCAGTGAGTCTCCAGCTGTCGCTGCATCGAAATCACCCGGAGGGCTTGTTAAAACGCAGACTGCAGGGCCCCGGCTTCAGATTTTGCGATTCAGTTCGTCTGTCGTGGGGGCCGAGAACCTGCATTTCCGACAAGCTCCCAGGTGGTGCTGATGCCCGAACCACACCTTGGGGACCCTGGTTTAGAGGAACTTGGGTCTTCAAAGCTGACACGCCACCCCACCCTGGAAGCTCACAGCCCACCCAGGGAGCAGAATGGGCTTGGGGGGAAGAGAGGGAGGACGCAGGAGCTCTCACCACCCACCCACCCCTCTCCCAGGCTGTCCTTCTCCTGGAGTCGGCTCCCCCTGGTGGCAGCAAGCCTGGACCGCGCCTGGCAGTTCGGCTTTGATTGCCCAGCCCTCCATGTGGAAACACATTTCAAAGCCTTCAAAGTTTGCACATCCTTTCTCCTAGGGCGTCCACTTGGGGGGAATTGAATCCAACAGAAGAACCTGGAGCGGAGGTGGAGAAGCTGGGATGGGGGCTCTGTAGGCAGGAGGTGGCAGACATTCAGTAGGGCCAGACCACGCTGCTCTGAGAACTGTTCCCGCCCAGAGGGCTCGGCCCCTGCAGTCTGGGGAACAGCGCACAGAGCTTAACACCGGGTTACATAGGCCTGGATCTGAATCCTAGATCTTCTGTGTAACACGGGCAAAGTAACATCCCCTCCCTGAGCCTCAGTATTCTTATCTGTAGGATGGGAACAATAAGATTAGAACAGATATTTTTTCCATTGATTTTTAGGGAGAGTGTTAGAGAGAGGGAAAGACAGAGAGAAACATCGATGTGAGAGAAACACATTGATTGGTTGCCTCCTGCACGAGCCCTGACCAGGAGGAGCCTGCAACCAAGGTATGTGCCCTTGACCAGAATTGAACCCAGGACCCTTTTGGTCCACAGGCCGCTGCTCTATCCACTGAGCCAAACCAACTAGGGCAACAGTGGTTCTTAAAGAGTCCCACAACCCCGCTCCCCTCCCAGCAGCAGCAGCAGCAGCAGCAGCAGCAGCAGCAGCAGCTGGGAACTCTTTGGAAATGCAAATTCCAACAGCCCTTCAGGTGGTGGTGGGGCTCGCTAAGTCTGAGAACCACTGGATTAGGGTACCTTCTCCTTGTGACTGTTCCTAGGGAGAATAGTTGCCAGACATTTGGCTGAATAATCCTGAGCTGCTGTTACTGTCACAGGCCGGCTGCTTCTTGGCCTCAGCTGATTGGGCCAGGAGTAGCCTTGCTCCAAAGAGGACCAATCATATCCCCTCTTCTGGGATCTGGAAAATGGATGCCACTTCCATGAGGGTAGGGGCTAACTAACCCAGTGGTCAAGGATGTCGTTGGAGAGGAAAGCAACCCATTTTCCCCACTTGCCCTAACAGTGACAGGGCCAATCTGTAGAGAGAGACTCAGGGCCCCGAGGCTCAGCGGGAGACATGGCATCCCTGGCCTGTGGACATCGTGTCTGGATCCCATGTCCACTGAGGCATTTGTTCTAATTGGAGGGCTGGGCTTGTGCCAGTCTGGGGAGCTACTGGGAGGGGGAGCACTGGGGATAATCAAAAGGGAAAGAGTCTTGGCTCCAAGGTCAGTTAAGACTCTGGAGGAGGACCCCTTGACCCCTTGGGTGGGGATGTGTGACATTTTAAGCAGAAAACCCTTTGGAGGCTGGCCTAGACATGCTGCCTTGAAGGAGGTCCCAGGTCATCCGTAGGCAGACCTGACCTTGAATCTCAGCCAGGCTGTGGGATTGAGGACACTCTCTTCGTCCCTCCAATCCTCAGTTTTCTCCTCTGTAAACTGGGCATGATGCACCATGTCTCCAAGGATGAGTGTGAGGATTAATGAGAGAATGAGGAAAGTGTCTAGCTCAGTGCTGAGAGCATAGTAGGTGCTCAACAGATGGTGTTCCCTCCCCATCTCCCACGGTGTGGCTGTCACAGAGCTGAACACAGAGCCTGGCCCTCCAATCACCTCCAACTAGAAAGAGTTTCTGTTGTCAGAGGTCGTTCGTTCATTCATTCATTCATTCATTCAACTAGCATTCAAGCAGCATTTCTCAGCACCTACTATGTGCCAGGTGCTGGGACACAGAATTGAATTAGACCACTGGCCCTTGGTCATGAAGAGTTTATTTACTCATTCACTCAGCAACATCCATGGAGACTGACTGTGTGAGGGTAGTGCTGGGGGTACAGTGAGTATTGCTGGTGGGTGAGAGGGTGGGGTGGGGGATGAATCAGCCCCACAGGTCACACCTCTGGGTTCGGGAAGAGCAGGAACCCGGAGAAGACGCTGTTGGCACCTTCGATGCCCAGCAGGGAGTTCCTGTCTGTGGCCTGCAGGAAGACGCTCTCCCCCTGCTCCAGCTTGAGGACGATGCCCCCGGTGGTGACCTGGAAGGTGCTCTGGACATAGTCACAGAAGGTGACCACCTTCTCCATGCGCTCCCTGCCGCGCATGAGGTTCACGCACAGGTTCCCGCGTGAACTGGCGTGGTAGGTGAAGTAGTAGAGGCCCGGCACCTTGCAGGTGAACCTGCCGATGCGAGATTCATAGTTGTTGTTCACGTTGATGATCACGTGGTCAAAGCGGATCATCTGGTCCTTCCGCAGGGGTGTGTTGATCTTCCGTAAGGCGGAGAAGGCGACTTTCTGTGTAGCCTTGTAGTCTCCCGATTCGCCTTTGGGGCCACGGGGTCCAGGGGGCCCTGGGGTGCCTTTGGGGCCCACGGGGCCCTTGGGGCCGACTTTTCCTGGCTTCCCGGGAGTCCCCGGGTCCCCCTTCTCTCCAAACTCGCCGTGGTCTCCAGCGAGGCCTGGCAGCCCTGGAAAAGCAGAGAGAAGAGAAATGAGGCGGAGATCGCCGAGAACCAGGGACAGGAGCCCTGGACGGAGAGGCAGGGAGCCTGGCCGAGTGACCTTGGACCGCGCCCTGCTCCTCTCCGGCCTTAGCCTCCCCTCTGTGAAAGGAGGGGGTTGGGCAGAGCGCCTCCAAGTCCCTTTCCAGCCCGGCTTTCCGAGTCTGTGATGTGCTTGGACTGACACATGGGGGGGGGGGGGCAGCACGCTCCCTAAGGAGAGCACAGGCCGGCCCTCCTCACTCGCTCGCCCAGCACCCTGGTTCCAGCGTAAGCCTGGAGGCTGGTAATGAATTAGCGGCACACAGTCAGCCCGCTGTGTTCCCTCCCCCACGGCTGACACCCCTCAGCAATCACGCGGTCTTTCTTGCGGAACTTGGGCATGGGCCTTAGAGTCCTCCCACTCCGCCACGCCAAGCAGCCACGGCCCTTGGTTCGGCACAACACAAGATAAAACCTCTTTCCCTATAGAGTGGCAGTGCCGAGTGGCTGTGAACGTGGATTCGGGGCAGACAGATGGGCTGCTCCCGTCACATCTGCCATATTAGTTGTGTCGCCTCGAGTGAGTCCGATTCTTCGAATCTCAGCTTCCTCATCTGTGAAACGGGGAGGCTGAGATTCTGTGGCCTTGTGAGGATAAATGAGACTATTTGGGGAGAGGGGTTGGCTATGGGTCAATGAACGAATGAACTAGACTTCACGGGGGAGGGGGGCGGGGTGTCTTTATGGCAGGAAGTCTCCTTTGAACCCTGTGACAACCCCACTGAAATGCCCTTGTCCACATTTTACAGGGAAGGAAACAGCACTCAGGGAGGCGACCCCACTTCCCCTGGAGGTAACCAGGGCTGTGTGCCTGCGGTGGTGCCCTCTCGGCCTGGATCTAGTGGTCAGAGATCCCTGGTCTGGTCGCAGCCTCAACGTTTGCGGGGCCCCTTCGTAAAATGGGGATCAGAATTCCCTCCTTGCAAGTGATTGCGAGGGCTCAGCCAGCGGGTGGGCATCAAGTGCTTCTAGAACCTCTAAGGCGGACGGGCCAGGAGGTGGGGCCTCGATCAGTGACCCCAGTGTGTCCTCAAAGTAGACAGCACCTTTCTCTCCCTTTGTCCCTGGGGTCCCCGGGTTCCCGTCAGAGCCCGGTGTCCCGGGAATGCCCGGGATGCCAGGGATGGCCCCGGATCCGCTGCAGTCCCTCTGGGCCTGGGAGACATCAAGAGGACCCAGCAGCAGCAGCAGCAGCGCCAGGAGGCCGCCCCTCGGCGTCTTCATCACCACAGTCTTCGCCGCTTCCTGCGGGGGGACAAGAAGATGGGGTAGGTTACTAACTACTGTGCTGACGCCTCGCGTTAATTAATTAATTAATTAACTAATTAATTATTAACTAATTAATTAATTAATTCGTTGGCTGGCTCGTTGCTTCGTTCAGTCGTGCATGTGTTCTCTGAGTGGGTCCTGCTCGCGGTGCTGGGGACACCGTGGTGCACAGGACGGATGTGGCCCCTGCCTTCATGGAGGTCAACATGCAGGTGAACAGAAATAGTTAGGGACGGGCGACGGGCGCTCTGACAGCAGGGACAGCGCCCGCCCGGAGGGAGAGGGACTGTGCTGGGTGGGAAAGGGCAGGTTTGGGGAGGGGAGGCCTCCCACCAGGAAAACGTTGTAGACGGGGGAAGCGGGGGGAAGCGTCTCTGAGAAGTGAAGTTTAGGCTGGGACCTGAAGGGTCAGAAAGGACCGCATGTTCCGGGGAAAGGACGGTGGAGGCAGAGGCCAGAGGCAGAATAGAGCCTGGAAGGGGGAGGACCAGCAGGGGGAGAGCGGCCAGCAGAGAGGGGGTGGTCGGAGTGACCGGGGGCCAGGGCCTGGCGGCTGTGGTGTGTGGATTTTATTCTTTTTAAATATATATACATATATATATTTATTATTGGTTTTAGAAAGGAAGGGAGGGTGAATCGGGAGACTACAAGGCTACACAGAAAGTCGCCTTCTCCGCCTCACGGAAGATCAACACACCCCTGCGGAAGGACCAGATGATCCGCTTTGACCACGTGATCACCAACGTCAACAACAACTATATATATATATATATATATATTATTGATTTTAGAAAGGAAGGGAGAGGGAGAGAGAAACATCAATGATGAGAGAGAATCATTGATCGGCTGCTTCCTGCACACCCCCCACTGGGGATTGAGACCGCAAACCGGGAATGTGCCCTGGCCAGGAATCGAACCATGAGCACCTGGTTCACAGGTGGATGCTCAACCCCTGAGCCATGTCAGTGGCTGGATTTTAGTCTAAGTGCTCTCACTCATCGGAGCCTCTGCGTTCAGGGTGCCGGAGCTGCCTGCACAGCGAGCCACTTCCCATCCTCATCACAGCCCGACCAGGAAGCAGCTATTACTTCTCACAGGGGAGGACCGGGCCGAAGCTCAGGGTAGCCAAGTCACTTGTTTGAGGTCACATAGGAAGGACTGCAGCCAGGACTCGAACCCAGGCCTGCCCGGCACTAACGCCAGTGTCCCTGCCAGCATACCAGCCCGTCTCTTCTGGTGGCTATTCCTGGTTGTGGGCCCTGGTGACAGGGTGGTGCTGGCCCCTCGCCACCCCAGAGAACTAGAAGCAGTGCCTCATGGCACGAGTCCTCAGCATGGAAGCCGCCGTAAGCTCCATCCCGTCCAACCCTTAGCTTCAGTTAATTAAGCTGACATTCACTAACACAAATTTGATCACTTTTAAAGTGAACATTTTGGTGGCATTTAGCATCTTCACAATGTTGTGCAACCACCACCTCTCTCTAGTTCCAACACATTCTCATCAGCCCCCAAACACTCTGTACTCATTAAGCAGCTACTCCCAGGCCTACTTCCCCCTCAGCCCCCGACAAGCACCAATCTGCTTTCTGACTATGGCTAACGGTTCCTCAAAATTCCTCAACACAGAATTACTGTAAGACTCCAGGCAGTAATTCCAGTAATTCCATTGCTAGGGAGAACTAAAAAAGAATTAAAAACAGGGTATTCGAACAAAACCTTGTACGTGAATGTTCGTTGCAACACTATTCACAATAGCCAAAAGGAGGAAACTTCCCATATGCCCGCCAGGAGCCTGGATAGTCAGGAACTCTGGATAGTTCATGTAAACGGAATGACACAATACTCGACCTTTTGTGTCTGGCTAATTTCACTCAGCATCATGTTTTTAAGGCTCATCTATGTTGTAGTACATATCAGTACTCTATCCCTTTATGGCTGAATAATACTCCACTGTATGGACATATTACAATTTATTTACCCATTCATTACTGACGGGCAATTTACAAGCCTTGTTCAGACTTGTTGCTGCTGTTGTCCGATCCTCATAGCACTCTGGGAAAGTGGGTTGTGATCATTTTCCCATCCTGCAGATGAGGAAACTGAGGCTCCAACATTAGACAGCAACCTGCCCACACTTATCTGGGAGTTGATTAAGGGCGGCGCTGCGGCCAAACTCCTTCCATCTCTGCCTCACGCTGGCTGGGCCAGCCCAGAATTTGGCACGTGGAGGCTTTGCTGGGATCAGAAAATTAGCCTCACCCCCTTAGTCTGGTTCTAATCAATCCATTGCCCAAACTCCTGCCTATGCCAGACTCTGCCGGGAGGCTGCACGGGGGCTGTGACCGGGACCCAGGGACCGGCGTGGGCTCTGCCCTGCTCAGAACAGAGGGCGATTCAGGGCATCTGCTTATTTTTAATTTTTGAATGAGCATCAGTTCCCTCTCTTGCTGGAGGTTTAACAAAATGGTAGTTTGACAACTTGAACAATCCATGCGTTAGGCACTTAGCAGGCACCAGGCTGTGTGCCAGACCTTTATGTGCCGTTATTGCATTGAATTTGGTTCTTACAACGGCCTCTTGAGAAAGCATCCCTGATTCCTCATTTTACAGATGAGGAAACTGAGCGCGGAGAGAGCGAGAACCTCGATCAAGGTTACAGTGCCCCCCCCCTCCCCCCCCCCCCCCCCCCCCCCCGTGGTTGGGATTTAAACCTGCGCCCATTGGACCTTAACACTCACAGGTGTTACATCAAGAGGCTGCGGTACCTGGTGGTGAAAGCCTGGGCTTTGGAGCCTGACGGCCGGCAGGAGGAGCTAATGCACGGGCTGCACGGAGAGCCGTGCTGGGCCCGACTGGTGCCCCCTGAAGGACGCTCTTATTATTGCTGTTACTGTTGCTGCGAGGCGGCAAACATCCCAGGTCCACATCAGGCCTCCACCAGGTCTTAGCTCAGGGCCGCAGGCAGGCCCTTCTCTCTGGCCAGTTTCTCCTACAAATGGGGCTAATGCTAACCTCTAGCTCACAGGGTTGGTGGGAGGGCAGGTGAGTTAGGGCTCACGGCAGAGTCTGGCATGTTGGAAATGCTCACTGCATATTAGCTATTTTTAAAACGATCACCATCATCTAAGAGTCCCCCAGTTTGGGGACATGAGGGGAGATGGCTGGAAAAGTAGAAGAGGATCGGTCCCTTTGAGGGGTTGGGCTCAGAGAGAGGGGGTTGGGGGTGGGGGAGCAGGTCCTGACCTTTGATGAGACTCAGGTTTCTTGGGGAAGTGGGAGGTGGGTTGGGGGAGTGGGGAGATCAGAGTTCTGGCTCATTTAAGTCTCAGACCTGGATGTAGACGTAAAACTCATCTGGTCTGACCACCTCCTGCCTTCACCGGTCATCACCGCCATCCGCCTTGCCCCTTACTCTTGTTTTTTTTTCCTGCATCGCTGACCCTTCCATCTCCTTCCAGCCCCAACAGCACCTTGATCCCTGACTTGGAGTCAGGCCAACTTGACCTTGAACCCTTCCCCCTTCTGCTGCTACCTCCCTGCATGACCTCACACAAGAGCCCGAACCTCTTTGGCAAAGTTCATTTCTACCTGACAGGGCTGCCAGAGGATTTCATGAGATGGAACCTATAAAATAAGAAGGCCCCTGGTGTGGGGCCTGATCCCACCCCCTCCTTTACAAACGCCGAGCTCACTCAGTGCTAACTCACAACTAACCACCGCTCACCGGTGAGTGCCATGATTTCTTTAGAAGATCATGCTGAGCATGGAAATAAGAGGAGGCAGGTGTTGGGGATGCTGGGCTGGGTGGAGGGGGACCTGGGTCCTGACATCCGTCTGCCTCTGACCTCTTGACCCAGGTAGTATGCTAAACACTGGCTGACCTTGACCTCCGTTAGGGCACATAAGACCCCTGAGAGGTTCTGATAGTCCCAGAGAGGGTCTCAGCTGAGAGGTACACGACTTGCCCCAGATCACCAGCGCTTCAGAGGCAGAAGCAGGACTCACCTTATGCTGGAGGCTCCCATTTGAGGCCGCCTCCCCATCACCTGGGCCCTAGGCAGCTCAGGTCTCCAAGCTCACCTCCAGAGAGATTCATCCCCGAGGTCTGGGCCCAGGCAGGAATCCGCAGCGTTAAGCATGCCAGGGGGGGTCCCAGGCAGAGGATGCAAGGTCTGCACTTGGAGAATCACCACCCGCCACCCCATTGGTCCAGCCGGCCAGTCCCCCAGGCACCACGCCCCATCCTCACCTGGGAACCTGGCGTCCTGTGAGGCCGCTTGCGATGCCGTTTGGCTGGGCAGCAGTGGGACCAGGAGCCGGGAGCCTGATGCTCTCAGTCCAAAGCGGAAGTTCCATTCCCCAGAGAAGGGCAGGGCTTTCCCCTGGTGGCCCCCTCCCCCGGGCCCAGCAGCCCGGCCCCCCTCCTGTCACCCCACTCTCACCAGGTCCTGCTGCCTTCAGGCAGTTTCAGGTCCTGTTTCTGCAATCGGCAGGGCCTTCCTGTAAACGGGAGGACAGTGGTCAGTTCGGTTTCGCCTGCTCAGCAGCTGTGGGGAGAACGGGCTGTTCTGGGGAATGTCCACAGCGGGTGGCTCGGGGCCAGGGCCCCTGACCTCAGGGTCTTCTACGGGAACAGGGATGTTCCTCAATGAAGTGCAAACATGGCCGGCCTGGTGCCTGGGTGCTGGGGTTGGAGGCAGAAACCTTGATTCCTAACCTGGCTCTGCCACTTAGCAGCTAAACGCTCTCAGCCAGGGGAGCCCAAGGGAGTCCCATTTCCTGTTACATGATGGGACCATAATTGCACCTGCTCCAGGGACTGCACAGGGTGGGGGGCGGGGCTCAGATGGGACACCGGGGGAGAAAGGGAGGGTGAGCTGTCAAGTGCAGACCGCCTGTGAATTGTTAGTATCACACCACGTCCCAGGCGTCTCCTTTCTGGGATCCTCTCTTCTGCTTTCTTCCCATTCTGCACCCCAGCTCTTTCCCTGTTTTCAGAAAATAATCTAATCATGAAAAATGAATTTTAAATGTGGTCATTATTTATTGATACCCCTCCCTCTGCTTCCAGCGGGGCGTGAAGCTGAGGGCAATTATAGGCACAGGCAGGGGCCTGTTGCTTGTTTTTGTTTTTTTTTTAAAAAAATATATTTTATTGATTTTAGAGAGGAAGGGAGAGGGAGAGAGAGATAGAAACATCAATGATGAGAGAGGATCATTGATCGGCTGCCTCCTGCACGCCCCCTACTGGGGATCGAGCCTGCAACCCGGGCATGCGCCCTTGACTGGAATGGAACCTGGGACCCTTCAGTCCGTAGGCTGACGTTCTATCCACTGAGCCAAACCGGCCAGGGCAGGCCTGTTGCTTGTTGATCCGGGAATCACACCACGTTCCAGCTGGAGAGGGTCTTGGAGGTCACCCAGCCCATCCCCTCGTCCTAACTATGGGGACACTGAGGCCTGGGTGGGAGACACTGGTCGTGAGCCGGCAGGTGCCCTGCACTGGGAGACAGAGCCGCAAGCAGCCCAGCCTGGTCCCTGCCCCCAGGGCGCACCTCTTCCACTGGGGAGACGGGTATGAACCTCCAAGGACACGGCACAGGGTTCTTGCTCCTGTGTGACTGCGGAGCCCAGACCTTGTGTACGTGGTAGGTGCGGGACTCCAAGCGGGGCACCTGACACCAGCCAGCGGCCCTTTCTGAGGCTGCGTCTCAGGCCATGGGACGCCGCTCAGGGACGGTTGCCCAGCAGGCACAGCAGCTGGTGCAGGTCAGGGGGCCCTTGCTGACACCTGTGCTTGGAGATAGAAAGGTGTTGGGCTTGTGGATGCTGCTCGATGGCAATGGTTACGGCGGTGGGTGTCAGGGAAAGAGCAGCTTGATAAAACCAAAGGGTCTCAGGGCTCAGCCAACTATAGACCCAAAGGGGCCCAGGCCTGGGTGTGGAGGAGACCCAGGCCTTGGTGGATTCTGGGCAGGGAGAGGGGGTTCGCAGGTTGCAGGTCCAGGGGTCCGTCTGAGGGTTCCTGAGGCCACTTGGTGGCTGATGGCAATGGGAGAAGATGAACTTAAACCCGAAGGGTCGTGGGATCGATTCCCAGTCAAGGGCATGTATCTCAATAGCAGGTTTGATCACTGGCCCCGGCCTGGGCTGGTTCAGGAAGCAGTGGGAAAAAAAA
Source organism: Cnephaeus nilssonii (assembly GCF_951640355.1). Taxonomy (NCBI): domain Eukaryota; kingdom Metazoa; phylum Chordata; class Mammalia; order Chiroptera; family Vespertilionidae; genus Cnephaeus; species Cnephaeus nilssonii. Next base: position 90,058,879 of record NC_137078.1, read on the forward strand.
AAATCACTGGGTGATGCCCCAGCTGGTGTTGCTCAGTGGATAGAGCGTCAGCCTGCAGACTGAAGGGTCCCGGGTTTGATTCCAGTCGAGGGCACATGCAGGGTTGTGGGCTCGATCCCCAGGAGGGGGCATGCAGGAGGCAGCCCATCCATGATTCTCTCTCATCATTGATGTTTCTATCTCTCTCTCCCTCTCCTTTCCTCTCTGAAACCAATAAAAATATATTTAAAAAAAAATAATTGGGTGAGGATTTTTTAAAAAAAAGAAGCAGCAGCAGGGAGGAGGTAAAGGCACGGCTCTGGAGTCAGCCTCTCCTGAGTCTGAATCCCAGCTTTGCCCTTTTCTGGTTATGTGGCCTCGGGCACGTTTACTGATCTCCGTTTTCCCGTCTGTGTGCTGGGGGCATGGGCACCTACCTCATGGGGTGGATGTGGGGGCAGTGAGGTGACCCTGCATATCGGGGGCCCAGCCGAGTGCCCAGCCCTTGGTGTGCACAATGCGAACCTGGGGAAAGCATGATTTATACGAGAAGATAGAATTCTCGGAGCCCGGGGACGGAGGAGCCATGCCTGGATTCGGGGGAGGCCTAGACCAGGGATCAGGAGCAAGAGGGTCTCTGGGCCTTGGCCCCGGAGTGGGAACCAGCTGGTCTCTGTGCCGCTGGAATTGCTGGCTTGGTGTGGGAGACTCCTTACAGTTTGGGGTGTCTCCTTCTGGATCCTGTCCCACCCCCATACCCTCCTTTCCTGCGTCCCGTAAAGACCCTCCCCTGGTCCCTCTCAGCCCAGCAGACAAGCTGGCACTTTCAAAGGCCCGTCACTTCTGACAAAAAGAGCAGCAGGGAGACAATTATGGAAATTGAAATGGCACGAAATGGTCGTTTCCAAAGTCCGGGTTTCTGGTCTGACACCGTGGCCTACACAAATGGCACATTGATTTTTTTAAACAAGAGAGAAATGAGAGGAAAGATGTATCACGGGGGGCATCGCCAGTGGACTTCTAAGTGCTGATGGAGGGAGCTGTGGCCGGAGCGGCCCTGTGACCCTGTGACCTGGCTGTGTCCCTGCCGGAGGCACCCTGACTCGGTGAGCCAGGCTGGGCTCTCGGCCCTGGTCTCTGTTCCCGCTCTGTGTGTGTGTCTTTCCTGTCCCTCCTTCCTGTCTCACACAGTTTTCCTGCCCCTACTATGTGCAGGCGTGTGACCAAGCAGCCCTGCCTCAAGGATGCTTCCCGTTCAGTTGGGAGGCAGATCTTTAAGTGAATAAGCGCACAAAAGCCGGTTGGTGGACTGCGTGTATTGGCCTCACCTGGCAAATGCCCACTCACCCACAGCTCTGTCGTCCCTGAACCTTTATAAAAAAAGCCTTGGGTCCTGAAATCTGTTGTTGTTTTTGGGTGTGGTTTTTTGTTTTTGTTTTTCCTGTAAATAAGTCTGCAGGTAATTTTATTGCATTTCCAGGTTTGGGAACTTGGACTTTAAAGGGTCCCAAGTTTGTGGTCCAAGTGTGTGGAGGGCCCTGTGGGGACACAAAGGGGAGCATCAAAGAAGTCTTCATGGAGGAGGTGGTCATTGTGTTGACTGTTGACAGTTGAGTGTGTAGCATCTAGGTGACGGAGGATTTGTGTGAGTGGGGTGGGTGGGGGCTCCACAGGATGAAGGAATACTGCGGGAATAGGATGGAGGTAGGAAACAGCCCCTTTCAGGAACAAGAGTGGGAATGTGGATGGAGGTGGTGGTGGAGCTGGGCTCAAGCCGCTCCTGGTACAGCCCAGCCCAGCCCAGCTGGGCAGTGCCTCCATGAGCTCTGTGGGGCTCTGTGGAACCAAGCGGAGAGCCCAGCCTGGCCGGGCAGGTTGTCGCAGATCTGAGTGGATCTCACTGGTCAACCCCTTCTCATGGTCAGTGAAAGCAACGCCGCTGGCGGCCCCTGGGTCCTCCAGCAAGGATGGGGGGCTGAGCCCGGCCGCCAGGAACATCGCAGTGAAGTCCTGACAGCTCGCAGGCAGCGGTCAGGGCTCCTAGAGTCCGTCAGACATCGGAAGACAGGTTCTCGTTCTCTGACCCATTCGTGCTGACCTAGAACTTGGTTATGACTACAACTAATTTAATAGATTGGTTAGCATAATGCCTGGTGCATAGTAAGTGCTCAATAATGCTAGCTATTGCCCGGCTGGTGTGGCTCAGCGGTTGAGTGTGGACCCATGAGCCAAGAGGTCAGTGGTTGGATTCCGGTCAGGGCACATGCCCAGGTTGCGGGCTTGATCCCCAGTAGGGGGCGTGCAGGAGCCAGCCAATCATGATGTTTCTCTCTCATCGATGTTTCTCTCTCTTTCTATCCTTCTCCCTTCCTCTCTCTCTCTAAAAATCAATAAAAACATATTTTAAAAAAATAATGTTAGCTATTACGATGTTTTTATTCACTCATTTATTTACTCTCTTTCTCTTTCATTTACCCACTTATTCATTCATTCATTCATCCACCCCAATTCACTCACTAACTCAGCACCAATTCATTACACACCTGCTCTTTGTCTATGCTGGGCTTAACTGCGCCCAACCCCCTCCTGTGATTCAACTTAGGTCACATAAGTCTGGGAATTCAGACACACTCCTCCTGTTTACCTGTGTACTGGTGCCGCTCACCCAAACAAGTGCCAGCAGACGGCCCCTTGGTGACCTCTTGTAGCCTTCAACCACACTTGAGCATCTCTCTCCCAAATGGCCAAACATTGGCACCAACCTTTACTGAGCCCCAACTCAATGCCCTGGGTGAGTCTAGAGCCCACAGACAGCTATAGCTGGTGCAGTGCTGAAGATGAGGAGACCTGCTTCTTCAAGGTGGCCATGAGAAATCAGAGCCACGCGTATTTATTGATTTAATCATTTATTTGTATATCTCTCAGACTTCCAAGACTTGGGAAAAAGAATGATAGCACTGAAGGTGTTGGTAAAGTGTCAAAGGAGTGACTCCTGCAGGAACTCAGAGAAGGGAAAGAGCTCCTGGGGTGGGAGTCAGGGTGGGCTTCCTGGAGGAGGAGTCCATTAGGTGGGGAGAATGACCCGAGCAAGGACACAGCAGAGCAGCTGAGAGAGGTGGGGTAGCCTGGGGCTGGAGCCGGCCTGCGCCCCTAGTCGGGGAAGAGCAGGAAGCCAGAGAAGACACTGTCAGAGCCCGCGGTGCCCACCATGCCGTTGTAGTCGTTGACCCGCAGCCACACCTGCGCGCCCTCCTGCAGCCGCAGCAGCACGCCACCCGAGCTGACCTGCTTGCTGTTGGACATGTGGTCACAGAAGGAGGTCATCTGGACATCGTCGCGGTAGAGCTGCACGCACAGGTTGGCCGTCTGGGACGTGTGGTGGACGAAGTAGTAAAGGCCGGGGACTTTGCAGGTGAACTTGCCTGTGCTCGTGTTATAGTCCCCCTGTGGGTTAGTGATGACCGTGTTGAACTTGACCAGGCTGTTGGATGCCGGGGGCTCTGCTGTCTGCCGTGTGACGGTGAACACCGACTGGTGCTTCTGCTTGTATCTGCCCTCCTCTCCCGGCTCCCCGTTGGGGCCCATGATGCCGGGAGTCCCCGGCTGCCCAGAGGCTCCCATGGGGCCATTTTTCCCAGGAAAGCCAGGTGTGCCGGGTTCTCCCTTCTGACCCTTGGGTCCTCGTGTCCCAGGAATAGCTGGGATTCCTGGGGAGAGAGCAGGTGGGAAGTGATGGGGCAGGGGACGGGGCAAAGGGACCCTGGGGCTGTCCTCCGGGGACACACTCCCGGGGTTTGGTCTCTGAAACCTCCTTCCCCCAGATGTGCTGTCCACCAGGGAGCAGTGTGCAGGGAGTAAGGGGGGTGGCCAGAGGGGAGGGAGACCCTGTGTCAAACCCTGCCCCCCTCCCACAGACCTGCCCTGTGAACTCGGTTAAGGCACCTGTCTCTTGGCCTCAGTTTCCACATTTGTGCTGGAGCAGGTAGGACTCGCCAGCTCAGGAGGTGCCCAGGGCAAGATCTCAGAGTGTCAGAGGCCACGACTGTCAGCCCACAGACAGCACGTGGCCTCAGAGACCTTCTGTTTGGCCTGCATGACGTTTTTTTTAAAACTTTTTATTTAGAACCCAACGTGAACAAATTCAGGCCTCGTCCAGAAGTGTAGGTCCTTATTTTCTTGACAAAAATAAGAAGCTTGGTCACGGGCAGGTTTCCTGGAAAGCTCATGAAACTTGTTTCAGGCCCCATTGACTGGCATTGGCCCCTTCAAGGCCCTTTGCCTCGTTTTATATTTATAACTTTTTCAACATTTTATGTTGAAATAATTATAGATTCAAAGGAAGTTGTAAAAAAAAAAAAAAAAGACAAGAAGGTCCCATATGCCCTTCACCTAGCTTTCCCCAGTGGCACATCCTGCATAGCTAAAGCACAACATCAAACCGGGAAATCGACCTTTGTGTGATCCACATGGCTCCACTTTCCCATGCGCTATGCGTGTGTGTGTGCGTGTGTGCGTGTGCGTGTGTGTGTGTGTTTCTAATACAATTCTGCAGCATGTGTAGCACCTCTCCCTGCAATCAAATGCATCCCTAATTTTGTATTATTTTTCTTAAAGAGGACTTCGCCATTTTATAAGTTACAGAGCCCTACAAAACCTGTATCTATTCCTCAAGCCAGCTTAGCACATGGGAACCACTGGATGGAGCCAAAGGGAATCTGCCCCTTTAAGGGGGCTGCTCTCTCCAGCTCCCCCAGCCCTACTCTGCCCACTTCAGCCCCTGGTTCACCTCCCCTCATGTTGAAGATGAGGACATGGAGGCCAGAGGCTCCACCAAGGCCATGTAGCTGGTATGAGGCGGAGTTTAGACTCAAAGTCAAGTCTGGCTGAGTTGCAGTCAGAATGTCTGATTCTTGCTTGTTACCGCCCTGATTATCTGCGCCTCTGTGAGATTCTTCTCCCCTTGTCCAAACCATGCTCATCTTTTAGGGCCTGATGCCAGTCTCTTCTTCCAGGAAGCCCTCCCTGACCACCCTTGTCTGCCCCCATGGCTGCTTCCTCCTCTGACTTCCTCCTAAGAGTGGTGTCTGTGCAAACCCATTTGTGACAGATCCTCTATGACTTGTGAGCCTTTTAGGGCCCAGGGTTAGGAGTGGGGGCTCAGGACCCAGCAGACCTAGGCTTCAGGCTGTGTGACCCTGGGCAGCTGACCTCCCCTCCCTGAGCCTCTTTTAACCAGTTGAGATAAGGGCATAATGGGACGGATCCCACTGAGCTACTGGGAGAGTGGGATGGGAGGATGCAGGCGCCTCACAGCAAATGCTCAGTAAATGTCAGGTTTCTGCCACGACTGAGCAGGGCTGTGTCTCATCTTTTGATTGGGAGGGGCAGGACTCCGCAGGGGGCAGGGGGCCCGAGAGGCGGGGGAGGGTCGCAGTGAAGGGAATGCCCTGTGGAGCTGGACAGGATTCTACTGTGTGACTTCAGGCAGGTTACCCAATCTCTCTGAACCTCAGCTTTGACATTCATAAAATGGGAGTACATCACTCCTTCAAAGGGTTTTGGCCTCAGTTTCCTCATTTCCAAAGGAGTTAACAATTTTGTCTGCTCCATTTGGAACCGGGCCTGGCACAAGTAGGAGGTCAAAAATCGGTAGCCCTCAGGCACCCTGGGCAGTAAGGTGGCCGGAGATACAGGCTCCCCCAAAATGGCACACCTGGGATCCTCACTCAGCTCACCCCGAATTGCAGACTTCCTTCTGGAATGCTGGTAAAATTCCGCTCCATTGCCAGGAGGGAAGCTGACAGTGAGGAAATTCTAAGGACATTCCTCTCCACTGTCCCCATCCCCCCAACCTCTGCCTCCCAGTCACCTCTGCCCACCCCCACCCCAGCCTCACACGTGCCACCTCCAGACACGCTCCACTTCCCAGATATGCACCTACTTTCAAACGAGGCACCAAAGACTCCAGGCTCGCCCAATGCCAGCCCCCCGCGGGTCCTCAGCCCCCTTCGCTCACGCTGGAGCTTGCCGTGGAATCTCCGACAGGAGGTCCTATGACTGTGGCCCTGACTCCTCTCCCCCCACCCCTCCAACTACCCAGATCCTGGGGAGCACAGATTTCTGATGAAAACAATAACAACAGCAGCACCCACCATAGCCTACACTTACCCAATGCTTACCATGTGCTTGGTGCTATTTTATATTTAAATGTAATCATCATAGCATCCCTGTGCAGTAGGCAATGCCATCTCCCCATTTTACAGATGAGGAAACAGAGGCTCTGGCTGTTAAGTAAGTAGCTTGCACAAGTTCACACAGTAGGAAGTGGTGGGGCTGGGATTTGAACTCGGTTCATCTGTGCATTGTCTTCATTCACTGTGTGGGTCCCCCCTTCCCCAGGGGCCCATGTTGCAGGGCAAGAAGTGGAGGGGTGGTAACAAAACAGTAGCCTAGCATTTTAGAATTTGCCAAAGTTTCACATAGATCCTGTCCGGACTCTGGGGGGTCTGAGGCCTGGGCCCTGAGGACAGAGGGGCTATACCTGCTGTGAGCGCTGGGCTCTGCCCGGGGAGCAGGTGCAGCAGGAGGGACCACACTCCTTGCCATCAAGTTGCTGTCCTTTCCCCACTCCGCCCCCTGACCCTAGGCCCTAGGCGACCCCTCCCCGCCAGGCCAGCCGACTCACCTGGTTCACCCTTGGGCCCTTGCAGTCCGTCATGCCCATCCTTCCCTGGGGCCCCGGGCATGCCTGGCATTCCGGGGATCCCGTAGCATTCGGTGGCGGCCAGGCCCCCAAGTGGCAGTGCCAGAAGGAGCAGCAGCAGGTTTAGTCCAAGGCGGGGCCTCAGGATGCTGGCGCCCCTGTCCATCCTGGGGAAGGAGCTGGATGGCGAAAGCTCGGCCGGCCCACCAGCCCCTCGCGCCCCCTCCTCACCCTCTCACTCCAGGGCTCATCCCTCTCCGCCCTCAGGAACCTCCCTCCCGTCCCGGGGTCCCTTCTTGGAGCTTAGAGAGGATGGGGACCCTCCTTCCGCACAAATCAGGCTGTCCCTGGGGCCGTGTCTCAGGAAGGTGGTGGGGGAAAAGCTACCCGCGGCCCTCACCTGGACAGGGTCCTGCTCACCTGGGGTAGGCGGCTTCTGGTCTGGTCCCTGAGAGGCCCTCCGATCGGCTTCCCCTCTCCCGGGCAGGAGGACTCGGTGTCGGAGTGGACAGCGCGAGGAGGGCCTGGAGCGGGCTGGGCGGCCCCTCCTCCCCCCTCCCCCCTCCCCCCAGGCCCACATCCCCTTTCCCATGTTTCCCCTGACTCGGTACTTTCTTTCGGGTGCTGAGCCAGGCTGACCGCAGTGACACCCTGTGCCCTCCACCCCGGTCATAAGTGTCTGAAATAAGGAAATGTGCCCCCGCCGGATCCGGGAAGGGTGTGTGCGTGTCTGTGTCTGTAAACACAGGCCTCCTGGGCAGACTTCCCCCGCCGCGTGGACAGCCCCTGGACTGGCCACCCCCGTTTGCGGCGTTTACTGTGTCTGAGGCTCAGCTGTCTCTCAGCGTCTCCGGAGGAAGTTATAACCCCCTTACGCACGGGGAAACCGAGGCTCAGGGAGGGGCAAGCCGTGGCCCAAAGTCACCGAGTGAGTGGTTTCTTGGGGTCCAAAGTCTTGCTCTCACCCCTCTGCTTAGCTGCCCCCAGAAACAATCCTCATATGCACTGGTCAAGTGGCAGGCCTTATTCTAGAAAGTTCCATACGCCCCCCTCCCCTATGTTAGTTGGGGGGTGGACATCCGGATGGGCAAGCTTTGATGGCTGGCAGCCTGCGGTGTTGGACAGAGTCCTCTGGCTACAGAGCTGGGGGCTTCTGGGTCTCCTTCCAGCCACGCCACCCCCTTTCCCTGAGGCCTTCAGCAAACCGCGGACCCCACCCGGGCCCCAGCCTCCCGTCTGTGTACCGGGTGGTGGGGAGGCGGGGCTTTGCATGGTGGCACCTCTTCCTCGGCCCGGGCCCCTGAAGACCTCACCCTTCCTGCCAGCACCGCTTCTTCACCTCCATCCCCAGCACCCCTGCCTTTGGTCTTGGAGCCTATTACGGCCGGTGAGGGGGTGCCAGTGGGGTCGGGCTGGCAGAGCTGAGCGAGGCCCCCTCCTCTCTTTAGAGTCAGGGAGGAAGGAGGTGTTGGGCTGCAGAGGGTCCAACCCTGACCCCACTCCCGCCCCCTATGTCACCCGGTGTCGGTTCGTCCTCTGTAAATGGGGGGGGGGGGCGAAGGGGGGCTCCATTAGCTCCATGCAGGGTAGTGGTGCGGACTCTGTCTGATAGATGTACCCATGATACTTAGCCCTGCGCTGGGCATGGGCAGGGGTTCAGAGCCCTGCCCCTGTCCCCCCCCAGGTGACTCTCAGGGCCTCAGTTTCCCCCTCTGTTCCTCCAAACTCTGGCACAGGGCTGAAGAGGGGGGACGAGAGTGGAAATGTGAGTGCCCCTGATCCTGGGCGTCTGGGGCGGAATGGAGGGATGGCACCTGAGCGCCCATCTTCCTCGCCTCGTTTGCGCCTGGGTCTGGTTTGTCCAGCAGATGGCAGCCTCGGCCCGTGCTCAGCCTTCCCTGCCCCGCCCGCCTGGTCCAGCTGCGTTCCTTCCTTCCAGAGCGGGCAGTGATTTGCCTCCCCAGAGGTGGGCAGGTATGGGTGGCCTTTAGGGTAAGGAGCAGCCCGCAGCCACATTTCTGTAGCCTGGTCTCTTTGCCACTTAGGGGGCTCCCCCGCTGACATTTCCTTTGGGGCCCACTGCAATGAAAGAAGCCTCCACTTTGGGGTCAGGCAGAGCTGGTTCAGTCTAGGCCCTGCCACTCTCTGGCAGGGTGACCTTGAGTCAGTGTCTCCCTTCTCTGAGCCTGTGTCCTCGTCGATTTTGCTGGGATTCAATGCATCAGTGACTATAAAATGTCCAGCACATAGGAGGTGCTCAAAGACCTGCTTCTTTTCCCAGCGTGGGGGCTGAGGGCCTGTGGAGTTCATCACTGCCCCGGGGGTACAGGGCGTCACTCTCTTCTTCCTGACTCCCAAAGGCTGTTGGGGGGCAGCCCCAGGAGAGGGTGCTGACAGTTGGAGGCAGGGGTGGGGGGTTGTGCATACGTGAGGACTCTGAGGCTGCTTGTGTGTCAGTGGATGGGAGAGACGGTCCCTGTGAGGTGTCAGCACGCGTGGAGGTCAATGTGTGAGCAAACACAGGCATTTCTAAGGCACATGCATGTTGGAGTGGAGGATGTGTACGTCTGCATGTCAGGGGTGTGTCGGGACACCCGTCTTAAGGTGTGTGTGTGTAAGAGTACTTCTGATGGTTTACAGGGAACACTCCGGTGTCTGAGGCAGGGGTGTGTGGGTATGATGGCACATGTATCCCCAGGGTATGAAGGCATAAGTCATGTGGATGTCCAGGGGTGTACACGGGTGTGTCTAAGAAAGTGGGTGTGTGCTGAGGGAGGGGATCATGTGTCCGTGTTTCAGGGAGGAGTGGACAAGTCTTGGTCCAGGAATGTGGGTCCCTGTGCATCTCAAGGGAGGTGTACCTGGGTGGTGTGGTATGGTGTGTGTGTAGCGTGGTGTGTGTGTGGTGTGTATGCATGCCTGGTGTGTTTGTGTGTGTGCATATATAAAACTGCTCCCTCTCGGGAAATGCATGGGCCTTGGACATGTTCAGGACTGCACTTCTGCTCTCCTTATTTTCCTCACACACAAAGGACATGCTGGGGCTTCTTGCTCCCGAGCAGCTCCCGGACTGGCCAAGTGGGAACGAGCCACAGACATTGCAGATCCACTGGACTCCCCCTTCCCCGCCTCCACACCTGCCAGGATGGAGCCCAGGGCTGGACTCAGGAAACTGCCTTTGGGGAGGACTGCTGGATGCCCTGGGCCAATGACTCCCCCTCTCTGAGCCCTGCCCCAGCCTTTCTGGGTCCGGTTGGAAAGCACGGTCATGGTCAGTGTGTGGCTGTGGAGGCTGACGAGGGTAGCGGTTAAACACACAGGCGTGGGCCCTCGTAAGACCTGGAGTCACATCCCAGCTCCTCCCCTTGAACACTGACCTGGGCTTTGTGTCTGGCCCTAACTCCCAGCCTCAGTTTTATTATCTGTAAAATAGGGTCATAATACCCACTTCAGAGCTCGATTGTAAAGATTATACAAAATGTAATAATAGCTAAAACTTATGTAGCCTTCACGATGAACCAGGCTCTGCACTGCAACTTTCATATATTAAATCATTTAATCTTCCACCAGCCCTTTGAGGTGGGTGCTATTATTCTTCCCACTTTACAGTCTAGAAAACTGAGGCTCACTGAAGTTACATAACATGCACATGATTGGACAACTGGTACACGGTGGCCCCAGGATTTGAACCCAGGCCTCTGAGGCTCCCAGGGCCTGTCAGATACATATTGCAAAATACCGAGTATGGGCCTGCCTTGTAAGCACTCAACAGTTGTCATTCTTATGCCTCCCTCCCAATGCCCAGGGTAGCAACTGAGCCTCACGCCAGCAGACAGGGACACAGGTATTTATTCCAGGAAGAGTTCTAAGAAACCATCTCCCTCCAGCTAAAACAACAGCGCCCCCACTTTACAGAGCAGAGCATAGAACCAGAGAGGTGGAGCGAGTGGGCCGGGGGTTGCACAGCAGGAAGCAGGTGAGGCCAAGGTGGGAGGGTCCCTCCCTGGTTCAGGCGGACGGGAAGATGAGGAAGCCGCTGAAGACGCTGTCGGCCTCGGGACCCTGGTAGATGCGGCCCTTTACGGGGTCTTTTTCGATCCAGACCTGGTCTCCGCTCTGGAGCTGGAGCACAGTGCCCCCAGACACCACCTGGAAGGTCCCCTTGCTGTTGGCGTCACAGAAGCCCACGGAGCTCGTGGTCAGGCCCCTCTTGGAGGACATGATGGACAGGCAGATGTCCCACTTGGACACCACCTGGAAGGTGAAGTAGTAGTAGCCGGGCACGGCACAGACGAACCGGCCCGAGTGGCTCTGGTACCGGCCTTCCTCGTTGGTGATGACCGTGTCGAAGATGACCACGTTGCCGCCCATCGGCGGGTTCCGCCTCACGGCCGAGAAGGCTGGCCGCGGCTGGGCGTTGATGTTTCCCGGGTTGCCCTTGATGCCCTTCAATCCTGGGGAGCCAGGGTTGCCCACGGGGCCGCTAGGTCCTGGGTAGCCCATTTTGCCAGGGATTCCAGGGGGCCCAGGTTCTCCCTGGTCTCCTTTAAGACCTCGGATGCCTGTCCGGATGCCGGGGGCCCCTGTGGGAGGAAGGCCAGATTGGCAGTGAGAGGCTAGGGTCTGCCCATCCTCAGGCAGAAGGCTGGGACCCCGAAATGCTGTGGGATAGCGGATAGGGGAGTGCCTGGGCCTTTAAGACACGGATTCTGGCTGGCTCCGTGAGCTTGGGCACCTCAGCCTCTCTGAGCCTCAGCTTCGTTCTCTATGACACGGAGAGAAGTGGGAGCAGGCACTTGGGAGAGTGTCAGATTCTGTGAAAAGCAGGACACTGGCTCCTCCACGTGCTTCTGCCCACGGCCCTGCACTCCACACCGCACAGCCACTGACCTGACCCCACTGACCTGACCCCACTGACCTGACCCCTTCTGTTTCAGGGACCCCACAAACGTTACAAACGTCTCTGCAGATCTTGTTGGTCTGCTGTGCACTGGGAGGCTCGGGGGACTGTATGAGACTTTCCTTTCCCATCTGGTCACATCCTCTCCCCTTACCTTCACCCCCAGGCTTTTCCCTTGAATCTGAGAGTTCCTGAAGCCCAAACGGGTTAAGGAGCGGGGAGCAGGGCTGGGGGAGGGGCAGGTGGAAAAAAGATAGTTGCCATTAATTGATCCCTCCCTCTGTGCCTGGTGGGGTTGGTTCCCTATCTTACAGATAAGGAAACTGAGCCTCAGAGAGGGTCACACAGCAAAACCAGGCTCCCGAGTCTAAAACCTGAGTCAGCGCACTGAGCGTCCTGGTAACTGAACAGTGGCCGAGGCCTGGGCGTGCTTCAGACCATTCGTATTCATTGCTGCAGCGACCCATTCCCCAGAGGAGGAAGGCGAGGCCAAAGAAAGAGGCCCCAAGCCATAAAGAGGACATGGAGAGGCCTGGGGGGCTGCGGACATGGTCCGGGGAGAAGGCCAGGCCCTCCTCAGACCTTAGGACCAAGGACAGACTGGAGGAGCTTTATGTGGGGGCCCAGGTGGACACCTGCTTTTTGGTATCACCCCCAAGCCTCCTCTCCGGAGCCCAGGCCAAGCAAAGGGATGAGGGACTGGGGTCCAGAGGGAGGTACTTACCTGGCTCCCCTTGCTCCCCCTTGAGGCCTGGCCGCCCGGGTCGGCCAGGTTTTCCTGGAGCCCCGTCCCTCCCATCCGGCGCTCGGCACACGTTCTGGGTCACCGTTGAGGCCAGGGACATGGCCAGCACACCAACCAAGAGCCAGCCCCATGGGGCTTCCATGATGCCACTGTAGAGACACGGCAGGGCCTGGGCAGGCTGGACATCACACATGCACATACACCCGACTCGCACACTGAATCCCCCCCCCACACACACACAGGGATACATCCACATCCCACCACCTTCCATGCACACCTCCCTGCCCGAGGGACTTCTATGTCCACCCTCCATCCAGCTCCAGGGAACCCAAACCTTTATATAGAACCACAAACACACAGATACACACATGCAACTGAGCATGCCCATGTAGTCACACACTCAGACACACAAACAGCCTCTCACTCACACACGGCTGGACGCACAAACTGACACCCATCCCTTGCTCACCTGGACACACACATTCACATACTCCCACAGATGACCAGTTCCATTGAACAAATATTGATTGAGAGCCTGCTTCTCATTTAACACTCCCTCACCCAGATGGCAGAGCTGTGCACGCACACAGGAATTCACAAACACCTGACACAACACGTCTGCTCACTCCCCTCCATACTCGTCCCCCTTCAGGCGGACGGTCACCCACGGTCCCCCTCTGTGGGACCCCTCTGCTGGGCTCTGAACCTCCCAGACTTTACCTAGCTTCTTGTAATTTGGGGGGATCAGGACCCAGAAACTCTGGTTAGAGCTGATGGGTCTGTGTCCCCATCTCCCACTATCTCCCCAAGTCCAAGGAATTAAGGTCCCCCTACTCGCTGATTCTGGGTCCTGAGTCGGGGCCCCACCCAACCCCGTCCTGGCACCGACCAGCTCTACCTCCCTGACAGCCTCCGTGGGCAGCTCCCAGGCCTGCTCCCCTGGCTCTGACTTCACAGCCCCCGCCCTCTCCGGCGCTGGCCTCACCTGCCGCGGGTGGTCGACTCAACTGGATGCTCCTGCTGTCCACCCAGGGACCTCTGTGGGACGCCCAGCGGGACGGTGCCGGCCAGTGGCCAAGTTTCACATCCCTTCCCACTTCCCCTTCTCCTTCTCTGGACCTGCCCCCGGCATTGCCCTGGGGGCCAGGGGCCGGCCAGGGACATTTTGAGCAGACCTCAGCAAGACGGGGCCATTGCACATCCTGCCCCAAGCCACAGTGGGTACGGGGGCAGGGACAGCAGGCTGCAAGGATGGAGGGCTGTGGAGGGGTTACTGGGCGGGGTGGGTAGAGTCAGAGACGCACAAAACATCAGGGTGGAAGGAACTTGTAAGACTTTTTTTAGGATTTGAAAGCAACAGTATGCATTCATTGTCAAAAGCTTGTAAATACAGCCGAAACCGGTTTGGCTCAGTGGATAGAGCGTCAGCCTGCGGACTGAAGGGTCCCGGGTTCGATTCCGGTCAGGGGCATGTGCCTTGGTTGCGGGCACATCCCCAGTAGGGGGTGTGCAGGAGGCAGCTGGTCGATGTTTCTCTCTCATCGATGTTTCTAACTCTCTATCCCTCTCTATCCCTCTCTCTTCCTCACTGTAATAAATCAATAAAAAAATATATTTAAAAAAAAAAAAGCTTGTAAATACAGAAAGGCCCAAAGGAAGAACAGGGCGGTGTAACGAGCAGCTTAGCCATCAGCCTTCTAGACCTGCCGCTTCCTAGCTGCACACCCTTGGAAAGACACCTCACCTCCGGGGGCCTTGGTTTTCTTATTGATAAAATCGGGAACAACAGATTCTCAGCCTCATCGGGTTACTGTAACGTTTTAATGATATAATACACATACAAAACATTGGGCACATGGTGAATGCTTAATAATTAGCTTTTACCAACATTTAAAAAGCAGTGAGAAAGCCCATGCATTCTACCATCGAGAGAATTGCTGCGAATGCTTGGAGGACTCATCTAGCCTAGCTCTCGCTCACTGATGGGGTGCTTACCACCTGCCAGCACAGCTCACGTCATCACTGCCAGCTTGGACCCTGAAAATGCTTTTCTTTAGATTCGGCGATCTGTCTCTCCCAGACTGGAGACCGGTGTGTTCAGGCCTGGGCTGACCATGTCTTTTTACTTCTTCCCATGACCATGTTTTTTTTGTTGTTTTTTTTCCTGAGACATTCACCAGAGGGAGGCGGAGGAGAAAAAGGAAGGCTGCTATACACAGGCAGAAGAAGTTGGTCTAGGGCCGGGGTTTTCAAGCTTTTGGGACTCCTTTTTTATTTGCAATCTTGTATAGCACCCCATATATATATCCATCAGCTGCAGGTAGGGATGCATTTGTTTAAAGGGAGGGCCACGTGTTCCTCCCGCAAGTCCCTTTCCTGCTCCCCAGGATTCAGGAGGTTAACAGAATCTCTGTGTGACCGTGTGCAAGCCACATCCTTTCTCTGGACCTCAGTTTCGTTATCTGTAAAATGGGGATAATACAGCCTCCTCCCTGGGCTGCTGAGATTATGTAAACTTATGAGGGAGTTTATACTGTCAAGCACCACATTAAAATAAGTCATCATTATGAATGACATCTGTATGACCTTGAGCAAGTTACCTAACCTCTCTAAGCCCCACTTTCTCCATTTATCAAGATGAGGGGGTGGGTTGGAAGCAGGAAGGATTGCCCCAAATGTTCTGCAACATCCCTTCCAACATTCATCTTCTTTGGTTGCAGTGTTTCAGTTTTGCTTCCCTGCGAGAGGAATTAGAAAAATCACGTGTCAGAGTCAGAACCGACAGCCCATTGTTCCCATTTTATAGATGAAGAAACGAAAGGCCAAAGACAGGAAGACCCACAGAGAAAGCGGCAGAGTTGGCAGGAGGAAAAGCCAAATACCGTGAAAGGCCCCTTAAAGTTTAGTGTTCAAGATATTAAATACACAGTTCTTATAGAAACAGATAGTGAGTACATGTCATTTTTTTTTGTTTGTAGCTTATTAATGAAGGAACCAGCAGGGTGACAAAGCTAGTTCAATGAAGAATCTGAGAAAAAATACATACCTATCTATGGAGAGAGCGAGCCAGTACAAACAAAAACCACAATAAAAAATAACACAAGAATTCTAGAATATTCATAAGGTTGCTAAGTGAGATACAAAACTGGCCAATGTCCTCTAGGGCAATGAAGTCATAATGTTGGCGTTATCTTCTGTATGGAAAAGCAATCATTTGCATCTCTACCAGACAAAAATAATTTGCAACTTATCAGTTTTCTACCAGCTACTAGCTATCTTTACAGAGCCTCGGCCCCGATCAATAGTAAACAATAAGTCGAGCCAAGTGACATTCCCCTGGCGTGTCGGACGACCCTTAGGAGGGCTTGTCAGACACGGCTCTCATCTGACTTTGAAAGGACACTAGTTATCTATTTGCTTTATTTCCAAGAGTGGGATGAGTTTACTTATCAGGCTGTTGCAAGAGCCTAAACACTTCCCAAGAAATAAAAGGCATCAATAGTAATGAACATGTCATTAGTGTGAGAAGTAAATGGGTCCGTGACAATGGCACGCGGGCATCTTCCGTCAGAGGGGACGGCAAACAGTTCCCATTTCTCCAGAGCTCAGCCAGGTGCCGGGAGGCAGAAGGAGGGAGGAGAGGGAACCTTGTCATACTCCTGGAGCCCTCATCCAGGGGCCCAGGCTCAGGGTGCAGTCAGGGGCCTAACGAATAACCAGAAAAATCATCTCTAGCTCCAGCCGGTTTGGCTCAATGGATAGAGTGTGGGCCTGTGGACTGAAAGATCCCAGGTTCCTGGGTTCAATTCCGGTCAAGGACACATGCCTGGGTTGCAGGTTCAATCCCCAGTAGGGGGGCATGCAGGAGGCAGCCAATCAATGGTTCTCTCTCATCATTGATGTTTCTATCTCTCTCTCTTACTCTCTGAAATCAATAAAAATATTTTTAAAAAATCACCTCTAAATGACTCCAGTTCTTTCTGGTGGAGTCACATCTCACTCAAGAGTTGGGTTCCAAAATCAGCATATTGGACAAAAATTGTAAATGGTAAGTATTAGTGTTGGGGAAAAAATACTTAGGAAAGTGCCATGTTGGAGACCATATTACCATTTCGCAGGAGTCCTATGCTGTCACCTTTGCCTTTGACATTAGAATAGATTTCTATTTCTTTATCAGTTGGCTAAGGTGCATGCCCTTTTTTGTAGAAAGACATTGAATCCTTAAAGATTGGAGTCATACTCAGTGGGAGGTGTGTAGACCATGAGGAGCTCATAGGAGCTGAAGCAGACTTGGGGACAGACTGGGGGGACAGACTTGGGGACAGACTTGGGGACAGACTTGGGGACTGCAGGGGCAGCCAGATCTCCCCGTCCACGCTCTGTGGGTCTGGAGTGACAGCAGCATCCCCTTCCTCATTTAAATTGGTTTCCTTATCTCATTCTCTCTCTGAATCTTATTAGGCAAAATGCAGAGAATCAAACGTGTATGGAACATAACTCTGAAGTTCTTGCATTTCTTTTTTTAATTAAAAAATGGAGGTTGAATTCACATACAGTAAAATGCAGTCTTCAGCGCACTGCTCACACACCGTTCGCCACCACCCAGATCAAAATATAGACCATCCCCATCACCCCAGCAAGTTGCCTTGTGCCTCCTGTGTTACCCCCAAGCCCCACAGTGACCAGTGAGTTCTGACCTCCGTCACCATTGGGTACCTCTGCCTGTTCTGGAACCTCATGGACAGAGAAGCACGGAGAATGTGTCTTCTGTGTCCGGCTTCTTTTGCTTCCCATGCTTGGGAGATTCATCTGGCTTAGTACTGCTGAGAAGTGGTCCGTTGTGTGCATGCATCGCCCTTTGCGGGTAGCCCTTCCCCCGTTCGTGGGCATTTTGGGTGGTGATGAATAAAGCTGCTGAGAACATTCTTGTACGAGTCCGCCTCCGGTGCCGCCCTGTGAACGTATGTGCTCCGCCCGCTGCCGTAGTGTTTGAACACCAGGGAGTGGCATTGAGTTTACACCGACGCCCCTTCCTCTCCCATCCACTGCCCCACACCTCTCTCCTCAACAGCCTCTTTCTAAAACAAACAAATCAAAACAAAACAAAAAAATTCCTCCTGCACCCTCGGCCTGAACCACGTTTTCTCCCTCTCACTCACTCTTCCCCGTCTCCCTGCTCTGTATGATGAAGATGGTCTTCAATTTGTCTTTCTGGCTAAGTCCCTTCCTTCTGGGCACCTTCTGGGTCTCTCCTTCTATTCTCTGTCCCTTCACCTGATGAGATCAAGGTTTTGTTGGGGGGAGGGATGCTTGGGGGAAGGGGAGGGAGCTGTCAGAGCCTGCCACGCATCTTCAGTGCACATTCTTTGTTCTTTGCATCTCTCTTGGCAGATAAAAGCTCTTTTGGGGACTGTTTTATGAAAAACGGAGGGGATTGTAAACAACGAATAATATGTGCCTCCCATTTGCCCTGTCTGGGGATGACAAAAATCCTTCAAATTATGGCCGGAGTGGCTCAGTGGTTGAGTGTCGACCTATGAACGAGGAGGTTATAGTTCGATTCCCAGTCAGGGCACATGCCCAGGTTGCAGGCTCGATCCCTGCAGGCCCGGTGGGGACGAGGGGGGGGGGGGAGGGTGGGACGTGCAGGAGGCAGCTGATCAATGATTCTCTCTCATCATTGATGTTTCTCTCTCTCTCCCTCTCCCTTCTTATTTGAAATCAATGAAAACATTTAAAAAAAATAAAACAAAACAAAAGAATTATGGCCAGGCTTCAGATCAGTGTGGTTTGTTCCTGAACCGGGGTAGGCACTGAGCAAAAGTCCCATCTCCTCCTTCTTCCTGCTCCTGCCACTCGGGGGGCCAGGGCATGGCACAGCTGAGAAGGCCTCCACCCCTCCACCCAGGCCCCAGCTGGAGCCCAGAGTCCTGGCTGCCCAGAGCGAAGCAGCAAGCCTGCCAGGGCCCAGGTGGAACTCTGGGAGCAGCTGCAGCACCAGATCTCCCGGGAAAGGTGCTAATGGAAGCCGCCAGGGGTGCAGGCAGGTGAGATGTAAAAAGATTAAGAGGATTTGGAGAGAGTTTGGAAAACAAACAGCAGGCTGTGGGAGCAGCGAGGAGGCCTTGCCTCTGCCTTGTGGGGGCTGGGTCCTGGGGGCCTTCAGGGACCATGGCACCCCAGAGGCCAGGAGAAGACTGGCTCACACAGACTCCAGGGTCAGTCACAGGCGAGTGACTGGGGGAAAGCTCCCAGGGAGAAATGGTCTCCGTCATCGGCCCCTCACCTGCCCGACATCCCACCTGTACCCCTGGCTTCCATGGGTCAGCACTGCCTTCTTTAGGAAGTTTCACGAAGGTGTGTCCTGGTGCATTTGCAAGAGGTGACTGGGCCCTACTTAGTGAGCCCTACTGCTAGGCTCAGTACTAGTGCTGAATACACTGTCTCATCTAATCATCCCAACTCCCAGGAGGGAGTACTTGATTGATGAGCCCCTTTTACAGATGAGGCAACCGAGGCTCAGACAGGGCAAGCGAATTACACAGGGCACACAGCCAGTAAATGGTAGACAATAAGGTACCACACAGGTACCTTTCTGACGTGGTTCCACTGTCGTCCCACATATCTGAGGCCTGAAACAGGAACTCTGAAAGAAAGAGGAGAACGGAGGGGGTAAAAGCATGGGGTGTGGGACGCTGAAGAAGGCAAGACTTGCCAGCTTCGCATATTCACCTCCCCTGTGCCAGGCATTTTACACACATCATCTCACTTAATTTACACAGTATCCTCACAGGGAGTATTCTGGTTTGTTTTCAAAGAAGAAGGAGCTGAGGCTCAGAGAAATGAAGTGACTTGCTCATGGGTCCGGCGTTGCTAGATTTAACCAATAAAAATATAGAATGCCCAGTTCAACTTGCACTTCAGGCCAACAACAGTATGCAGGGATATGTCTATGTTTAAAAAAAAAAATGGTCCATTCTACATTTTATAGGGCCCCCTCCAGAGATCATACAGCCTGCAGGTAAGTGACTATTCCCCACCGCCCTGGCTCATTGGAAGGAAGAGGTGGGCTGAAGGGGCGCTCCTCTCTGCCTCCCAGGGAATAGGGTCAAGGCCACTGCTTTTGTGGGGGAGCCACAAACCCCAGCAAGGTTCCCCCACCATGACCCCCCACATCATTGCCGCGGCGGGCTGCCCTCTCGGTATCTCTCCCTGCCCCAGATTCCATCAGGAGAGGCCACCGTGGGCGGGAGGCACGGGGCTTGGGTTCCATTCCCAGCTCAGAGTGTCCTGGGACATCGCTCCTCTGGGTCTCAGCCCCCCCCCCCCCACATCTGTAAAAAAGAGGGGGGGAGTTGAAACAGCAGTGGTCAGAGTCCCCTGGGGGAGCTGGTTGAGAAGAGCATAGCCTGAGCTGCACCCCCACTTACAGCATCAGAATCTCTGGGGCGGAGCGTCTGCGGTTTCACAGGTGCCCGGTGCGCGGAGGCAGGCAGCCTGGTATCTTTTACAGCAACTGAGCGGCTTCCCGACCTGGACATGTTGGGGTCACAAGGAGGGCAGGGCAGGGCAGGGCAGGGCCAGGGTTTGCGCCCCAGCTCGCACTCACTTTCTCCTGCGGAGCCATCCGGATTTGGGCGAAGGACAGCTGCTCGTGCCCTGTTTCCGCCCCCTCCTTCCGGCGCGCTGCTGATTACAAATAAACACCCGGCCGACGCGGGAGAGTAATTAACTCTCCGAAGTGGGGAGAACTAATCAGCCTGGAGTTTGCTGCAGGTGGGAAAAGCAAAGGCTTTCCTAAGTAGTATGCAAATGCACCGTAGTATGCAAATCAACCCCCGGAGGCTCCTGGGAAAGGCCGGCGGAGCTGCCAGCACCCCGCCGAGGAGGGAGGGACAGGCTCTGGGGAGGGAGGCCCTGACGGCAGGGCCCGTCCCTCAAGTTCAGGAGGCTGGAGAGGTCAGAGGAGGAGTGGGGGGCTCACCTTCTGGGTTCCCCAGAACACCTGCCGCTTGTGTCTGGAGCCTTGGGGGAGGCAGAGAAATAGGCTGGGGGCTCAGGGAGGACTGGCTTTGAACCTGAACTCCACGGGTCCTTACGTCTGTGACCTTGGCGAGTGATGTGCCGGGTCTCAGTTTTCTCATTGAACCATGGAGACAATGCATACTTTCCAGGCTGCGCTGAGCGCTGGACGGCACATAAAGCACCTCGCAGGGTCTGGCACGGAGTAGGTGTTCAGTAACGGAACCCTTTTCAGAAAGCACCCAGCTAAGCCCATGGCGCCCCCTGTGGGCCACATGCTGGTAAGTCAAAGCCCATCCCGGGGGCTCGCCTCGGCAGGTCTGCCTTTCAGGCTATGGAAAGGCCCCTGGAGTGTCCCCCTGCTCCCAGGCACATTCTCCTTCTGCCTTGCCTGAAGTTCTGGACCAGGACCAGGAAGGAGAGCGAGGCTGCCAGGGAGCAGTACTTAAGGAGCACACACTCTCAGGACTCCCCGGGAGCGAGCACCTTCTTAACGTTTTGCACACCCTGGGCACCTCACTCACTTCATCCTTGTCCAGGCCTGGCGCACAAAATACCAGAGATGATTCACTCAAGAAATCTATAGGCTTACTCAGGGAATCTTGGCCAACTCACTGGGCAGGATGAGCCTTAAGAGGGAGTGTGAGTTCAGAGCCAGTGGGCATCTCTGGGGGCTTGGAGTGAAGGCACAGGAAAAACAGGGCAAATGGCCCTTGGCTCAGCGATCTCTTCCCCTGGGAAAGGGACTTCTGAGCAGCCCTTTCCGGGGTCCCCCCACTCCATTTCTCCAGCCTCTTGGCTCCAGGCAGATAGGCAGACAGGCTGGAAGACCCGAATGGAAGTTGGCACGTACCAGGGTAGGGGCTGGTGGGATAAGCACCCCTCCTTTCGTTCTCACCATCGCCTGCAGGAGCGAGGCTGGGGGAGGCCTTTCTGGAGGCTGGCTTGACCTGGTGGGGAGCAGAGGAAGCCTCTGGGTCCAGCCTGCGGGGGTGGTTTCAAAGCTGTTGCCAGAGCCAGGCCAGGGCACTAGTTCTGGCCGATGCGTGGGAAGAGCCCTGGCGTGGGAGCCTGGAGACCGGGCGATCGGCCTGGCTCTGGGCTGCCTGTCTCCTCCCGTGCTTCTCAGGTGTCAGTAACTACCTCTCTAACAGGCACTCTCCCTCCTGCCTCCTGGGGCGACCTGCTCAGGGTCCCCCACAGACATCCAGTGAGAGACAGACCAGGTCCTGAACTTGGAGATGTTTGTGGAGTAGAAAGAGGGCTGACTCTGCTCCCCGTGCAGCCCAACTGCGGCCTCCAGTCAGTGACCCCATGTGAGAGCCTCAGTGTCCCTGTCGCCGATGGCAATGGCAGTTATCGTGCTGCAGGGCAGGCAGGGGTTTTTATTCTATGTTTTAAAATATATTTTTATTGATTTCAGAGAGGGAGAGAGAGATAGGTGAGAGAGAATCACTGATCGGCTCCTCCTGCACGCCCCCTACTGGGTATTGAGCGCGCAACCCAGGCATGTGACCTTGACCGGAATTGAACCTGGGACCCTTCAGTCCATAGGCCGATGCTCTACCCACTGAGCCAAACGAGCCAGGGCCAGGCAGGGGTTTTAATTATTACATCCAAATGTGTACCACTTCCTTTCAGGGTAGATATATCACACGTAGTGTACAGATAATAAAGAGGGCTCTGAGAGGCAATGTCCCTCACCCACGGCCACGCACTAAGAGAGCTTCAGCCTGGGCTCTAGCATACAGCTGTGTGGCCTTGGGCGAGCACCTTTGCCTCTCTGAGCTTCAGTTTTCACATCTGTAAAATGGGAATGGTGGTCTCTCCCCTGCAAGTGCTAAACACTGGTAGGAAGTAACACTCGTAGGAGAGCTGGCTGAAGTTTGACCCAGGGGCCGCATGACCCCCTGGCCCTGCTGGACACCTGGCTGCCTCTGTCACCCCAGGCGTGGGACTGGCTGATCTCCAAGAGCAGCTCGGCTTGGACACTTCCCGGCCTTCACCTAAGCCTCCAGACTCCTTGAAGGCCTCTGCCTGATTTCATTGGGTCTGCTGCCTGCTGTACTCAGAACGCAGGCCTCAGGTCCCGGGGCTGGTTTTGAGGATGTGGGTCCCCGCTCTCAGCTCTATTTCACAGAGCCCAAGTGTGTGAGGGTCTTCCATGGCCAGGAGGTGGTCATGATATCCTAGGGCAGTGGTCGGCAAACTGCGGCTCGCGAGCCACATGCAGCTCGCGAGCCGCGGTTTGCCACTCTGCTGACTAATGAGTTTGCCGACCACTGTCATATACTACCCTTTACCTCTTTGCACACAATATGCCACAATTGCCTAATCCTCACAGCTTCCAACTACACGGTAACATTTAGTCTAGGACCTAGGGCTTTCGGCATCTGGGAAGGGCTAACTGGGGGTGCCACTCCAGAGCACCCCCCCTTTGCTTCTCAGCAGGAGGGGGTGGCCAGGTTATTTTTATGATAAAAGTTTAATAAATTGAAAGGCATGGTTTTCATTCCGTGGGTAATTAGCTGCGGCCGCTGGGCTCCCTCCTAATTGTCTCTCTCACACCAGACGGGCACAGATCAATAGGAAGCGGCCGCTGTGCGGTGAAAGTCACAATTAATTAATTGTCAGGCGAGTGTGTGTCTCCATCTCTGTCACATCAAAGGCCTGAGGGTGGCAGCTGCCCGTGTTTCTGGCACTGCCGGTCGGCCCAGCCCAGAGCCCCAGGTGCGTGTGACCATAAGCCATTGCGTGTGCTTCCTGCCTCTCCCTCGGGCAGTGGGGGGCTATGCAGACGGGGTCCCCCGAGACCCCAGGCTCAGGGGCCTTCTCTGACAGCCAGCATTGTCTTGCCTCCTCACTGCAAATGCAACCTCCTCCATCTCTCTGCTGGGTACCTGCACCCTGGTCCCCTGGTCTCGCCTGTGCCTGTCCAATCCACCCTCCTCCCTGTAGTCCAACCCCGCAGCTTTTCTAGGCTGAAGCTTTGCCTGTATCTGGAATAGTGGAGGCGGGTGGTATTGGCAGAGAGAGAGAGAACCTTCTGGGATGCTGGGAAGGCTCCACGTTTTTATTTGGGTGGTGGTTTCATGGATGCATACTATGCACTAAACCATTTTGTGGTACCACTGAAGAGTAGTGCAAACAGCTAAACACACACAGACCAAGACCCCTCCCCCATCCAGCAATAACTTACGTTTATGTGTCGTTGAGACACGAGGATGACGAGGAACACGGCCCTGCTTAAACGTGTCTTTCCTAATCCTCCCCACCGGTCTTGGAGATAGGTAGCATTTCCCCCTTTTTTACAGATGGGGAAACAGAGGCACAGAAAGGGGTTGGGAAGGAACTAAGGAGAGGAGAGGGGAGAAGAGGATGGAGGGTGGAGGGGAAGGAGGGTTGAGGAGGGACCTGTGGCCATGGGGGGCTTGTGGGTGCCAGGCACGAGCTCAGCGCTCCACATACCACCACCTCTCCATGAAAGTAAAGTCACACGTCCCATATTCCAGCTGAGGCTCCGAGAGGGGGGAGGCCCCTTGTCTGAGGTCACATGGCCTGGGAGGGACGAGCTGGGTCTGGATCCTGGGCTGTCTCATTCCAATGTCTTTCTGAGGGGGAGACACGGAAGAAGGGGAGGGAGGACAGAGAGAGGTGAAGGTGAGGGGGCTTGAGGTGGGATGAGTGAATCAGGGAGGTGTGCGCATGAAAGAGGGGGTGCTAAAACACACGTGTGGGTGCACACACACACACAGGCATGCACCCACCTGCACCCCCTACTTTTGCTTTACTCTTTCTCCAGGGGCTTCCTGCTGCCTCTCGGGGGCTAGCTTTCCCTCGCCTGTAAAGAGGGAGAGGAACCGTGTGGCCCCGAGGTTTGCTGTGGCCCGCACACTGCCCAGCACACACAGGGTCAGCGCGGGGCTGGCCTCTCCCCTCCTCCTCCGCTGGAGCTGGCCGGGGCCTTGCGGGCTCCCTGCCACCCGGCCCTCCGCCTGAGGCCGAAGCTCTGCAGCTGAGCGTGGCCTTGGGAAGGGTCAGGCCGGCTGTCCCGCCCGTGGCCAGTGCTCTGCTCTGCCCACCCCGCAAGCATGCTCCTCCGCGTGCCCCTGGAGCTCAGGGGTGGACAAATATTGTAAGAGCTTCCTGGCTGTGGGGAGAGGCGGTACCTGTCCTTCTGTCGCTGTTTCTCCGTGCGAACACAGCAGCGCGTCCAGCCTCCCGCTCTCGGCCGGTCGTCAGGGGAGGCCACCTCCACGCTCCCACCGCCGTCACCGCCTGTCATCGCACCTTTGAAGTGGCGCCTGATTTTCCAGTCTGTCTGAAGTCGCTGGCTGTTTATGCAGCAGCTGGTCCAGCAAGTCCCCCGCCGGGCCTCTCCATGACGGTGCCAGCCGCCAGGGACTCGGGGAGACAGCCACCGGGTCTCCGGGGGGTGGGAGGCGGGGTAGCGAGAGGAAGCTGAGATGCCATTTCTATCTTCAGGGTCTTCTAGACTGAGCTTGCTTATTTTTTGTTTAAAAGGAAGAGAAAAAGAGTTTCCAAAACCCCCAATGTGCTATTTTCTTCAAAGAAAAAGAAATAAAGATTTAAAAACAAAAAACAAAAAAACAAGGGCCAAAGGTAAAGCTTTAAAATTCTTTGAACATTTTCAGTGCTGCGGCAGTGCGCGGGGGAAGGCGCTAGGCTGGGAATCCTTTCATGGATGCTAATGTGCCGTGTGACCTTGGGCAAGTCACTTCCCTCTGGGCGTCAGATCCCTGATGAGGGTCTGACCGGGTCCGCTCCACTCCACCCTTGGGGACCTTCTTATGCTGTTTGTTTCTCCCGAAACTCACTGCCACCGGCTGCCTCCTCCTTCTGAATAGGAAAGTCTTCCTCGGCCCAGGAAACCAGAGAGAGGCGGAGGGGCCTGCCTGCAGCAGGAGAGCAGGGTGATCCCTCTCAGGCACGGATGCTTGAAGCCTCCCTGTTGAGGATGTCACAGCTGGGGACCAGCGGGGTTGAGCGACTTGCCCAAGGTCACACAGCGAGGGAGTCTGTGGTAGAAACAGGGTTAAATCTGTGTCTTTCGCTCCCCAGCCGGGGCTGTTTCTCCTGCCTCACTAAGCCGCAGGAGGACGTTCCCAGCGAGCGAGCGGGGAACCACATTTATGTGACATACGTGTTTCACCTGAGGCTCCTGAGAGTGGAGTTTAAGGGTGAGGGCCCTGGGGTCACACAGAACGCGTCCCCGCATCTGCTGCACTGCTCGTGTGTCCTCAGGCAATCCATTTCAGGGCTCTGCGCCTCAGTTTCCCTAACTGTAAAATGGGGCCGTTCCTTGGGCCTCCTCTCTGCGTAGCTGTGAGGGCAACGGAGAGGGTGCTCGTGAAGCACTCCGCGCGGATCCTGGCACGTGGGAGCCGTTCCGACATGCCGGCTGCTACTCTTGGGAGCCTTCGGCGCGGGGCTGGAGCCTCAGTCTTCTTCATCAAGCTCGCGGGGAAGGAGGGCACAGCGGGCCGGCCTCTCAGGCCTGGCTGTCACATCTGCCTTTCATGCCACACGCCCTCCCTCCAGAGCCCCTGCCTGGGAGAGACAGGCAGCCATGGCAGGCTGTGCTGGAAATGTCAGCCTCGTCTTGCTGAGGGGCCTCTCCTGACACTGACGAGACCCCTGGCTGGTGGAGTTGCCAGGGCGCAGCCCAGGGCCCGGCCTCCCTCCCTCCCTCTGGGCCTGGCCTTTCTTGGCCTCCCTGTCACCGCTCTGGCTCCAGCCCCAGGAGGCGAACCAGAAGGTCTCCTGGGGCTGGGGAGCCGTCAGCCGAGGGGCCGGCCTTAAATGGAGCTGGTGGGTGGGCCGCTGGGTGGGCTCAGCTTTAAACAAAGGGTCCAGGAGGTATGTATGGGCTCAGGGCTTGGGTGCAGAATGAACTGGGCGGGACTCTGACCCTGACTTCACCCTCCTTAGCTGTGCCACCAGGGGCAAGGCAAGTCGCCTCTGTAAACTCAGGTTCTCCAACGGAAAACTTGGTAAAACTAAGCAAGGCTTTGTTGCACAGTCACTAGCATCAGCCAGCCCAGTTCCAGGCACTGGGGAGGTATGGAGAACAGACTCCTGCCCTGGGGGAGTTGACATTCTAGTGGGAGAGGGTGTGGGAGTCCAGAGGCTCCAAGAGAACAAAGGATGGGGCTGGGCAGCAGCAGGTAGTGAAGAGAACTAAAGACCTGAGTTCAAATCCTGCCTCAGCCCCTAACTCGCGGTGTGAACTTGGACAAAGCGCTTCCCCTCTCTGGGCTTCAGTTCCCACATTTGCAGAATGGAACCAGCCACCCAGCCTCGCATCCTGAGAGATGCGTCTCCAGTGAGGGCAGTCTTGGGAGGGCACTAGGAGACCGGGGTTCCTTTCCCCGTGCAGCTTCTCCACCCTGAGACCAGGGTGGGCAACTAGCAGAAGTGCCACCTACAGCACTTCTGCTCAACCTGGGCGCCCCAGCCCAGCATTTCCGAGCTACAAACCTGGAAATGGCTGCTCCACCTTTTGAAGTCTGGCCCTAAGGTGGGGCTGGGAGCTCTGTATGTCTCCTTCCTCCCTAGAACCTCCAGACTAAGACCCCCTCCTTGAAATCCTGTGTCTTCTAGTCATCCTAGGGGTAGGATTCTGGGGATCTAGGCAGCCTTGCTGCTGGAGAAGACTAGCTGTATTCATTCATTCACTCATTCACTCATTCATTCGTTATCAATCATTTGGTCAGTCATCAAACACTCATCCACCAGTTACCATGTGGCACCCATGTTAGGCACAGGAGATCGGGATGTGTCTTTTTTTTTTGCAAATATTAAGCATATCCTCTGTTCCAGGCTCTGTGCTTGACACAGGGGACAAAGTGATTAATTGGTTTGTTCAATGTTTAGAAGTAACTGCCATGTGCCCTGTGCCGAGTGCAGACAAATACTGAAGCCCTACTCTGTGCCAAATACGATGACAGCCACCGGGAGCAAAGCCCCACCGCTTCCTGAGCCGGGCACCACACGCCTGGAGAACAGCGGCCGGCGTTTTGTATGCAGACATGAAACCCAGCGTCTCCCTGTGGCTAATGAATCATCGGGCTTCACATGAGAAGCGCGAACAGACCTCCTTGTCCATGAATTTGCTAATTGAGCTCCTCGAACTCAGACATTAACCTGAATTACCATAAATACTGCAGAGAACAGCCACTCTTGATGCATGCTCAGTGGTAATGGAGAAAATCAGTTGAGGAATAAGACTGAAATGCAATCCTAAAACTTCATTTTCACCATTAATTTGAACTTAGTTTCCCCTAACTACCATTCACTAAATGTTTCTATGACACTCCAGGGCTAGAGAGAGGAGGTGGGAGGGGGGCGGTGGGAGGAAGGGAGAGGCTGTACCGTGGAGGCTCGGGTGTATACACGGGGGCTGGAGGGCTGGGGGCTCCTGGGCAGGCCTGCCTGCTCTGCTCCATTCAGGGCACCGGCTTGGTGGCGGCGGGAGAGGCGGTCTTGGGTGATGAGTGAGCCCAGCTGGTGGTGGTGGAGAGAAATGGGGGCGGGGGGGAATGACATGGTGGATGGACAGGCAGACAGACAGGAAGGCAGGACTGACTGAGGAAAACACCTGGACACACTGAAAACAGGCGGCCAGCCTGAGCAATGACGGGACAGACAGACAGACTGACAGAAGGTTGTAAAGACAGACTGCCAGTGGCCTGGGTGATAGGCAGCCAGTCTGACCATTGGAAGGACAGACAGATAGACTTAATAGGAAAACACAGAGGAAGACCAGCAGACAGACTGACAGACATACGGACTCACAAGAAGCCTGACATCCAACACCGAGCAGTCAGACGGGCACAGTGACCGTTCAGGAAGCGGATCAAGGGAGAGGCAGGCAGCCAGTCTGCCCATTGAGAGGACAGATGGACGGGCGGACGGACGGACTGGGCAGCAGGCAGTGGAGGCTGGAGTTGGGACAGAGGCCGGGCTTGCTGACCCTCCCTAGATGTGAGGGCGGGAGCGGGGAAGAGGGAGGGAGGGAGCAGAAGAGGCCTGGTGGATGCCTTTACATCGCGTGTCAAGCCCCTGGCGTGAGGGAGACCAGCCTGCGTGCGGGGTGCTCCCCTGGGCCGAGGCGTCACAGCCTCTTCCCCTCCTCCTCACAGCTGTGTGCATCCTCTGGCACGCAAGGCAAGAAGGCTCAGAGCCATCCCTGAGGTCTGCTCCGTGGTGGGGAGTGGGGGCAGTGCCTGCTCCTCTCTATGGGGTACCTGGACCCAGTGTCTGTGGGGTGCTCACACCCAGTGAAAGATCCTGGCCCTGAGGACATGGGGGGTTGGGAAACCCTCGAGGGGGCTTGTTGGTCTGGTGCCCCCTCCCCCCCCACCTCATTTGTACCCTCTGACCCTGGCCCCAATTCTGTGTGGTGGGTTCTGTTCTCACCCCCATTTACAGGACTTACAGGGTAGCAAGCTGGGGCTTGGAACAGGGAAGCTCTCGGGCCAAGGGCTCTCAGCACAAAGGCAGTGGGTCTGTTCTTCTGGGAGCCAGACTGCCCACAGGAGGCCCCTGTGTGCTCTGCTCCCTGCAGTTGATGGGCTGCCAGGTCCAGTGTCCTTGTGGCTGGGCAGTGAGTCTGTGGGACCCCGGGGCTCACCATGGGAAACCTACAAGCCCCCAGACATAGGCCTCTGCTCTCTATCTGTCTCTCAGTTAGTTGCAAAGTCAGGTGGGCAAACCCCAAGAACAGGGGCCCCGGTCAGTCTGATTCTCTACTGCTTGTCCCCCCACCTTGTGAACATGGCTGTTTTCCTAAGAAGGGCCCCGCTCCTTTATGAATGGAGCCGTAACTCCCACCACCTTGATGTTTATCACTTTCTCTTTTTGGTCACCAAGCACTAGGGACAAAAAATACTTCCACCCATTAATCCTATATAATAAAAGGCTAATGTGCAAATCGATAGAACGAAGGAACGGCTGGTCGCTATGATGCGCACTGACCACCAGGGGTCAGACCCTCAATGCAGGAGCTCCCCCCTGGTGATCAGTGCGCTCCCACAGGGGGAGCACCGCTCAGCCAGAAGCTGGGCTCACAGCTGGCGAGCACAGCGGTGGTGATGGGAGCCTCTCTCACCTCCACAGCAGCACTAAGAACTCCTTGGGGGATGTCTGACTGCCAGGGACTCCCCTCCCCCGCCCCGCCCAGTGCACGAATGTCATGCACCGGGCCTCTAAGTATAATGATAATAACTGCAGTAGCACTATTACTGCTAGAGTAGCAATAGTGGTAGCAGTAGCATTAGTAGCAGCAACAGTATCAGTATTAGCAGCAGCGGCAGCAGTAGTATTAATAGTACTAGCAGTAGTAGCAGTAATGGCCATTAATTGAGTGATAACCAAGAGAAGATAAACTATATCCCAAGCCCTAGACACATGGACTCACACCTCAGAGTGACTCTGTGAGGCGGGCGTCTTCTCTATGTGAGTGGAGGGGAAGCCAAATCTCACGTGGCTTCTCCAAAATCTCATAGTAAGAGGCAGAGCCAGGATCTAGACTCTGGTCTGAGTCAAAGCCTGGGCTCATTCTGCCGCCCGAGGCCGAGTGGGAGGTGCGGTTGGAGCCTGGTGGGACTTCTGAGAGCCATGGCTGGGCCATGGGGAGCAGGGGCGGAGGGCAAGATGGTGGCAGATGGTGGGGCAGGGCGGGTCAGAGAACCCGCAGAGCGGGAGGCAGGTGGCCTCGGTGACCTACAGGCAGCTTCCTCCACCGCCCTGGGGTGCTGCAGGTGAGAAACGCTGTCCCATTCCTCATGAAAGAAACATCAGTGTTAATCGGATCAGGCCTCACACCCTGGGCTGGGAGCCTCATTCATTTTAAATTTATTTCTTCCTTAAGACTCAACCCATGGGGTGGGAAAGGGGAGGGAGCTGAGAAGGCTGTGAGGGGACTTTGGGGAGAGGGTAGGAATTCTACACCTTCTGGTTGCTTTGGGAGCCTTTGTAGCACAGAGGCGAACAGTGCAGGTTTGGAATCCCGTGCCTGGGTGTGATTTCAGCTCAGTTTTTCACAAGCCATGCGACCTTGGACAAGTCACCGGCCCTCTCTGAGCCTCAGTCTCCTCCTCTGTTACACAGGGCTAATGATATATACACCTGTGAGTTGTGGCAGGCCCATCATAGGTGTTCAATTAATGGCATCCATTGTGCCAAGGACTGGTCTGCTCTCCTGGGGACCCTAGAGAAAATGGTATGCTTTGTCTTTCTCACTGTCGGGAAGCTCAGCTCTTCCTGAAGCACACTGACCCCTTGCTGGGGGAACTCTGACTGTAAGAGGGGTTTCTTAAGCGGAGTTGAGATCTGTCTTCCTGAAGCCCCCACAGTCTGACTCTGGGAAGAAACAGCCTGAGTCCCTCTCCCAGGACAGCCCTCCAGGATCTGCAGACATGATTGGTGATGCCCCATGTCTTCACCAGGGTCTTGCCACAATCTCCCCTTGCCCTGTTTCTCCCCCCCAGCATGGAGCGTGGCAGCAAAACCATCCCCCCTGATTGCGACTCTGCTTCTACCAATCGAGCATCCGCTCCTCCCAGAGCCCGGAGATGCCCCCGCCAGGCCCTGGAGGCAAGCCCTCCGGAGGCGGCTTCAGTACCACGGACAGCTCCCAGCATCACGGGCGACAAGCATGGATTTGAGGCTCAGGGAGTCTGGCCAAGGGAATGGGTTCTACATATAAAGACACATTTATTAACCTCAGCCATCCTCACCTTCGTGGCATATACTCACCCATCACAGTCATACTCACATAGGCACACACACAGTTATACACACACTTGCCTCACATGCCCTTTTGCACAGTCACATGCCACCACATGCACAAACGTTTCCACACAACTCTTCATAGTCCCCCACTTGCAACAAAGCACACACCCATAGTAATGGGCCCGTCCCCTCTGGCCCATCACTCAGCCTCTTGGCCAGTGGGCCGGGGATGCTTTCCCCCAGGAGAAAGATTCAGGTGTGATCTACTGGCTGGGCATGATTCCGGAGCTTAGGGACAGGGCTCACCCCCCACAGCACACCCCACCATCGCCTCTCCCCAGAGCGCCCGGCTGACCTGGATTTAAGTACTGGCTCGCCAGTCACCAGCTGTGTAACTTGGAGCCAGTTACATAACCTCCCGGTGCCTCAGTTTCCTGACTAGTGTGCAGGAGACAGTAATAGTAACACTCACACGGCTTCTGTGGGAACTGGGACGCATAATGCATAGAAGAGACTTGTCACTGTGTCTGGCACATGATAAAAGTGCAGCAAATAGTGACTCATTATTAGCAATAACAACAATCCACCCACATGGGTTCCCCTTAGATGTCATACCGACAACCTTCTATCTCTTTGCAGCCCCTTTCACATGAGTGTGTGTGTGTGTGTGTGTGTGCGCGCGCGCGCGCGCATAAGGGGGGAATAATTACTTTCAGCACCAAAGAGGATGTCAGCATTGGGAGGAGGGGCACCTGGACTCCCCTTCCCTTCCTGCCCTGGCCCCAGCCCTGGGTCACCTTGGCCGTGCCTCCTGAACTTCTCTCCCAATGGGTCCCTGCTCCCTTCACCTGAGTCTGCATCAGCTCTACCCCGGCTCCCTCTCCAGCCAAGGCCCCCAGACCCTTTTCTCCCCTAGGGCTTTTGCCACCTCAAGGCAGGAAGAAGGCTTTCTGGTTTATTTTGGTTTATTTTACAGTTGACGCTGGACCCCTCGTTTTTGGTATTCAGAGAGAAGCTCTTGCACTATTCTCCCCATTCTAAATGCTCATCACATTTCTCTTAAAGCCACAGGATCCCCCCCCCCCGCCCCCCGCATCCCCATCTTTTATTCATCACCTACCACCGGCCCCAACACAGGAGACATGGAAATGCAAACCCTCCAAGGACTGCGAATTTCATGCCAGCAGATGACCCTTCCCCAGTGCCTGCGGCGAGGGAATGGAGGTGTCCTAATGAGGTGCCTGGGCATCGGGATGGAGTGTGAGAGGTGGCGGCCCACATTATGTGATCTGTTCTCCTCTCCTCATACGCCCCCTGTAGGGGTGGAAGGCTTTGACCAGCCTTGGCCACACTGGGGACTCCGAGAGTCATTCTTCCAGGGGCTTCTGTTTTATCCCAGGGAGTCCAAAGGGAGCAAGGCTCATGCCAGAGAGGCGAGGTCCCGTTGGTGGGAATTCAGGTAGGTGTCTGATTAAAGGGTAAGGCGCCCCTCTGCCCAAGGATTTCCTTTGGTCCTCGAGGGAATTTGCTTCCCTTCTGCAGGTGGTACCTACAATGGCACCCAAGAGCCAGGAGGTAGAGGAGAGGCCAAGACTGCTTTGGGGGGCCTTCCTTTGAATACTACCTATGAGAAGTGAGGTGACCTGGGTTCAGACCCAGACTATGCCTCTGTCGCTGTGTAAACCTGGGTAAGTCCTGTTCCCTCTCTGGGCAAGGCTGGCTTTCTTTATTTCAGAAACAAAGAAGGTGTAGAGAGTGAAAAACCTGTTTCCCGCAAAGTCCTCTAATACTCTGAGAAGAGCAAAGGGACTAATTCCAACACTCTATGATCCTGCGACTTGGTTTCTCTGCTGTCTCTAGCCTGTGAGTATCTTAAGGGCAAGAATTGTCTTATTTGTTCCAGAGTTCACAGAGCCAAGAGCAGGGCCTGTCGCAGAAGAGGTGCTCAGTAAATATGCATTCATTCGTTCAACAAATATATGTCACACAGAAATGAGGGCCATCGATGTGCTGTGTGCTAGGGCTAAAGCACTGAGCAAGTTAGGTGAGGTGCCTGAGTTTTTAGAGCATACTGGATGATGGGGGCATAAAATACATAAAGAAACAATAAATGGGATCACGTCAACTGGTGCTAACTGTTACAATCACACTGGGCGGCATGGCAGAAAGCGACGCAGGTGGGAGATGGTCACACTCCAGCTGAGCCCTTTGCAGACATGGAAGAGCATCAGGCAGAGGGAGGAGCTATTGCCCAGGCCTGGCATGTTGGAGAGTGAAAGGAAGGGTGTGAGTGAGGGGGAGGATGGCCAGAGGAGGATCAGAGAGGCCTGCAGGAATGGGTCAGGTAGGGCGTTTTAGGCCAGGTGAGGATTTCAGGTGTCATTATACTGGTAAACTTGACCAGAAGCTTTTGGAGGGTTAAAACTGGAAAAGCAGCAAGATCTGGGTTATCCTAATATATAAAAAGCCAGGAGCCGTCACGACAGAAACAACTGGATGGACGACAGAACAGCAGGCTGCGTGAGGTGACCAGGCCAGCAGGGGGGGCAGTTGGGGGTGACCAGGCTGGTGGGGGGGCAATTAGGGGTGACCAGGCCAGCAAGGGGGCAGTGAGAGGCGACCAGGCCAGCAGGCAGAGGCAGTTAGGGGTGATCAGGCTGGCAGAAGGGGGAAGTTGGGGCGGCCAGGTCGGGGGGGGGCAGTAAGGGGCGACCAGGCCAGTGGGGGGACAGTTAGGGGTGATCAGGCAGGCAGGCAGGTGAGCAGTTAGGAGCCAGCGGTTCTGGATTGTGAGATGGATGTCCGACTGCCGGTTTAGGCCTGATCCCTGGGATCGGGCTTAAACTGGCAGTCGGACATCCCCCGAGGGGTCCCGGATTGGAGAGGGTGCAGGCTGGGCTGAAGGGACCTCCCCCCCCCATGCATGAATTCCGTGCACTGGGCCTCTCGTGTTTTTAAAAGATCCCTCAGGCCACTTATGGAGAATGGATTAGCGGGGAGGAGCAAGAGCAGAAGAAGGGAAACCAGTGAGGAGACTCCTGCAGAGGTCCAGGGGAGAGGTGGTGTCGGCAGCTCAGATGCAGGGCGAGTGGAGATAAATGGTTAGATTAGGATTTTGGAGAGAGCTGCTAGTTCCTTGCAGCACACCCAGCCCTCCCCATTGGGGTCCAGCACCCTGGACAGCGCACCGCCCATGTTTCCGGAGGGCCAGTCCCCTTTCCCAGGGGACTCTGAGATTCTGAGGGCAGCCCTAAGAACCCCTCTCTTGTGTTTTTTAAAATATTTTTTTGAGTTTAAAACATTTCAACATACAGAAAATGATGTAACAGACATATGTATCTATCAAGATGAAATGGGTGTTAACATTTTGCCACATTAGCTTCAGAGCCCTCTCTTTTTTTAAAAAAAGGAAGCCAGGGAAACATTGTAGATACAGCTCAACACCCCTTTTTTCCTTCCCCTCCGTCCCCAGGGGTAACCGAGCAAAAACTGGTGTTTATCTGTCTCAGGCATGTACTGTCCTTATCTAGTTCTGCATTCAAAACCTGTGATTCTATTGTTAAACAGATTTTAAAGGTTTAAATACATGGTATAATGCTGTACATATTCCTCTGTCCTTTATTTTTTTCACTCCATATTGTGTCCTGGAGACTTATCCCTTTCGGTCCATGTGGATGGAGTTCGTTCGCTTTAACCGTGATAGACGATTTCATTGTACTTATACAGCAGCTTAATTTCCTGTGTGCCTGCGGAGAGGCAGGCTGCTCCTCATTTTCCTATTACGGACTAAGGTGCGATGAATATCCTCGGACGTGCATGCTTTGCATATGAGTGTGAAAGAGGATGCGCACAGAGCACTGTAGGCGCCCTCCCCCGGTTCCTTGACCTGCAGGTGTGCTCCCTCCCCAGCTGCGATTGGCTCCTCGCGGCCTCCTTCTTGGGAACCTCCTCGCCCAGGACCTCCCCCTCACCATGGGGCAGCACCTAGGCAATGACTGATGAACATGGGGTACCAAAGACTGGCCCCCTTGCCTCAAGGCGGATCAACGCTGCGGTGTTATTAATGCTCCAGACCTCTCTGTGGCATCAGATGGAGGCTAATCTCCAACAGAGAACACATAATTGCTTGGCTTTTCCTCCCCGCTATCTGCCTTTCCCCCGCCTCTTTCACCTGGGAGCTCCCCCTCAATAAATCACCTGCACAGAATCCCAGGCACTGCTTAGGAACCTAACCTACGACAGGCACACACCACGGTGGAGCTGCTGGGCCTTCGATTTGCTCACCTTAAAATGTATGAAGTATTCCCAAATTGCTCTCCCACGTAGTTGTACCAGTTTGCATTCCCATCAGCTCTCCCCCCCCCCTCTCATCAATACTAGTGTTATAGACTAATTTTGCCAATCAGATTGGTGCAATACCGATTTCATTGCTGTTTTAATTTGCATTTCCATGTTTACCAGTAATGCTGAGGATCTTTTTATGTCTTTATCGGCCATTCACATTTCTTTCTCTTTTACCTGTCTGCTCATATCGTTTGTGTATTTCCCTATGGCTTTGGAAATTGATGCTCTGAAGTTTTAAAGTCTTTTTATTTTGGAAACTAATCCTCTCTTGGTTGGTTATACAGGTTGCAAGTATCTTCTCTCAGTCGTGGCTTTAACAATTTTTTAAAAAAAATTTTTTGTCATGTAGTTTTTTATTTTAATGAAATAAGGTTTATTGTTATTTTTTCTTATCATTTGTGTTTATTTTCTGATAAAGTTATTTTCCTGTAGTTTTTTTAAATACAATTTTATTGTCTGCCTTTTACATTTAGGACTTTTATTACTGGGAACTTATTTTTGTGAGTGGTGTGAGTAGGGATCTAATTTTACCTTTTTCCAGGGCGGGGGGGGGGGGGGCGAATATTTAATTGTCCTAACATCACCCATTACCCCTTGTCATGTTTCAAACTCTCATATATATTTGGGTCCATTCCCAGGCCTAGTCTCCATTCTTTCATCCGTTTCTCTATTCCTGGGACCAAATCAAACTGTTTCAATGATTAGAGTTTTATAGTAATTATGATATCTGGCAGGGTGAGGTTCCCTGCCCCTCCCTCCCCTTTCTTCTTCAAAAGCATCTTGGCTATGCTAGTTTCTTTACCATCCCATATACATGTTGGGATGACCTTGTCAAATTGCAGGGAAAACCCCATTGCAAATTCTCCTGGAAATAAAATCTACAGAGTAGATTGGAGGGGGCTGGCCAACTCTCTGACAGGGGACTGCCCACCTGCCACCAGGGTTCGGCTTTTCTCCGGCTGTATCCTTCCTCTCCTCTGCATCCCGTCCTCCGACAGGGGGCTGCCTCGGGAGTGAGCCTCCAATCCCTTCTCATCCTTCAGTGCCCAGCTGAATGCCTCCTCCTCCAGGAAGTCCTTGGAGATAGCCCTGACCTTGCAGGCTCTCTCTCTCTCCTCTAACCCGTCTCAGTGCCCCATTTCCTGGACACTGAGCACACTGGGTCTGACTGAGGGAGCCACTTCTGTACCCTGTGTCCCCATCGCAGCCTCTGAAGGGAAGGGGCTGCATCACCTTCATCTTTGTACTCCCAGTGGCACCCATGGCACAGTGGATGCCCAGTGGGCTCTGGATGATTGGTCCTTAGGTAAGAGAAGTGGTAAGAGAAGTGTGTAAAACAGGTTCTTCCTCCATGGGGAGGGGCCTGGGATAGAGTTGGGGGCTTCAGGGGAGACACACCTGACTGAAGTCAGACAGATCTGGCTCTGCGTGGTGGTGCGCCTCGTGGGACAGTGGCCGCTCTGAGCATGTGCCCATCTGTAAGGCGGGGACAGCATTACCCATCTCATAGGGCTGTTGCGAACATCGCTGAGATTGTGGGAACACACCACAGGTGTTTCCTCCTTGCTCCGCTTCCCCAGTGTGAGGCAAGCACAGAGTCAAGACCCTGCCCTCAGCCAGGAAGGCTGCTGGGGAGCATTTCCTTGTTCACCAGTCAGACCCAGGGGCACCTTCCCCCAATGTCCGAGCCATTGACTCCACTCTGCCCGTCTCCTGCCCAGCCTCTGATGCTACCCCCCAGCCCCCTGCTGCCGTGCCCTTTCCTGGAGCAGAGGTGGGTCCTATGGAATATGCTTGCACCCCATCTTCCCTTCCCTGCCTCACAGCACCCATCTCTCTCAGTGGACCCCTGGGCCCCGAGTTGTTCCCATGAAATGCTTCTTCCTCTTGCTGCTCCTCCAGGGGCATCTTCCTTCCCCGGGGGGACCGGAGGCCAGGGCAACGTCCGGCTGCAAGGGACCGCGCTCCAGTGCTAAGCGCCGTCTACACATCTTGGAAGAGAGAATATGGGGCTGATGGGAGGGGGGTCGCTCCCTGGTGGAGCATGGGCTCAAGTTGGACAGATCTGGGCTCTGATTCAGAACTTGATTCAGGTAAGTTGGCCTAAGACTCAGCCTCTCCATATACACAATGGGTACATGGATCTGACCTCCTGGGGGAGATGAGACCAGAAAGGAAGACATGCATGGGATGTATAAGGTAGCAGTCCAGCATAAGGTTGCCCCTTACTTACAAGACGGTAGGAATGGGGGAAAAAAAAATGAAGGACACAAGCAAAGATGAGGCAGAATTTATTCTCATTGTGGGCAAGTTCAAGACTCATGATGGAGACCACGGAGAGGCGGATCTCTGGGGCCCTGGAGGGCACCTCACGCCGGGGACAGGGGCACACTTTTGCAAGTGCCGGACCCACAGTGTCCCCCCTGACTATGAGGATCCAGAGTCCAGGCGCTGGGTCAGAGTGGGGTGGGGGTGGGAGGAAGACAGGTATTCCCCAGATCCTGTCCTGACCATGTTTCCGACTTCCATAGGAAGGAAGAACAGCTCGGCTATATGGGAACATATAGAGGTGTAGAGAGCTGGCCGCGGCACCTGGGCGGGGCTGACTCCCCGAATTATTGCAGGAGGGAGAGGGGGCTCAGTGCTGGTGTTTCCGCGGAATAGCTGTGCTGGCTACAGGGCGGGCTGAGCAGGGGTCGGGGCTAGGCCTGGCCCTCCCTTGGGGCCAGCAGGGGGTACCCAGCATCCTGCCCCGTGGGGTTCCTTGGGCCCTACCAGCTCCCCACTGGGGTGCAGCCTTCTCACCCTGGGTGCTTCTTATGTGCTTTGAAGACCATTTTTGCATTGTCAGGAGTGAGGAAAAAATATTCTGACATGGTAGAAAAAGATATTTACATACCCTGGTGGGCCGTAAGGGAGGGGGTCAGTCTCAGAATGGGGGCGCTTCCCAAATCCCCTCCCACCCACAGCTGTCCACGTGGGATGGTGAAGGAGAAGAGGCCTGGGAAGAGGCTCAGCTCCAAACTTGGCCGCTGTGTGCCTTGGACGAGACACGCTGCCTTGGTCTGCCCAGACGGTGCAGGAGCAGTGGGCTTGATGGTCCCCGATTCCAGGCCGGGGGCTGGGGGGCAGGGAGGTTGGCAGAGAGACTTCCAAGTGCAGAGCCCTGGGCTGTGGAGGGGCACCAGAGACTAGAGGGAACTTGGTGGCCCCTGGCCAGGCAGCCAAGTCCAGCTGAGGGCATCTCACCAACCCTGTGGTGCTGCCTGTACAGAGGTGGCCAGAGGGCTGGCCGGGAACCCTGTTTTCCTGCTGAAGCAGCGGAGGGAGCCAGGTGGAGGCTGCAGGTGGCCCCCCACCAGCTAGAGGGAGGGCTCAGACCTGAGATAGAGCCGGGAGTGGGGTCCCCTGGGGGGAGACAAGGGTGGGCCTGGTGCTGGTGTGGTTCAGTAGTGGCCCCTGGCTCCGGCCTCCAGGCCTGGGGGGAGGTGGGTGTGAGCCCCTCTCCAGTCCCTGTGGGTGCTGGGACCTGGACCCACATTCAGTGGGCAGTCACACCGAGGTCCCTGCTCACAGGCTGGTGACACTCATCCGCATCCATGACATGCCACCCACAGTCACATGGACACGTGCTCCCAGTCTTAATGAGTAAGCCTGTCCCTGTCTTAATGGCACACATCCATCCTGGGACCTGGCAGGTGGACACATATGCACGCAGTCCATGACCTTGTGAGAACACACCCCATACAGCACAGGAGCACATGTGTGCATACACACACACACACACACACACACACACACACACACATACACACACACACACAGGCAGGTGATCGACGTCTCTGTTGGGCTCAGTGGCGTTGAGGCTCCAGCGTCCGGGGCAGACAAGGCCCTCTGCCCTGGGGCCAAGTGTCCCAGCCGTGCGGGCACCAACGGTCCCTCTCAGGTGGCCTGACCCCGGATGACTCCAGGTCCCGTGGGGGAGTCCTCAGCCTCACTGGTGCCTGGCAGGAAGGCAGCCAAGAGAGGGGCACACGCCTGGGCCCACCCTGACCGCTGGCCAACCCTGCGAGTCCTCTGACAGCCAGCATGACCCGGGGCCGGGGTGGTTTGGTCAGAGGTGCCGGCGGGGCCCCTGGGTGCTGGTCAGCTGGGCCCTCATGGTCTGGATGCTGCCCAGGATCTTCTTCTGGTGGCCCATGAGGGTGATGCCCAGGGCACGCACGTCCCTGTGAAGGAAGGGGTGGTGCTGGCCAGGTTGGCCTGGGAGGCTGGGAGCCATGGAGACAGGGACAGACCCATTCCCTGGAGCTGCCTCTGGCCCCCTGCCCTCTCCCCTGGCCCCTGCCCCAGGGGACCACCACTTACTGGGCGTTCATTCGCAGCACCATGCCCAGAGAGGAGTAACCACCGGCGGCAAAATGGTCCCGGTAGCGGCCCATTCGGATGGAGTCCAGCCAGTCCCCCACAGTGAGGCCGCCGCTGCCACCCCCGCCCCCGCGGAGGTCAAAGCAGCTCCGGGCAAAGGCGGGGGCCGGGCACCTGAGGCACAGGGGCCCTGGGTCAGTGGCCTGCCAGGGCCTCTGCCTTCCTCGAGGACCCTGACATGAACCACCCTCAGCCTCCGTCCAGGCCCAGCAGTGGGCAAGGGGTGTAAAGGGTGAGACCCCAGGCTTGGGAGGAGAGGGCTGAGGAAAGTCCAGGCCGAACAGGGGCCAGTGCCCAGGTGGGACCTGGTCCAAGGGTCAGGACAGAGTTTCCCAGGGTCGGGACTAAGTCAGGGCCATGTTGAGAGGGCAGCTGGGCGGGGGCAGAGCTGGGGCGGGCGCCAGGCACCTGCCGACCGTGGCTGTGGTCCTGAGACTCTCAGGATTGCGGATCAGCGCATCGAGGATGCTGACGATCTGGGAAAAGCGAGGCCGCTGAGCCCGGTCCTTGTGCCAACAGTCAAGCATGAGCTGGTGCAGGGCCCGGGGGCAGCCCATGGGTGCTGGCAAGCGGTACCCCTCCTCCACGGAGCTGATGACCTGGCGGGGGGGGGGGGAGCACAGGCTGGGCTCGAGGCTGTCCTGCCCTCAAGGCCCCACCGCCCCTGCCCGGCGAGGGTCCCACACTCACGTCCCGGTTGGTCATGTTCCAGTAGGGCCTCTCCCCGTAGGCTAGCACCTCCCACATGACCACACCGAAGCTCCACACGTCACTGGCCGAGGAGAAGGTGCGGAAGGCGATGGCCTCGGGGGCCGTCCAGCGGATGGGGATCTTCCCTCCCTGCGAGGGACGCAGGAAGGTGACGGCTGCTCCTCAGCCCGAGCCAGGGGCAGAGCCCTGGGGCCCTGTTTCCCCCTGGGGTCCTGCGAAGCAGTCCAGGGCGGGAGGCACAGCCAGGGGGCCCTGGGGAGGACTGACCAGGGAGACCTGCACCCAGAGCTGCCGTGAAGACGGAATGAAAGAAAGGTGCGAGTGCCTGGCATGTAGTAGGCACTCAGTCAATATCAGTCAAGGGGTCAAGGCCCGAGCCAGGGATGCAGCTCAGAGACCATGGCCGAGCACTCCTCTCCCCCCTCTCCTTCCCTCTCTCTCTCTCTTTTTGGGGGGCGGGGTGTCACAAATCCTTCCTCTAAGTGAGATCTTATTTGGAGGCTCAGAGGATGAGATGCAAAGGGAGGTTCTGACTGAGGCAGGGGTGGGGGCCCGAGCCCCTGCCACTCAGCCTCCTGCCTTCGAGGCGGCCCCTAAGGTACCTCCAGGGAAGCCCAAAGCTCCGTAAAACGCATTGTGGAAATGCTGATATGTAGCCAAACTTTAGAGAGACAAACGCGGGGTCAGTGTGTTCCAGACAGACGCTAACTCTCCCACAATCTCCCAGCGCGTGGCAGGGGGGCCGGCCCTGGGGGCCACAGCCACCCGGGACCGAGGAAGGAGGCCAGGCTGCTCCCATTTCCGAGGGGGACACATTTCCCAGGGAGAAGGCAACCTTCCCTGAAGGGCAGGGTGTGTGTGTGTGGGGGGGGTCACCCTCCCTGGGCCTGTAGGAGGGAGCGTGGCCACGCACCGTGGTGGTGTAGGCGGCGTCGGGGTCGTCCTCCAGGACCCGCGACAGCCCGAAGTCGGACACCTTGCAGACCAGGTTGCCATCCACCAGGACGTTGCGGGCGGCCAGGTCGCGGTGGACGTAGCCCAGGTCGGAGAGGTAGCGCATGCCGGCGCCCACCCCTCGCAGCATGCCCACCAGCTGCATGATGGTGAACTGCCCGTCGTGAGTCTGCGGAGGACACGGCTGGGCTGCAGGGAGGCTCTTGGCAGTTCGCAAAGTGCTTCACCGCGTAGGAAGCGTGTGACGGGTTCAGGCGTGTTCCCACTCACCCCCCCCCCCCGCCCCCAGCAGCCCCGAGAGGGAGGTGGGGCAGGGAGGACAGTGCATCCATTTTGCAGAAGAAATAAAGGCCCAGAGAGGTCAACTCCTGTGTCTAAGAGCACCCAGCAAATGAACGGCGGGGAGGGCTGGGAGTCTAGGGATTTCCACGGCACCCACCGTGCCTCCCATCTGGGTGGGGCCCTGGACCCCACAGAGGCACCTTCTGAGCCGGTGCCGGGGCAGCGGGACCCCATGTAACACAGGGACTCTCACGTGATGGGGTTAAAAGGCAGCGTGACTGGCTGATCGTAACACTGTAGCTGGCTCTCCCTTCCCCAGGGCTGTTGGGTCCAAGTTTCGGGGGTGTTTGGAGGCCTAACATTATTTCCCAACACCCAGGCTGACCTTCCCTCTCCCAGCGCATGTGACAGGTGGGGGCACGCACCCTCAGGAAGGCGTCCAGAGAGCCGTTCTCCATGTACTCGGTCACGATCATTGCCAGGCGGCCTGGGAAAGGGACGGGAGATAGAAGCTGCTGGTGGAGGGATCAGGGCTGCTGACCAGAGACCCGGGGATGTGCCCCCCCAGGAGCTGGGCCAGCACTGAGGGCCCGGGGAGCCCAGGGCCCCTCCTGGGTCCCAGGCGCTGGGCCCCTTCCTGACCGGGTCGTCCGAGGATGTGAGCTGGGGCCGGACAGAGCGGGTGGTGTGGGGATGGACCCCGAGCCCTGTCCTGGGCCGCAGGGGCCCTGCAGGGTGCGGCCGCCTTCCCCGGGCACCTACCACGCGTGACGACGCCTTCCAAGCGGATGATATTGGGGTGGTCAAACTGACCCATGATGGACGCCTCGCTGAGGAAGTCCCGCCGCTGTCTCTCCGTGTAGCCGGCTTTGAGGGCCTTGATGGCCACGGGCACATCCCGCTGCCCCGGCACCCGCAGCCGCCCGTAGCAGACTTCTCCTGACTCTCCTGTGGGCCGGGAGTGGGGCAGGCGGGGAGGGCAGTACGGGGGAGGGCAGTGGTACCCTCCTTCCTCAGCCCGGACCCCCACACCGCACCCCCCAGCCTCACACATGCAAGTGCCCCCCTGGGGCCTGGCCATCCCAGGCGCCTCAGTTCCCCTCACCCGCTGCCCTGGTGCCCCTCCACGCTGTCCCCCCCCGCCGGGGCTCACCGGAGCCAATGATCTTCTCAATGTGGATCCTGGAGGCCTCGATCTCACGGGTGAAACTGCGGCCCGCCCGGCCCGGCTCCTCGTAGGTGTGGGGTTCTGCATAGAACTGGGGCTCCGGGATCTTCCCCCGGGGGTGGTGCAGGGGCAGGAAGACAGGTGGAGGTGCTGAGGGGCCAGGGCAGAAGGGCCTTCAGTGGGGTCCCAGAGGCCTTTCCCTCCCAGCATCCCGTAGGCCTGGGGCGGGTCTGGGGGGAGGGGGAGGAGTGTGTCTGGGAATCTCGGGATGTGGGGGCAAACACGAAGCGCCCAACATGTGCTTGCCAAGTGGAAGCAGGGTCTCTATGGAGTCGCTCTGGAGTCTGTAGGGACCTGGG
Organism: Cnephaeus nilssonii; assembly: GCF_951640355.1. Taxonomy (NCBI): domain Eukaryota; kingdom Metazoa; phylum Chordata; class Mammalia; order Chiroptera; family Vespertilionidae; genus Cnephaeus; species Cnephaeus nilssonii. The sequence continues at coordinate 90,102,232 of NC_137078.1, forward strand.
GGGTCTCCAGTGAGTCTGGAGAACGCCTGTCATTTTCTGGGGTCACCTCTAGAGTCCCGAGATCCTGCTAAATTGTTCTGGGGTAAAAAGTGGTAAAATCCCTTTCATTACAAGTGCCAAGTTAGACGGATTGAAAATGGTTCTCTAGACACTGTGTTAAGAAGGATTCTGAGGCTGCATTCAGGCTGAATGGGAACCAGTACCATGACTGATACCAACGTCCACCTGGGCACAGAAGTGGGGTGTGGAGGTAGGCACCCCCTGTATTTGCTTTGTTTTCTGGGGTCTCTGCAGGGTCCTGAAAAAACTCTAGCAGGGGATCTTGTCCAGGAACACAGGAACCTCCCTGAGGTTGTATGCGAAGCTGTGTATGAGCGCACACACGTGTACGTTTCCCTGGGGGAGGGTCCCTCGCATCGTCGGCGGGGTCTGTGAACCCGCGGAAGGGGAACTGGGCTGCACCTTTGGGGCCTCGGGTCTCTGTGATGTCCTGCTGTCTGTCTCTGGGGCTCTGGCCTTTGTGGGCACCACCCTCCCAGCCCAGCCCTGGTTCCCACCGTGACCCCCCCTTTGCCCTCAGATCCCGGCCCCCGCGCTCACCCTGCCCGTTCTGGTAGTGCATCTTCTCCTCATCGGAGTCCTGGAAGGCCTTGCTGTAGCCGCAGTGCCTGTGGAGGATGGGCACAGCTCTGCCCGGGGCCACGCCTCCCCAGACCCACCCCAAACCCACTCAGGCACAAGTCAGGACTCCCCTCCCCCTGCAGGGCAGCACCTGACACCCCACCCCCTGCCCCTGCCGCGGGGAGTCCCCACCCTCAGGCTCTCAACTCAGCCGAACTGTGATGTCCTTGACATTTATAAAACCTTCATCATGTATACAGTCGAGTCCACTTAGCCCTCCCAGCAAACTCTGTGGGTTATCAGTCCCTTTTCTCATGAAACTGTCCTTGGGGAAGGGCTGAGAGACGAGGCGTCTGAGGCCAGCTCTGCTGCGTCACCTTGGCAGGCCCCTTCCCTTCCCCGGCCTCAGTTTCTCCACCTGCTGGATGAGCCTCCCGATTCTCGCTGCCGGGGACCCTAAAGCCACGGGAGCACAGAGTCCCATCCCCACCTCCTCTGGAATGGAGGGGAGACGGGAGAGTGACTCGGAGCTTGGTGTTTCGTTAAGAGAGACCTGGGTTCAAGTCCCAGTCCTGGCATCTATTTGGCAAGTGGCCTGACCTCACTGACCTCCAAGTTACTCACCTGCAAAGTAAGGTCAGACTCTCCACCTCACGGGAGTATCATTAGGATTAAAGGAGATGGAGGTGGATGCTGAAGGGAGACCAGCGGGACGTGCTAGTGGATGGGTGTGGCATGAGAGAGAGAAGTCGAGAATGACAACTTGGGTTGGCGCTGGAGTAACCCCATGAATGGCGGTGCATTGTCCTAAGATGGGGAGGCCTGTGGAGGTGCAGGCTGGGGAGGTGCAGAGGTGCAGGTTTGTCTAGAACACACCCGGGAAAATGGAAAGAGGGAAAGGCCCAGGATGAGCCCAGGTCCGCCAGCCTTTAGAGGCTGTTTGGAACGGAGGGGCTGGGGAGATGGAGGACAGGCCAGAGATGTGGACAAAAGTATGTGTGTGTGTGCGTGTGTGTGGGGGGGGGAGGATTGGGGGGAGGCAAGAGAAAAGCGTCCCTTCCAAGAAGGAGGACAGAACAGCTGTGTCTGTAAGTGTGCCCAGCCCCAGGCACAGGAAGCGGCTCAGCGCTCCCAGGGGGTGGGGGGCTTGGAGGGACTGGGGCCCAGGACCGCCCACCTCTTCTTGCAGATCAGCAGGAGCAGAAGCACGACCAGGCCGGTGATGAGGGTCAGGCAGATCCACACGATGGTCCGGGTGTCATAGCGGGGCCCTGCAGGGGAAATGGGGTGGGCAAGGCGCTCAGCCCGGGCCTCGGGCCCAGGGTTCTGGCGGCTCTCCCCGAACCTGGGGGGCAGCCTCCTCAGCTGAGAGTCAGCCCAGAGTCAGGACACAGGCCACCTCCTCTGACCCCACCTCCCCTCTCCGAAGCTTCTCCTTCAAGACCCTGCTGCCCCAGGCTTCCTGGCGTCCCACCCCGGTGCCACCACTTCCTGGGGCTGTGTGACATGGAGAGAGCTGCTAGACTTCTCTGAGCCTCAGTTTTCTCACCTGTAAGAGGAGTCAAAAAGTGCCCACTGAACCTTCCAGTCTCAACGAACCCTCCCTCATCCCTTCCAGGGAGATATTATCTCCCATTTTCAGAAGAGAAAACTGAGGCTCTTGCTCAAAGCCACACAGTGAATGGGATGCGGCAGGGCCGGGTTCCTACCCGCACAGGCTCACTGCGGTATCAGACCCGGGAGCACTGGAGACACAGCGCCCAGGAGTGCAGGGGAGCACAGCCATTAACTCAGCCTTGAACCTCCTATCCTGGCACCACCCCCTGGAGGCTGCCGAGGGTAGGAAAAGACCCCGGCTGGCTGGAGATGGGGGGGTGGGCATCAAGCTTGACCTTGTGGGCTCGATAAAGCCTACATTGATCGGCCCCCACCCCAGGGTTTTTGATTCAGAGAATCGGCATTTCCAATAGCTCCCAGGTGCTGCTGACACTGCTGGTTCCACACTACACGGTGGGACCCACTGCTCCGGAGGCTGGCGCAGGGTCATGGGGGGGCGGGGGGAAAGGGGCACAGGCCGACCATGTTCAAATCCTGCTTTGCTGGGTAACTGTGGGCAATTCGCTGTATTGCTTTGACCCTCGGCTTCCTGGTCTGTAAAATGGGGACGTGGGTAATGCCAATGCACTGGAGGGCCTCTGGGATGATGATCAGGATGTCCTGCTGGCAAAGGGCATCGTGATGCCTGCAAGTCACACTGATCCTCAGGAAAAGCCAGGGTTTGGGCTGTGAGGAGCTCGGTTGCCTTGGGCAAGTCACTTCCCTTCTCTGAGCCTCAGCTACTTTCAGCTGTGAACATGCCGAGCCAGCAGGCACCAGCTGGGCAAGTTCCCTGCCTCTGACCGCCTGGCCCGGCCCAGCTCCCTGGCCCGCCCTGCTCTCTGCACTCACGTGGTTTCCCCGTCTCCACCTCCATGGCCTGGCTGAAGCGGCCGCAGCCTGCCGAGGTGCGGGCTCGGACCTGGAACACGTAGCGGGTGCCCGGCTTGAGGCCCGAGACCGTGGCCCTGGTGGTGACAGCCTTGAGGGTGGAGTAGCTCTGCATCTCCTTGTCCTGTCCACGGAGGCGCAGTCAGCCAAGGGCACCCCTGCCTGGTGCCGCCCCCCCACCGCCCGCTGCCAGAGGCTGGTACCTTCTCGTAGTACTTGATCTCGTACTCCAGGATGACGCCGTTGGGCTGCTCAGGCTCCTGCCACAGCAGCGCGACGCTGGTCTGCCCTGCCCACTCCTGGCGGATCACCACCACCTGGGACGGGGCTAGGGCGGGAGCCGGCCTTGATCAGGTGGGCGGGTGGGTGATCACTGGGGCCAGCCTCTGTCCCACCCCTTCCCAGGCCCTGTGTGAGCCATGCTTGCTGGCTGTCCTCTGCCCCAGGAGAGCCCGCCCCCTCCAGTCCTCCTGGCAAATCATAGGCTGCCGCCTGGTCAGTCACCTGGGCTCTGCACAGCTGCCTCTGGCCTGGGATGTTGGGGCCTGAGGGCCCCGGCTTTCACTCCTCTACCTTCTCCTCTCTGGCCAGGCCCTGCCACTGGGAGTGCAGGACCCCAGCAGCCCCAGCGAGCAGCTGTTCTCGTCCACTCTGGGGCCCCATCACCTGATGTCTCTATCTCCATGTCTCCCACCCCAGCCCTCTGACCATAGCTCTCAGGACTGCCTGAGGGAGGAAGAGGAAGGGAGGAGGAGGTAGGGAGGGCATGAATGGAGGGAGCCCGCACCCTCACCGCAGGGTTTGGAGGTATGCCCAGGACAGATCAGTATACTTCGGGAAGGGACATGAGCCGAGCCTGGCCCATTTGAGCTCAAGTATTCTCACAGTCACACAAAGACACCCACTCACCCTTATTCATTGACTGATTCACCCGTTCCCTCCACCATGCACTGCCACCCTCCCTCCTGTGTCCAGTGCATTATCCTGGAGGGGGGTCTGCTGCAAAGTGTAAGACAGACACCCAGCCACAGCCAAACAGGAAAGCACCTGCAGGGATGCAAACCCCTCTCCCTGTCCCTCCAGCCCGCAGGCCTCCTCTTCCCCCTCTGCGTACCCCCACACCTCCTGGGTCCCCCACCTGCCTCATCTCTGGGCATCTTGTCTCCTGGGAGGCCTGGGAGCCCCCTGAAGGCAGAGACCACACACACACTAGCTGCTCAATAAATGCTAGACTTTGACATGAAGAATTAAGAAGCAACTCCCGAGTTAAGTTGGAGGGTGTGGTACATAGGTGTCCCCACAGTCTGGGACTCACAGCCCAGCCCCTCTCTTGCTGGCTGGGTCTCATGGCTGCAGCTTCCCCATCCAGACAGCAGCTAAGCTAGCAAGCTAGTGGGCACCCCTGCCAGGAAGACTGAGGATCAGATGAGACCATTGCAGGCAACAAACACACGGAGCCAGGAATACTAACACCTCTTAAAGAGGAAGGAATTGCCAAGGCAACAGTGTGAGTGGGGCAGACACAGAGGGAGAGCAGAACGCCTAGGTGGGAGGGAAGTGGGCGGGGCCCCAGAGAAGGCTTTAGGGAAAGAGGGGGCTGTGGAAAAGAGGTGAGGACAGGAAGGGGAGCAAGTGTTCTCTGAGGATAAACCTTGACCATTTGCTCAGGGCTGTTGAGCTGTGGGGTCCACTCTATCGAGCCCCTAGGATTTCCTGAATGCCTACCACAGGCCCGGCCTTGGGCTAGGACCTGGGGAGACTGCGGGGACTAAGACAGCCTTCAAGGCGCTCACCGTCTACGAAGGGAGACAGTGAATAAGAAACCAAGTCAGTGCAGGATGACAGGTTGGTGAAGTGCCGTGTGAGACAGGAAGAGGGAGCTGTGATGGAAAGGACCGCCCACAGGGGCCAGGAGGGACCTGCCATGTCAGCTGGGCTGGCCAGGGTAGGCCTCCCTGGGGTGGGGAGGCCAGCTGAGCGGAGGACTGAAGGAGCCAGCCATGGGGACGTCACAGGGAGGAGCGTGTCCCTGCGGTGGAGAAGCAAGGCCAAGGCCCAGCGGGGGAAGGGCATGGTGTGTTCAAGGATGGGAACCGAGGCCCGTGTGGCTGCAAGGAATGAGCCAGGCAAGAGTGGATGGGGTAAGGCTGGAGAGGCAGGCAGGGGCGGGTCATGCTAACAACATTACACACTAGTAAATTTAGGCAACCAACCTAATGGGAGAGGATATTTGCAAACGATACTTCCGATAAGGGGGCTAATATCCAAAGTATATAAAGAACTCATACAACTCAACAACAGAAAAACAGCCTGAGTAAAAAATGGGCAAAGGACCTGAATAGACAGTTCTCCAAGGGAGACGTAAGATAGATGGCCAACAGATATAGGAAATATGGCCACACCACTATTATGAGGGCAATGTAAATCAAAACCACAATGAGATACGACCTCCCAGCTGTTAGAACGGCTATTATCAATTAGACAAGAAAGAGCAAGTGTTGGAGAGGATGTGGAGAAATCCTTCATTTTTAAAGCCCACTCAGGAGGTGGTGTGAGAACCAATTATGGGCAAGGCGGGAGGGGGCTCCTGTGGTTGTCCAGGCAACACGTGATGGGGACATGGGAGGTGCTATGGGTGTTGACTGTGTCCCCTCTCCCCCCCCCCCCCCAATGAATATATTGAAGCCCAAACCCCTAATGTGATCATTGGAGCTGGACCTTCAGGAGGTAATTAAGTTAAGATGAGGCATGGGGGGGGGGGGGCCCTCATATTGGGATTGGTGTCTTTATGAGAAAAGACACCAGAGAGTTCACTTGGGAGTGAGACAGATGCGAGTTCGATTCCCAGCTCTGCCACTTCCCATGGGCTGATGCTGGGTGGCACTCTGCACCTCCGTTTCCTGCTCCAGGACTTGGTGGGAGTGGTGTCTGCTGGGCCTGTGGTGTGGGGAGGAGAGGGTGGGACGCGGTGGGGGTCCAGGCCACGTGTGGGATGGCTGCTGACAGGGAAGCTGGCTGCCACGGTGGGCTTAGGTCGGGCTGTCACTTGACGGGCAGGACCCTCCAGAATTTGGAAAGAAAGAGGTCCCAGTAGCTAAATTCAGTGGAACAACCGGCTAGAAACAGAGGTAAATGGCTGGCTGTTGTCCAGACCAGGAGACCAAATCCATGGGCCGGGTGCCGGGCCAAACATTTTCCTTTCCTTCATTTAAGCCTCCTAAAGTGCCTCAGGCAGGTACTATGTATGCCAGTGCACCAGAGGCAGAGAGGGAAAGTTCTGGAACCCAGGCCTGTGATGGCCGTGAGCACCTGCCTCTGCGCTTTCTGGATCATAGGATGGGTCCTACTGTTCTAAGGGAGCCCGTAGCCCCAGGTCCCGGTGAGCAGGGCAGGGCCAGAGTGGCAGGCACCAGCCTCAGGCCACAGCAAGCCTGTGGGACGCGCGGGGGCCTGGGAGGGCAGGGCCAGGGGAGCCGGGCACGGAGCGTCTCCGCCTACCTGCCTGGTTCGTGGTGATGTTGACGACCGCGGCCTGGCGGGGCTCGGGGCTCTGGTCGGACACGCCGTTGACGGCCTCTATCCAGAAGGAGTAGTTCATGTGGGCCAGCAGGTTGGCCACTAGCAGGCTGGCCTGCACCAGGCTCGCCTGCTGGGGCACGAAGCGGGTGCCGCTCCCGCACTTCTCACAGCGGCCCAGCGCCCAGGGGCAGCGGCGGCACACGGCGTTGTAGGTGATGTCGCTGCGGCCGCCCGGGTCCAGTGGAGGGGCCCACTCCAGGGTCACAGAGGTCCCATTCACGCTGGAGATGAGGTTCACTGGTGCTGAGGGCGGCCCTGGGAGCAGGGAGTAACGGGGGAGGGGGTGAAGGGCATTTATTGGGGTGGTCCAGTCTCCCCCACAGACCAGGGCAGGTCTCTGGCTCCCCCATGATATCTGGGGTTCCCTAAGGTAAGGTCACACCTACTCTATGCTCTAGGACCGTGGCTGGCAAACTGCGGCTCACGAGCCACATGCGGCTCTTTGGCCCCTTGAGTGTGGCTCTTCCACAAAATACCACGGCCTGGGCGAGTCTATGTTGAAGAAGTGGCGTTAGAAGTTTAAGTTTAAAAAATTGGGCTCTCAAAAGAAATTTCAATCGTCGTACTGTTGATATTTGGCTCTGTTGACTAATGAGTTTGCCCACCACTGCTCTAGGAGCACAGAGTGAGTGGAGGCAAGGGTGGAGGCAGTGTCTGCCATTGGGCTAGGACCACAGGGCCACAGTCTGTCACAGAAACCGAAGGCCCCCCTCCCTCCGCTGGACAATAGGGAGCTTGTGCTTCCCAAGGTTTCTTCGTAAGAGCCGGAAAGAGACGGCATAGCCCTGGGGGTGCCCACAGCAGCCACTCTGGGTGTGAAACGTCCCAGTCATTGGTGCCCACACTCCACTCCTTAGCCCCCTGAGCTGAATGTCATGTAAATGCCACGGAGCACTCGGCTAGAGTAGAGTGAGGCCCCAGGAAGCCCAGCGGGTGTCCCCAAACCCTCCCTCCCCCAAGATGAGAGCCCCCATCTGGCAGTGCAGAGCCTTGGAGAGAGCGGTGGGCTGGGGTGAGCCCCCGAGGAGGGGGATTGGAGCCTTGGAGCTATGAGAGCCTGGGGGGCGGGGCTGTGGAGACCCCTGGGCCTGAGAATTCCAACTCTCAGAATGCCAGGAAGGCAATCTCAGATCTTCAGAGAATAGCCGGGTGGAATCTCAGAATCATGGAGAACCTTCCATCTGAAGGGTCTGGAATACTAAAAGCCCCGCCTTAAGATTTCTGGAGCCTGGATTGTGCATTTGGAGAGAAACCCGAGTCTAGGGCACGTGTCCGTGACCTTGACAGGCTGGGCTCTCCTGGGCCCGAAGCCCAGCGATGTCCCCATGTCACTCAGCCATCCACTCTGCCCCGGCAAGTCCCACATGCACAGGTCTGCACAGGAAACGCACAGGTCTGGGCAGAATGGTGGAGGGAGTGCGTGTGTGTGTGTGTGTGTGTCCGCACGCGTGCCTGTGTGTGGTGTGAATACACTTGGGCCCTCACTTGCCTTGTGCAAGGAGCCTGGGGCTGGGTGGTGATGGAGGTGGGGGCAGGGAAAGATGGGGATCAGGTTGGGGTAGATTCTGGGCAAGATCGGTCAGAACTGTGTGAAGTCCGCCTGGTCCCACCACAAGAGCCCGGGGCTGGCAAGAGGGGTGGCTGTGCTGGCTGCAGCCCCTCCCCACTGGGATGGGAGGCCAGAGGCCCCTGTAGGCTGGGGGACAGGAGGCAATGGAGGAGCCGAGTCAGCAGACAGTCCAGACAAGGAGGCACGACGCCAGACTCCTTCTGAGTCACCTCAGGGACCCAGGGCACGCACGCACACGGCCACACCTGCTCCAGCTCACGCTTCCCCTGCGGGGCCAGGAGCGCACACGTGGCGCTCACAAGGCACTACTGGGGCTCAGGAGTCCCCTACAGGTTCCCAGACATGTGCACATGCCCCCAGAGAGCCCCTCACATACGTGGTTCTGGGGTCTAGGGATGCTACTCACGGGTGCAGGCTGCAGACGGTGGGTCCAGGGCTGCGCGGTAGTAGCTGAGGTCACAGCGGCAGGCCTGGGTGGCAGGGGCCGCCGAGTGGCTGTGGGGAGGGCAGCGGGCACACAGCTGGTCCCCGGGGGCCGACTTGTAGAAGCCCAGCTCACAGGCTGTGGAAGAGAAGGTGGCTGGAGGTGAGCCAGCTGGTCTCAGGAACCACTCTCACTCTGACCCAGGCTTCCGGGGGGCGAGGGGTCCCCTGAGGGACAGGGGTGCAGATCTTCAGCACCCCCCACCCTACCTTCATTTGTGAGGGAGGGACTGGAGCACAGAGAGGACCAGTGACTTACACAGGATTGCACAGCAAGTCGAAGGCAGAGCTGAGGCCGGGACCCTGACACCTGAGTCCCAGCCCCAAAGGCGGCACAGGGAAGGGCCTCTCCTCCCACAGCCCCGCCCACCAGGCCCTGTCTATCACTGGTCTTGAGTGAGACACCAGCTTCAGGGGCAGGGCCAAGAGGCTAAGAATCAAAGGGGGCCAAAGCCCAGGATGTCACTTAGGCCGGACATGAAAACGGGACAGGGAGTGAGAGTGGGCAGACAATGACTGCAAAAGACACGTGTGCTGAAGTTAGAAGAGCAATAGTGTGTGTGTGCGCGGGGGGGGGGGGGGGGGGGGGTGCGGGGGGGGGCTGGAAGTCTGTGTTTTATAAGCTCTCCACGCAAAGCTGACCATCCAGGAATTGCAGGCCCCTGGACCCTCTCAGATCACGTCACTGTCACGGTGGCTGCCACGGACTTGTCTCCTACGTGGCCCTCTCTCCAGCCTCTGCCTCATCTCTCACCTGGATGACTCCGCAGCCTCCACACCCGGCCTCCAGCCCTGCTTCCCCAGCCCCAGCGGCGGCGTGCGCACCTGCTCGGAGCCAGGCACTGACTGGGCGCCGGAGGCACGGCCATGAACCAGATCCACGGAGTCTCTGCCTTCAGGGAGTGGCATTTGGGGGCACACAGTAAACAGGCTGTGATCTTTCCAGAAAGGAAATAAAGGAGCAGCTACCTCCCCCAAGAAGGAGACAGGAGATAACATGTGAGCTGTGGCCTAAAGGACAAGAACGAGTCAGCCGTGCCGGGACCGGGCATCCTCTGGGTTGAGGGACTCCCTTCCCTATAAGGACACCTGACTCTGTCATTGCCAGACCCAATCCTATGGGCTCCCATAAGCCTGGCACCCCACGCCCTCCCTGCAGCCTCCCCTAGCGCCACCCCTCACTCCCGATCCTCAGGCAGAACTAAAGGACTGGCCATTCCTACACCGGCAGGTTGTTTCCTTCCTCAGAGCCTTCTTCCTGGGATGCCTTTTCTCCTTTGTCCACCTGTCCAACTCTTCCAAGATTCCTTTCAACCGTTTCTTCAATGAAGCCTTTCGGACCTCTACACACACACACACACACACACACACACACACACACACACACACACACGGCCACACGCACACACAGAAGCGACCACGGCCCTCCCTCTTCCACAGCGCCTGCTCAGTCTCACCACCTGTAGCACTCACGATGCTGTACTTATTTATCTGTGTGTCTCTCTCCTCCCAGACCGGAAGGTCCTTGTGGGCCGATCCTTGTGAGTAAGGCCCCAGGACTGCCGTATTCGTCCCAAAGCTCCTAGCACCTGGCCAAGAGGTTGCCAGTGCCGGTGGGAGTTTCCCCAAGTGAGCGACTCCCACCATTATCTGCTCCGGGCAGAGACCCCAGGCCTTCAGGAGGCCCAAATGCCTCCCAGCCAGGAGCTCCCAGCCCCGGCCCTGGAACGGAACCCGCTGCACCAGGGACCCCAGGGAGCTCACGAGGCTCTCCTTCCACTAAGCCCCGTTCTAGAAAACTCTGGGCCTGAGAGGCGCTCTGTTTGACAAGACATTACGTCATTTAATAAAAACCGTATCTCTTTATTATCACAGCTAAAATCAGGTTAATTTGTAAAATTCTACTAACTTGAGAGAAAACCTGAAATCCAGAGACATGATGATGTCCTTAAATTGCTTCAGAGACTCAGAAGCCGTGGAGCCAGAGGGGCCTCCAGGTTGGGGGAAAATGTGCCCCGGTTTTGAGACTCGACTCGGGGCTGGGAGCTTGGAATTGGGGGGCTCCTAATTGACAGACTGTGGTCTCACCTCCTCTTCCCAGGAGCCCCCCAGGAGGCCCAGCCTAAGAGCTCCCTTCTGAGCCCAGGAAGCAGGCTCTGCACTTGGTCAGCAAGTATTTGTTGAATGTGCTGTTGAGCTGACGGACAGTAATCCTCACTGTAATTATCGGGTCCACGTCAATCAGCACCTCAGGGACTGTTTGCTTATTCTGTCCCTCGGTTATTCCTTCACCCAAATTCCCTGAGCATCTCTGGACCTGAGCTCAGGAAGAGCTGGTCCTGCGCTCAGGGAGCTTTCAGAGCCGAGAAAGGCAGACAAGGACACATGTGGTGACATCTTGGCGTGATGCGTGGCACCAAGGCAGCACGTGACAGTCTTCATTCATCGAGTCCCTGACCATTCGGAGTTCATCTAAGACCTTGCCAGTTAAGACCGGCCCTGGGGTGCAGGCTGCCCGGGTTCCATTTCTTATCTAACCTCTTCACCTAAGCTAAGTGCCATGGGGCATGTTGCTGGGCCTCAGTTTCCTCATCTGTAAAATGGGGGGCTCCGAGGGCTGATGTGAGGATAACGTGAATGCATACACATGCATTCATGCCAGGATGCTGCCTGGCACTTATTATTACAATTCTATGTCATCGGCATTAATACATCATTTGGCAGAGAGGAAACAGGCTCGGGGAGCTTGACTGCCTCGCCCTAGTCACCCCCCCCCCAACCTTCGCCACGCCCCCAGCCAGAATGCAAACTCAGAGGTGTCCCTGGCCTTGGAGGTGGCCACTCGCCAGTGGGCGGTTCTCACACGCTCCACTAATACCCATATGGCTTGGACGTGTCAAGGCCAGATTAATCCGCGCAATGAAATAAAATAATCTTTAATAAGAATACTAATCACCAGGCCTCGGGGAGCCCAGAGACCTGGAGGCAGAGCCGGGAATTAATGGCCGAGACAGATGGAGCAGCTCTGGGCTGGGGCCTGGCCCTGCCCGTCGGCCCCGGGCGCTTCCGGAGCCTGCGTGTGCCCGGCCCGTGTGGCCGCGGGCCAGGAGGGGCCCCTGCCCCTGCCGAGGGCACCTTGCCCAGGCCGCCTGTCAGGCCAGCAGCTGCCCGCGGCCCTGGCCACCTCTCCCTTCTCCCCCGCTAAGAGCTTGAGATTTGACAAATAAGGTGTCCGCCGGTGGACGACCAAAGGAAATTAATTCTAAATCAGATTTTAAACACAGTCAGGAGGCAAGAGAGCTCGGCGTTCATGCTCCCCCTCCGAAATGAGACTCCGATATTTATAGAAAGATGATTAGGGCGGTGGAGGGTGATTTATAGTCTGTGTCCAGGTGACAGGAAGGACGGAACGGGGACTTCGGGCTGGGCTGCTGCTCCCCAGGGTGATACTCTCGAGATCCTCCCCTGTCTGGGGCAGGGGGGGGAGGGGGGGAGCGCCAGGTGTGGGGGAGGTCACTGGGTCAGGAGCTGTGAGGCCTGGGGAGCTTCCTGGTCAGGGGGCTGATTCAGTCCAGCACCCCGAGCTGTGTGCCCTGGGGCCTGTCATGTCACCTCTCTGGGCCCCCATTTCCTCACTGGTAAGCTGCATGAGCTCCATCTGGCTCTGATATTCTTCTGCGGGTCTCTGAGGCCTGAGGGCAGTCTCAGTCAGGCCGCCAAAGAGCGCTGTGACCAGCTAGGTCCCTTCTCCTGGGCGTTCTCCGTGAAGTCAAGCACAGCCCACTTCTGAGGGGCGCTGTGAGGGCGAAACTTGAGAAACAGGATCCTGGAGGCTAGCAGGTGGCTGTCATGTGGCCTGGCCTCTGCTGCAGGCCTCAGAGGTGCGGGGGGGGGGGGGGGGGGTGCGGGGGGCACTCAGGACTGAGTTACTCAGGACCCCCTCTTAGCCAGTCCCAGCCCTTCCTCTCCTCACTGTTTGCTCAGAGAGACCCATCCACCGGAGAAGGGGCCCGCAATCTGAGGAGGTCCCACAGCTCTGAGAGGACCCCCCTCAAGTAGCCACAGCCCAGGAAATGCACCCCCATCTGTTCCCAGCTTCTTATTGGTCCCCATCTCCGCACTGTCAGGCTACCCACCGAGGAGGGGGTGGGATGGAGGACACAGCCGGCCTCCCTCCCGAGGGCCTCGGTGTTGGGCCTGTGCTGCTTCCTCAAGAGGTTCCACGGACAATCCCAGAAGCCCACCCACAGGGCAGTCAGAAACCCCCTCATCGAGCGACGTACAACCGGCCTTCTGTCCTAAAACCTCGCTGCCCGCAGGGTACTGTGAATTCATATTTTTTATAAAGCCTATAATTATCTTGCAACTGGCATAATTACGTGTATTGTGATTTAAATGAAAATTCAAAATTTGCTGCAATTCCCTGACCCTGCTTTGCCTTCTCTTTATTTTTTTTATTGCCGTGCCAGCAGCGCCAGGAAATGGGTGTGGCCTTGGCCTCTCCTGGCCCTGGGAGGTTCCGCTGCTCAGGTTTCGGGGTTTCCACCAAGAGCCCTGTCCTTGACCTGCTGTGGCACCTCGGGCAAGGCACAGTCCCCCTCTGGGCTCCACTTCCCGCCTCTGTCTCAGGAGGCTGGGCAGTGCCTCTGAGCAAGGCCCCACCCCTGGAGTCAGGAGGACCGGTCTCCCTCCTACGGGCAAGCGCACCTCAGCGCACACAGGACAAGCACGTGACTTGTGTATGCTTGGGGGCTGGGTAGATCCAGAGCTGGGGGCAGCGGCTGACAGATGTCCACCTGCTGACGAGCCAGTTACTGCCTCACTGTCACCCGGGGAGGAGGGAGGCGGGGCTTCGAGGACACAGGAAGCAGTTCAGGGCTCTGGAGCGAGACACCTGGGATCCGATCCCTCCTGTGTGACTGAGGTTGAGGGGCTCGATGTCTCGCATCTATAAGATGGGGGCATAATACTTAGCTTCGGGAACTATCGTAAGGATGAGAAACTGCGTGAACTCCCCGAAGGCAGGGACTCCCTGAGTCTATGTCCCCGTGGCCTGGGACACAGTTAGATGCTCATCAGAGGGAGTAACTAACATGATGTGTAAGAATCACTTACTAAAGTGCCTGGCACATGGCAAATGCTCAAAAAATCGTCTCTAAAGGACTTTATTATCCCTACAGAATGAGGGGGTGTTGGAAGCCAGCTCTGGTGAGAGAAGCAGTTGGGGTGGGCCAGGAATAAGTTAAACACCTACCCCTGGCTCAGAGCAAGACAGACTAGGTCCCAGCTCCACCTCTCACCAGCTGTGAGACCTCAGTCGGTGACACGACCATCTGAGCCTCAGTTTTCCCATCTATAAAATGGAATTATAATACCTGTCTTGCTACCATGAGCAAATGAACTGATATCTGAGGAATCCCCTTGCAAGCTGTCAAGGCAACAGGGATGCAGGGATGTCTGTTGTTATTATTATTACTACCCAGCCGGGAGCTGAGAAATACAGGGATGTCTGTTATTATTATTATTACCCAGCCGGGAGCTGAGAAATACAGGGATGTCTGTTAATATTATTATTACCCAGCCGGGAGCTGAGAAATACAGGGATGTCTGTTGTTATTATTATTACCCAGCCGGGAGCTGAGAAATACAGGGGTGTCTGTGACAGGGACCAGGAGAGGCTGGGGACCTGGGGAGCCCCGTGCACTAGGCCACAGAGGGTGGAACAAACCCCAAAACAGGCAAATGTCACAGAAGGTGCTTTGAGTCTAGGGTCCAGGAGCAGTGAAGACTCGTAGCAGCTGGGAGCGTGAAGAAAGATTTTTAAGGAAACCAGAGAGCCCCAGAGAGGAGCTGGAAAGGGACTGGTGGCTGGATGGACAATCCTGGTCCCAGAGAATGACCTTGGTCCCCACAGCAGGCTTCACTGTGCTGAGTGGCTGAGCTGCCATGTGTCCAGCCCCCGGGGAGGCCAAGGAAGGGCAGAAGGCAACCAGGCCGAGACCAGTACCAGCTGGGGTACCAGCTGCCTGTCCACACCTGCTCTCCCGTGTTCCTGGGCTCGCGGGATGCTCGGCTGCACCGTGCCACGTGGGAGTCTGCTGACCACACACACACACACAGCTTGAGGTCGGCCCTGCTCCTGGTCCCTGACATGGGAACCCCAGCTGTACACCTGTGGGGGCAGGTGTCATGCTAGTTCATGACCCAGGTGCCCGCAGCTGTCCTCCTTCACCAGCACCTCGGTTGTCCTCTCCCAAGGCCCTTAGTGAGACCCTCCTGAACACAGCGGGTGCTGCAGGTGCCCCTGTGACATGCCCCACCTGCACAGTCCTCCCTGGGGTCCCTGCCCGCAGACCTTCACAATGGCCCCACGCGGCACCCATCCACCCGGGCCTGGCGCCACCTCCCTCCACCCCGCAGGCTAGCGGCTTCGTGGTTCTGAGCACAGACGTGAGAGCCAGACTTCTGGGTTCACATCACAGCTCTGTCACTTCCCAGCTGGGCGACCCTGGGTCAAGCCCCTTTGCCTCTCTGTGCCTCGTCTCCTCATCTAAAAACCAGGACGAGAGCAGTTTCTGTTTCACAGGGAGGGGTGGGATGGAATGAGTCAGTGGTGGAAGGTGCTTAGAGCGTGCTGACCTAAGTCAGCTCCCCGCACTGTTCCCTAGCACAGGTGCGCACCCAGTGGTACCCAATCACACAGGGTCCGGTAGGGTGACCCCTCCACAATGCCACAGAGGGTACCGCCTGGCTGCAGTGCGGTTCCCTCCTCGCCCCCCATCACACACAGACGGCCTGTGTATTTGCTGACCCAGAAACACGGGAGGCTCACCCACTGTCCCAGGTGCTGTGTGCACCACCCAGACGCCTGCTGACTCTGGTGCCCCGCCCCCCACACACACCCCGGCAGCCCTGCCCCGACTGAGCCCACCTGCCAGCCAGCCCACACGGGGCGCGCTCACCCACACAGGCATCCTGCCGCTCCTCGTAGCCGGCGCTGCACACGCACTTGCCAATGGGCACCAGCCACTCGCCCTCGGCACTGCAGTACATCTTGGGCGTGTCCCGCTCCTCAGAGTGCCGCACGCACTGGCCCCGCACCTCCACCAGAGATGAGGAGTCTGCCCCGGTCACCGCCTCCGAGAAGGCAGCCAGGTTGCGCACCATGGTGGGGCACTTCTTGTAGTAGATGCGGAGGGACAGGATGGCGAGGCAGGCCCCGATGTCCTGGAAAGCCAGGTAGAAGCCGCGCTTGCTGAGCGGGCCCACGCCGCGCACCTCCGTGTTGAGCTTGAGGCGCCGCACGCCCAGGTCGGCGCCCGTGAAGCTCTCGTCGGCTGCAATGGTGTCGATCTTGAGGAACTGGCTCTCTTGCGTGCTGGCGCCCAGGTCGCGGTCCGACTCCAGGTAGTAGAGGTTGAAGGTCTCCTTGCAGGTGCCCAGCACGCCGGGCATGCTGTTGCAGTCGCGCAGGGTAAACTTGATCTCGGCGTAGACGCGCCGGGCGCCGTCGCGGGGCACCCAGCTGGTGCGCAGCCAGTTGTTCTGGTTGGGGCTCATGACGTTGCACACCTGGTACGTGTGGATGGGCCGGAAGGACTCGTCCACCTCGTTGATGGAGTCCCACTGCAGCAGAAAGAGCACAGCCCGCTGGAATGGGCGTCTGCCAGTCACCCCTGCCACATGCCCCATGCATCCATCGTGCGGGGGGGGGGGGGGCTGGGGAAGAAGAGGGGTCATTCTCCAGTCTGAGGTAGCTGATCTTGTCTGGCGGAATGTCACAGCTGCCAGATACCAGGCACCCTGCAGATCTGGGGAGGGGTCATGTATGGCCTGTTTACAGATGGGCAAACAGAGGCTCAGACATATGAGCCCCGTGCCCGAGGTCCCATAACGAGCGAGTGATGGAGCCAGGACTGGAACCGATACCACGGCTGCACCTCCCCGGCCTCGTCTCTCTGTGGCCACTCCTATCCCGCCTAGAGTGCGGGGACCCGCCGGGGGAAGTCAGCGAGCCCCCGGGCCAGTTTCCACCGCAGCGCCCAGAGGAGTCTTTCTAATGCACGAGCCCCGCCTCAGATCCTGCGGCAGCGCCCCCTGATCTGGCGCTAGTTCAGACTGATGGGTGGACTTGGCCCTGCTGCTCGTGATGGTCCCTCCGCCCCCCACGCAGGGCTGGGGGCTCCCGGGCTGGCCTGGGTCCGCCCACAGGTGCCAGGAGGCGGGACAGTGGAGTGTGACTGCTGCTGTGCCGGGTGCTGGCCAGGCATCGCTGGGCCAGAAACACACCCCACGCTCCCAGCGGAGAAAACATCTGCAAATCGTGTCTCTGACAAGGAATTAGTATCCAGAACGTGCAAAGAACTCCTACGCCTCAATAACAAAAATACAAGCAGCCCAATTCAAAAAGGGGCAACGGCCCTGAGCAGACATTCCTCTGAAGAAGATATACAGACGGCTAAGTAGCACGAGGAAACATACGCAACATCACTAACCCGTCGGGAAGTGTGACTCAAAAGCACAATGCGGTTCCACGTTGCACCCACCAGCTATTATCAAAACAACAGAAAGAAATAAAACCACAACGAGTTTTGGTGAGGATGAGGAGAAACGGGAGCCCTGGCGTGCTGCCGGTGGGAACGTAAAAGGTACAGGCACCGTGCGAAACAGTATGGTGGTTCCTCAGGAAATTAAACACAGAACCACCACGGGGTCCGGCAATTCCACTTCTGGGTGCGCACACGCTGAAGAAACAAAGGCAGGGACTCAGGGATCCGCACACCCGTATTCACGGCGGCCAGAGGGGGAATCATGCGTCCGTCGGCGGATGAATGGACACAGAATGTGACCTCTCCACACACTGGGGCAGTATTCCGCCTGCAAGGGGGTGACACGTGACAGAGGCTGCAACATGGGGACCCCCGGGACATCGCAGACGGGGATAAACCCGGACAAAAGGACAACTGCGGCATGGCTCCACTTACTAGTGCACGAGGCACTCGGACCGGTCAGACTCAGAGAGACGGGAAGCGGAACGGGGGTGCCAGGGGCTGGGGAGGGGAGTCATCGTTGAATGGGCACAGAAGTTTCAATCTGGGAAGATGAAAAAGTTCTGGAGCCGATGGTGGTGGTGGCCACACCACAACGTGAATGGACTCAGTGCCACTGGACTGCCCACCTAAAGGTGGTTAAGATAAAAGGTGGGAAATTTGGTGGTATGTGTATTTTACCACAATTTAAGAAATATACCTGAAATACTCCCTGCCCTCCAGTGCCTCACAGTCCACTTACAGACAAGCTGGTGGAGGGTGACATGCCAAAGGGGGTGGGCATCGAGGGGGCGGGGGGCAAAACTTGCTGTGGGGCTGAAGCAGGAACCTCTTGCAGGGACGGGAGGGGAGAGCCCAGTGAGGCTGGACGTGTAAGCCGTGTTCAGCGAGCACCAAACAGCCCAGTTTGGACACAGAAGAGTCACATCGAAGATGCCGCGTTGACCTGCTGTGTGACCTTGGGCAAGTCGCTGCTCCTCTCTGGGCCCGTTTCCTCAGCTGCAGAAAGCCGGTTAGTGAGGAGCAGTCACGGGTGGGCTGAGTTCAGTGGACTCCTGAGGGCTCTGAGGAGGGGCTGGGGGCCGAGGGCAGATGGAGGGGCCAAGCTCTGGGTCCCTGTCCTAGCTCCACCCGAGATCAGTGTCTTCATCGTCTCTCTTGGGACTGTATGTGCAACTGCCCTTGAACTAGAGCTCCTGTTACTTAAGCAGGGGTCTCGGAGGGGTAAATCAGACAGGGAAGGAGGGGTACCATGCAATTTCACCGATATGCAGAATCCAGAGAACAATATAAACGAACAAATAAAACAGAAACAGACTCATAGATACAGGGAGCGGGCTGTGGGTTGGCAGGTGGAAGGGACGTGGGGGGCTGGTGAAACGGGTGAAGGGAGCAAGACGTCCAACTGGCAGTCACACAATAGTCCTGGGGGTGCAGGGTACAGCACAGGGAACACAGTCAATAATACTGCGATAACTGTGTGGCGCCAGCTGGGTTCTGGACTTGGGGGGCGGGTACGATTGTATAAGTGTCTAACCACTGTGCTGTACACCTGAAACCAATATAAAACAATACTGAACGTCAACTGTAACAGAAAAAAAAAATAAGAAAGAAATAGAGTCAGAAGAAAAGGGGGACAAAAGGTAAAAGCCACCACCACCCCTCCTCGTGGTGCCCTGAGAAGCCGTGGGGTTCTGAGCTGCCCCACAAGAGGCAGAACGAGGACCACGGGCACCCCAAGTCCTTCCTGGCTGACTCAGCCCCCCTGTTCCACCGCATCTTGGCCAGCGTGTGGTCTGGACCCGCAGCACCCACATCTGTAAAACGGGGCTCAGACAAGCCCACCTCACCGAGGCCTCTTCGGACGGAGAGCTCGGGTCTGGCAGAGAGGCACCGAGGAATGGGGCCGACACGCTGCTGAGCATCTTCCCCACCCACCTGCGCCTGCCCCCCAGGGACCACTGGGGGAGAAGCCCAGCATGTGCCAGCCTCGCCTGAAAGAGATCATGCTTCCTGTACCCCCACCCCAAGAGGACCCCTGCCCTGCACCCCACACCTCAGCTGGGGTCTCTAGGCAGTGCTGTGTCAGTCACATCTGGGGTTAAAGTCACTGTCACAATTAACAAAGCACCGAAGAGCCAACCAGCTGCTCCTTGTCTGTTGCCTGCCAGGGACCGGGATAAATTAATCAGCTCCATTCAGGTCCGTTCCAGCTGCCCCACCGGTGCCAGCCGCCTGACCTGGCCCTGCCAGCCCCAGGGCTGCCGCCGGTGCCCAGAGTGGCAGGAAGTCCTGGAGGCTGGCAAAAAGGTGGAATCCGTCCTGCTCTCCACCTGGGGCACCCCATCCCGGGCTGGGTGCCACTCCCACCCCAGCTGCCTCTCTAGCCCTGGCACCCTCCTCCCCCCACCCCCACCATTGCTCTGGAACTCGGTCTCATTCCCCGAGCGGAAGGCAGTGAGCCAGCTGTGCAGCCCTGGGTACATCACATCCCTCTCTGAGCCTCGGGCTCTCCATATGTAGAATGGGGTAGCCACAGCCTGCCCATTCCACCCACTCTGGGGGACGGGGAGGGTCCAGTGGGACAATGGAAAGGAATGTGCGCCCTCCTCGGAGGCAGCTGTTCTTACCAGAGGTGAAGCTCGCCCAGTGCGCAGCCTGGCGGAAAGCATGGGTTCTGGGGCCAGACTGCCCCCCCCCGGCCCCCCACCCCCGCCCTGAGCTTAGCGGAGATGCTTAACCTCTCAGAGCTCCTGGTTTCTTACCGGTAAACTGTCCTTTCCATGCATCCTCTCATAGATGACCACTCCACCAGCCTGTGTTATCGTGCCCCCGTTATAAGCGTGGAGGTTGGGGGAGGTAAAGGATTTGCCCGAGTCACGCTGATTGGAGGCGGCAGAGCACCGGCTCATCGGGACCCAGCACCTCGGCCTTCAGGCTGAGCCGTCTGCCTGACAATCTGATAACTCTGCTGCTGCTGGAGACAGTCCTGGGTGACCCTGCACCAGGGTGTCTAACAGGCTGCAGGGCCAGGGGGTGGAAGGAGCCTCAAGGACCATCTCCAAAGGGTCCCCACCCAGCTGGGCACTCACTCACCTGGAAGGCATGTTAAACCCAAGACCCAGCTCCTCCCTAGACCCCCTGGATGTCAGCGGCTGCGAGGTTCACCTGGGAGTCCAGCACGGGTTCAAGGCCTCGAGGCTGGGGACCAGGGGTCTCACCTGGCCTGTTCTCTCCCTGGGCAAGCCCCATAGAGACAGGAGGTGGTCTGTAACTCGGGGGACAATGCAGGGCTGCCTCCCAACCTCACAAAGAGGGCAGAAGGGACTCAACTCGGGCTCCAGGCTGAGATATGAGTTCCAGCCCATCACTTGGAACCTGTCCGATGATGAGCAATGATCTCCCAGTGCTCTGAGCCTCAGCGTCCGCATCTGTAAAAGGGGGTGGCTGTCCCTGCTTGCAGGATTGGTGGTGGGGATTAAGAGAGAGAACGTCTATAGATTGTTGAGAGCTACTGAATATAAGTTATTATTTGTCCCAAATGAAATGAGATGACTCTGAGCCATACTTTACAGCACCCTGCAAACAAAAGAATTACAGCGCGAGTGGGAAACACACGCCAGGTCCTGTTCCTCGCCTGCTTAAAGTCCTTCCCACTCCTCGTTACCCTCAAAACCAAGTCCTAAGATCTGAGGGGGACAGAGACACCCAGAGCCAAGCTGCTGCCAGGCCCACTCCCCCTTAGCTGCGGGGCGTCAGGGGAAATGCTGACCCAGACAACAGCCAGGCAGTCCCCTCCTCATGGGCCAAGCCCCTGGCCCCCGGCAGAGCCAAGATCCTTGTTCACCCTCCTCCCCCCTGGGAGACAGCCAACTGGGCACACAGAGGGCACTGCCCAGGGAGAGACGGAGGCCCAGGGAGGTAAAGGGTCACCCCAAGAACCCGGCCTTGGTCTCAGGCAGGCCTGGCCTGCTCAGCCACAGAAGGGGTTCCTACTGCCTCTTGGGCTCCTGAAGCCTGGTGCCCAAGGGCTGATGACAGGAAGCGGACTCAGCTCACTGCTCCCTGGGACCCAGGAGAGAAGGGGAGTTCCGACCTCAGCCACAGGCCACAGGCCACAAACGGCCAGGATGAAAACCCTACCTCAAAGTAAAGAAATGCCCCCTTCATAAATGTGAACTCCTGGTGTCATTATCATCGTTACTGTTATGAACACGATTATCCCTCTGTCCCTAGAGCCATGGAAGCCAGTGTTCACGAAAGAGTTGTGGTACATGACGTGCTCACATCTAAAGCAGGGATGTGCGTGCGTGCGTGCATGTGTGCGTGCATGTGTGTGTGTGTGTGTGTGTGTGTGTGTTTCTGAGCACATTTGTAGGAGGAAATTTATGTGAGATACAACCATAATATCCTATATAATAAAAGCATAATATGCAAATTGTCCCCTCGACTGGGTGTTCGTCCGGGAATTTGACCAGGCGGGGGGAAGGGAGGGAGACCCCAGCCGGCAGCCAGCAGCTGCTGGGGGCCCCTACCAGTGTACGAATGTCATGCACTGGACCTCTCGTATACTAATAACAGTGATGGTGACAATACATTCAGGGAAGGCTCGTCGGTAACAGGCACAGTCTACGATCATGTGTCGTCACGTGCACCCAGGGGGGTGAGGCGGTGACCCAGGGCCCCAGCTTGTCGATGGCAGAGCCAGGACCCCACCAGGCTCATGGCTTGCTTTGGCTTTCCTGCCCCGCCTCCTGGGACTTGGATAAAAGAAGTGGAGGGACCGGGCAGTGCAGCCTTGTCCCTGGAGTTACCATGACCACGCCCCAGGAGAGTGGGAGGGGTGTCTCCCATGAGCAGTGACCCCAAGGGAGCTGATGGGCTGAGCCACATAGGCCTGGGGCTGGCAATGCCAGCCAGGTGGTGCTGATGGAAAAGAGAAGCAAGCAGAGCATCCAGGTTTCCTGGCAGCCCCTGGGGAGGGCAGGGCGGCTGTGAGGGAGGGGACCAATCCTGAAGCCGTGAAAGCCCTGGATAGGGCCCTTCCTGGCCCTGTGCCTCGACAATGACATGTCTTAGGCTACCCTGGGCCCAGCTGTGGCACATCGTGAGTCTGTAGACCCAGGACGCAGGCATGAGGATCCCACATCTGGGGCCTCAGACCTGAAGCACCCGGTGCCCAGCACCAGGGGTGGTCTCTATCCCCAAGGCTGTGTGTGCACGAAACTGTTACGAAATCAGCAGCTCTGTCTCTCGTTGCTGTGTGTCCTTGTGTAAGTGCCCTCCCCTCTCTGGGCCTCTGCTTCGTATTGATCTATCTGATTAGATTCTGTGAGTCACAGCCTCCCTCTGCTCACAGAGGGATGAGGCTGGCCCCACCGTCCATCACTTACCCCGTGAGCCGGATACGTGAGCCAGCCCCAGTCCCCGTGGATGGTTGATGTGTCCAGCAAGTTCACTGCAAAACAACAGGAGACGGAGCACATCAGACCCCTGGGGCCGCCTTCCCTAGCGCCACAGGGGCCACCCGACCCGGCCACGCGCCAGGCCCTGCGCCTACCGATGTCTGTGTGCGTCCACACAGGGCCTTGCTGGTCAGTCTCGCGCCAGCTCCATAGCTCTGTGTCCTCTCTGGCTTGCCCAGTCCACCGAGGCACAGTTCAAGTTCTCTCTCTTCCCTGAAGCCTTCCTCTACCACTTCGGCCAGAACACGATCTCCTGAACTCCCAGAATACACGCTGCCCCGAGAGCCAGCTGCCCCGCATGGTGGGCCGGTGGGATGGCTGAGACGGGCTCAGGAGGCTGGAGGCCTGGGTCATGACCCCGGCTCCGGCACTTAGAAGCTGTGTCCTGAGCAAGTCCCCTCCCCTCCCTGAGCCTCCGCTTCCTCCTCTGTAAAATGGGGCGACAGTGGTTCCTGTCGCACAGGGGTTTGTGAAGATGACGTGACCCTCACCTACGCATGGGGCATAATGGCATTCACAGTTACCACCAAGGTTCATGCTGCGAGGCCATACCTCCCCCAGAGGACTGGCCCAGCTTTATAATCACCAGTGTCTCCCGGGAGATGCCCCGCGCCCAGTAGGTCCTCTGCACACCTGACGCAGAGGGACTTAGGGCAGTAGAGCTGCCTCTCGGTGAGCACCTACTGTGTGCTGAGCTCTGCAAGGAGAGCTTGAGATGCCTCATCTGTGACGCACACAACCACCCTGAGAGGTGGCCTTTCTTATGTCCATTTTATAGATGAAAACACCGAGCCTCAGGGAAGTTCAGGAACGTGCCCAGGGCACCACAGGTGTAGCCAGCAGGGTCGGCATTCAGAGCACCTGCTGTGGCAGCCACAGACAAGGCCCCCAGCCCTGGCAGCCTGGCTCCAGGTGGTGGGGCAGGAGCTCCGGCCAGAAAGCAAGTCTACTTTAAGCCAGACCCTCACAGTAGGGAAACGAGCCCACGATCGGAGCCAAACCCCTCTGGGCTCATATCTCAATACATCTACTTATAGCAGGAGGTCCTCTGAACCTCAGTTTCCCCATCTGTAAAATGGGGATAATAATATCAAAGGGTGGGTGAGGGTCACCTGGAAAGCCTGGAGTCAGTGCCAGCTCCCTGTCCCTAAGTCCTGCCTCTCTCTTCGTACCTCAAACCCACCCACTCCCTTTTCCGCGATAAAGACATCAGGGCTTGAATCCCAGTTCTGTCTCTAACTGCTGTGTGTCCTTGGGTAAGTCCCTTCACCTCTCTGGGCCCCTGCATCCTTTGCTGTATCTGGTGATAGGTGTCCGAGAGAGTTTTTGGCTCCCCGGGGCTTTCCATTTCACTCTCTGTTCATGTACCCCCTCACCCAGCCAGCAATCATGGGTTTCCAACTAACCCGATGGGCAGGCTTGAGCAGCTCTCAGAGGGTTAAAGCAGGCCCTCCTGCAACTCTGCCGGCTGGAAGGCAGAAGCCTGAGCTTTGGATAGCTCGATGCCTGCCCCTCAAAGATGGAGACAAGTGTCCTCAGGAGATGTTGGAGCGAGGATGCTCTTATTTGCTGATTTTCTTTCTCCTTTCACCCTCCCCACGCAATTGGGGAGTTGATAGGAGCAGGCTGGCTAGAGCGAGGGCTTACAGAACCAGGGAGGGGTCCCCAGAGGCCAGGTAGGATCAGGGGATGGATCTCCCCTCCCCGGCCCCGGCCCCACGCGCCAGGGGCTCAGGCAGAGCAGCCTTCCCGCCTCCCTCCCTCCCTCTCAGGCAATGGGAAGAAAACTGGGTCAGGCAGCTCTCTCCTGCTGCCTGGAGGGAGGGAGAGGGGGCCGCACTGCAGTTTCCCCCAGACCAGCAGGGCCTGGTTTGGGGAGAGGGGAGGAAAGAGACCTGTGGACACCCCCACCCCTTCTCCATGCAGCTCCGCCTGCCCCTGCGCAGCGGATACCTGACTGAATGTCCCCTTCCTGGACTCTTCCCCCCGGAATACCCTGACTCGAGGGCAGCTGCCTGCAGACCCCCGCTTTCCAGCCCTCCGTTCCCCTGGGGAGCCCCCCACATTTGCAGCAGATTCTGGACCAGCCAGCCAGGGGGGCTCAGATAATCCAAAGATAAGTCAAATGTCGATTCTATCGGATTCAGGAAGAGCTATAGGATTCCAGGGCTGCTTGTTCTAATTCTTTCCAGATCCTTCTCGGCCCCTCCCCTCTCCTCTTCTCCCTCTGTCCCCCTCTGCCCTACCTCATGTCCCCTCTGGTGGGGGCAGCGGGCACTGAGTGTCTTTCACGGGCAGCTCTGGCCCACGGCCGTTTTCATCGGGGCTGGAGAGGATCCCAGCATCAGGCCCGCCTGGCCTGGCCGGGGTCCCCACGGAGATGCACTCCCTTCTGGTCACCAGGGCTGCCTCCTGCACTGCTGAACCCTGTGACATCTGTGATGTCAATTCCCCCCTCTCTGGGCCTGTCTCCCCACTTGCAAATGTAAGGGTTGGGCTAGATGGTCTCAGGGCCTTTAATGAAGCAAGTCGCCCAACTCCTCCGTGCCTCAATTTCCTCGTCTGCCAGAGTTCCATAGACATCCCTTCTGGGCCTACCTGCCCGGCGGTTCTGGGGGATCAGATGGGTCCCCCTCCTGTGCTGAGAAGAACAGACAATCCCGTAGCCTCTCCTGTTCGACTGTGGAGGCATTATGCGATTCCCTTTTTCTCCAGCACCGTCACCTTCCCCCATTCCATTTCGCTGAGACTAATACTTAAATTGATTTACATTCCCCGAGGACACAGCGCATGATGGTGAGGCTGGAGGATTCGGGGTGGCCAGGGGATGTCAGCCAGGACGCGAATGCCTCCGAGATCACCCAGAGTGGTGGGTAATCCCCAAAAGGGTAATGAAGGCCTGCGAGCCTGGCCGGGCTGACTGTGGGGGGCAGAGGGAGGGGGGATTTCAGGGCCTCCCCCAGCCGGAGGAGGGACCGGATATAGGGGCACTTGACCAGCCTGGGGCACTGCCACCTTTGGGACCCCAGCGGGGAACAGAGCCCCCTCCTCAAGTTCCACCCGTCTCCCTGGCTGCCCGGCTCTGCGCCGGCTGAGCTGGAAGGGACTCCTGGCTGTCCCACGCGGAACATCCCCTAGGTCTCCACCCATGGCTTCTGACCTGCAAGGGGAGCCCAGGCCCGGCTGTGGGTGCCTGCTGCATTGACCAGACAGGTGTGGACAGCGCGTCCCTCCGCCCTGCCGAGCTCCCCACCTGCCTCTCTTTATAGATCTTGCCTCTGCCCCAACTGTTGTCTCTCCGCGGACACAGACCCGTCCTCTCTCTCAGGCCAATGTCTATGCTCCCCCAAAGTCCCCTCCCTAGGGGACTCTGGTGTTTGCTGCTGCAATTCCAGAGGGTGGTGGCTCCACCCCAGGAGAGAGCTGAATTAAGGGATTGAGGGTGCACCACCCAATGCCCAGAGCCTTGATGTCGGTCCCCTCAGAATCCCACTGGGTAAAGCAACCGCCCCCGTCCCTGTACTCAACCCTGGGGAGATTGCTTCTCAGGCCACAGAGCGGAGTCACTGCCCGCCCCTCCTGACCCCTGGTGTCTCAGGGACCTGTGCCCACCCCAGCCAGGCCGTCCCTCTTGCCATTTCACCTTAGCCCCCCTGCTATGGTCCCTGCTCGCATGACCCGTTCCATTGGAAACCATGAGTTTACCGGTGTCTGTGCATTTATTCTGTGCACACGCATTTCCATGGCACGAATGCAAGTTTGAAGGCCTCCTTAGATGTGGTGTCTGCCCACCAATGTGCATATTTTCAAGTGCATGCATCTGTACATACATGTGTGTGCACGCATGTACTGCCTGCATTTCTGTGCATGACAGTGGGCGGAGGGGGGCTGTCACGCACGGGGGTCTCTAGGGGCCTGGGTCTATGCGTGTGAATCCTGCTGTCTCCATGTGTGCGTGTGTGCTTGAGGGGACGGCTGCATCTCTGTGAGCTGTTCGTGTGTGTGTGTGTGTGTGTGTGTGGATGAGAAACACTGACTGGCGCTCCCTTGAGTCTGAAGTTCATGCTCCGGGGTGAGACCCAGGGCGTCAGTCCTGGGATCCTGCACGGAGCACTAGGCCGCTTCCTCTGGGCGGCAGGAGCGGTCTAGGGCGGGGGCCGGGGCTGGGAGCAGAACTCAGGCAGCACCCTGCGTGTGCCAGGTGTGAGGCCCTGCCTTGGTGCCTTGGTTCGGGGACCCTGACGGATGCCCCCTCCCAGCGTTCCTTGTCCCCTCCCATCACCGGCAGGTCACCTACCGAACCCTTTTGGTCCTGACTGTTGAGTTCACAACCCCTGCTCCAGCCTCTCTCCCATGTCCCCTGAGTGACCCGGCTGCCCCAGCCCTGTCCCTGGACAAGACCCTGACCTCCGGGCCTCGCTTGCCTCAGTTCCTCCGCCAGCCCCTCAGCTCTCCCCTCACTGGCTCTTCCTCCCAAGGCCACCCCTTCCTGCCCACCAAGGCTGCCTCCCACCCCCCCCCCATTCCTCCCGGCTGCAGCCCCTGCTCCCCCCCCCCCGCCCTCCAGCCCACCACCTCCCAGACTCTCATCCCTGCCCCTCGGTTCTGGCTTCCCCCAAACCTGTCCTGCTCTCTCTGGTCCTCAGTTCCTGTTCCCCCCTCTCAGTGCCATCCCTGCCCCTTTCCCTCCAGCCTCTGAACCTCATCCTGCGTCTGTGCCCCTCTGTCCCCGCCCGTCCCTGCCCTCTCTGTCCCCTCTCTCCTCTATACCTCTCCTCCCATCTCCTGTCCCCCATCCTGTCCCCCGTCCCCAGTGTCTGGTCCTCAGTTCTCTGTCCCCAGCTCCGAATCCCACAGCGCTGTCCCCCAGCCCCCGCTGCCTCTGCCCCTCAGCCTCAAGCCTCCGGGTCCCGTCCCCTTCTCCATCCCACTAGTCCTGGACCCTGGGGTCTCTCCCGCAGGCAATCCCTGTCCCCCAAGCCCAGGGTTCCCGTCCCCAAGCCCAGGGTCCCAGCCCCGGTGGCGCTCAGGGTCGAGGAAAAGGAAGTTGAGCCTCGATCAGCGGGCGCCGCGCCCCCGTCCCCCGGCCGCCCCCGCCCCGCCGCCGCCGCCGCTCACCTTCGCCGCGCGCCGCGGACACGCAGGTGGCTGCCGCCGCCGCGGCCGTGACGACCCAGAGCGCGGGGGGCAGGCGTCCCCGGGCGGAGGCCATGGCCGGGAGGGCGGGGGCGCCGCTCACCCTCGGCTCGGCCGCGGCGGCCCGCGCGGCGGCGCGCTCCCCGGCTCTCCCGCACGCCCGGCAGCCGGGCGCACACCCCGGCGCACACGCGGCTCACAGCGCACACGCGGGCACCCGCGCCCGCCGCCGCCGCCCCGGACGGGGGCCGGCCCGTCACGGCGCCAAGCCAATCAGCACCGAGGCGAGGGGGCGGGCCGGAGCCGGGCGGCGGACAGCGGCCCGCGACACCCCCGCTGCACGTGCGCACGCCCGCACTCGCCCGCCTGCACCCCCGGGGGTAGCGCGCTCCCCGCGCCCCGTGTCCGCACGTGGCCTCAGGGCCGCCGCGCCCGGTGCCGCGGTCAGGACGCCCCCGCGACACCAGGAGGCACAGACCCACCGGGAGGAGTCCCCGGTGCACACAGGGCGACGCATCCCCCTGCACACTCACCCCTCACTCTCTCACACACGGCTCAGCCTCACTCGCCTACACGGGGGACCTCGCACAGTGACCCACTCGGATGCACACGGTCACTAATAGAGGCTCAGACACCCGCTTAGAGGCCACCTCAGAAAGCACCGTTAGGTGAAAACTCCCACGACTGGGCATGAAGGGGGCACCCTCGGTTGAGAGGGCAGCGGTCTGGAGCTCCAGCTCTGGACCAGACAGAGAAGTGATTACATCCTGACTGTGCAGCCTTGGGCAAGTGTCTTAACCTCTCTGAGCCTCAACCTCTGTGTCTGTAAAACAAGGACAGTAGTATCCGAGTCCCAGGGCTGTTGTGAGATTTACATGCAAGGACGCAAGTAAAGTGCGCCGCCCACGCCAGGCACGCAGCCAGGAGGCTGGCGATGGCAGCTGCTCTCGGACGGTGGGGATTACCACTCCCGGCTTTTCCTCCCTTGCCTTCCCCCACCTCCACTTCCATTCCCAGGAGTGGCCTCTTATCCTGGAAAAGCTGGGGAGGGGGGGGGGGGAAGAAGGGGAGGGCAGGGCCTTGGGGATTCCTCCAGGTGTCAACCCCCCCCCCCCAAATCCCATGAGCATCTGGTGGGCCAAGTTGTCTGGAAGCGGATAAGAGGTCCGCAGCTCCCAGGGGCTGGCCCTCAAGTGGGGGTGCCCCCTGGGGACACGTTCTGACGCTGCCTCTGACTTCTAAGGGGCACAGACTGTTACCTGTGACCGCACTCCCAGCTCCTGCGCTCGCCGGGGAAGAGTTGGACGCGTGGCTGGAGGTTAAAGGATGATAAAGGCTCTCCGGGGAGTGTGTGCCACGCGCCAGGCCCTGCGTTAGGAGCTTTGTAAACTTGCTCTACTTTCAGCATCGCACGGCCCTGCGGGCAGGTGCAGCTAAGGAAACGGAAGTGCAAAAAGGCCATCCTTGGCCTTAGATCCCACGGCTGGTTACATGCTAGAGAGGTGCTCAGACCCAGATCCCCGGGCTCCAACGCCACTCTCTCCCGTGCGTCTTTGTCACAGAGGGAAAAGACACCTCCAAGTAGGAGCCCTTTCCCCACAGCTCAGATCCACGGTCTCAACGAGGTAGGAAGCCGCCTGTTACCGGGGGGGGGCATTGAAGCCGGCTGTGGGCGGAGGCTGTTCCAGGAGGCTGTGAAGGGTGGGGGACACAGGGAGCAGGCTGGACCAGACCCAGAGAGGCCAGCACACCTGCCTACAGGAGACAGGCTGGCCCCTGATGGAACCTGCTAGGGGCGTGCTCCCAGCTCCGGACAACGCGGCCATGGGGACGGGAGCCCAGTTTTCTGCATTTTCGGGAGAAGTTTTACATCTAATTTTTGATGTGGTGTCTCCTAATATTTACAGTTGGCAGCTAAGGCAAACATCCTAAGAACACTGTAGTGTGGGCAAACCCGTGGGGGGCGTGGTGAGGCGCCCCCAGCTTCCCCATCCGTGCTGGACTCTCCATCCCTCCTCTCACCGAATCCCCGCCATGTAGGGCTTTCACCCCGTTTTAAAGGCACAGAGACACGGAGACTCCTGAGGACTGACGGACAGTCTGTGGGAAGCGGGTGCGGGATCCGGGCTGGCTGTACCTCATGTGTCTCCTCTCCCTGACTGGATTCCCAGCCTCCTGAGGGCAACGTCCATCGCAGGGTCCCGGCTGGGTCATGCGTGGTCCTCCTGGTGCCCAGAGGCGTCCTGGGAACCTTTGCTAAATGGCAGGGCGATGCATGAGCAGACTTCCAAGAGGCCCACAGTTTGATGTCTGGATGGCCGCACGGGTGTGCTGGCCAGACCTGCTAAGTGGCCTTGACTTCCACTCTCCGAGGGCTGAATCTGCACAGCGCTCACCTCGCCCCCCAGCACCTTGACCCATGGGTCCTCGCTGTGGGAACAGGCAAGGCGGGGGGCGGGGGGCGGGGGGGGACGGGGGGGGGCGGGCGGAGCTGGACTTGGCCAAGCAGCGCAGCCTCTGAGCCAGTCCTGCCCCCACCTCCCATCCCCTCCCCTGACCGTCATCTTTTGATTCTGGGAGTGGGAAGGGGAGTTGTAGGGAACATCAGTGAGCCCCAATTACATAGGACCCTCCCAGGAGTGTTTCTTCCCTTCCCAGCTAATAAGATAGACCCTTCCTTCGACGTGCCTCCAGGATGGAGCGGGGGCAGCCTCCGTTTCCCCAACTATAAAAGTGGGGATACGCCACCAACTCAAAGAGGTGCTGGGAGGCTCAGGTGAGTTCACAGGCGCAAACAAGCTTGGGGGCCTGGGCAGAGATGGGGGCTGGAAGGCACAGCTGTAGTTCACAGGGGCGGGGGGGGGGGCGCTGGGCAGTTCTGTACCACAAGGGGTGGGCTGTGCAGGGCACCAGTTTGGTAGAAGAAACGGTGCTGGCAGGAAGGATGGGTGCGTGTGAGTGTGAGTGTGCGGGTGGGAGCAGTGGGTAGTGGTGAAGTCCCCTCATCCTTCAGCCCCCCTCACCCTGCCCTGGCAGCCTCATTGCCCCCTCAGCAGCCCAGACGCCTCCAGAGAAACCCTGCCCCCCGCCCCTCTCACTCTCTGCCTGGTTCACTCTGTGAGGGGGTTGGAGGGGGCAGGCAGCCCTCACATTTGTACAGGAACCTCTCCTTCTTCCCTGGTTTGGGGACAGAGCCATTGGCAATCTTAGCCAGAACCGGGTTCTCAACATGAGGCCCAGGTGGCTCCCTCGATTAGGGACCGTTTTCCCATCTGTAACGGGCCAACTCCCCTGTTTTCCGAGTTATAAGGGGCATGAAGGGAGCAGGTGCTACCACTCCACTGGGGGCGGGGGGAGGTCTGGGGTTCCCAGGTAGTAAGATAGGACCCTTCCCTCAAAGTGTTCCCGGGACGGAGGGGAGGCAGCCCCAGAATCCAGTGAGAAAGCAGCTTCCTAGCATGTTGCACAGGAGAGACTCACTCAGACCACAAGGACTGTGTTAAAACCGCATGGCGCGCCGGAGCCAGCGGCGAGTGTCTCAGGCAGCCCTGGCCGATGGAAAGACAGCGTGGCCACATATGAAATTCAATTTCTTTTCTAGTAGCCACAGTAAAAAAGCAAAAAGAAATAGGTAAAATTAAGTGGAATAATATAGTTGTTGAGCGCATGCTGCCCGGTATGTAAGACTAATTTACGAATCAATTCAGTCATTCAACAGCTCCGCGTCGAGCCCCCCAGGCACAGGGACGAGATGGGGGACCGCGGGGGCGGTCCAGGCGGCACAGAGCTCCGGTCCAGCGGGAGGCAGATCTTTCAACGGGCGATGGCAAACGCCCCTTCCACAGAAGGGGATGTTTCAGAAACTGTGAGCACCACAACGTAAAATAAAATTTACAATTTAAATCACTTTTTGATACAAAGTCCTCTTGAAGCAGAAAATATCGAATGCGATTCAGCTCCTTCTCGGTGGCTTGGAGTGAACATAGGACCGTGGGATCTTGATGTGGGAGAGGACCCAGCGATGCGTCCGAACCTCTGGTGTCAGGATGAGGCAGACGTGCCTTCGAAGTGGGTGGACCCACTCACCCCCGTCACCTAAAGGCCCCGGGCTTCCCTGCTGTCACGGGTCCCTGCATGTCCCCTCACCCCGAAGCCGCCAGCTGCTGCTCTCCACTGCAGGGATCCTGCCTGGCAGTGCCCACGGCCTCCTCAGGGGCGGCTTCCACTCTCTTTCCGGCTAAAAAAGAAGGTGCACGCTATGGGCGCTGCAGGTCAAGCAGGAGTCCCTGGCTGCTCCGTGAGGGCTTCCCAGGGTGAGGATGTGAGCGTAGGCCCAGTGCCTGTGGCTGCGCCCAGGTCTCCTCTGCGTGCTCCCAGCTGCTCTCGGGATATCTGTCCTCAGGTTGGAGAGCGAGTGAGGTGCTGTTATAAATACGTAAGAGGCTTATTAATGGCCGGGCATGCCCAGACTAATTGCTTCCTCCTGTTTACATATAATCAATCACTTCCACGGGCGGGAACCACTGGCGAGGAGCAGAGCGTAGGGAAAACATGACCGAACGCCACAGCCTCCGAGGTCTGGCTGTCCCACCGTCGTTCACAAGTCTTCTCTGTCCTGAAAACAACAAACCATCCCTCTCTCCCTCTCTCCCCACCTTCCCTGAAAGCTTCTTGAAAGAATCGGCTATCCCCGTGGTCAGCAAACTGCGGCTCGAGAGCCACATGCAGCTCTTTGGCCCCTTAAGTGTGGCTCTTCCACAAAATACCAGGGCCTGGGCGAGTCTATTTTGAAGAAGTGGCGTTAGAAGAAGTTTAAGTTTTAAAAATTGGGCTCTCAAAAGAAATTTCAATCGTTGTACTGTTGATATTTGGCTCTGTTGTCTAAGGAGTTTGCCGACCACTGGGCTATCTTCATGGACTTCTTTCTCTCTCAGTCGCTCCTCGTCTATTATCACCTCCACTGTCCCTTAAACATCAGCCACCCCAGACCCCCCTCCAGGCTTCTCTGTCCCACGCCTGGTCCTCACTGGACACCACCCCCCACCCAGCTGTGCAAGTCCAGGGACCTGAACTTGGTCTCGGTCCCTCCTTCTCCATCAGCTGTGTATCTGGGACACTCCACGTCCTTTGCATCCACTCCTCGCCGCTGCCACCAGCCTGCTGAGTCCCCACCACCTCTCTCTGGGGCAGCTGCCACGTCGCGGGCCTCCGTGCACACCCGCTGGGCCCCTCAGTCATCGCCACACTGCAACCAGAGAGCCCCGTCCGTGCCAGGGTCATGGTCAGCTCCTGCCCGTGCCCGCCCCTTCCCTGATTTCCAGAGCCTTCCGCCCTCTGGATGAAGATCCAAGGCCTTTTCCTGCTGCAAGTCCCTGTCCAGGAGGCCTGGCCCCGGCCACCTCTCCAGCCACCACCTCCCCCCCCCCCCCCGCCCCGTCTGCACCTGGTCAGTGTGGATTCCTTGACCCACACCTGAGTCACCCCTTCCTGAGAGCAGGGCCGGCCTCCGCTCTTGCTGGGCACCCAATCCTCAGCATCCGCACGTGGGCGGCCCTCCCTCCGTAGGACTTTTGCCTGGACCCGGGCTCCCTCCGAGGCCTGGCCCAGACCTGGAACGGGGGCTAGATTCGGGTGTGCGTGACTCCAGGCAAACCTGCTTACCTCTCTGGGCGCTGCTCCGTGTGGGGAAGGCTCTCAAGATAATATGGCAGAATATCCACTATTCTCACTAATCCTAATAACAGCCTTTGAAGGAAGTTCTATTGTCTGCACTTCATAAGTGGGGGGAATCAGGTGGGGTGACATGATTTGTCCAAGATGCCACAGCTACTAAAGTGACCTGCTTGGGATTCCAGCGCAGACCTGTGGTCCCCGCGCCCACGCGGCCTCTGGGAGCCGGGAGAGAGTGAGCGCTCAGCTGAGTGGGACGTCTGGGGCCCTGGGTTGGTCAGAGGCGAGGGAGAGAGCAGGTGCCACCGTGGGCCATTGATCTGTGGGGTGGGCAGTGGGTGTGCTGACCCTCTCTGAGCCCCTCGGGCTCCTGGGGCGGGGGACGGGTAAAGGAGGACAGGCCACCACTGGGCTTCCGCAGGGGTGGGGGAGGGAGGTCCTGCCTGGGCCCTGGCTGTAGTTTTGAGCCAGAGTGGGGCTTGACCTCTCCGCTTGACCGTGGGACAGAGCAGCACCCGCCCTCTGGGGTGTCGGGGTGACGGGGGGGGGGGGGCAGCAGTTGGGGGGAAGTCTCCAGATTCGTTGAGAGGCAGCAAGGACCTTGGGCTCCAGAGTTAGACGTGGTTCAGATCTCAGGCCTAACCCTTCCCGTGCGCTGTGTGTCTCTGGGAAGTCACTGTACTTCTCTGAGCCTCGGGGTCCGGTCTGTAAAAGG
This sequence comes from Cnephaeus nilssonii, assembly GCF_951640355.1. Taxonomy (NCBI): domain Eukaryota; kingdom Metazoa; phylum Chordata; class Mammalia; order Chiroptera; family Vespertilionidae; genus Cnephaeus; species Cnephaeus nilssonii. The sequence continues at coordinate 90,136,507 of NC_137078.1, forward strand.
AGAGCACCACCGCCTTTTCTGTAGGGTTGTGATGATTAAAAGGGTGCCTGGCACACAGTAGGCCCTCATGCATCCCAGCTCGCCCCACTCAGCCCCAAGACCTCCCTCAGAGAGCAGGAGGGATCAGGCTGTGGCTCATTATCAGAAAGAGGAGCATTAATATCCCTGATATTAAAAAATAACCTGATCGTCACTGTGCCTGGTGGGGAGGAGATGAGCCCACATCAGCATTCTGACAGATGGGAGCAGCTCCTGAGAGCCCGTGACAATGACTTGCTGTGGGGCGGGGGGTGGTGGAGGGTGGGAGGGGGTGGGTGGTGACGGCGCCTCTCACCTCTGGAGCCGGGGAGCAGTTTTAGGAGGTGACTTGCTAATATCCAATATCGAATGTATTGAAATGCTAAGCAGCCCTCCAGATCTCTGTCTGATTTTCATTAAAACTGCGGAGGCAGCGGGTGATGGGAGGGGTAGTGGCTCCGGCACCATCACGGCCTGGAAGGTCTGACTGCAGGAGCCAGAGCCGGGTCGTGACCAGAGAGGCCACTCCCACCCACACCTCGGCCACCCCCTTCCCAGCCGCCACCCCAGCCACCATCGCCAGTCACCATCACCGGCCAGGAGGGAGCCTGGTCCTGTGGGAGGCCCTTGCTCATGGAGCCGCCTCAGTCAGGCCACCGCACTCCGTGGGCGCCAGCCCCGGGCACCACCCGGCAGACCCCCTCCGCCCGATCCCAGTCCATTTGCTCCTCTGCCATAGGACAGAGAAGGACCCCTGCCCCCCTCCATCCCGTGCCATCCACCCACACTCCCTGAGCCGGCAGTGTCCGGGTGGGGGCTGTGCGGGGTGCAGGGTAGGGGGACACATCAACCGCCCTCCAGGAACCGCTCGTCTGGTGGCGCAGACAGACCGCGGACAGGCCACTTCACGGCAGAGGTGGGAACACGCAGCTACTGAAGGGTCAGACAGAGGGAGAGCCGAACAGGGCGGCCACGGCGTGCGCGTGGGGAGGCGGCGGGTAGTCACGACTAGAGGGCAGGTGATCCCCCAAGGTCACCCCACTCGGAAGCAGCCGGACCGAGAGGTGAACCCAGCACATCTGACTCTCGAACTGTGTGTGTGCCCCTCGGCCGGGCGGCTTCTTGGGAGGGAGACGGAGTGGGACTCCGGAGCCCGAGACCCCTCAGGGCCCGGGGTCACCTACAAACCTCCCAAGAGTCCCGTTGGTTGGATTTGGAACGGTCCCAAGTGCAGCTTTACTCCCGGGGATGAGAGTGGGAGAGGGGCTGAGAGCCGGGGCTGCCGGCCGGGCGGTTTGAATTCCGGCCAAGCCGTGCAGCCCGGCCCAAGGTCATTTGTTCGGGGAAGAGAGGCAGCTGCGCAGCCCGTGCAGGCGCCCTCCCTGCTCCGAGCCGGGAGCCGGGAGCTGAAGGACAGCGCTCCTGGTGAAAGCAGATTACCCGGTGAGGGGCTGGCGGCGATGGCACCGTGGTGACAGGTCCATCAGGCCTGCCTCTGCCTCTCAGAGGGAACGTTTCCTGGGGCTGCCGGTGACAGGCCCCGGGCTGCGGAGGGCGTGCTGATGAGGTGGAGACAGCCTGGCCCCAGCCCGGGAGCGATGGGCGGGGGCTCAGCCGCTCTGCCTCCCCGAGAAGCCAGAGGCGTCGTCCCTCACCAGCCCTTTCCACTCGCTACCGTCCACGGATCCGTCCCTCTGTGACTCCATCACCTCCCCCTCTCCCCGCACAGCCTCCTACGGGCCTCCTTGCCTCCAGGCCCATCTCCAATCCCACCTCCCCACAGTCAGGGCGATTTTTAAAAAATATATATTTTTATTGATTTCAGAGAGGAAGGGAGAGGGAGAGAGAGAGAGATAGACACATCAATGATGAGAGAGAATCATTCATTGATCGGCTGCCTCCTGCACGCCCCCGACTGGGGATCGAGCCCGCACGTGCCCTTGACCGGAATCGAACCTGGGACCCTTCAGTGCACAAGCTGACACTCTAGCCACTGAGCCAAACCAGCCAGGGCTTTCTAAAGCACCATGCACCCCTGCTTGCCCCCTGCAGCGACCCCGCTGTCCCGGGAGAGAGCCCGGCTCCTGGGCCTGAGAAGCCAAGGCCGTGCTGGTCTGGCTTCTGCCCGCCCCTCTCTGCGTGGGGTCTCTGCACACACCACTCCTCCCTCCTGGCACCCTCCCCTCCCCCGCCACTTCCTCACGGGGTGGGGGGGAGAAGCGGTGATGGGGGCTAACTCTACTTCTCCCGCAGGCCTCAGCTGGGATGGCACCTCCTCCAGGAAGCCTTCCCTCGACTGAGGCCCCGCAGTCTGTGCTGGGTGCCCCCCAGTGCCCGGCACTTACCCGTGACCACCCCACAGCTCCCTGCGATAGACCGAAGGCCTGTGGGGCCTGTGCTGAGGGCTGTGCCATGCTGCCTCAGTCCACCTGGCACTGGCCAGAGTGTGGTCAAGGCCTGTTTGTCCATCTGACCCACCACACTTGGGGTGCCTCATGATTGCCCACTTCCTAAAGGGGGCGGGGGGTGACGTGCTCCAAGGCACCAGCAGGTACAGGGCTGGTATGAGCCAAGAATCCACGGATCCTGACTACCCCGAGTCCAGCCCACATCCCCCCTCTTGAGACCACGGCTTCTGGGGCCTTTCTGGGTTCGCCCAGATGCCAGCCCTGGTCCGTCAGACCTCCGCCAGGCCCCCGAGTCTCCAGGCCCCTGACAGGCCTGAGCAGCTCCCCGGCTGCTCCTCCCAGGGGGCTGCGTCCGCAGACTCTCCTCTCCTCTCGGCAGCTGCTGCAGCTCCTGACCTTTCCCATCCCGACCCCCAGCTTCTGGATGCACCGCCTGCTTGTCCCTGGTCCCCATCTCCACACTCAGAGCCGCCGCTGGGCCCCACCCGCCTCCACTTGCTGGCTCACTTGGTGGCTGGGGACCCTGGACCCCGCCTGAGCCCTGCCCTGGCCCTCGGTCTGGGCTCTGGCTTCTTCTGTCAGCCTGGCCCCTCATCAGAGCTTTGAACCCCAACGTGGAGCTCAGCGCTCTGCCCACCCCCTCCTCTCTCCACCATCGCCGAGGGGCCGGGGGGCTGGGGATGATGAAGTCGTCTCGGGAGAAGGAAGCTAAAGATGTAAACGAGCCCGTGAAATCCCCGATGACAGCCGTGACCACTGTGGCTCCAGCCATTAAACACGGAGCTTTAACGGCCCCTGAAATACACCTGGGGCGCTTGTCAGCAGCTCCTGCTCATCACACGTGCACATGCGGCCCGTGCACACGCCTGGAAGCGCGTGCACGCACACCCAGGCTCAGGGAGCAGCACGGAGGGTGGGATGAGGACCCGGGAGACGGTTCCAGCAGTTCCCTTGGCCTAAGGATGGGGGCACTGGGGTCCAGCGTGGAGGCCCGGGCACCCTTCACTCTGCACCCCTCAGGGCCTCCCCACCCTGCAGATTGCACGTTCTGAGTGCAGAGCACTCGCTCACCCCCTGCATCCTGCCGAAATGGCTTTGGTGAAGGTCAGGTCCTATTTAATATCCTCCCCTCCCCTTGTTCCCCAGCTCAGCCTCACACATGCGGGGCCTGGCACACAGCAGGCACCGGCGATTCCATTCGCCGGGTACACTCAGCTGCATCAGCCATGGAGGAAGGCTCCTAACCTAGAGCCGCGTGCTCTGAGGCCCACTTGGTCGGATTCAAAGCCCCGGCTGGGGAGCCTGGCTCTGAGTTCTGGCCTTGGCGCTGACTCCCGTGTGACCTTTGCCTCCTGTGTGAGCACGGCCTCTCGCTCTTTGGTGTCAGTTTCCTTATCAGAGAAGCCCATCTTGCCTGAGTCACCGGAGCTGCCGTGATGGGTGTCTGACTCAATGGGAATGTTGGCTGGTCTGTGGTCCCTGCAGCCTGGCTGGGACGGTGGCCTGGCAGCTCTGGGAGCCAGAGCCTTCCGGGCACTCCTGGCTGAGAGGCTCTATTGCTTCCTTTGTGGGCAAGTGCTTTTGTTCACACAGCACTAAGCACAGGGCACCTAGTAGGTGCTCACATAGTAGGAAGGTTGGTTAGTCTGAACTTAGCCACCAAGTCCTGTAGGAGTGCATTTTCAGGAAGCGTTCAGGAATCCCTTCTGTGGCAGTTCCCACCAGGAGAGCCCCGTGTCCTGGCTCTCGCTTTGCTCTTCAGCCGCGGGCCTCACCACCCCCGGAGAGCCCGGGCCAGCTGCCCTCCCGCAGTGAGCGTTGCCCATTCTGCCGCAGGCACGCTCCGCCGGGACCATCCTTCTAAAGCGCCAGGCACCCGGCCAGCGTGCCGAGTGCCATTATTCCCTCCTGGGCTCCCTTTCCAAAGCCAGCGGGCCCCTCTCCCACGTTCCCCAGGGCCTCAGGGCTCAGTCCTCCCACTCCAGTCTCAGCTATGTCTGCCCTTTCCGGGGGTCATCTGTTACAGGCAGCAGGACCCGAGGCGCCACGGGCTTTTATTTTGAAGAACCTGGGCAGGAAAATGCCTGTGCTGGCCTGGTGGCAGCCGGCAGTGAGGCCAACCCCCCAAGGCTTATCTTCGGTGGAAAAGGTGAGAGGGGCCTTTGAGGGCGGGGACAGGCAGTGGTGGAGAAGCAGGCCGGCCTGGCTCCAGCGCTGGGGACTCCAGGCAGGCAGAGGGACCTTATCCCTCGGGCCACCTCCCTCCCAGAAGGGACTGACCGAGGGAGGGCAGAGGGCAAAGGGCAGCTCAGGACAAACCCCAGGCCCTGGGTTGGGAGGATGGGGAGACCGTCGGTGGGGAGGAGCTGAGAGTGAGCTACTTACCTTCTCTGGCCCCATGTTCCCGTCTGCAAAATGGGGGGATAATGCTACTAGTGTCCCCACAGGGCTGATCTGGGATGAAATGGTGCAGCTCTGAGAGCCGCCTGATGCGGATTCGCCATGGTGGTGACTGACTACACTGGCCGTTGCTATTGTTACTATAATAGTAACAGTCATTGTTTATCCAGCAGCAACTGTGGCTCATTTAACCCTCACACACCCTGTGGTAAGGACCCTCATTAGGGCTCCTGGAGGGGCGAGGACAGGGCTCCTGGCCACATGGCTGGGGAGCAGCGGAGGGACGGGGCCAGGATAGTCAGACCTCCCCCCCCCCGGGGCCTCGGGCCCGCCCTGCCCAGGGCTGCTGCCTCTGTTTCTAAGTCCAGGGTTCCGCTGGGAGAGGTGGGGGCAGCAGGTGTCGGCCTGGGGCTGGTGCTGACCCAGGGAGCATGCTCTGAGGGAGCCACTGGTGACCATGGGTGGCTGGACGTGTCGGGGGGAGGGCGTGTGGAGGCCGGGCCCCCACCCCCGGGCCCTGGGATGGTGGCCCTGTCCAGACCTCTGCCCACCATCTCATTTCCAGCAGGGACTCGTTTATGAGCGGTGACCAGCTGGCTCGGGAACTTCAAAGATAGTATTTGATGAGTTTTAGCAGCTTCAGCAAAACTCTAATTTGAATTTCAGGCGCTGGTGTGTGATTTCCTCGGTGACAGCTCCGAGGGATGCTGGGCTCGCTGTCATCCAGGGGCCCTCACTGGCTGCTCATTGCCTGCCTTCCCGGGGAGCCGCCTCCACGGAAGCTCAGGGAGGAGAGGCATAAACAGTGACAGGGAGAGAGGGGGGCAAGGCGGGGCCCAGAGCGGAGACAGACACTGAGAGGGAAGGCGAGGAGGCTGGAGAGGAGGGGGAGGGACCCGGGGAGAGAGAGGCACAGGAAACAACGGGGACTGGGACCATGGAGGACCCAGAGGGCACAAGGCAAGACAGAGAGAGACAGAGAGACTGACACGTCAAACGCAGACAGAGGGACCACCCACAGCAGAGGACAGAGGTGGAGACAGAGACACAGGAAGACAGACAGTGGGAGGCAGGGACAGATGGGTGGGGAGGTGGGAGAATGAAGAGAGACACACTGAGGGAGATGGGAGCGGGGTGAGACCCACATTTACGAAGCACCCGCTCAGTGCCAGGCCTGGGGGCATGGGGTCCAGCAAGGAACAAGACAGGCACGTTCCAAGGGCTGTGGAGGGAGCCTGGGCTCAGGGCAGCGGGTGGGGTGGGAGAAGGGAGTTGTCTCCAGCGCCCAGCCCCCTCCCACCCGGGGACATACTGTCCCAGAGGTGAGGGGGGGAAGTCCTGAGTCCCCTGATCTGAGTGCTGCTCTGACCCAGCCACCCGCTGCCCTGACCCCCCGCAATGGGCAGTTTGCAACAGGAACTTAATGCTCAACCCCAGGGCTGTGCGTGTGAAGGGGACTCATTCCCATGTAGCTCTCCACCATGGACACACACACACACACACACACACACATGCATACATGCATGTGCACACACACACAATGGCTGGGAAGGAGAGAGGACAGGGAGGGATAGAATGAAAGAGGGATCTGGGAGCAAGGAAAAGAGTCGCTTCCTCTTTCTGAGCCTCAGTTTCCTCCTGAGTAAAACACTGGAAGCAGAACATCACACATCTCACCTGGCTCTTGGGAGGTAGCCCAGCACCTGGCTCAGTTGATTCTGAGCTGAAGGGACACCCCCCTCCCCAATAAAATGGACCTGGGTTCTGAGATCTGTCCCCCCCATTCCCTTCCCCCCACATCGCCCTTCCTGGGGGAGAGGAAGGCGGGCCTTCTTCCCTCCTCTCCTCCCAGCTGAGGGAGGGGAGCCGGGCTGTGTGTGCCTCCGGGCCACGCAGGATCCCACCGGCCTAGGAGCGCACTCGTGGTGTCACAGGCCCTGTAACTGCGGTCCCGACCGGCACTCAGCCAGGTGGGCAGGCCTGGGAGAGCAGGTGACCCCGGCCTGGGCAGGAGCCGCTGCATCCCGGATGCGTGAGAGCAAAGGCTGGGGCGGACACGACGAGGGTTGCAGCCTGGCACAGCGTGTGGCGGGGGAGCACTTGAAATTAGTGTCTGAATGAGACGACGATTAGAAACGTGAACTCTCATTAGTAATTGTATACTGATTACAGTGAAAAGGAAAATAATTTGGATGTAATGGATTAAGTGCAACATACTATTACATTAATTTCACCTGTTTCTCTTTACCCTCATAATGTGGGTATTAGGAAATTTAAAATTACACATGTGGCTCATATTATATTTCTTCTTACTATTTTTTAAAAATCATTTATTGATTTTTTTTATTTTTTTTTTTAGAGAGAGAGAGAGGGAGGAAGGGAGAGGGAGAGAGAGAGAAAAAACATCCATTGGCTGCCTCCTGCACGTCCCCCATGGGGATCGAGCCTGAAACCTGGGCCGTGCCCTGATCAGGAACAGAACCCACAACCTTTCAGTGCCCGGATGACGCCCAACCAGCTGAGCCACACCGGCCAGGACTCGTGTTATATTTCTAACTGGACCTCACTGTTCTAGAACACCTGAGTTGGAGGAGCCATTACACATCCAGGACTCTGAACCTCCCTGGGACGGGGAAGAGGGGGAGGGGGAGGGGGAGGCCCAGAGGGGACTTGTTGCAGGTCACAGTCAGAGATCGGTGTCTGGGAGATTTGCACTCAGGTCTCAGGGATGGATTGGGAAGGAAACGGATGAGCAGGCAGCACTTCTGAGAGTTCTAACAACAGCCGCGGGGGTGGGGGAGGGGGGTAGGAGTGTGACAGGCTCCCGCCAGGGCTGCTGGAGGCTCCTGACCTCGGCCAAAAGCCTCCACAGCGAGGGGGCCGGAGACCCTGCTGCCGCGGCCACGGAGGAGTGTGCTCATTGAGAAGGGAAAAGGCGAGGCTCAGTGGGCAGCAACGAAGGCTGAGTCCTCACACGCTAACGAAGGGCAGAACGCAATTCTGAGAACACGACCTGCTTGCGCCCGGGGCCCTGGGGACCGGCTGCGGGCTGTGCAGGAACAAAGCCGGTCTGCGGCTTCAGCCCCGAGCCCACCCCTCAGCCGGCTGGGCGGCGGCAGGCCTGTGGGCAGCCTCTCTGGGTGCCAGCTTCCTCTTTGTGGCCGTGCCTCCGAGTGCAGGCTTTGGAGGAGACGAGCCTGGCCACCGGCTCTGCCGCTCAGCCCTGATCCTGGGCCAGGTAACCCGTCTGGCCGCACTTCCTCGTCGGAAGGACGCCGGGAGGGTGGGCGGGGACAGATGCCACGGGCTCAGCCGCTGCCGGGCCGGGAGGCACGCGTGTGCTGTGCACACATTTGCTGCTGGAACCTGGGATTCCACCCGCAACCAGCCGGGCCGGCCCGCCCGCAGCGCTGATGGTGCCGGTGAGGAGACCGGCCAATGAGTGCGGTGAAGGAGTTAAAGGAGAGCCAAAGGATGGAGAGCGACACCTCCCCGTGCCCACCCAGTGCCCCCCCACCCAGCCCTCCACCTCCCCATGCCCACCCAGTGCCCTCCCCCCAGCCCTCCACCTCCCCGTGCCCACCAAGTGCCCTCCCCCAGCCCTCCACCTCCCCGTGTGCCCACCCAGTGCCCCCCCACCCAGCCCTCCACCCCCCGTGTGCCCACCCAGTGCCCTCCCGCCCAGCCCTCCACCTCCCCGTGTGCCCACCCAGTGCCCTCCCACCCAGCCCTCCACCTCCCCGTGCCCACCCAGTGCCCTTCTGGCCCAGCCCTCCTCCCCGTGCCCACCCAGTGCCCTCCCGCCCAGCCCTCCACCTCCCCGTGCCCACCCAGTGCCCTCCCACCCAGCCCTCCACCTCCCCGTGCCCACCCAGTGCCCTCCCGCCCAGCCCTCCACCTCCCCGTGCCCACCCAGTGCCCTCCCGCCCAGCCCTCCACCTCCCCGTGTGCCCACCCAGTGCCCTCCCGCCCTCCACCTCCCCGTGTGCCCACCCAGTGCCCTCCCCCCAGCCCTCCACCTCCCCGTGCCCACCCAGTGCCCTCCCGCCCTCCACCTCCCCGTGCCCACCCAGTGCCCCCCCACCCAGCCCTCCACCTCCCCGTGTGCCCACCCAGTGCCCTCCCGCCCTCCACCTCCCCGTGTGCCCACCCAGTGCCCTCCCCCCAGCCCTCCACCTCCCCGTGCCCACCCAGTGCCCTCCCGCCCAGCCCTCCACCTCCCCGTGTGCCCACCCAGTGCCCTCCCGCCCTCCACCTCCCCGTGTGCCCACCCAGTGCCCTCCCCCCAGCCCTCCACCTCCCCGTGCCCACCCAGTGCCCTCCCGCCCTCCACCTCCCCGTGCCCACCCAGTGCCCCCCCACCCAGCCCTCCACCTCCCCGTGTGCCCACCCAGTGCCCTCCCCCCAGCCCTCCACCTCCGTGTGCCCACCCAGTGCCCTCCCCCAGCCCTCCACCTCCCCGTGTGCCCACCCAGTGCCCTCCCCCAGCCCTCCACCTCCCCGTGCCCACCCAGTGCCCTCCCGCCCTCCACCTCCCCGTGCCCACCCAGTGCCCCCCCCACCCAGCCCTCCACCTCCCCGTGTGCCCACCCAGTGCCCTCCACCTCCCCGTGTGCCCACCCAGTGCCCTCCCCCAGCCCTCCACCTCCCCGTGTGCCCACCCAGTGCCCCCCCACCCAGCCCTCCACCTCCCCGTGTGCCCACCCAGTGCCCTCCCGCCCTCCACCTCCCCGTGTGCCCACCCAGTGCCCTCCCCCCAGCCCTCCACCTCCCCGTGCCCACCCAGTGCCCTCCCGCCCTCCACCTCCCCGTGCCCACCCAGTGCCCCCCCACCCAGCCCTCCACCTCCCCGTGTGCCCACCCAGTGCCCTCCCCCCAGCCCTCCACCTCCGTGTGCCCACCCAGTGCCCTCCCCCAGCCCTCCACCTCCCCGTGTGCCCACCCAGTGCCCTCCCCCAGCCCTCCACCTCCCCGTGCCCACCCAGTGCCCTCCCGCCCTCCACCTCCCCGTGCCCACCCAGTGCCCCCCCACCCAGCCCTCCACCTCCCCGTGTGCCCACCCAGTGCCCTCCACCTCCCCGTGTGCCCACCCAGTGCCCTCCCCCAGCCCTCCACCTCCCCGTGTGCCCACCCAGTGCCCTCCCCCCAGCCCTCCACCTCCCCGTGTGCCCACCCAGTGCCCTCCACCTCCCCGTGTGCCCACCCAGTGCCCTCCCCCCAGCCCTCCACCTCCCCGTGTGCCCACCCAGTGCCCCCCCACCCAGCCCTCCACCTCCCCGTGTGCCCACCCAGTGCCCTCCACCTCCCCGTGTGCCCACCCAGTGCCCTCCCCCCAGCCCTCCACCTCCCCCCGTGCCCACCCAGTGCCCTCCCCCCAGCCCTCCACCTCCCCGTGCCCACCCAGTGCCCTCCCGCCCAGCCCTCCACCTCCCCGTGCCCACCCAGTGCCCCCCACCCAGCCCTCCACCTCCCCGTGCCCACCCAGTGCCCCCCACCCAGCCCTCCACCTCCCCGTGCCCACCCAGTGCCCCCCACCCAGCCCTCCACCTCCCCGTGCCCACCCAGTGCCCTCCCCCCAGCCCTCCACCTCCCCGTGCCCACCCAGTGCCCTTCTGGCCCAGCCCTCCTCCCCGTGCCCACCCAGTGCCCTCCACCTCCCCGTGTGCCCACCCAGTGCCCTCCACCCAGCCCTCCACCTCCCGTGCCCACCCAGTGCCCTCCCCCCAGCCCTCCACCTCCCCGTGCCCACCCAGTGCCCTTCTGGCCCAGCCCTCCTCCCCGTGCCCACCCAGTGCCCTCCACCTCCCCGTGTGCCCACCCAGTGCCCTCCACCCAGCCCTCCACCTCCCCGTGCCCACCCAGTGCCCTCCCCCCAGCCCTCCACCTCCCCGTGCCCACCCAGTGCCCTTCTGGCCCAGCCCTCCTCCCCGTGCCCACCCAGTGCCCTCCACCTCCCCGTGTGCCCACCCAGTGCCCTCCACCCAGCCCTCCACCTCCCCGTGCCCACCCAGTGCCCTCCCCCCAGCCCTCCACCTCCCCGTGCCCACCCAGTGCCCTTCTGGCCCAGCCCTCCTCCCCGTGCCCACCCAGTGCCCTCCACCTCCCCGTGTGCCCACCCAGTGCCCCCCCACCCAGCCCTCCACCTCCCCGTGTGCCCACCCAGTGCCCTCCCCCAGCCCTCCACCTCCCCGTGTGCCCACCCAGTGCCCTCCCCCAGCCCTCCACCTCCCCGTGTGCCCACCCAGTGCCCTCCCCCAGCCCTCCACCTCCCCGTGTGCCCACCCAGTGCCCTCCCCCCAGCCCTCCACCCCCCCGTGTGCCCACCCAGTGCCCTCCCCCCAGCCCTCCACCTCCCCGTGTGCCCACCCAGTGCCCTCCCCCCAGCCCTCCACCTCCCCGTGCCCACCCAGTGCCCTCCCCCAGCCCTCCACCTCCCCGTGTGCCCACCCAGTGCCCTCCCCCAGCCCTCCACCTCCCCGTGTGCCCACCCAGTGCCCTCCCCCAGCCCTCCACCTCCCCGTGTGCCCACCCAGTGCCCTCCCCCCAGCCCTCCACCCCCCCGTGTGCCCACCCAGTGCCCTCCCCCCAGCCCTCCACCTCCCCGTGTGCCCACCCAGTGCCCTCCCCCCAGCCCTCCACCTCCCCGTGCCCACCCAGTGCCCTCCCCCAGCCCTCCACCTCCCCGTGTGCCCACCCAGTGCCCTCCCCCAGCCCTCCACCCCCCCGTGTGCCCATCCAGTGCCCTCCCCCAGCCCTCCACCCCCCCGTGTGCCCACCCAGTGCCCTCCTGGCCCAGCCCTCCACCTCCCCGTGCCCACGCAGTGCCCTCCCGCCCAGCCCTCCACCCCCCCGTGTGCCCACCCAGTGCCCTCCCGCCCAGCCCTCCACCCCCCCGTGTGCCCATCCAGTGCCCTCCCCCCAGCCCTCCACCTCCCCGTGTGCCCACCCAGTGCCCTCCCGCCCAGCCCTCCACCTCCCCGTCTCACTCCTGAGGCTCTGGCATCGGACTCCAGCAGCTGAGATGAGGGCATGTGTGGAGGAGGGGGCGGGCGGCCGGGCCAAGGCCTGGTAAGTTTGGCCCCTGAGTAGGTGCGCTTGGCTGGTTACCCAGCAAGTTCCTCTACTTCCCCAGGACCCCACCTCTCCCTGTGTAACGGGGTGAATAACTCACGAGGCCGCCCTGGCCTCCCTGTGAGGCCGGCCCGGCTGGCGAGGCCGACGCAGACAGCTGCGTGTCACCTAAACCCCAGGCGGGCGCTCAGCAGCAGCACAGGAGCAGCTCCTGAAAAGGCGGCGTCTGAGTCGCAGCTCACATGTCTTCGAGCCTGAGCAGGACTTGTCCAGGGAGACGGGAGGACGGGCCTGGGACAGCACCCTCAGAGGCTCCTTCCTGGCCGGAGGTGGGGCCAGGCAGAGTGGGGGGTGGGGGGGCTCCCAGCAGTTTGACAACCTGGAGAGTGCAGCTGAGGCCAGGGCTGGGGATGATGAGCTGAGGGACGGCAGAGGTCAGATCTTGGAGAGCCCTGTCTGGCCGACGAGGCCGCCCGGACTTCAGGGCGGGCACTGGGGCTGCAGCCGGGGCATGAGTGTTACATCCGCGTCCTGAGCAGATCCCAGTTGAAAGGTCTGTGAAGACAGCCCCAGAGCCCCCTGGGCCTCCCTTTTCTGTCTTGGGGTCTCCAGCGGCCCCCGAGCCCACCCCCTCAGCACGTGCTCTGCTTGAAAAGGCACCCACAGGGGTGAGAGACACTTTGGCTGGGCCGTGGAGGAGGGGAGAAGCTGGTGGGGCCGGCTGGCAAGGGGCACGTGTGGAGGAGGGGGAAGGTGGCCCCTGCAAGGCCTGCAGGCGGTCAGTTTGGCCTGAGTAGGTGCGCTCGGCTGGCTACACAGGATCTCACGCTGGGAATGTTTTAGCCTTGTCACCGCCCCTCTCCTGGCAGCCGGGGTCCGAGCCCCAGGAAGGCTTGTGGAAAAGCTTCTGGTCAGAACAGAGGGGGCCACCGAGGTATCCAGGGGACCCTCTCCTCAGGCCTCCTGAGTGGTAGGTTGAGGAGCCCACAAACCTGGGGTTCTGGTCTTGGTCTCCCAGCCAGCCAGGCCCCACCTGGAGGACGCAGGCCTTGACTCTGCCTCTTAGTTCTGAGGCGGCAGCCTCAACAGGCCAGGGGTGGGACCCCTGCCTCTTAGTTCTGCCTGGGACCCCTGCACAGACTCTCTCCTCCGGGTGCCCTGCGCCCCCAGAGTCCAGACTCCACAGCTGGCCTTCCTGGGGTCAGGCCCGGGAAGCTAACATGGCTCCCGAGCCCTCTTCGGTCAGGACCTTCACGCCTCTCACTCGGTAATCCAGAGGCAGGCGAGAGCTCTCACCCCGCCGCTCAGCAGACAGTGAGGGAGACAGGCTCCGGGGTGGGTGGCTGGCCCAAGGCCAGAGCGCCGGGCAGCCCACAGTGGACGTTGGACGTGGGGCTGCTCAGCTCTGACTCAGCCCCACCTCGTGCTTTCTCCGGGCAAAGTGGGCTCTGACTGCGGCCCTGCTGCTGACTCGTCGCGTGTCTGACTGAGTGATGGTGCCTCCTGGAGCCTCGGTTTTTCATTTGCAAAATAGTAATCCACGCTCCTCTCCTCAGAACACTGCTGCCAGAGTCGGGCAAGTCAACGATGGAAAGTGCCCTGAATTACGGGGACCACGGAGGCGGGGCAGCACGGAGAGGCGGGGTAGCCTGCATCTGCTGGCGGAGAGCGGGGCGCAACCCCACCGCTCACCAGCCGAGGACCACAGAGCGGGCGTCTGAAGGCCTTCACCCTGAAAGGGGCAACAGCGAAGACACTGCCCTAACCTTCATGGGACTGCGAGGACCAACAGTGCAGGTGAAAGCGAAGGGAAAATGGCAGAGTGCCACTTGAGAGTGAGACACGGTGGGACTACCGTTACCCGCACCAGAATGAGGAAGGCCAACCTGGCCACGCGTTGTCCTCCCTCTGCTCTCCCTGCTCCCCCAGGGCGGCCTCTCGGCTCCAATAGACCAGTTCAGGGCAGAAACCAGGGCACTAGGAGGATAAAACCTAGAGCCACACATCTAACAAGACAGAGCAGGGATCGGAGCTCAGATCTGAGTTGCTCTGAACCGCTGCACTAATGTACACCGTCTTCCGATCTGGTACTTTCCTATAAGACGGTTGCCGTTCTAGAAAACATTTTTCCTGTAGGAGCCCAGGGACAGGGGAGAGATGGGGAAGTCAGATCAGCCAAGATGCTTCCCAGAGCCGCCTGGGCCGGGGGACCACCCTCGCACACCTGTGCCAGGCACTGTGTGGGGCTCAGCGGCCCCACGCGTCCTTCTCCACTGGAAGGAAGGGTCCCGGCTGAGCCGGCAAGTGTGGACCGAGGACTGTGAGACTGAGGGCGGGACTGAGCCACAGACAATCCAGTCCCGGAGCAAGGCACAGGGCATGCTCGGTGCCCCCGGACACATTTCCAGTTGACAAAAGCAGAGTTTAGGCCGGGCTGCTGTCTCAGGCAGGATGGGTAGAAGAAGGAGAGAGCAGGCCGGGAGACGCGGTAGGTCCTATGACAACACTTAGGTCTGACAGGCCAGGCTGCTCAGGGACGGGGAAGGATTAAGAAATGCTTGAACATAGCATGGTGTTTAGCAGCAAGCTCTGGAGCCAGTGGCCTGGGCTCCCGTCCCAGCTGTGCTGCTCACTGGTTATGTAGTTCAAGTGGCTTCCCGGGTGCTGGCTGCCTCTCCTGTCGCAAGGGGATGGATAGTAACAGCACCCGCATCATGGTGCTGGTGAGACGAGAATTACACTCGCTCTTTGTCCGTGTCCAACATGTGCTTAATAACAGGAACTATTAATGATGAGAGCACTTCTTTTCTTTTTTAAAACATATTTTATTGATTTCAGAGAGGAAGGGAGAGGGAGAGAGAGAGACACATCAATGACGAGAGAGAATCATTGATCGGCTACCACCTGCATGCCCCATACTGGGGATCGAGCCTGCAACCCAGGCATGTGCCCTGACCGGGATTCGAACCATGACCTCCTAGTTCATAGGTTGATGCTCAACCACTGAGCCATGCAGGCTGGGCAAGAATATTTCTAAAAAATATTAATCCCCGCCCCCCCCCCCCCACCTCCACCACTTCATTTTTCATGAGAGAAAAAGAGAAACCCAGCATTTATAGGTACTTTAGGTCTCTGGGCGGCATGGGTATTTCTGGTTCTTGTTTCTCATATGTGACCTGGCCTGGCCACAGGTCAGCAGTCCCCCAGCAGCAGGACCCACGCATGGGACTGGGCACTGGTAGGCGCTCAGGCCTCCAGAACTTCAGGTCTACGACAGCGATGTGCCAGGCTACCTACATGCGTGTGTGCATGAACAGACGGAATGAGGCCCAGTTCTTGCCCTTGAAGGGGTCACCGTTTAGCGAGGGAGGGTCTGTGCTCCCAAACCCGCAGGGCCCCCCGCCTGCGGCTCACACAGGCTCAGGCACAGACACCCCTTCCTCATTTCCCTTCGGTTCCGGGCTCACAGGCAGCTCTGGCCCTGGCCTCTGGACATGCGGGCGCCGGGCTGGACCCTGCGTGGGCACAGAGGTTTCTATCTTCAATGGAATGAGAAGCCGTTCGGTCCTGTGCCGGCCCCATGGGCCCCTTTCCCAGGTCCTGCCCATGCTTATCAGACCCGCCTGATGGCTGCTCTATAAAATCTCCCCTGGAGGTGACAGTGGGTCCCTGGACTGACCTTGTCCTGTGTTTGATCAGCTGTTTGTGGCTCGAGCCGGGGAACCAGAGCGGGAAGAGCCGGCAGGAGTGGTGTTTGGTCAGAGCAGCCAGGAGCCAGGCCGCTAGCTGCTCCTAGCCTTCCGCTAATCTCCCTGGGAGGACGGAGAGGAGGGAGTGTGGACAGACCGGCCCACGGGTGACTCAGGGGAGAGGAGGGAGTGTGGACAGACGGGCCCACGGGTGACTCAGGGGAGAGGAGGGAGTGTGGACAGACCGGCCCACGGGTGACTCAGGGGAGAGGAGGGAGTGTGGACAGACCGGCCCACAGGTAACTTGGGGGTAGCATGGCGGGCAGGCGGGGGATGGAGAAGTTGGGTTCTCGCTGAGCGGCCACAAGGGTAAGCGAGGGAAGCACTGCGTGGTCCCGGCCGAGCAGCAGCATCTACTAAGCACCAAGCGCACTGTCTGGGCCAAGTATTTGGGGAGAGTGTCTTCGTGGACAGGGACCCGTGGCCTGGCTCACTGGGCGACAGGGCAGCAGACGCAGGTGCACAGGAAGGAAGGAGCTTGCTGCCTGTACCATGTCCTAGTGACGCCTCGGTCCTCGGTCATTTCCTAACCAAGGTGATGGCTCTTGGCCTCAGACAAGTCACTTTGCACACCACACGCGTCCCTGAGATCCCGAGCCCTGGCTGGGTGTGTCCCCGTGACACTCAGAGTGGGTGCCTCACTCACACACGGCCCCTCAGTGGTGGTGCCCCGGGGCTGGGTCCCTGCGCCCACCAGTTCTGGCCTGGGACACAGAGCTGTTCGCTTGCCTGGGTCTTGAACGCCCCTGCGGCTCATCCAGGCCCCCAGCCTCAGGACGGCGAGGCTTCCTCCTTCCCGCCCCCGGCCCCTGCCCAGGCCATTGCCAAGTACCTGGGATGTGGACAGGCATCTGTACGGGGCACCTACACTCCGGGAGACATTTCACAGACGCTGACTCTCCTCCTCACAGTCACTGTGCGGGCGGCTTGCCCAAGGTCATCGCCTAGTCAGAGGTGCGCTGGGAAGCTCGGAGTCCAGGCCTGAGGTGACCGATCACCCAGGACCCGCCGGCCCATGTCCCACCTCTGCTCAGTCCTCCCGCGCTTCACCTCTGCGGTCACCTTCACGCGGGAGCCAGCGGCACGCTGCAATTACCCCGCTCCTCGGACGCGCTCGGGATCACAGCTCTAAAAACCACAGCGCCAGCCTCCCCAGACACTGCCTAGGCGGAGGGCACTCCTCAAGGCGCTGCGGGCTCTGGGCCAGTGCACTGGGGCGGGCAACTCCAGGAGGCCCTCCCCCTCCCAGCGTTGGGTGGGCAACGCTGGCCTGAGCCCAGGCTGCAGGCTAGACCCCTCCCCCGGCCTCACACCGGATCTAACTGCAGAAACCACCACAGCCTCTCTGTGTCTGCCTCTCGTTCCCTTGTTGGCTGCCAACAACGTGACATTTCCAGCTTTCACCACAAAAGGTTTCTGCTTATTTTATAGTTATCTGCTCAGCATCTGATGCTTTGGGGGCAGCTGAGATTCTAGAGATGAGTGAGAAGTGGTGGGTGTTGTAAGGATCCCTAAGGATGCGCAGGGACTGGAAGAGACACGTAAGCGTGAAGGAACGAACACTCGGTGCTAGAGACCGCAGGGAATGGCTGGCCTGTGTGAAGGACATGATTAATAACAACTACAATTTTCAACACCAAGTTCATTAAGTCCAGGCTTTTAACCCACACTACCATTCTGTGGGGCAGATATAACCCCCCCATTTACAGATGAAGCCAGAGAAGGGAGCTCAGGAGGGGCCTCACCAGTCACACGGTCAGCAGGTGGCACAGCCTGGATGTGCCCAGGTCTGACCTGCACCACACTGGCTCCCTGGGAAAGTGTTTAGGAAAAGAGACTCCACAGGACAGGCGAGCGCCCCCCCCCCCCCCCCGCCCCCCTGCTAGCATGGCCTGAAGGTGCACAGAGCCCCTAGGAGGCCAGGCCCCTCCAGCCTGTTTGACAGCTGCCCTGAGCCACAGAAATCATCTGCATCATCACCGTCCATTTGAAGCTCACGCAGCATCACGGTTTTTAAAGCACATATTTTATTTATATAGACTAATGCAAGGTGAGCACGGACAATGGTGTGTAATCCTATTTATACAGCACCACGTGCTGCTTCATCTTGATCACGGGCGGGCCGGCCTGGTAAGGTACGACGACAAACATTTCTGTGATTTGGAAGCCATCGAAATTAAATTGCCCAGGGGATACACTTCTCAGCACGTTATCACCAAAGCACAGATAGTTTCTCTGCGTTACAGGCTGAGTCGATGGCGTAGCAAGTTTCTGAGTTCTGACCGTGCTTCTGAGCCTTTGGCCCAAGTCCTACCAGCCCCAAGGTTTTCCATGGCAACCAAAACAGTTATCAACTTGCCTTCACACTCCCTTCAACCCCAAGTCCTCCTTTATCTTCTACTTCCCCAGGTCCCTGGGATGCACTGGACCACACCGACCTGGCCTGGCTGCTGAGTTCTTTTGGGAGGACTGATTAAGGTATGCCAGCATTTTCTCCATCACTGTCCAACTTTCTAGCCCGTGTAATAGAAACATTGCTGTAAGAACCACTCAGGGTAAGGTGAGCAGTTTCCTCCACCCTTGGTCATTCACTGATCTCAGGCACATCCGATTTAAAGGCACATCCCTCCCACCTCATTAATATGCCGTCAGCCTGTGGTGCCCACATTACCCGGGTGAGAGAGAAACTCCTAGGCTAGGGCCCGCCTCATCTCCTTGATTTGGGAGTGTTCCTCTAGCCCAGGCGCAGAGAACGGGCCTGATTCCCATTCATCCTCAGCCCCTCTCAGGCCCTCCCTGGAGGTGAGGCTGATGTGTTCATGGTCAGCAGGAGGAGAGTCTGAAGCCACCCCAGAGAGGGCTGCAATCTCCAGGGAACCCAGGACTCACACTGTAGACCATGGAAGACCATGGCCTCAAAGTTTTCCAAACACAACACTTTGGAGACGGAAGAGATGGGCTTTATAAACTAAAGGAGGAGACACCTTCGTCTTTGCCCCTGCGCTGCCCCTCTGGCCTCAGGCTCTGCTCAGACATCTCCCTACGGCCATCCTTGCTCCTGAACCTCTACGTGCTTCTCACTTACCTGGATGGTAAGTCCTGTCCCTAAGTGATTCCCATCACTCCCACTGAATTAGCCTTCCGCTCGCAGCCTGCCTGCCTGCCCCTCCTCCCCAGCTGTCTCAGGAGCTCTGGGAGCCACGGACTCCTCCAGACCACCGCATAAGCCCCGCGTTCAGCCGGAGGCCACAGGCAGCACCCATGGCAACGAGGCAGAGACAAGATCACTGCCATGAAGTCGGTGAGGGGGACGAGGCCACAGCAACAGTGTCCTCTGTGGCAGTGCAGAAGTGGGGGAAAGAAAATGGCCAACTAGAGCTAGAAAAGTTTTTCTACAATAAAATCACACCTGGGCATCTCCAGAGAGGGCCAGTGCAAGGTCACTGCCAATGCCGCATCTTGCAAAGGTCCCCTCGGAGCAGAGACGAAACTCGGGATGGCCCTTCCTCATCCCCGACCAGAATGAGCACAAGGCCGTGCCCGCCGCGGGTGCCGGGCGAGTCTGACAGCAGCAGTCAGTCCGGCGTCTGTGTCCGTTCCCAGCTCGGCGACCTGCTGGGCTGGTGACAGGAGCAAACACATGTCCTGTCACAGCCCGGGTCGGTCAGGAATGAAGAAAGGGGTCTCAGTACCTGGAGGATCGGAAGTTGGGTTTAAAACACACACCTTTCTCATTCGGAAGACTGTTGAAAAGGAGAACCCCCTTTCTGCTGCAGGCCCTCAGCAATTCCTTTCCATTGACGTGTGTTTGGCTGGGAGATGTTTTGAGGACACGCAGTTCCCAGCCGCAGCGTGTGGCTCTGAGGAGCTGCGGCCTCATCGCTGGGCTGGGCCTCAGGCGCTGTAAGCACAGGCCACTCCACTCTCTCAGTGGGTTTATCTGGTGTCAGCGGGAGAGTCAGTGTCATTTCGCCACTTGCAGATCGAGAGCTCTCCTGGGCTGACAGCTCACAGGACTGAAAACCTTAAGGAGACAGACAGGCTTGGCAGCAGCAGTGAGGGCTGCACGTGGAGGCAAAGTCTCAAAGGTTTGAGCACCATCTTCTGGTCAGTTTTTGGCTTTTGAGGCGACTTGCCTTTGAAACGTCATTGACTTCAGAACGAAGATCCCTGAGCTGCCCAGCTCAAGCGATTTGCATATCACAATGAGGACACCCTGGAGGCAGGAGTATGTGGGTGGAGGGCCCAGGCGGAGCCCACTGCCTGCAGGCCCTGGCCCACGCACATGCTGGGCAGTGTTAAGGGCCACCTTTGCCTTTCCAGCAGTGTGCGGTGGCAATAAAAGTCCCTCCCGTGACCAACATGGGCCCTTTATCCCTGCTGGCCCCTGGCGATGGGAATGTGCTTGGAAAGGGGTGGGCTAGTCTTCTGCCACCTCGAGCTTGAAGGCCAGTGAGCACATTGGGCGCCGCCCTCCGCAGGGGGCAAGCCCGAGGCGGCAGGGAGCCTGCCTGTGTGTAAACACTGCACTAGCAGGCCAACCTTCTGGCATGGAGGAAAGGAAGATAAATGCTAGTCATTCTCTCCAAATGGCGGGGACCTACATCCATCTAATTGCACTTCATAATGGACTCCACCACCCATTAATTACCAGATTACATGTGAGGAACGGAAGATAAAAAGCCTGCGATTCAGACTCCAAAGGATCCCTGACCTGCAGAAGCGGTGGCAGCCTGGAAGAGTCAGACAGCAGGCCGAACACCCAGCGTGGAGGACGGCGGCAGGAGGCAGAGCCGGGGCGGTCACGGGCACTGCTCCACCTGGCGCGGGTTGCTAGCTCTATTACATGCTCCGGAGGGAGGGCACGCCTCCGGGTCGGGCAGAAGGCAGGCGTTGACAGGGAAGGGGATGAGGGCAGCGGGGAAGGCCGAGGCTCAGTCTTCAGTACAGAGCACCACGAAGCTCCCGGAGGGGCAGGGACGGGTTTGCAGCCGATGGCCTCCACTGAACACGTCCAGAAACTCTTCCAAGCCTTCGCTTGCGGAGGGGCTGACGGCACTGCCCGGGTGGGAGTCCCCATGTAGATGAGGCCTTGCTGTGTTCACAGGCTGCTCCTGTCCATGACCAGCAGCTGGGGGGATGAGAGACGTGAGGAAGGGGCCAACTGTGCTCAAGACTGGGAGCCCCTGGATGGTCCGTGGGTGCTTTTCTCTCCTTCTTAAGTGGCCAGAAGGTACTGACAGCATCTGCAGCCCCTCAGTGGGGCTACGGGCCCACACCTGCCATT
This sequence comes from Cnephaeus nilssonii, assembly GCF_951640355.1. NCBI lineage: Eukaryota > Metazoa > Chordata > Mammalia > Chiroptera > Vespertilionidae > Cnephaeus > Cnephaeus nilssonii. Next base: position 90,157,440 of record NC_137078.1, read on the forward strand.
CTGCGCAGAGGGCTGCGGCTCCTGGCACCTCTGCTTACCTGGTCACCAGCTCCTGCCCACGGCTTTCTGACTCTATTTCAGAAGCTCTGCTCTGCTGCAGGGTGGACAGTGTCACGGAGGCCATGGCCAGCCTGTGGGAGGGCGGTGGGTCGGCAATGATATACTCAGACATTGATGGTTCTATGAGAATGACGCTTCTGCCGTCTATTTTCCAAGTGAGACCATTTTGGTTGGTGCTGGGCTAAGATGCTCATCACGCAGGACAGCCAGGGACAGAGGGCAAAGCGCCCGCCATGGAGCTTTCTCTCTGCTGCCAGTGCAGGACCCCTTCACCGATGAGCAGCCACTCACTTGGCCTCACCACAGATCAGGGTCACGGTCCCGTCCAGCAGGTCCTCCACGGTCACCGCCACGAGCTCAGAGCTGGTCTGAGACGTCTGCGAGTCTGGCAACGTCACAAACACCTGGGACCCAGCAAGCTGGGTCTCCTCCAAAGTGATCACCTGCTCTGCTGAGGCGGCCGGCTCCGGGGTTTGGATCACCTGAAAGGAAAAGACCATGAGGCTCTGGGCAGCGTCCACAGTTAGCTCCCCAGAATTTACATGGTTTCCATCTCAGGCTGTAATGATGATATTTATGTTTTCACCTGAGGAGAGCAATTACACGTGCCTAATGGGAAGAGGCAAATCTTACACACCAGTGATGCAAAGGAGAGGCAGGCAAACAATTTAAATAACCGTGTGCTAAATTGCTATAATTTAGCTCAGTATGCCATCTCAGGCCCGGACTCTGATTACACACCGGTGAGCGCCGGCTCGGCTTCTCACACTGGGCCTTCCCGTCTCGAGGATTACACTGCAGAGTAAGAGCCATGCGAAAGGAATGCTACTAAGGTGTCAGCTTCATGCTAGAACCACGGACACTGGAATGATTTGCCGACAGGGGTGTTTCTGGACCTGATCAGGCTAAGAGCCTCCCGTGGCTCCATGGCTGCAGAGCCAGTGGATGAAGTGTGACTTCTGTCAACTCACTCATCTGGCTCACCAGGCTGGCAGGGCAGGCATCTCCCCTCCCTCCACAGGCCACACCCCTTCCATGGCGGCATCTGTTAAAGATGGCCTTCCCGTCGCAGGGAGAACCAGTCTGTGCTAAGTAACCCAGTTCCTGCTGGAACCTCCAGGTTGATGACCTGAACTGCGGAGCTCAGGATAGCCTGATGTCCCTGCTATTTCAAGCCAGAGTGCCCACAGGGGCAGAGGTACCCTGGCTCTTGAGAACGAGCCCAGAGTGGGGAGCAGGGCACTGGATAAAAGTGGGCAGCAGTGGGGCAGCCCAGCTCAGCCACTTCTCTGTGCCGCTGGGAGTGGAGAGACCAACTATGATGATCAACCAAAAACCATCCAGAGGGTAGTTTTCAAGCCGTGTGTTCTTTCTTTTTCTTTTAGCAACGGACCCTTTCCCCAAAGGCCATCTTACCAAGAACCCGAACAGGTGAGAACGCCACGAGCACAGCCTCTGGCATAAGGCAGGAGTCACCCAGAGGCCGGCCCCTGACTGGCCCTCGCACCCTGGAGGCTGAAGAACACGGCTTACAGATGGTGCCCAGGAGGCTGGACGGCCGTGCCACCAGCCTGCAGCCCCTCTCCAGTCCCCCACAAATTCCTGCCAGGACTTAGAGGGGAGCTGCTTCTCCTTTCTGCCCCCCTCTGGAAGAAGACGGGAAGAACAATGAAAGGGGGCGGGAGCAAGCTTGGCCTCAACACACATCAGGAGGCGCTTTCCACCGGTGAAGGTGAGAGGCCCACGTGCCCACATGTGTCCTGCGCCAGCCGGAGGAGCTCTCAGGGTGAAGGAGCTCCCAACAAAGAGCTCCCCACCTCTCCGAGGCTCCCCAGCTCTCACCACGTCCCACGGTGCCTCACAGGAGGCGGGGAGTGCGGGAATCGGGAGAGCCGCCTAGGTGGTTCCGCTTTGGGAAATTCTTGTTCTAGGCTTCCGCTACTTAGGGGCATCTCGCATGTGGCCACCAGGATACTAGAACTTCCTGTTCTGTTTGGCAAGAGGTCCAGAGAGACTCTGACAGGCCCTCTGAGCGATGACTGTATCGCTTACAGGACCCTCTGAGAGCCCCAGAGAGACTGGGTGTTGTGAGGGAGACCCCCAGAGAAGCCTTAGGAACCCCATGTCAGCACCCCCGTGTCTGGGGGCCCAGTCACCTGCACCACCTGCGAGGCCGCTGCCTGGGTTTCAGTGCCCGTCACCTTCGGGTGCTCGGATTCCAGGTGACCCTCCAGCTGGGCCTGGGAGGTGAAGAGCTCCCCGCAGAGCTCGCAGGGGAAGGTGCTCTCCGACTGCTTGAAGTGCTCCGTGGTGACGTGGTGCTGCAGTGCTCCGGGGAAGCGGAAGGTGGCCGCACAGTACAAGCACCTGAATGGCTGCGACCCTAGAGGCGGAGACAGGGATGAGCTGTGGGTGAAACGGCTGAGAGACAAGGGCAGGGAGAGGGAGGAGCAGCGAGGAACACGCTCAAAGGCAGACCCGGTTCTGTGGGCCCGAAGCCCCCGTGAACCACAGCTTCAAGAGCCTGGGTTCAGGCTAAACGGCCTCTGCGGAAGCCCGCTATTCACTCAGCGGCAGGAATGGTGCTGCCGACATGGTATGCCATTAATTCTAGGAAACACGTCTTAACATCTGAAACGGAGTCAACGGCATTTAACGACGCCACGGGCGAGGTGGCAGGCGGGCGTCACTGTCAACGACTACATGAAGAACATCGAAACTGGGTGAAGTCCGGCACCGGGACCCGCACAGGGTGTGCCCAGGGCCTGGAAGAAAGTCCCTAAGACAGGAGCAGTGCATGTCTCTCACTGACCGGAATCCAAAGGCTCAGGAGAGAGGAGGCAAGGGGTGAGTGTTCAGATATACCCTAGGTGGGAATGAAAAATAAACCAGATCCCCATGGTGTCAACAGACCATAGCCAGAGGCCCCACTACGCGCTCCACCCAGCGCTCCGGATGGCAGTTTACCACCACGTGGAATAACACGCATGTCAACAATCTGAGTTGAAAGCTACTCTGAGAAGCTGGAGTCTGACCTTATTTATTTCTTCTGTTTCCCTTTTTATATATACACATAAGAATGCATATTGGGGTGGGAACCGGGTGGAGGGGAGCTATGGGGGGGAAACAGAGGAACAACTGTAATAATCTAAATAAAGATTTATTAAAAAAGAAAGAAAAAAGAATGCATAAAAATCGATGTCAAATTAAGTCCAAAACAGCACTTAGAATAATCTGTAAGTTCTAAGTGACAAGGAAGCAGAGTTTAGTTAGCAGCTGCGTTTCTTTCTTAATGGTTCATTCTTTTTAAAGGGTGCATCTTAAGCTGGCTTTTAGATTTGATGACACATGGCAGTAACAATGACAACCACAGGTCATGCTTACGGGATGCTCACCGGTGCCAGGCCCCTATGTGCATTTTGTCTACTGGCATATTCAATCCTTACAGTTACCTGATGAGGTAGGAACTACACCTGTCCCTGTTTTACAGATGAGGAAACTGAGGCACAGGTAGCTAGGCTATGTGGCCTGGGTTGCACAGCTGTGAACAGTGGAGAGGAGAGTCTCCGCCGGGCAGGGCAACTCAACCGCATCCCCAGGGCACTGACCTGAGTGCTGGCACTTGATGTGAACTTGAAGCAAAGCTGGCGTGGGGAAGAGCTCCTTACACTGCTCACATTCATGGAACTTCATATCTGCGAAGCACACAGGGAAGAAAAGGATGGCTCCTTAAGGCTGGACAGTGACAGGGCTGGGGGAGGGGGGGTGACGCCTAACATGAGCAGGCGCCTACCAAGTGCCAAGAACCTTCCACCTATGCCATATCATGCATTCTAGTGGTGAAGACACCAGCGCTGGGTCCAGACGGCCTGGACACAGGTTGTTGTGAGGATAAAGGACAAAATACACGTGGAGTGCTTAGCATAGCGCCTTGCACACGGGAAATGCTTCATTACTGCTGGCTGTTGTGATTATCCTCAAATTCCCCTGCAAGGTAGGTATTAATTACAGGCATCCTGAAGAGAAGGAAGCAGGCTCAGAAAGGAGAAGTCACTCGCCAAGGTCATGCAGCTGATCAGTGCTGGTCAGGATTCCCACCCAGGCCTGTCTGCACCAGAGCCGCTCTTCCCTTGTGCTGTGGCTGGGTGTGACTGGGACTGGGAGCAGCTTACACTGCCCTCCATCTCTGGGTTAGAGAACTACTGCCACTCAAGCTGCTGGGCACCAGGGAGGCACCCTTCAGGTGTGCTGGGAGAACGGAGGTCATTACCATCGCACCCTACTCTAGCCCTGAGTTGGGGTTCAGGGTAAACCCAGGATCCGCGTCACTAAGCCTCTCTGCTCCCCGCCTCTGGCACCGCTCACCTGCGTGCTCTGTTTTGATGTGCTTCTTGTGTTCAATGGTGTTGGGAAAGGTTTTGTCACACGAGCTGCACTGGAGTGATGAGAACTTAGAAGATCGATGGTTCTGAGCAGCAAACACGTCAGGGTGGTGGGTCCGATTGTGGTACCACAGACCAGACAATTGCTGCAAGGAATGTGGCAGGTGTTCAGTTTCAGGACGTCCCAGCAAGCAGAGAGCTCATAAGGCCCTCATGCGAGAGGGAAACAAACCGCTCTCAGGTCGGCGGTGGGTCTGGACTCCCACTCTTCCCTGCCGCCGAGTGCTGGCCTGACAGAGGCTAGTGTTGCGGGAAGAGGCACCTGCGCGTGTCCTAAGAGGCCACCACGGGGCAGGCTCAGCAGGACACTCACTCCTCACAACAAGCCCGTGAGGGAGGAGTTAGAATCATTTCCGTGAGGCGGAGGCTGAGACAGAGGGGTCAAATGCCTTGCCCAGGGTCACACGATTAGTTAATAGCAGGAGCAAGATTCAAATCCTGGCGTCTGTTCTTTACCACTGAGCCGTGTTTCACTGCTGCCCAGTGCCCAGGTGCAGGGAGCAACCTGCTGATGGGCGCAGGGCCCCTACTCCACAGGCAGGTGACCCCTCCTTTCTGGGTTCGGAGCGGAACTGGGACTCTCCCCAGAATCCCACGGTTTCCTAGGGACCAAGCCCAGGCCTTCCTCAACTCTGTCCTGTCCTGTACCACAAGGCTTGGTACAAAGTCAACATCCCAATCTCTGTTGAGCTGCAATGAGCTGCTGGGCTTCTCTCCATAACCTAAATCTTACAGATGCCGGCAAGGACCCTTCTCTTCTCTGTGCGCTTAGGTTTCCATACGTGTGGTTTCTTTTTAGTTCTCTATGGAGTTTCCCTTTAATTACATACCAAATTCTAAGGTAAAAAGCGGAGCCCTTCCCTGGGAGTTAAAAATAATAGTCCTAAACAAAGTAATTCTAGGCAGTGTTACAGGCCCTATTGCCATTCTCATCTCCCTCCACACTCGGGGTCAACAGAGTCTCAAGAATGTGACTGCCCTGGGGGAAGCAGCACTCAGTTCAGAGGGTGAGAACTCGGCTCCATCTAGATCCCCCGGCCCCCCCGTACTACTCCCACCAGATCACCTTAGAGAATCTGCATTAGTACAAGCTGCATCTTCATGAGCACCAGCCAAGTCGTCCCACCTGGAGACACGATGTGCTCCACAAACCAGACCAGGGGAGAGAAGCCGAGGGACAGGGCCGAGCGCCAGGGAACCTGCGGTCACCTGGTAGGCCTTGTTGCAGATCCCGCAGCTGAAGGGCTTCCCTCCAACGTGGGTCACCATGTGGCGCTCCAGCATGGAGGGGGCGCTGAAGATCTTCCCACACGTGGGGCAGGGGTGGTAGTCCTTGGAGTGCACCTCGTGGATGTGCTTGCGGTGATCCTGCAGAGTGGAGAAGCTCATCCTGCACTTCTTGCAGTCATACGGATCTTCTATGTCTGGTTCCGTGAGGGACATCCATGAGAGGAAGGGGTGGGGAAAAACACAGGCTGGTCAGTGAGGTGTGGGTGGCCGTGCACAGCTCCAGGTACAAGACTCTCTTTAGAGGTCATGCAAGATCACAGGCTCCAAGGACCCGAAGTCGGTACAGTGATCACCTGACTATCCTAGCTTCATCCCAGGGGGTGGGATTCCTCCGAAGCTTCTGGATTAACCATCTCTGCAGCATCAAACAGTTCCCCTCAATTCCTCACTTCACATCTTACAAGTTCAAGTCTGTTTTACTGCTGTCCAGGGTGTGCTGCTCTTCTCCTGCTTGTGGTGGGCATCTTTGTTTTCTAATTCTGCCTAGAGATTTCCGACATACTCCCCAGAGCATCACTATTCGTATGAATGGCAGGAGGAATGCTCGCTTGCTCCCCACTTTAGACTCGATAATAAAAACACTTGCATAGGTAATGTTTAATGACACCGTGTGACAGGCACGCTCTCAGAGCCTTGCATATGTTAACCCACTTAATCCTTCCAACAACCCTATGAGTAGGTGCTAGTCTCAGTCCTATTCTACAGAGGAGGGAGTCAAGGCTTAGAGAGTGCGGGTGGCACAAGCAGGAAATGGCTGAAGTAGGTAACAACCCAGCTTTCATTCCCGGCTCTGGTAGAGGGGGGCCCGGCTCTGGCAGAGTGATAATGTGTTATGACTGTCACATGCCTGAGGCCTTGACTGGGGCCCAGCTCTGGTAGGGTGACAATTCTGTTAGGCTTGTCACATGTTTTCTCAAGGCCAGGTCTGTGCGGAATGTCCGTCAGCCACAACCTCAGTACGTACTGTGAAAGGTGTGCAGGTGGATGGAGAGGCCATTGGCCTGCCGGAAGCCCTTGCCACAGTCCCTGCAGACATAGGGCTTGTCCCCGGTGTGGGTCCTCACGTGGCGGGACAGCTCGATGGACTGGGCAAACACAGCATCACAATACTGGCACGCGTACATTTTTCCTGGAAATACGCGTGTTTGTTAGAGCCAGCACTAAACATGAGGCCATTTGCAATACGATGGGTGAGAGCCTGAGCCACCCCATCAGAGGACGCCTCATGAACACGGCTGATACACAGCGGGTGTCAGTGTGGGCTCCCCCCTGAGGAACAAGAACAGAGCTCTTACCACACAGATTACCCATCTTTAACCAGGCCACCACAAGTATGGCAGAGCTCACTCCACATGCAGGAAACAGATATATCCAGGTGTCCAGAAACCCCCAAGTCTGGATCCCCTGAAGTTATTCAGCACGGAACTGCAGCAGCACATAAAGGTGAGACTCAAAGCTTCTCCCAATGACTTGCTATAGTTATTATAAGTCACCTGGCTTCTCTATTTTCTCACTCTGACAAATGTTAGCCTCGAAGACCCATTTTGGACTTTTAACCTCCAAAGCAGTAAGATGATACATTCCTGTTGTTTTAAGCCATTGTTTGTAATACACGGTTTGCATAAAACCAAAGCCCTTCCCTTGGCGTATAAGGCCCTGCAAGGTCCGGCCTTTGGCGACCTCTCTGACCGCATCTCTCAGCACTCACTCGTTTATTCTGCTTCAGCCCCTTCTAGTTCCTTTGGTCTCTCAAACAGCTCAGCTCATTCCTGTGTGGGATGCTTTTCTCCTAGAGCTTCTGCTGGTTCCATCTCTCATTTCATTCAGGTTTCTACTCAGCTCTCAGAGGCCTTTTCTGATTAAATAAACAGGCCCCTCCTCACCCCTGTCCTCTTGCTGGTTACCCTGCCTTATTTCTCTTCACACAATGACCACTACCTAAATTTATATTACTCACTTATTTGTTTATGGTCTGCTTTACCGAGAACAGAGTATACATTTACATCCCCAGGGCCTGCAACAGGGCTCAAGAAATTCATTTACTCAGTAAGTGTTTATTGAGGGCCTTCCATCGCTAAGTACTATTCCGAGTTCTACGGGTACAGCAATGAAACAAAAGACTAACAGCTCTGCCCTCATAAAGCTTTCATTCTAACAGGGGAGACTAACTCTAAGCAATGACTAAGGTAGATAATAAATCGTGACAAGCACTATGGAGAAAAATAAGGCGGGAACTGGGCTGGGTCCCTGAGATTTCACACAGGTGGTCAGGAGAAGTGAGGTGAAGAGCCTTCTTGGGGTTTTAAGCAGAGAGCGACAGGATATGGTTTAGTTTCAAAAGGACCACTCTGCCTGTGTACTGAGAACACTGTCCAGGGGGAGGGTGAGAGGAGACCGGTTAGAAGGCTACAGCAATCCGGGCAAGATGCAGCAGCATTAGCACTTCCATATAAATGCTCCAAACTACGCAGAATCCTTGGAGAAGGCTCCTCCCCTCCGACCAGACCAGAAACCCCTACGTCCTCCTCCCATATATCTAGGTGTTGTTGGGTATCACACCACCGGTGACTGCACTGTCACTGTCTCTACACTAGACACTCTAAGCCACCAGCTCTGTGAGCACAGGATCCAGCTCAGTCACTCAGCATCTGCCACTGCCCGATCCACAGTAGGTGCGCAATCAAGGTCTGTCCCATGCTCCAAGTCCATCTCAAGTCCAGGGAATTCCTGGCTTTATGTAAATTCTATGACTATAAAGTCATAGCACTACGTTAGTCAGCCTCCCCTCAGAATCACTCACTAGAGCATTTACATGCCTGCACACATGTGTTCCTAGTCCTCTGTGTGCCTAGAGATTTTACATTCTGTTCTGTTTTTAATCTTCTTGAGATATAGATCCTGCCTAATTCCAAGTGGGTTTTCAGGCAGCTCACACAATTCAAGTATCAGGAGAAATGAAGAAATTCTTGCCCAGACGGTGTGGCTCAGTGGTTGAGCGGCGACCTACGAACCAGGAGGTCACGGTTCGATTCCCAGTCAGGGCACATGCCTGGGTTGCAGCTCAATCCCCATGTGGGGCGTGCAGGAGGCAGCTGATCAATGATTCCCTCTCATCACTGATGTTTCTATCCCTCTCTCCTTCTCCCTTCTTCTCTCTGAAATCAATAAAAACATTAAAAAAAACCCACAAAAAATTCCCCATGCCTTACCTTCTGAGTGCTTCTTCTTGGTGTGGTAGGCCAGGGCCGAGGCCTGGGTGAAAGTCATGAGGCAGTGCTTGCACATGAACGGGCGGTCCCCAGTGTGGAGGCGGAGGTGGTTCTTCAGGGTAGAATTGGCTGCAAACTTTGCCCCACACTCTTCACAGGAGAAAGGCTTCTCGTCAAAGTGCTCGGTCAGCTTGTGGTACTGCATGCCTGGGGAGGCCGGCCAGGGACCGGAGAGATACCAGTCATCAGTGCCATGACGCTACCTCGTATCGTGTCAGGTACACGCCAACATGCCTCGGGCCAGGACTCATGAGGAAGCCCAGCATGAACCATGGACACAGGTCATATCAGCTTTGACCTCACACGGCCATGCTGCCCATCTGCCCAGCACTCCAAAAGTCACCTCAGTCCCACTCATGGTTCAATCAGGCATGAAGGGTCCTAGATTTTTCTTTCCTATCCTCTCTCTCCTTCTCTTAAACAGGATCCAGTCACCCAGAAAGAGTGAAATAAAACTCATTTTTAATTTCATTAGGTTTACCCAACATCTGGGGCAAGGGAAAACAATTCTGACTATGTACCCATGGTTTCTCTTGTTTATTATCAAGATTCAAGTGATGCAGAGAAGCCTAAGAGTCAGGTGTTAAAATAGTTGGTTATCATATGAATAATAGCCACAATTTACTGAGCACTAACTTAATGTAGGTACTGTACTAGGTGTTTAGCTATATTATCTTAAATCTTCATAACAATCTAAAAAAGTAGGTGGAATCAGGGTGCCTACTGATGGGGAAATTCAAGTTCAGAGAACAGATTCCAAAGCTCATGCTCTTCTCAAAACACTGCCCTGCCTCTGTAGGAACCTGCTGTTTTCTAAGCCCATCCCCGGCCCTGACTGCATACAGCCAGGAGCCAGGCCTGGAGTCCAAACCGCAGCATCCAGAATGATCATGCCCAGTTACTTCGCCCTCCTGAACGTACCTGAGGCATGAGCAAATTCTCTTCCACAGAGGTCACAGGTCACTGGAAGCCTCTTCTTCTTCTTCTTGGGGACCTCAGCCTCTCCCCCTGCACCATGGGCCTCCAGCTGATGCTTCTCCAGCTCTTTCTTAGACTCCTTGGTCTCATTACACTCCTTACACTGCACCTGCTTGCTCTTGGCCACCCGGCAGCGCTTCATGTGCACCTTCAGGCGGCAGTAGAAATGGAAGCTCTTGTCACAGGCCTTACACACAAAGCTCTTCTTGGCAGAGTCCGGGGAGGCAGAAGTCTCTTTCTCTTGTTCTGGCAAGGAGCGAGCCTCCCCTTGGCCGTTCTGCTTCCGGGACTGGCCGTCTTCTTCAACCGGCTCAGCTGCCTTTGCATCAGCTTTGTTGTTGGCTTCCAGGTGAAACTTACTCCTCACCTTCCACCTGTCCTTCTCCCCGTTTTCCTGAGTAAGGAAACCTGCATAGGAGAGAAATCTCGTGGCTCTAAGTTTCTCTGTTGCTCCCGAACTTCCCTTCTTAGAGGAGAATGCAGACAACTGGAGACCCTCAGAAAACTCTGAAGCAATATCATCTTTTCTTGATTAGCACAAACAGTATCATTTTGCATCTATGTCTATGACTTTTCTAAGTACGAGAGCATATAAAATAAGTAAATAAGCAGCTAAGGTGAACTCTCATATGAACTGCTGCCTCTTCTCTCCAGTACGGAAACCCCTGGGGGCCTGACAGGACCCCACCACCCGTTCCTCACCAGTGTGTGCTAACTCCTGCACGACCGGCTGCAGGCCTGGGGAGCAGCGGCGGGCGCTGCACAGGAGCTGACACATCTCAGTGGCCGACACCGATTTCTCCGCGGCTCTGCTCAGCACTGCTCGCAGGGAAGCTTCAGGGCTGGCTGTCTCAGAGGAGATGCTCAGAATCTAAATGAATACCACGAGCCGAAGGTTTGCGGTTAATATCAACAGATTTTCTACATGGTTTGCAACTTAAAAAAAATGGAAGCTAATTTCAGGAAGGCATTGCTCCATCTATAACAAGCTTACAATGCCTGTGATAAATGTAGTGGAGAGCCCTGTTTTCCAAAAAACATGGACGTTAACAAGTGCAAAAAGGAGGCACCTGCAAGACAAATGTGCAGATACAAAAAGGTGCACGCCAGGAAGCAGGAAGCGTTTGCTATGAGAAATACCCTCTCAGCAACCAGAACTTTTCCAGATCTTAATATTAAAAGCTTGGAAAACTGTAGGATTTGGTTGTTGGTGTTTCTGCCTTTGAAGATCAAAATAATTTTTCATAATAGATAATTGTTTCAGTATCTGGAAGTAATTCTGCATGATCAGTGGCTTTACATTTTTAGATACTTAGATGCACCCTTTAAACATCATTCTCTTTCATAAAGAAACGCAGCTTTTTAAAGAAAGGGGCTTTCAAGAGGCCAAGAACATTCTTTCAAAGCCATCCTCTTTCAGAATGTGAGAGCTATCAGCAGAAACAGTCGTCCACTGAGGAAATAAAGCAAAACCATCCACAGATGGCCAAGCGGAATTTTCATTTTGGAAGATATTTTATTTCTGCTCTTTTCAAGTCTCTCTAAATAAGCCTGCTGTCCCTGGAGGCAGGCATGAGACTCATTAGTGAGGCTCAACTGATCAGCTGCAGAAGCCCGTCTCTGAAGTGTGTGGCGCTGGGAGAGTCTAACAGACGGGTCTTCCCTCTGAAGCCCACAGAAACGTGTGCCACCTCCCTCTGCTTGAGAGTCAGACTAAGGTGGGGCGGGCACCTGTGTGGACAGTGAGAAACCAGCCCTCTGCACACCTCTCATGCCCACGTGGACCAAAAGGCACTACGGTGAACTTGTGTTTAATTTTGCTCTTTTATAAGTCTTCCCCACTCCAGATACACCTGATCCTGGGCTGGACATCCACGAATTCTCCCCCAGTCCCACCTGGTTTTTCTGGGATGCTGGCCACACTGTGAGAAGCCTTACAGAAAATGAGTTGGCACTATTTGCTACCCCATATGGGCAAAAGCTTTGTTCTATCTATGTGTATCTTGGCTCTTTCTAGAAGCCAGAATGGAGCACATAAGACCATTTAAGTTTCCTTCCTCTAAAAGAAGTTGCTTTTAAAACACGTTAGAGAGCAGTATGGCTCCCTTGGAGTTTGCCGAGGTTTAGACAAATGGAATAAATCTAGTAGGTTTGTCACATGAACCTGGGTTTGCACGCTGCTTCATCTCTGAGCAGCTGGAGCAACCTAGACAAGCTACCGAACACGTGGAGCCTCAGTTCCCTTATCCGTTGACTGGGGATGACATCATCTCCCACGCAGAGCAGCAGAGGTGTGGCTGGCAGAGGCTCGGCACACAGCAGGCACTCCACAGAAGTTGGTTCCTCCCTAGGAGTGAGGCAGGACCAGGCACTGACTCTCCAAACGGTGTTTTTAATTCCCACCTCACCTCTTTCACCGCCTCCGCCAGGTGCTCTTCCTCTGAGGTCAAGCCCTTGAGTTCAAGCGTGTGCTGGATGGCCTCCAGGATCAACGTGCGGTGCCTCAGGATGGTTCCTAAGGCAGCACTTTCGGGGGTGGTCACTGGAAGAAAGGGGGTGGAGAACCCATCAGTAAACTATGAGCACCATTCTGGGCTCTGGAATTCTCTTCACCTTTTCTCAATTAATTCTTCATAATGAGAATACACTTCACCTATCTCCTAGCTGGGGGTGGGAGCAAGGAAAATGGCACTCAGAGTATAATTCCTAATAAAAGCTTAGAATACTTACTGCATCTTTTATTTTAAAAGGTTTCTATCCTGAAACAAAATGACTCGTCCTTATTTCTAATGGGAGGGCTTGGAGGCTGCCATAAGAGAGCCCCTGCTACTTCCTGACAACAACCTCTAGTGGGGACGGTCACGCGCAGGTCGGGTCACCTACCTGCCCGGAAGAAAGCCCCGGCGCCCGGCTCCCTTCGCATTTCCTCCATGAGCGGGCTCAGCGGGCAGGCCTTTGTCTCCTGAACCAGCAGCAGCAGCTGCCAAACGGCTGTCGCGGAGAGAGTCTGCTTTTCTAGAACTGCTGACATCAAAGAACTGAAACCACCGGAACCAGAGTCACGTTTCACCAGCTTCTCCATGACCTTCAAGAGGCAGCACAAACACACGCGTGAGGGGCTTCCTGGCCACTGGGTCCAGGGACCGTGCCTATGGGAGGAGTTTCTCAGCACCTTCACTCTCTCTACCTGAGAGATGCCTGTACATAACGAAGTTCTTCATGCCTCCTGTTGAATGCCTTTCCTTATTACTGCAGAAGTTACAACTATCCTACTTGTCACCCCAACAGAATCACCTTCTATTTCTCCTCTACTGACCCCTTAGCATTTCTCAACATGGCTGTGTGTGTATATTTATTTAAGATATAAATACCTTTAAAAAAATTCATCTTTTTCTCTACTTTCTCATTTTACACCCCCCTCCCCCATCCCTCTCTTACCTCTCTTTCTCCAGGGGCTAAACTCCTCAGGTGCGGGATCATGTTTAATAACATCTGGTTGTCTGTGAAAATCTCAGAGAGGTTTTCGTGATAGCGTCTCAATAGCTCAGTCCCGTAATCTTCAGGGCTCGATTGGACTGTAAGGATATTAGCAAAACAATAATGTTCGGTAGAACACAGCTCCTTAGGGGCCTCTCCTATGGAGGACCAGGGAGTTACTATGAGAGAGGAGGAGAGAAGTCAGCGCAAGGGCACTGTGTCCTCCGGAGAGGAGCTCAGCTTCTGGCTTAGGCCTCGTGCATGTGCTCACGTTCAGTATCCTTCAGTCTACACTCGATCACTCGGTGTGCAGGGTCACAGACCATTAAGCCTTTGAAAGTTAGTGCCCCGTGGCAGAAGCTAGCGATTGCTCAATGGGCTGGGGGAGGGGGTAGGGAGAGAAGGGAGTAATTAGAAGGCTTCACATGTAACAGAATCAGATGAACAGATTCAAGGGGTTTTGTTTATCAAGGCTGAGGTAGAGGATCCATGTGGTGGTCAAACACAGGCAGGCATGAGCCGAGACTGTGGTAGTGAAGCTGACCCACCATTCTGTTTACGTGCCCCTTGAGCCAATCTGCTAGATGCTTTCTTTTAAGAGGTCATATTTATTTGAAAGTAAAGAAAAATCAACACCATCAGGCATTTCCATTAGCTTTGCTGATATTTAAAAATTTATTCTCCTTTTTGGTCCAATAATTCTGCTCCTGGGGATCAAGGTATTGTCACTGTATAACTTGTGGGGGTGATGACGATGAAGATAATAACAACTATTTATGAGTGCCTATTATATGCAGGCACTGTGCTAAATGTTTTACATATATAATCTCGTGGTAGCCACAAAAATGAATGTGACAGGTACCTTTCTTATCTTTATTTCACAGAGGAGAGAATGAGGTTCAAAAAGCGTAAGTCACTTGCTCAGGGTCACACAGCTACAAAATGAGCAGTCTTGACAGTCTTAAACATTATGCTACATGTGTACCCAAACAAGGGCAATGAATAACACATCATACACATCCTTATGAATGAAAACTACCTAGCCTTGAAAAACAGGATTATAGGGAGGTTTTTGTAATGGGGAGAATGTTTATATTATACTGTTAAATGAGAAAAATTATACCATTTGGTAAAGTATCTCAACACTGTACAAATAATTGACAGATAAAATATGACAATGTGTAAATATTGATATAATCAAGTGGTAGGATTTTAGGTTGTTTTTTTTTCTTTATTTTTAAAACTGTTCAAATCTGTGTAAGTATATATTACTTTTAAAAGCTAGTAAAAAGTTCTTACTTCCCAAATATGCTTTTTCTGAAAACCATCTAGTTTCAAGTGCTCTAAGACAGGGGAGAACTGGCTAGAGTGGGTGTTTTTCTAAGGATGGAATACGGACTCACTGCCCCGAACTGAATGGACAGGAGAGGGCTGCTGGAACAAAACAGCACTCAGTGGGAATGGGGAAGTCAAGATTTGAGTTTTTAATGCTCACATTTGTCAACATAATGTGTCAAAATCGTGAGCCTTGTGAGCCCATTTGATGACACGTGACATCCTGGGAAAGCCACACTTGAACAAACCCTGCACCACTGGAACATCATAAGGGAGCTTAATAGAAAAGAATGGTTCTCAGATTCCAGATCTTAACTTCAGAAATATTAGGATCACTGATTGTTGACAGCTAGTTTCTGTTTTGCAATGGCATTTCTTAACATTATCTTGCTCCCCAGCATGGCACTAAAGCGTGTTTAAGCTATAATTTTCTGTAGGAGCGGTTCCAGTCCAGCGAGCCAGCAATTAACAATACCTGTGGCGCTCGGCAAAGTGGCTAGTTTCTGCAGATTCTCCAGCAGGAGGCCCAAATCCGGGAACGCCATCTTCACAGCCTGAAGGACTTTGACCAAACTCTCCGCAGTCAGGGTCCTCTCCTCAGACATTCTGTGCAACAACTTTCCTATTGCCTCCTTGGGTGTTCCACTCTCACAGCAATTCAGAATCACCTGTGGTGGCAAGCAATCAACCAGACACCAGTTACTGGCAATTCTAGATGTATCTGTCGCACCACTGGAGAAGCCAGCAAGCTGGTATTACCAGATGCCCTGTCTCCAGGTCCTCCCTCTGCTGGTCTTTGGTGTTATTTTTGTCAAAGTCTCTTCCTTACTCTGCTTCAATAAAGACCCAAAACATTCTCCAAACAAATAGCTCTATGAAAATCAATCTTTCTCAGTGGCAGGTGTGTGTATTTCTTTGCCTCCAACAGTTTGCATTTTGTGAAAATATTCTTGCACTGGGCTTACATGGCAGAGCAAGTAGCTTACATCTAACCTGATTCTTTAGATTCAGTTTGTTCCGACACTAAGGCTGAGAAACAGATTGGCAATTAATACAGTTATAGCACTTTTCAATTTCTGTTCAGTAAAGTACACAACAGTGGTACAGGTTGCAATTTCAACACAATTCTATTATTTTACTTCCTTTTACTTTATTTGCATAGCATTTTGAATACCCAGATAATTTATATATTAGTCTGTGTCCTCCAAAATAAGACTTAAAGTACATTTTTGGATTAGTTTTCTGTGGGTTCTTTGCTGTCTATCCTTCTTATTCCCAATGGCCTCATATACCAGCTCCAGTCATCACCCACATCATCATCTGTTCTTCCTGGTGTGTTGAAGGGTGTTCTGAGTCAAGCGTGCACAGGGCCCAAGCAAAAGGATGAAAGATCAAACAGATGATGTCTATCTTACAGATATTTTCCTATTACAATAGAACTGTTTCTTAATGGATATACAACTCACTATGCATAGCTTGGCTCTTATGGAACTGATAATGCAGGGGATTATTTCAGTATGTAATCTACAGGTTCACAGTAACTGAATTTTGAGCGTTCCTTTGGGAAAGTACCAGCTCTCAGGAAAAACCGTCCAGCAGATCATTCACAGCAGCACACCAGAGGATGTTTCTATCAAATTAACTCCCAGTTTAAAATAATTACTTTTGCTATAAAAACAAATTGGTTTGCCCTAGCTGGTTTGGCTCAGTGGACAGAGCATCTGCCTGCAGACTGAAGGGTCCTGGGTTCAATTCCGGTCAAGGGCACATGCCTGGGTTGCAGGCTTGATCCCCAGTGGGGGGCATGCAGGAGACAGCCGATCAATGATTCTCTCTCATCATTGATGTTTCTATCTCTCTCTCCCTTTCTGAAATCAATAAAAATATACTTAAAAAATTGGTTTTATATATGCAAAAGGAAAATTTTTATTATATATATTAAAGGAATGGATATATTATAAATAAGTTGTCATATTCCTTGTCAGTACACCACATAGTCATTCTCTTTAAAGTCTAATGTATCTTAAGATTTCTACTTAAATGAATCATAATTTAAAATTTAAGAGCTTGTATCTAAAACCCATATTGATTTCAGTGCTATCTCTTCATGATGAAGCAATAACCTGATACACAATGAGGAAGCCAGTTACTTTAAGAGTAGGAATGGGTTTTCAAGCCAGATAGGCCTAGTTTGAACCCCAGTTCTAAAATTTATTGCCCGTGTGAGCCTGGGCGAGGTATTTCATTCTTTGAACCTTATTTTCCTCATCTTCAAAAAAAGATAAGTGTACCACCTCTTGCACTATTCTTAAGAGACGTCTAGAATGAAGTTGCTGTTTGGAGAGCCTAGCATAACCCCTAGGACATATGTGATTGTGAATAAATGACAGTAGTTTACTGATATTATTAGCAGCAGTATGCACAGTGGTTAAGAGAATGTGCTTTGTTGAGAAGTCTGGGTTCCAGTACTGGCTACAAGCAGCTGTGACTTTGGGTGAGCTGCTTAACCTTCTTAAGTGCCTGTTTCTTCATCTTTTAAAATAGGGTAATATCCATAGCTTCATAAAGTTGCTGTGAGGGTAGAGTTTATAAACTTAAAAGGTCCCCAGTGTATTTCTTGGCACACAGCAAGCAATAAGTAAATGGCAGCTATATAATTCCTGTTTTTTGTATGTTTCCAATCCTGAAGACATTCTTATTCACCATTTCTTGCAGAACAGATAAGGGCCATGGTGCCTGTGATTAGCATCATTCCATAGCAGAAAAAAGCTCTAAAAGGCCTGCGTGCATGTTCCATGTGATGTCAAAACACTGCGGCTATTTGATCAACATTCACCTCTACACACCTACTTTATTATTTTGCTTCAATCTTCGTGAAACCGAGTAGCTTAATAAGGCTCTGGTGGAACCCAATCCTAAGAAATGTTTTTTGTAATTTATTACTAATTTAAGTTCTTCTGCTTCGGCCCTTTCTGTCAAGTTAACTGAAAATGACAGAAGAAAATGACAGCATGGTCTGCCTTGCAGCACACAATGAGGCTGAGTTTGGGCTCTCCCTATCAATGCTGTTTTACCAAGATAATGAAACAGTTCAGAGGACACATCCAATCCAGCTATTAAGGAAAAGGTTTGAATGAATAATCCAATGGAATCACTAAGGGTAGCAGGTGCCTCCAGCACATAAGCAACTTACTTTGAGTGCCAGAAATTACACTTAATCTGAAGTCTAAGGATAAAACAGGGGTTTAATTTTAATATTATTTTGTGTATTATCTTTTTCTAAGAAGTTCAAAGGAGTTAAAATTTTAAAAACATAAATAATTTGCAAAACGCAATTTTGAGATTAAAGATTATTCCCATTTTATATGAAACAATAGCAATACAAGATTACTGAAAAAAAGAAAATGTAGAATCCAGTCTCACTATTCATCCAGTGCTTAGCCATCACACCAGTGATTTGTAAACACTTTCTCCCCTGAACATTTAAGCCACTTCCCACAAAGAATTGATGCCACAAAAGTTCTCTGTTACTATTGCTTCCTTCCAGATATAAAAATATTTTTAGCACAAAGTTGAAATCAATAACACCGACAAATACAGTTATCTAGTTGACTTGAGAAGACATGCCAGCAGTTTTATGAGGATTTTAGTAGCCGGCTGGTGGGAGAGTAAATCGGTATAACCTTCCTGAAGGGCAATTGACAACATATACCAAGCACTTGAAACATTTTATACTATTTCAAAATTCCACTTCTTAAAATTATTCTAAGGAAAGGATTTCAGAAGTATGCAAAGATTATGTGCCAGGGGGTTCTCTGAAACACCATTTACAATAGCAAAATCCTGGGAGCAAATGCCCAACAATAAAGAATTAATGAATTATGGTATGTCCATTAGAGTACAATACAGCTCCCAAAATCCATACTGAAGTAAGGAGATGTACTCACAATACATTAAATAAAACAGTTAAACTGTCTGATAACCCCGTGCAAGGATGACTCAGATGAGAAAAGGGGAGCACATGCTTGACAGGGTTAGCAGTGCTCACCTCTGAGTGATGGGATGGAGGGATATTGGAATTTTTTCCTCCCCTCCCGCCCACACACTGTTTTCTACAGATGAACAGTATATAATTTCTTTAAAAAGGAAAAAGTGTCATAATAATTACAAATATACCTAGACACTTAAATTCTTGGGACAACTATTTTATAAAACTCACTGATCAGAGCAGGAATACCCATCCACTGTATACCTACCCCTTTAATGTACAACTACAATGCGCAAGGCCCTTGGCACGCTGCTGCTAGGATGCAGAGGCATGAATCAAGAACCTGAACTTCAAGGTGCTTACTATGTAGTATGTACAAAAATTGCTACATGCCGCAGAAGAAATTTAAAAAAACACAGTGCCGCCGAAACCAGTTTGGCTCAGTGGATAGAGCGTCGGCCTGCGGACTCAAGGGTCCCAGGTTCGATTCCGGTCAAGGGCATGTATCTTGGTTGCGGGCACATCCCCAGTAGGGGGTGTGCAAGAGGCAGCTGATCGATGTTTCTCTCTTATCGATGTTTCTAACTCTCTATCCCTCTCTCTTCCTCTCTATAAAAAATCAATAAAATATATTTAAAAAAATAAAAATAAAAAAACACAGTGCCTTATAAATTCAGAAGGGAGGAGAGATACTCGACAGCTACCCTTTTCTCGGTGCCGGGCAGGAATCCCTCCGTGGCTGTTTCCAGGAACTCCATAATAGGTCTCAGCTGGGTTACACACTGGATCAGGTCCTCTTTGTGTTCTAGTAACAGAGCGGACAAGGTCTTTCCCTCTCCTGTGCTCCCTGTGGGGAAAGAGTTAGAGACGCACAAGAGAAGCCGGTCAATTTGAAGAAAATGACAGCATGGTTTGTCAAGAGAGATCTAACAGAATAGCAAAGTGATTCTCGGCCTATTCTGAGGATCCAAATGCAGAATCTCGCTTTTTGGAGAGGAAAATACTTTATTATTCTGTTTAAATTGTATGAAAGGAAAAGTGTTTCATTTATCTGTCGAAACACAAAGCCGCAGAGCCAGCCAGAGGTTAACTTCTGGTTGGCAAGGCCACTGCTTTGTACCGAGCCCCAATGAGACAAGCTGAGCCTTTAAAAGTGCTATCAGCGAACCAGCTCGCCCTGGGCTCAACACATCGAGGAGGGTGTGCGGCTTTGTGAAGGGCAGAAGAACACTGAGGGCATTCTCCAACCTCAAGGTGTCAGACTAGTTTAGCACACGAGGGGATAGACATGGAGTCTCCAATTTAGCTTGTACATATTTAACACGCAGCTTCTGGAGTTACATGCACAATTTATGTGAAAATCACTTAACAATAACTAGGCCACTGAATAATGAATCACTGGAGCAAACTTCATAGCATCTGCCCAGAATAAAACTGGGCGACCCAGTGGATGGGTTTCTCCTACCTCTTGGCTGCACGGCTTCCACATCCTCTGGCTTTCCACCTGACAGCGCTGTCTTCACTGCAGGATTAGAATCCTGGTACAGCCTCAGCAGGGACACAACCGTCTGAACATCCAGGCTCTCGTCTCTTACTTTATCCAGGATTCTCTGGAATGCTGAATGTCCTTCTGCACCCACAAGACATCCCATCATGGTCTACGGAACACAAGTACCCAGAAAGATTAGCTCGACGCAAGAACCCCACGCTCCTTGACTTTGGCAAGTAAGGCCCTCAACAATTTGATCCCCACCCACTTGACCTTTCTGTGCCATTTGGCACTGCTATTGCCTCTGTATAACAATTCTCCTCTAACTTCATCAGACTGAATGAAGCATTTTGGATAAGCACTTTCTGACCACTCCTTTTCAGCCTTCCTTGTTGGTTACTGGAGTAACTACCATGAACTTATCTTGTCTCTATGTTTAAAATAATAAATAAGATTCAGACACCAATTGAATGCTTAATCCCCTCTAGTCACACGTATTCAACCCTTCATGTTTCTGTTAGCTGGCCTACACTCTCTATAGAATGCCTTTTCCCTGACAGCAGTAGGGACCTGAGGTAGGCAGCTTCTATAATGGTTCTCAATATCCCTGCCTCCAGGCACTCATGCCCTTGGGCTGACCCTAATAACTAAGGAAGGTAACAGGCAAAGGTAATGGATACCACTTCTGAGATGAGGTCACTGTGACTTCCACGTTGCCTATGTGTGCGCCGTCTTTGCTCTGATGCAAGCTGCCATGTTGTAAGCTGCCGACAGAGCGGCCAGGAGCTAAATTCTCTGGCCAACAGTCAGTGAGTGAACTTGGAAGTGGCTCTTCCAAAGCCTGCCAAAGGTCACGTGACTAAGCTTAGAGAGACACTCTCCCAGCTGAGCCCTGAGATGTCAGCAGCCCTGGGTGACACTTAGAGGGCAGCCCTGTGAGGCCCCAAGCCAGGGACTCAGCTAAGCTAGGCCTGGATTCCTGACCCACAGAAACCATGAGGTTATAAATGTTTGTTCTTTTAAGCCAATAAACTTTAGAGTAATTTGTTACATAGCAATGGATAATTGAGAGAGACTCACTCATTGCTAATGCCCTAAGTAAACATGTTTCTTTCTCTTTATTTTCATTTCTTTCTTTAGCACATCATAATTAAATGGCATACAGCTATCTCACTCTATAGGTGGCCAGCTTTGTGCACCCGAAGCTCTCGGAATAGCCCAAATCCACCTTTCTCAGCATCCAATTTGTCTGGCATTATCACTGGAGCCACTGGGGAAGAGAAGCTTTCATCAATGGTGGCATCTGATGTGCTTCTCATTATCCTCTCTGCTGTCTCCTCCTCTGCAGAACTACTCAGCAGTGAAATTAAAACATTTGTTAACTTCATTGCTCAGCAGTGACGCTAGGGTGACCATCTGGGAAGAGAAGGAGGGGTGGGCTGATGAAAGGGCCAGGAGGGAGCAGTGAGTTGCCTGGATGGCCCTGCTCTCCGCTCTTTCTTCCAGAACCTACTGGGGACCTGTATCAGAGCCAGCGTTCATAAACTGTTACTCCACCAGCCCCCTGCGCTGCCTGGGGCTCCACAGTGGAGAGGGCTCTTTTCTGAAATAGGATATCTGCCTAAACAGAAGGGTGTCACATATTGCTACAGGCTGGGGCTCATTGATTGCTACCATGTAACAGACTCCAAGACATGAACGAAAACAAAGTTCTATTCTTTAACCACACATTTGGAACTCCTTTGATTCTCAGAGTTAAAGGTACTGTACCTTAGTAAATTCATATAAATTCATAGTCACATGTGTAATCAAAGCATATTTATGTGAGTAAAGTGAAGATGAGACAATTTCCTTTCTCTCAATTATATGTGATAAAACACTTAATCTTCCCCTTACACTCAGGTCTTTTAACTGAATTTTCTTATTTTCCCAACTGTTAGCCAGCAGGTTTGTTTGGGCTACACTATATTCTTGTTTGCTCATGCCTCCCCTAAATGCTGAGAGCAGGAATGATACAGACCACCGCAGCTCAACACCACCCCAGACTGTGCACATGTGCCATCTACTTTACTCCACACATCACTCCCAGGAGGCATTACCAAGACTAGTTAAATGAGTCAGAGAGGTGAAGTAACCCACCCAGGTCACGTGGCAAGTGAGCAGAGGAGTCTGGAAAAACAAACAAACACTGAGCTCATTGACCTGGCACCCTCTTTATCCAGTTCCATCTCCCAGATTTTGAGTGTGACCAAATCCATGTACACTGGATTCTACTGGACTTCTAGAATCAACATCACTGTGAACACTGTGTAGTAGTATCTAGACAATCTGAAGCATTCCACTTGGTCTCAATGATTAGTAGAGATAGGTACATAGTAGGTGCTTAATAAATGCTTACCTGAATGAAATTTCTTTGCCATAACACCACTAGCCCTTCTGTCGATGGCAGGATATCTTAGACTTGATAATTAGCACAGAGGAGATTTGGGGGAAAATGTATTTTCATCTCTCATAGACCTGCAGAGTGAATCCTATTAACTCACTTATCAAGAAGGTCAGCCTACCCTGTCAGTGAACACAGTCCACACAGCACAGACCTGCACTTTCTGACAAACCTCCAAAGCAGTGACATGGTTGAAAACATCAGATTCTCGCAGGTAATAAAAGTTGTTTGCCTTTGAAACAAAGCTGAAGGAGAAAAAAATGCTACTACATCCTCAGCTTTGGGAGTCTTTCTAGAACTTTAGGTACAAAGTGGCTCAAACAGCAAGGAAATCAATAATAGAAAAGGGAATCTCTTTATTCTAGTGAAAGGCTCACTTTGCTATACACACAATTAATTAAAAGCAGGGACATGGCTAGGAATAAAGAAGACAATAAAAAGTTCTAGCGTAAAAGCTGAAAAAAAGCCTGAGTTTGCCTTTAAATAAAGATTTTACTAAGCGCAGCCAGAAAGCCTCTTAGGTCAGTTCCTGCTTTTTCTAATGGGTAGGGGACAGAACACAAAGACAGGCAGAAGACACGGCCTCATCCCAGCACCCAACACACTTCTCCGTAATCAGTTTTGGCTTTGGTTTCACATAATTCAAACAACACAGCCTCTTCTCATGTTGCCATAATCATTGCTCAGGGAATGGCTTTGCCACCTTTCATCATTTATCTCAGGAAATAAAATAATCAGGACACTGGTCCATGGTGTCCTTCCTAAACTCAGGCCAGCTGCACAGCCTGGTCTGTTTTTCAGAAAAGGTACAGGCGGTCCACCTCAACCAGAAATCGCTCATAAGCCTTAAATCAAGCCTTACAATGACACATCTAAGGATAAATTATTTTTTAAATACATTTTTTTTATTAATTTCAGAGAGGAAGGGAGAGATAGAAACATCAATGATGAGAATCATTGATAGGCTGCCTTCTGCACGCCCCCTACTGGGGATCAAGCCCACAACCCAGGCATGTGCCCTGTCCGGGAATCGAACCATGACCTCCTAGCTCATAGGTCGACATTCAACCACTGAGCCACACCAGCCAGTCCAAGCATAGATTATTTTTAACATTAAACTATTTCCAATTATGTTATGACTAGAGGCCCAGTACACAAAATTTGTGTATGGGGGAGCAGGGTCCTCTCAGCCTGGCCTAAACCCTCTCCAGTCCAGGACCCCTCGGGGGATGTCTGACTGCCTCTCGCAATCCGGGACCACTGGCTCCTAACCGCTCGCCTGCCTGCCTGCCTGCCTGATCACCCGTAACCACCTCTGCCTGCCTGCCTGATCGCCCCTAACCGCCTCTGCCTTGCCCTGCACCCGGGACCCAGGATTCCCTCCTCCGGCCGGTCACAGGCACTCAGGACCCGGGCCAGCTTTGCCTAGGCTGACTGCAGCCGCAGGGGACAGTGGGCGGATGGCTTCACCCGGGCCGCAGCCACAAGCACTGGCACCGGGGACCATGGGGCGGGCGGTTTGTCCCTCTCCCGGGCCGCAGCTGCAGCCGCAGCCACTGGCACCCAGGACCGCGGGGCGGACGGTTTATCCCTCTCCCGGGCTTCAGGTGCAGGCAGCTTGTCCCTCTCCCAGGCCGCAGCCTGGCTGGTCCCCATTCCTCTCTCATGAGCTCATTTGTGCCTGGCTGGTCCCCATTCCTCTCTCCCCATTGTTGAGTGTCTGAGCTGTGAGGGCATGAGGGAGTGACAACCGTTTGCATATTAGCTCTTTATTTATATAGGATAATTAACCAAATAACAACCACCACCACCAACAAAAAATACTCAAAGCTCTTTGGGATCTAAAAATATGTAAGCAGAAAAACAACAACAAACAAACTGAACCCTCCAAACAACCTTTACAATTGTAGTTGAAATGTAGAATGGTGCAGAACAATTCTTAAATACTCTGAACACTGATGTCTTTTGGTGATTCCTGTAGTTTGGTGGCTTCTGTGTACATTCCCCACAAATTACACCTGGCAGATTTCTTTGCTCTTAGGACATTCTATAAGGATAGGGATCTAGTCTTAGGTTTGTTTTCCTAGCAACCAGCTCAATGTCTGGCACATACCAGATGCAGTAAATATTTCCTGAATCAAGGGGAAAGCAAAGAGTAACCCTTGGAACAATGGACATTCAGTGACCCCACAAAAGTTTAAGAAATGTCAGCAGAGAAACTGTGACATCTGCCATCATACACTAAGAATTTGTGAGCCATTAATTTTCCAGCAGTGCTTCTCAAAAATGTGGTTTAGAGATACCGAACAGCATCCCACAGGGAAGCTGTTAAAGAGGGAGATGTCCAAGTCCTACCACAACATAGGAATCAGACTCTCTGGAAATGTGGTCTGGAGATGTACATTTTAACAAGCCCCAGATGATTTTTATATACACTGAACTGTTGTAGAGGTGATGGCTGTGTAGGAGACACTACACATACAGACCAGGAAGCTACTTCCAAGATGGGAATGGCACATATTTGAAAACATGACTTGCAAATTATGCCGAAAATGACAGCAAACCATCTCGTGTAGGAGTAAATGACCATGGTACTAGGATATGAAAAGGCATGAGGTGAAGTTTGGTGTATTATGAATGTGGCAGAGTAAATAAAACTATGTGTACAAAATATTTAGTTTATTTCTATGGGAGCCATTATGTTAACAATATATAAAATGTATCTAATTAAACAATTATGAATCTATTTTGTGTCCTAGAAATGTTTTGGGGGAAAGATGGCAAAAATGTCATTGGAGCTAAGAAGAAAGTGTTTTGTTTTGGAAAAAGAAAAAAAAAAAGGTATGAGGTGAAAAAGGGGTTTCAAGATCAACTCTGTCTAAAAAGGCTGTGTTAATGTATAACAAACAACAGTTGCACCTACTGAGTCCTTTTATGTGCCTGGCATTTTAGTATGACTTTCATATAAATAACCTTAATTTCACCATGATTCTGAGATATAGGTGATAACATACCCATTTTACCAATTAGAAAATAAAGGCTTAGAGCAGGCGTCCTCAAACTACGGCTTACGGGCCACATGCGGGTGTTTTTGCCGTTTTGTTTTTTTACTTCAAAATAAGATATGTGCAGTGTGCATAGGAATTTGTTCATAGTTTTTTTTAAACTATAGTCCGGCCCTCCAACGGTCTGAGGGACAGTGAACTGGCCCCCTGTTTAAAAAGTTTGAGGACCCCTGGCTTAGAGAGATGAAGTTGCTCAAGGTCACAAGGTTAGCAGAGCTAGATAAACTGTACATCCACACAATGGACACTGCTCAGCAGTAAAAAGGAATGAATATGCAACCTCAAAATAAGTATGCTGAATGAAAGAAGCCAGACCAAAGGAATACAGACTATATGACTCCATTTATAGAGTACTAGTGGCCCGGTGCACGAAATTCATACATGGGGGGCGGGTTCCCTCAGCCCAGCCTGCACCCTCTCCAATCAGGGACCCCTTAAGGGATGTCTGACTGCCTGTGGGATTGGGCCTAAACCGTAAGTCAGACATCCCTCTCGCAATCTGGGACCACTGGCTCCTAACCACTCAACTGCCTGACCACCCCTAACTGCCTTTGCCTGCCTGCCTGATTGCCCCTAACCCCTCTGCCTGCCTGCTTGATCACCCCTAACCTCTCTGACTGCCTGCCTGATCACCCCTAACTGCCTCTGCCTGTCTGCCTGATCGCCCCTAACTGCTCTCCCCTGCCAGCCTGATCACCCCTAACTGCCTCTGCCTGCCTGATCTCGCCCCCAACGGCCCTCCCCTGCCGGCCTGATCTCGCCTCCAACTGCCTTCCCCTGCTGGCCTGATCTCGCCCCCAATGGCCCTCCCCTGCTGATCTGATCTCACCCCCAACTGCCCTCCCCTGCCGGCCTGATCTCGCCCCCAACTGCCCTCCCCTGATGGCCTGATTGCCCCTAACCCCCTGCCAGCCTGATCTTGCCCCCAACTTCCCTCCCCTGCCAGCCTGATTGCCCCTAACTGCCTCTGCCTCAGCCCACACCACCATGGCTTTGTCAGGAAGGAAGTCGGATATCCAGAAGATGGCCGGTCAACCTGGTCTAATTAGCATATTACCCTTTTATTAGTATAGATTCTAGAAAATGCAAATTAACTATAGTGGCAGAAAGCAGATCAGTGCTACCTGGGCATGGGCGAGTGGAAGGAGGAGGAGGGAGGGGTTACCAAGGGAACTAAAACTTTTAGAAACAGCAGACTCTTTACTATCTTGATTGTAGTGATGGTTTCAGGTTTCAAAACTTGTCAAACTGTACACTTTAAATAGTATGTGCAGTTTACTATATGTTAATCATACCTCAATAAAGCTGTCTAAAAGCAAGTAAAAAGAGAGAGAAGTGCGGGGCCTAAGAAAGCAGCACCTCCCTAATGCTATATTTTATTTAATGTAATCTTATGTTCTTGAAGTATCTTTTTCCTTTCTGCAGCAGGAAGATTTATTATGGAATATAACAGAATCAATTTTAAATATAGCCACCAAATGGTGTGTAGAGCTCTTACTTTGACCTCTAAAAACCGAGGAAGAAATAACATAAGCCTGTAATGATTGCCAGCAGTGATTCAGTGTTCTTTCAAAGTACCAGTAATGTTATTGCCATCAAAAGATTAGGATAAGAATTGGAGGGGAAAATGTTAAAGGAGTCCATGTCTGTAAATATTTTTGAGCACCCGTTATGTGCCAGATACTTTTAGGCACCAGTGATAGGAAAAAAATGCATTAAGACAGAATTCAAGTAAGTACAGAGGTGTCATTAATAATTTCAGTATTGCTGACTAAGGGATGATGTTGCTCTCTGCATCCAAACTTAAGAGGAGAGGAAACCTTAAGAGAAAAAACAAAGAGTTATGACTACAGCTAGCTATCAAAGTACAGTAGGTCTCGGGTTATGTCGGAGATCCATTCCTATGGCGTGACGTAATGCGATTTTCACTGTAAGTTGGAAACCCACCTACGTAAGCACCTACGTCACTCACATGGAGCACATACACAGCAGTAATGAAGTGAAACAGTAAAAAAAAACTTAAAAGAAAGGTAAGAATTCCTGACCTTTACTTGTGGTAAATAAATAATAAAAAACATAAAGCACATATACGTTGAAACTTTTTTTTTTTAATAAATAACTGGGAGATGGTGACGTAACCACAAAATGACATACGTTGAGACCGACATAACCCAAGGACTGCCTGTAACAAACTAGTGACAAAATGATGCATTAAACAGTTAAGAGAACATCCAAGTGCAAAAACATAAAACCATAATGTCCTTCAGCATAACTGGTTCAAAGTATACCAAGGCTTTTAACTTGAACCCTCCCTAAGAGAGTCCTCAGGGTTAGCCCACTCTTGTAAATAGCTTATTTCTTAAGAAAATAATTTATAGCCAACTGTTGATTAACCATGGTTAAAGTAAGTACTTGACCTTGACTTCGTTCTTTTAAAAAAAATTTTACTATGCATCAGGGATACATTTAAATATTAGAAGGCATTTATTTATCGGATTAATAGTAACTAACAAAAACTAAACACCTATAGCAGCATGGGAGGCCTCACAACACTGCCCACCAATCAGATGAGGAAGCCTGGGGGGCAGTGCCCTCTCCCCTGCCAGCGCCTCTGGAACGGGAGGGCTGGGGGAAAGGGGAAGCAAGGGGAGTTCCAAAATGGCCCTGGGATCAATCCTGCAAGGTTGTGAGGAATTGGGGAGTGAGGGAGCCTACAGGTGGGGGTGTGTCTCACTGAGATATTGAAGAAGAAAAAAAAGGTTGGCTAAGAAACAGAGCCTGATTACCATTTGGCAGTTTTATGTCAATTAATTCCTGAACATTTATACATACACTAGAGGCCCGATGCACAAAATTCTTGCAAGAATAGGCCTTCCTGCCCTAGCTGGTTTGGCTCAGTGGATAGAGCGTCGGCCTGGGGACCGAAGGGTCCCAGGTTCGATTCCAGTCAAGGGCACATGCTCGGGTTGTGGGCTCGATCCCCAGTGTGGGGCATGCAGGAGGCAGCCGATCAATGATTCTCTTACATCATTGATGTTTTTTTCTCTGTCTCCCTTTCCCTTCCTCTCTGCTCTTTAAAAAATAAAAAGAGTTTTTCCCCCGGCTGCCAGCACCGGCTTCCTTCTGGCACCAGGGACCTGGGCTTCCCTCGCAGCCCCGGCTTCCTCTGGAAAGTTGTCAGTCTAATTAGCATATTATGCTTTTATTATTATAGATGATATACACACAGCACTTTTACCCTTTGGGAGACAGTATTAACTCAACATGTATGAGAACAGATCAAGTTAGAATGCTTAGTTTGAATTCTTGCTCAGTCTCACAAGTTCTGTGACTTGGCCAAGTTACAGCATCTCCTTAAGATAGTTTTCTCATCCATAAAACAAGGCTAAAGAAAAAAAAAGTAGCATCCACCTCGATGATTTTTGTGAGGATTAAATGAGATAACACATGCTCCAAACATAGCATACTAAATGTTCACCATTTTTGTTTGGATAGCTGAAAATGGCCACTGTAGTCCTAAACATTGGATACAATTTACCAGGTAAGTTTATATTACAGCCTTTTTGTACCATGTGTTAAGTATTTGTTGTTTTGTTTAACACTTGATTAACCGGAGGGAATGTTATAATCACTTAAGAATCAAAATTAGTTATAAGCTGGAATTCACCTGTTAATCAAAATACAATTTTGTTTTGAAAGTATATTGCCTAGTACTTTAGGGAATAAATGTAAAAAAAATAGTTTGAAAAAACTGAAACTCTGGGGGATTTTGCATTTTCATATTTCTGTCCTATTTTAGAAGCAGATCTGGTACCCTGAGAACACGAAACTAGAAAGTAAAACTCAGTACCTACCTCCTTCTGGAAACCTTTAATTTCTGAACATTCCTCTAGTTTTTTTAAAACATCCTGGGTAACCAAGAGTGCGTCTGAGAAGATACTTTCATTTTCTAGAAGAAAATTCATCTGGTAGTGTTTTGTCTCATACTCTGAATGTAAAACAAAATAAAAAAATCAGTGATTCATTACTTGAAATGACTTAAAAGTTTAAGCTGAGAAGCTTCAGGTCATAAACTGCACTTGTGAGTCATGCAGCACACCAGTTATCAGTAATAAATAGAAAACTGTGTCTCTAACATCTTCCTTCTTTGTGCCATCCTCATCCTGGTTAAAGTAATGGGCAAGTATAAAAAATGGTGCAGTTATTCCAATATTGCTTTTCTGCTCTGTAGTTCAGCTTCAGATTTTTAACACTCACAAACACAGATACTTTTACAAGAAGAATGCCCTGGTAGGAGTAATGTATTGGATTTTTATGTCCTATCTAACAGTGGTCTTTGGTAAGTTTATCAATGAAACAAAAAAATTCATAAAGGTCATTGAATCCAGTCATTGACGATAGGATAGATTACAAAACAACTATTACACGCGCATTACCTGGTTCTGTGCTGGCCTCCTTTGCCTCACTGAAGGCTTGGACAACAGGGGAGGAGGGACAGATTTCCGCAGTGAGAGGAGTCTCCGCTGGGGCGTCTGCATCCCCCTGACGCTCCTGGGCAGGGGAAGGACCCACACTCATCTCTTGTGCAACAGTAGGGACGGCTTCCTGCGTCTCGGCCTTCACAGGGGTGGAACCCTCCCGGGGAGGAGGCGGCTCTCCCGCACCCTCTGAAGAAAGGATTTCTTCTTCGGGCTTCTCTGACTCCTTCCTGAATGACTCCGAGGGTGGCACGGAGCCATCCCTCACCACCTGACCCTGAACAGAGCAGTTTACAAGGCTACTCAGAAGATTTTTACAACTAACAGCCACGTCAAACATCTGGAGGCTGTCGGCTAAAGAGATGATTTTGGAGAAGTTGTGCTTGCCCACAGGTAGTCTGCCAGTGTACATCATCTCTAACAAGAGGGCGAACTCCTCGGGGCTCACCACGGATGCATCAATGGAGATGGTGTCTGTGTTGTCCAGCAGGGTTTTGAAGAGGAGGCTGGCAGCAGCCAGGACAAGTTTGTGGGCCCTGAAGTAAATGGTCCCAATGGAAATGGTGCAGTCACAGAACTGCTGCTCCTTGCACAGCGTGTAGAGCTGCTGGAGCAGCTGCCGGCTGTAGTTGGGGAGCTCCATCGCATCGGCTCTGCCTCGAGGCCCTCTCTTCCTCTCTTCTTCCAGGATCTGCTTTGTGAGGATCAGCACTAGATCCTAGAGAAACCCCAAAAGGCCATGTTAATACTTCACAACACACAGGGAAGTGCCTTGAATGAAATATTAAAACAAGCCAACAAAAGGCAATTCACTCATTCATTAACAAATGTTGCTTCATATGAAGGGGCACTGAGCCAGGATTATAAAATTAACAGTGCTGATAACTGTCATGTGTTTAACTACATGAACAGGATGATACTTAGTGCTTCACCTGGATGATCTTATTTAAGCCTCACAACTCTACATGGGGAAAGATATTACATCCTCCCCATTTTCAGATGAGACTGAAATGCAAGGAGCTGAGAGAACCAGCCTAAGGGAAAGCAGCCATTAAATGGCATGCCCATATCTCACTGCTTTCAAAGCTGTATGTGTTCCTGCTATCCATGAGTTCTCAGCCAACTGAAGGAGACAAATATATAGACAGTTATAACATAACTAGAGGCCCGGTGCACGAAATTTGTGCATGGGGGGGGTAGGGTGGAGGGGAGAGGAGGTGTCCCTCAGCCCAGCCTGCACCCTCTCCAATCTGGGACCCCTTGAGGGATGTCCGACCGCCCATTTAGGTCCAATCCCACCGGGATCAGGCCTAAACAGGCAGTTGGCTATCCCTCTCACAATCCAGGACTGCTGGCTCCCAACTGCTCGCCTGCCTCTGCCTGATTGCCCCTAACTGCTTCTGCCTGCCAGCCTGATCACCCCCTAACCACTCCCCTGCCAGCCTGATCGACGCCTAACTGCTCCCCGGCCGGCCCGACTGCCCCTAACTGCCCTCCCCTGTCAGCCTGGTCACCCCTAACTGCCCTCCCCTGCCACTCTGGTCACCCTTAACTGTCCTCCCCTGCAGGCCTGGTCGCCTCTAACTGCCCTCCCCTGCTGGCCTGGTCATCCCTAACTGCCCTCCCCTGCGTGCCTGGTCACCGCTAACTGCCCTCCACTGCAGGCCTGTCCCCCCAATAGCCCTCCCCTTCAGGCCTGGTCCTCCCCCAACTGCCCTCCCCTGCTAGCTTGGTCTCCCCCAACTGCCCTCCTCTGCTGACCCGGTCACCCCTAACTGCCCTCCCTGATGGCCTGATCGCCCCCAACTGCCCTCCCTTCCTGGCCTGGTCTCCCCCAGCTGCCCTCCTCACCCCTAATTGCCCACAACTGCCCTCCCCTGCAGGCCATCTTGTGGCGGCCATCTTGTGTCCACATGGGGGCAGCCATCTTTGACCACATGGGGGTGGCCATCTTGTGTCTTGGAGTGATGGTCAATTTGCATATTACTCTTTTATTAGATAGGAGGATGTCCTCATCTTATCCCACCTACCTGCAACATTGTACACAAGTCACCATTGCCTCCCTCTTAAATGCATTGCCACTTGCTCCTGCTCTCTGGTTCTCCTAGCACCTCACTAGCCTTCTTAGTTTCCTTTGGCCAGATGCCCTCTGCATCACTTGACCTCTCAAGTTTGGAGTGCTTCAGGACTCAGTCATCTCACCTCATATCTTCTCTCTCATCTGATTCCTTAAGTGTGAAATCTCTAAATGCAGACAGCTTTCAGATTTGTATTTCCATCTCAGACCTCTCCTTGGAACACCCAATGTACACCTTCAACTATGCACGCAAATCTCCAACTGGAGACCTGACATGTTTCTTAAACTTACATCTAAAACTCTCCTGCCATCTTCCCACTTCACAGCAATTCTGTCCTTCTGGTTGTTCAGGCTAAAAACCTAGAAGTCATCCTTGTCTCCCTTTTTCTTTTCATACTCCTTATCTGTAGGGAGCGGCTATAGGGCTAAGCCTTGGACTGACCGGTGGCAGGGCGAAAAACAAGACCCAGCTTGGAGGGCAGAGCCCTCTTAGCATAATTAAGCTTGACCTTATAGTCCTCCCTTGCTCCTTCCTAGGTAGCTAATGGGCTGTGGGAGGTATAACAAGTGCTGCCAAAACAAGGGAAAGAAAAATTAAGGTAAGAGAATACTGATGACCGAACTACAAAAGGCTTAACACAATTCTCTATCCTAAGTTTCAATTTTCTCTAAGAAAACCATTTCCAGTCTATATCTTAAGAGCTTCAACTCTTTTACGTCTCATGTCAGCCTCCTCACTTCCTTGTCCTTCAGAATTATCAGCTGCTTTCTGTAAAATACGTAGAGAAGCAAACCACTTACGATAAAACCTCAAATTTGGTGCAGAGACTATGAATAAACTAACATCTAACAATGTAAAATGCTAAATTGTTCAATGTAAAAAAAAAAGAAATAATGGTGGAGTAGAAAGGGCATTATCCATAATTCTGCTAACAAAGGCAACCAGTGTTATTTTGACATATGTCTTTCTATCCTGTTATTTTTACTATACTTTTTGCTTTATACCAAGTGTACAGGTTAATAATGCGGATTTTGTAATCAAGGAAAACACGATAATTTCAAGAGAAACATCAAAAGTGCTTTATTCAAAGTAATGTCCATCGCTAGCTACACATTTCCCCCATCTTTCAGGTAATTTGTGGATACCGTCCCAATAGAACTTTTCTTGTTTTGAGGCAAACCATTCAGAGACCCAATTTTCCACTTCTTCGTACATTTTGAAGTGCTGCTCAGAAAGGGCATGTGCCATCGATCAGAACAAGTGGTAATCTGAAGGCTTATGCCATAGAGGTGTAACATCCACATGTACACCCTGCATCCTACAGAAATCCTGAGCAGAGAAATTAACATAAAAACTGGTCTTTGACATGCAGCAGAAAAAACCCAGAATACTTTCAAAACCCTAGGCATAGACTCACACAGGGAAAAAGGAAAATATAGAAAAGAGCTCACTATTATAAGCCATATGAGGAAACATGAATGTGAAAGGTAAATCTATAAAAGCTAACAGTAGAAAATGTCAGAGGGTATCTTTAAAGCAAGGGTAGGAAAACTTTTTAAACTAAAAACCAAAAAGAAAAGGTAGAAGAAAAAAAGGTAAAGGATAAATTTGACTATATTGATATTAAAGGTTTCTGTCAAAGAACTCTAGATATAAATTAACAGACAAATGGACAAATGGTAGAACGAGGAGATAATATTTGCAAAGTTTAAAGGCAACAAAGAATCAAATCTAGACTATTTAAGAAGTTTCTGTAAATCTTAGGGAAAACATTGAAAACCAAGTGGAGATGGGAAATGGGCAAATTATATAACTACACAATTCAGAGAAGGAAAAGCTTATTTAATTGATAACAACTACAGTAGCAGTCGTTGTTACAACAGCATCTAACATTTATTTTGATAAGGCGGATGCTGTAATTATCCCGTTACTGATGGGGAGCCTAAGGCCAAAAGAGATCGAGTAATTTCTCCAAGGTCTCACAAGTAACGTGTGGTAGAACATGGATTTGCATCCAGGGCACCACTGGTGGGTTTACAAATCGATACAGCTGTCCTGGAAAAAAAAAATTCTGGTAATATTTACTTAAAATTTCTGTGTATATATGCCTTATGACCCAGGAATCATAATTCTAGGTATATATCCTAGAAAAATTCTCACATAAGAAAACATAGGCAAAAAGATCACTGGGGTATTGTCTGTGGTAGCAGGGAGAGGAGAGGCAATTTAGATGTCCATCACTAAAAGAATGTGTTTATGATGTATACTATGGAATATAGTGCATTACAAAGAACCACCAAGTAGTTATTCAGACCAAAACATAGATAGATCTTAAATAACCAGTGTTGAGTAAAAATGTAAGAACCAAAATGAGATCTAGTGCATGACACCATTTACATAAGTCAAAAATACACAATCAAAACAATACTACATGGTATATAAAGTGACATATACAGCCAAATACATTTTATCAAATATACGTAAGAGTGGGTGCTATGGGGGGAGGAAAATGGGAGTAGGGGTTAATGAAAACTAAACAAGAGGTGCCTTGCCCAGATTGATATAGGAGGCTCTCTGTATCATCCCAAAATGGCAAAAAATAAAAATAAAAAGTCACATGTGGAAATGAATCACCAAAAAGGAAAGTTAGTAAATGCAGGAAAGTAACACAAATAGCATTCCCAAGAACTGAAAACCATAAAAATTACAGAATATTATGGAAAATGCTAACCTTGTTTCATTTTAATAAGCAGGAAGAATAAAGGAAGACCATATGAAAGAACAAGATAATATGAAAAAAGAATAGGCAAATGTGAAAAAGAACTTTTAGGAATAAAAAATTAAGTCACCAAAATTCACCCATTGATGAATTAAATAGATTAGATATAACTAAAGAGAAAATTAGTGATTAGGAAGAGAAGTCTGAGAAAATTACTTGGAAGGTGGCAGAGTTAAAGAAGCAGAAATATGAAAGAGAGGCTAAAAGATATGGAAGATAGAATAAGAAGGTTGCACATGCATCTAATAGGTGCTCCAGATGGAGGCAATGGCAAACATGTGGGAAAAGCAATTTGAAGATATAATTTCTGAGAATTTTCCAGAATTAAAGACAGACATGAGTCTTTAGAATAAAAAGTTCAAAATAACACAGGGGAAAAAATTGTAAAAAATCCAAGAGAAAAAGATATTACTTATAAGAGAATGACAACTGGACTAATACAGACTTCTCATTAATAAAAACAAATGTCAGAATAAAATGGAGTAAGTTTTCATATATTAAGGAAAATAACTATCAATCAAGTATCTATATCCAGTTTGATATAACATCATCTTTAGACAAAGATAGAAGACTCACTGACTGTTATTAAAAGAATTACCAAAGGAAGGAAACTGAATCAGAAAGAAGGGATACAATGTAAAAGAAAAACAAAAGCAAGTAGCAAGCAAAGAAACTGTTAAAAATATATCCTGTAGAAAAGTTAAAATCACAGACTGGTAACACCAAATGTTGGTGAGGATGTGGAGTGAGTAGAATGCTCATATATTGCTGGTGGAAGTGTAAAATGGTACAACTACTTGGGAGAACGGTGTGGAGGTTTCTTATAGCAAAAAAAAATAAAAAATGAACTACTGATAAGGCAACAACATGGACAAATTTTTAAAATATTAAGTCAAAGGAAAACACAAAAGAATACATACCACATGACTTAATTTAGAGGTAACAGAAATACAGACAAAACTGATCTACAGTGATAAAAATCAGATAGTGTTTATGGAGGCTGTTGGGGTAGGGCAGGGAAGGGAATTGAATAGAAAGACACACAAAGGAACTTTCTGAGGAAATGGAAATGTTCTACATCTTATTTTGGATGGTCATTAAAGTAGATTATTTGTCAAAACTGTTAAAATAGAAAACTTAAGCTCATTGGACTGCATGTGAATTATATCTCAATAAAAAAGAAATTAAGAAATGTGTTGGTATACCTAAAATGCACTGACTGTTTAAAAATAGGCATGGGAAGGGGAGGTTAAAAACAAAGTAGAATAATGATAACAATAGTATCTACCACTTATTAAATGCTTACTATGTGCCAGGTACCATTTATATTAACTCATTTAATCCTTTTAACAATTCCATGAAGTAAGTACTCTTATTATCCCCATTTTCTAGACAAGAGAGGTTACACTTACCCAGAGTTACACAACTAGGTCAAGGTCCAAACTCAGGCAGTCTGGTTCTGAGGTGGTTAAAACTCCACTGCCTCTCTGAAATTAAAAAACAACAACATAGAAGATGAAAGAAGGGAGACTAGAGTTAAAGTGTTCCAAGGTCAAGGGGATGACAAAAACAATGATTAACTATAACCTTTGTTAAGTGATATATGTTAACAGGTAAGGGCAAAAGGGAATAGAAGCTAAATAAATATTTGCAAACAAGAGGTATAAAAGGAAATAAAGAAAAATGTGATTGATCCAATAGCAATTTAAAAAAGGGGAAAATGAAGGCAAAGAAAGTGTAATAAATAAAAAAAACAACTTAAGATGGTAGAAATAATTCCAAATGTATTAGTAATTGCAATTTTTAAAAAGGCAGATTAAATTTTCTTGTTAAAAGGCAGAGAGAGCCCTGGCTGGTATAGCTCAGTTGGTTGGAGTGTTATCCCATGCACCAAAAGATAGTGGGCTTAATTCCTGGTCAGGGCACATGTGGGAAGCAACCAATTGATATCTCTCTCTCTCTCTCTCTCTCTCTCTCTCTCTCTCTCTCTCTCTCTCTCTCCCTCCCTCCCTCCCTCCCTCCCCCCCTTCCTCTCTCTCTCTCTCTCTCTCTCTCAAAAAAAAAAAAATTAAAAGGCAGAGAGATTCTCTGGATTTTTAAAAGGGGGGGGGGGGAAAGCACCTAGCTATATGTTGCTTTTAAAAAAATGAAGTGTGGGTGTATTTACACGTAAAACAGTATTTAGCACATGATAAATACTACATGTGTTAGCTGTTATTATTATTACCAAGAGAAGATGTGAATAATTCTCATTAGTTTTTTTTTAAAATATATTTTTATTGATTTCAGAGAGGAAGGAAGAGGGAGAGAGAGAATCATGGATCGGCTGCCTCCTGCAAGTCCCCCACTGGGGATTGAGCCTACAACCCGGGCATGTGCCCTTGACCGGAATCAAACCTGGGACCTTTCAGTTCGCAGGCTGACGCTCTATCCACTGAGCCAAACTTGAAGTTAGCCATCTGACATGACAGCTGAAGTATCTATCTATAAATAAACAATTAAACTATATAATCTTTGTAGACCACTTTCAGGTATGTA
The DNA here is from genome assembly GCF_951640355.1 of Cnephaeus nilssonii. Taxonomy (NCBI): domain Eukaryota; kingdom Metazoa; phylum Chordata; class Mammalia; order Chiroptera; family Vespertilionidae; genus Cnephaeus; species Cnephaeus nilssonii. Next base: position 90,195,149 of record NC_137078.1, read on the forward strand.
CTACTGTTACTGAGGGATACACTAGTGATTTGGGGGCTGCGGAAATATACTATAGAGGCTAAGTCATACTTTGCTGATCTCACAACTAAAATGTAAAAGCCTCTGACATATATTTTAGTGAGTTTACCCCTACCTCCCTTTGCAAAGATGTTAAATGGAGGAGAGAGAATATAGCATAGCTAGAATGTCACAAAAGTGTGCTTTTCAGAGGTAAGAAACTATAGTGTAAACACTGCATGTTGGAAATCTCTAAGGGAATCCTGTAGAATCTCATATAGAGGCAACCTAAATCATGTTATTAAGCACTTCCTGAAATTGCTAGTCTTGGGGAAATTGTCAAAGGTCCTAGGGGGAAAACATTTAAGCAACAAAAGAGCACCAGAATGATGAATGTTCCTCAAAGGAACAATATTAAAGCCTCAAGAAAAGACCATACTGATATAGAATAAAGATACATTGAAAAAAACTTAATTGGTTGAACCAAGTGCTGCATAATGACCTGAAACACAAATGGGACTTCAACATAAAGTGAAAATTAGGCCAGCTTTCTAAAGAAAGCACATATATATTTTATCTATGTGTCTATCTATCATCTATCTATCTATCTATCTATCTATCTATCTATCTATCTATCTATCTATTATCTATCTATTCATTTACAGTTTTATTCTGCCTACTTCCAAAAACGAATTGGAAGTTTGAAAATTCTTTAAGTTATAAAGAAACAACAGTCACAGGAGAAAAAAACCACAAAACACAAAAGTAGCAACTAAGTCATAGTTGGTAAAAGCTATAGAATCCCTTTAATGAACATAGAGGAATATAAAAACTTACAGTTTTGATATGTATTGCTTAGTTTAATAAAATAGATGTTCTGAAATCCACAATTGCTGGCAATGTCCTTAGCAAAGCACACAAACAAAGGCCCTCACTGCCACTACCGGAGAGTCAGAGGCTTTTCTGTGCCTCAGTAACTGGACCTGCTAGTCCCCCATTCACTGTACTTATTTTCCCCTGAGTCAACCAATAATTTATGGGCCAACTGCCTACTATTTACTCAGCACATTGCTAGGTGCTGTGTGGGAGCCAAGTGAAATAAAACAAGATCCTTGTCCACAGGGAGTTTGTAATAAAGTTGACCTAACTCTGAAATGATTGAAGAACAAAACTCTTAAGAGACTCAATCCACATGAGACAAGAAGAGGGAAAGAAAGAAGAGGAGAGGAAAAACAGATCGATCCCAGTGAGTGGCAAGGAAAGGGAAAGGGATGGAACAGGTAAAGATAAGTTAGGTACAATTTCAACAGGCAAGGATGAAAAGGTAAAGAAGTACAGACTGAGGGAGAACCATGAACCCAGTTCCAGAAGAGAACACTTGGCACATATGCTAAAAATAATGTATGTGCACAGGCAACAGGCACTGAAAATGTATCTGATAAGCAGGTGCCATTATGATATGGACACTGGGCTGGCTAGAGTGGGTCTCCAAGAAGAAGTGTGGAGTACAAGGCTGCCTAGATTGGGGAGGCCAGAAAATGAGCAGAGGAACTTACATCTACTTGCGGGAGAAGCTTCTGAAATAAAAACAAAGTGACAGGTAGGATGGACTAATGAGGAAAAGTGAGCAGCAATGCAAAGGAAGAATGGGCATCCTATATATATATTATCTACAACTGGACAACTGGAGTTCCATGGAGCAGAAGCTGGGCCCACCTCTGCTGGATTTCTGTATTCCAATATCCTATATGATAAAGGGGTAATATGCAAATTTACCCTCACACCCTCGCACAAGATGGCCACCCCCATGTGGTCAAAGATGGCCGCTACAAGATGTCAGGCAGGGGAGGGTAGTTGTGGGCGATCAGGCCATCAGGGGAGGGCAGTTAGGGGTGACCGGGTCAGCATGGGAGGGTAGTTGGGGGCACCCAGGCCTGCAGGGGAAGGCAGTTGGGAGCGACTAGGCCGGCAGGGGAGGACAGTTAGGGGTGACTGGGCCGGCAGGGGAGGGCAGTTGGGGGTTACCAGGCCAGCAGGGGAGGGCAGTTGGGGACAATCGGGCCAGCAGGGGAGCAGTTAGGCATCGATCAGGCTGGCAGGGGAGTGGTTAGGGGGTGATCAGGCTGGCAGGCAGGCAAGCTGTTGGGAGTCAGCAGTCCCTGATTGTGAGAGGCATGTCCGACTGCCGGTTTAGGCCCAATCCCACAGGGACATCCGGCAGTCGGACATCCCCTGAGGGGTCCCAGACTGGAGAGGGTGCAGGCTGGGCTGAGGGACAACCCCCCCAGTGCACGAATTTCATGCACCGGGCCTCTAGTCCTATATAATAAAAGGCCAATATGTAAATCGACCGAATGGTGAACGACTAGTCGCTATGACGTGCACTGACCACCAGGGGACAGATGATCAACGCAGGAGCTGCCCCCTGGTGGTTAGTGCACTCCCACAGGGGGAGCGCCCCTCAGCCAGAAGCCCTGAGCCAGGCTCACAGCTGAGGAGCTCAGCGGTGGTGGTGGGAACCTCTCCCGCCTCCGCGGCAGCACTAAGGATGTCTGACTGCTGGATTAGGCCCGCTCCCTGTCAGTCGGACATCCTCCGAGGGCTCCTGGACTGCAAAAGGGCACAGGCCCGTCTGAGGGATGACCCCCACCTCAAGTGCATGAATTTCATGCACCGAGCCTCTAGTTCCATGATAAAAGCCATTCTAATACTTGATCAGGGGTCCTCTATTCTGGTTCCCTAACAATTCTGTACTCTCCTTGCAGAACATCTATCTCAGGGCCTAAGACATTTCTCTTATGGTCTCGTTTGATGCTACCTCACCAGCTTAGAGCATTTTTTCCCCTTACTGTTGCTATTGATAATCCCTATCTTCTGAATAAAATTTTTACTTCTCTTGATGCCTCAGCTCTGCTGGAACCAGAGAGCTGGAGGGGACCTTGCTGAGCCCTATTCATTGCTTTCAGCAAACAGTTCATTACTTTATCTATCATGTACTCTTGTCATATGACTAAATGACCTTAGTGCAATCTCTTCCTTTTTTAAGGAAGGAAACTGAGGTCCTGAGAGGCAGAGTTGCTCTTTGATCTGAGTCAGCTTTAACCCCATGGCTGTTTAGTATCACACAAACAACCAGAATCAGGTGAAATAACAGGCACTCTCAAATAATTAGAGCAAAGATCACACATTTTGAGACAAGAAATGGGGCATTTGCTCCACACAAAAAGATGATTTAAAATGTAAGGTATCTAAGGAATCGGCTAAGTTAAAAGGGAACCACTAGCAATTATTTCTGAGAACGCAAGGAGGATTGGTGAGGTTAGAAAAGGGTGACTGTAGCTTTTAGCAGGCCCAGATTTCTCAAGTTCAAAAGCAGCTGTCATTTGGTCTCTTATCTTACACTGACAGCCTGAAAGGCAGCAATTTATAGTGTAAGGGATGAAGATTTTTGTATCTGACACTCTTGGGTTTATGGTAGTATCTTTTCTTATGTATCATCATGGTTATTTCTAATGTTATCATCACTACCATCATCATTCCATCCCAAATGGTGGTCTACTCCTGTTCCAGTCCCTAAGATTTGCAGCAACACCTGACCGACTAGTGTGCTTTCCTAAGTACATCCTGGTCACTGGGGAATCCAGGTAGACAGCACAGCTCTGAAGAACTCAGCACTCAAAATTCTAAAGCAGGTGAATCAGGCAGAAAGCACACTGTTGGGGATTTGGGGTGCTGTCTACTGAGCTCTACAGCAGAAATCAAGTAAGGATGATGCTACGATAATAATACCTTGCTTATATACTGGGATTTGTGCCTCATCATCCCATTTATCCTTGAAGACTAAGGCTCAGAGGTGCCAAATGCCTTACTATGGGCCACAGAGTTAATAAAGAGCAAAAAAGAGCCCAAGTCTCAATTCTCAAGCCATGGTTCTTTCCTTTGTAATGCGAAAGCCTCACTGAATGCTAAGGCTTAGCTACCACTTCTGCAGATCAGTCTCCCTTCCAAGAGCTCAGCAGCCATTAAGAAGTATAGCTGTCAACTCTTGGTCACTTAACAAGTATACTTACAGTCTCCCTCTGAGGGAACTGCCCCACTGGCTCAAGAGACTATATTGTTCTCAATTACCAATTCATGTCTCTCAACAAATTAGTCTTAATGATATTTTGCTCTCTCTTCATATTCTACCAAATTATACTAGAATATTAATCATCAAATAACCACTAATAAGAGCTACTAATAATTAAGTACCTTGTTATGTTTATAAGAACTTTTTACATGTTACCTCCTTTAATACTAACAACCTGGCAAGAAAGTCAAATCCAATTTAAAACAAGTACTGATAGTGAAGAAGTTAAGGAACAGGCCCAAGATCACATAGCACATCAGTAGAGAAACTGAGATTTTAATCCAGCCGGCCTGATTCTAAAGCTCATGACCTCTGTCCACTAGAACAGTTTCTCAAGCTTTCATGTGGGTAAGAATCATGGGGGATCTTGCCAAAGGAAAGATTGTGATCCAGAAGTTCTGGGTGGGGCCTGAATTCTGCATTTCTAATAGCTCCAGGTGATATGAATGCTGTGGGTTCAAGGAATCCTCTCTGAGTCACAAAGGACATGACATTATCTCTTCCCAAATCTCAGTTTTTCACATCTAATTATTATGCTTTAAGCAACCCTTCACCTCTAAAAAGTTGCAAGTCAAATCCCTTTTTTTTTCCATCTGCCCTTGGCTCCAGCCTGAAAAGCAAACTCCAGAATAGTTCTGGGAATAAAGCATACAAAATATGGAAGATTCCAATAACCAGGCCTTATCGACTAGCGCTATGGCCTGGCATCAACCCGAACTCCTTTAAAATACATTTCAGCAACCTGGTCCTCCAGGACTAGCTCAGCTTCCCTGGCTGCTGCCCAAGTAACTAGAGGTCAAATTGCTCCCAATCTCGAGTTAAGTGGTCCACCGAGCCTGGTCAAGCCTTGGAAGGGCCTTAGGAGGTACAGCCATTCGATAAACGTCTGCTGAAATGCATTCAGTGAAGAGATCTTGGTTCATGACATTATATATGATATATTGTGACATATCCTTCCTAGCCACTGTGCCACGTCTTCCCCCACAGAATCAGACAACTCTACTTATCCTCCATAGCTTCCTACTCAGATCCCCTGAAAATGGTATTTAAAGAGCATTTCAAGGCCTGTATTCTCTTTCCTAGTATGAAGTCTAAAATTAAGGATCAATATTATGTGCTGCCTGGACATTTGGTAAAATCAGGAGAGCCTCAAAGGGCTTAATCACAAATTCCACTACCTGCTCTGCTCCCATGGATGAGGTCCTGTAGCCAAATTATCTTTCTTATAAAGGGACCAGGTACAGTTCCTGTTTATCCTTGAGCAGTGGGATTTAGTTCCCTACAGCCCCATTCACATCCTCTGGCAAGAGCCAGAAGGCACTCAATCCTCTTTATGTTCCAAAGCCTGCCTCCCACAGCCCCTGGTCCCGCTGCTCCCGAGTACAGTCACACCCTGGCATGGCCGGCTGTGTTCTCCTCTGGCGCCAAGTGTATATGCTTATAAACTGCTGTCAATCTTGTCTGTCCAGTGTCCTGTGTTGTAGGTTCAGCCATAACCCTAGGATTAGAATCCCTCCCTTGTCACTGGGATGAAATGGAGGTCATTAAAACATCTTTTTTGCCCAATCCACCAGTCTCTACTCTTTTCACATCTTTGAATCTCTTCAATGCCTTTGACAGTACCTCAACTACTCTGATGGTAATGATGTCCAGCACATGTTAATCACAGTCTATACACTTTCCCATTTACTTCCCCGACCCTCCCTATGAGGTAGAATACCATCATTATCTCTAATTTTCAGGTGAGGAAACTAGTGACCAACAAGGTTATGCAACTTGCCTAAGACTCACAGCTAATGAATTTGGGCAGAGCTCAGATGCAGATCTGCCTGGCTCTTAATGACTACCTTAGTCTTGACAGGCTTTCCGGGCTCACTGCTGTCCTTCCTCAAGGCCTCTCACAGACAAACGTACTGCGGGATGCCGACAGGAGCACCTGCATTTGAGGCACCTTGTTCCTTCGGCCGGTCTCTGCAGAAAGATGGATGGAGATGTGTATCTGGCACACAGTGCTGTTGGAACAGGCCAGCTGACTGGCCAGGTGCCAAGACTCTTCCCTCGATGACTTGAACTTAAGGTCTAGTTTGGTTGTCAACCTTGCGGATACAAAAACGCCATCCTGTAGAAGTCTCACAGTTAATTGGACTTGGGGAGGTTAGATAACACTGTCTAAATTCATAAGAGAAGAACTATAAATCAAAAAGTCAATTTATTAGTTCATTTACTAGTGAAATATGCCTACTCTTAGCAGTTATCTGTAAAAAAAAAAAAAATTAAGCAGTGAGGCCAAGAATCATCAGAACGCCTTTTAAGAATCACAGAAGAGGCTATATTCACTGGAAGCCTGATGCATCTATCTTTTCCATGGAAGTAGATGCCTGGCCTCAGGACTGGGCAGATAGAGTCTGAGGGTGAATGCACACTGTACAGGCAGCACCAGCTGCCATTCTATCTTTTCACCTTCATCACTGAGTTTCTGGACTCTTCTGTGGCTACCGTCTCTCTTTGGAACGGTTGGACTCAGCTTTGTCCTTGAGGTAATCCTGTGCGGGTACCTAATAGCAGTGACCATGTGCTAATTTTTCAGACTCTCTGAGAATGTAAGGAGTGCCCTCCTGTTGCTCCCGCCCACGGGCTTTTCTGTTGGTGCTCCAAACATCTATCTATAGCAGATCAGAACTCCTCTTTCCAGGAGTCTAAGCCCAATGAAGCTTTCAACTCCAAACTTATCCGCCTTCTAACTTCCATCTGGGTCATCCACCTTACACTGGCTATCCCACACACTGTGTGATCTTAGGAAAATTACTTAACCTGGGTGGGGCAGTTTCCTCGTCTACAAAATAGGAGTCTTAATAGAACCTCTCTCATTGAGTTGTTAGAAGCTTTATTAAATGAGTCCACATACTTAAAGCACCAGCACTAGGAACACACTCAATAAATCGGTAAGCTGCTGGCCATCATCATCTCCACCATCACCTCACCACAGATTCTCAAAGTAGAGACACAGCAGATTAAGGTCCACTAGAAAGTAACCATTACATTCAACTATTCTTTTTCCAGACTCTCAATTTCAAATGGAATTCTTCTTTTGAGGCATTCTATAAAATACCATGATATAAAACATCAAAGTGCTTGGCATAACAAACTGCTAGTGTCCTCTTATCTCAGACTAATTCAGAGAAACGAGCGATTTAAAATGGAAGGAGGCTTTGAGAGACTTATCTGCCTTTGCTCTGCCGTTCTGGGCCATGCTGCTCTGATCCAATAGTTCATCCAAGATAACTCTCAACAGGCCCAACTGCAAAATCTCCCAAGCAACACATTCATCTAATGAGTGACTGGGGACAGTGACTGCATCACATCTAGGGTGACTCTTGCATCCTGCATCAAGAGCCTCAACAAGCAATCATCACTTCAGTGCTCTCACATCCAACCTCTTAGGTGTTAGTAAAGACCCTTGGCTTTGTCGCTGGTACCAACAGACTTTTTGCTCTGACCTGAAAATGTGGATGAGTCCTGAGTTCTCACCAACTTGATTATGAGAATACTTTTCTTCAACAGGGAGTAAATCTGGACCAACACAAAGCCAAATTCTAAGTTGAGAGATACTAGTCTAACGTGAACATCAAAGCACTCAGGCAAATAAAAGAGACCAAGTCAAGCCTTGGGACTCCAGAGGCTGTGTGCTTACAGTATAAAGGTTTGGAGCACTGGCTCTAGACCAGTGGTTCTCAACCTTCCTAATGCCGCGACCCTTTAATACAGCTCCTCATGTTGTGGTGACCCCCAACCATAAAATTATTTTCGTTGCTACTTCATAACTGTAATTTTGCTACTGTTAATGAATTGTAATGTAAATATCTGTGTTTTCCGATGGTCTTAGGTTCTACAGCAGCGGTTCTCAACCTGTGGGTCTGTGTTTTCCAATGGTCTTAGGCGACCCTGCTAGCGGTTCTCAACCTGTGGGTCTGTGTTTTCCAATGGTCTTAGGCGACCCTGCTAGCGGTTCTCAACCTGTGGGCTGTAGAGCCTAAGACCATCAGAAAACACAGATATTTACATTACGATTCATTAACAGTAGCAAAATTACAGTTATGAAGTAGCAACGAAAATAATTTTATGGTTGGGGGTCACCACAACATGAGGAACTGTATTAAAGGGTCGCGGCATTAGGAAGGTTGAGAACCACTGCTCTAGACAGACAGCCAGGGAGTGAAGTGCAGCTCTGCCCCCTAACTATCTATTTAACTTTAGATAAGTTGCTTAACCCTCTAGGCCTCAGTTTCCTCATATGTAAAATGGGGATAACAGTTATCTCATGGGGTAGCTACAAGCAATAATATACTACTACATGTAAATGAGTCAATAGACATAAAGGACATTTCCTGTAACATTTTAAACATTCACTAAATGTTAAAAGGAATAATAAAAATACACCTGCCAAAATATGTTTTTATATTTCTTAGGTTGGATGGTCAGTTCACAGATGTACTTTTTAAAAATCACTCTGCCTCATCATTTTATATGTTATCTATTTATCTTCTATATATGGCAAATATTACAAAAATTCTTCTTTAAATGAAAATAATTTCTAGACAATCACATTACTAGTTTCATACAGCTGGTCTGAGATGGGAGTCAGCTAGGAAAGAGAGAATGAAGAGGGTTAGGCCTCTTATAGCACAGACCTCTGGGCTATCATCAGAGATTTCATTCAAAGCCTTAAACTCACTGAAAATCGGGCGGAGATATAAAGAACTTCTGAAATCACCTGGTTCAATGCCCACATTTTGTAGATGAGAAACTGTTGAGAAGTAAAGTGTTTTTTAAGACCTTCTAGTTAACTAGTGACAGAAATGAGGCTGATCTTGTTACCCCTGTCTGAGCTATATATTCTAAGTGGGAAGTAATGAGGAAGACATTTTGGAAAGGGAAAGAGGTAGACACAGTTTGGAAGGGTTAAGGAAGCGACCTAACAATATGTAGCCAACGTTTACCAAAATCTATTATATCCCAGCACCATGCCAAGAACTTTGCATGGGTAGCCTTATATAATTTGTGCAAAACCTGTGAGGCAGTTACTATTATTAACTCCACTTTCAACTGGGAAAGTGGAGGCCTGGAGAGATGAAATGACTCACCCCAAATCACAAAGCCAGGGAGTGGTGGAGTCAGTAAAATGAACCCACACTGTCTGACTCTGGAGCTGGAACCTTACCACTCACTGTACCTTGCCCAACCTTGAGAATTTAAAAAGCAGTTAAGCTTTTGATCCTAGAGTCTTTCTCCTACTTTTTTGGTAACTTCTTTGTTCAGAGGCACTGCAAAGATAAAAGAAGTGATTTTTAAGTAAGAGCAGATGACATTATATAGCATTTGCTTATTCTGGGCAACATGAGGCATCATACACATACTTCTCAAGCCCCGGACTTGTCCCAGGCCACACAGCTGGGCTGTGAAACCCATGCAGCCCCAGCACGACTCCAAGGCCACGTCCCAGCCTCATCAGTGGACAGTGTGTCCAGCAGGTCTTTACCAAGTTCAGCCAAGTGCCCTTACCTGCAGTTTGACGCTGCACAGGGAAGAAATTCAGCATAATCTCTGCTCTTGGGGAGCATATGGCACAGCTGAGAAGAGACCACCTTCAGCTTAAAATCCTTCCTTTCTTACACCTTAGTAGTTAAGTAGCATTAGCACTGAAGAAAATGAACCCCCAGCTCCCTGTATTACTGTCCTACTGTCCTACTCCACTACTCAGATCAGCTGACCTTTGGTACCTTTGTGTTCATTCACAGATGAACTCCATTCTCCTCTCCTCCTAGTGCTGTAAGCTTCTTCTTTGGTCTTTGAAGAAATGCGAATTATTTTCATCTCTATCTTTCTCTCATCCATCACCAGGGAGTACGACAAGAGGGTTAAATTAAGGAGCTAATAAAAAATGTAAAAGGCATAACTTCTTTATTGTTTTTAACTTTGAGAAAGAGCCTATGGAGTCTCTAGTATTTGCTCAAAAATGTTCAAAGGAAGACCTGGAACATTTCACCCTCAAAAGTTTGCTGCCCGGGAAGAAAATCCAGAACTCCAGGGGCCAATTAGTCTGCTGTCTTGGACTTTGACCTTGGAAAGTCTCCCTGTGGATTGAATCTGACTGGAACTGAGGGCAGCTGACAGCAGAGTGGTGTCTGGGTGGTCAAATTTAATGACTGCCAGGCCTTTAGAGCAACCTTTAAAAGTTATAGTACCACAGCAATGTCAGGGCTAAATGTATAAGAGCAATAAGTTTCGCTGTTAAACTTACAAGTTCCTATTATGTTCCTGACATCATGCTAGGAGCTGGGCACTCAAAACAGAGGCAGTCCTTTAAACATCAACTCATCAAATTGCACTAATAAAACTAGACAAAGAGAAGGCAAAGCGTGAGCAAGACGAGTAATGACAGGAGGGCTTACCATTTATAAATGGCCAAAGTGAGGGCAGTATCTGTGATATGCATTAGGAGGGACTAATAAAATATTACCAGTTTGAGTTTGGAATAGTGGCTCTCGGCTGTCTTCCTTCTGCTTTTCCCTAGCCAGTTGGAGTTAAAATTTGGAAAAATAAAAATCTTAATAAGGAGCGAAAAACAAGTTAGCTTCTAAAGCTGACTTTAGCTTTGTAACCTTTGCGTTACTTAACCTTTCAAAACCTGCTTTCTCAAGTGTAAAATGGAGTGAACATGTATGTGGGAGTTCACAATGCTATTCTCACTTTCGTATGCTTGAAATTTCCAGTTTTAAAATGGAGATAATAGTACCTATTGCTTAGCTGCTATAAGGATTACACAAAAGAATTATGTAAAAACACCCCGTACAGTGCCTGGCACTTTGTAGGTGTTCAATAAATGGTAACTGTTATTACCAACACACTACTTTTTAAAGTTCTGGGGTGGGGATAAAGAGAACAAAATACTATGAACCAGTGGATTAACAGCTGCAGAGTGCAGATTTATAGGTCTAACTAGAGGCCCGGTGCACAGAATGGTACACAATAAGTTTGGAGTATGTGGATGTATGCAACTTCTCTGAGATGTTTTAGAGGGAATCTTAAGAATTTTTTTTTAATTAAAAATGGAAGTCTAACTGAACAAGAAGCATACAAATTTTATATAAGGAAAACATAAAGCACTCCTGAAAAATCATAAAAGTAACCCTGAGCAAGTGGAAAGACAGGATAGGACAACCCAATATCAGAAAGATGTCTGTTTTCCCTAAGCTGACTCATAAATTTAACATGATCTCAATAAAAATGCCAACAAGTTGTCTCATTCTGAAATTAGACAAATTAATTATGAAGTTCATATTGCGGAATAAATAAGCAGAAACAGCCAAGAAAACCCTGAAAAGGAGAAATATGAAAAAATTGGCCTTCCAGATAGTAAAACAAATTAAAAGGCTCTAAAATTATGATGCTTTTGTAATTGCATATGAACTAGCAAATCAGTGGAACAAAATGGAAAATCCAATAAGAAATCCAAATGCATGCAAGAGTTTTATATCCAAGAAAGACTGCATCTAAAATCAGTGGAGAAAAGGTAAGAACTTTAACTAGTTTTGGGATGCCTGTCTGGCCAATAGGAAAAAGATAAAATTGATCTTTTCTCAAACTAAATGCCAAAAATTCCAGATGGATTAGAGTCTTAGATATTTTTTTAAAAAGGTGAAACCATGTATGTACTAGAAGAAAACATAATTCCTCATAAATTAAGAGTGGGACAAACTTCCTTACTCCGACTCAAAATCTAAATCAGCGGTTTTATTTAGTCAGGCGCACTAACCTCTTTTCCCTTAGGATGCCAAATAGAAAAAAAATCATAACAGATAACACAACAATAGCCATCTGGTGTGAATGAATCAAAATTATATCTTTTTTTTTTTTTTCCAATCGGCTAAAACTATATTTTTTGGTGTGCTGCAGACTTTTAGTAATCAGTTTATGTGTGCCATGAGATGAAAAAAGTTAAAAAGTGCTGGTCTAAAGCAGGACATACACTGTAAGTCTGATAAATATTACTATAAAATATATAAAACTTTTGTACAGCAATAAAACAGGCAAAGTCAGGCAGATGACAAATGGGAAAAAAAATCTTGCAACTTATACCACAGACATTGGGCAGCTAACCTGTATCCCAAGAAAGGAGAAAACAAATTTAAACTATACTGATATATTATTTCTTACCTAACAGAATGACAAAAGCCCAAAACTGAAAGCAAGATTCAAGAGGGAAAAAGAGGAGTCAGGCATGAAATAAAAACTTCTGTGAATGCACCCTGTTATATAATTTGGATTTTGAAATCATGCAAATGGTTTACACAGTTAAAAACAAAATTAGCCTTGGCCAATGTGCTCAATGGTTAGAACACCTGCAGTGCACTGAAGGGTCTCAGGTTCAATTCTGGTCAGGGCCTGGGTTGTGGGTTCACTCCCTGTCCCTGGTTGGGGAGCATGCAGGAGGCAACCAATCGATGTGTCTCTCTCTCTCATCCCCTCTCTCTCCTTTCCACACACTCCCTGAAAAGCAATGGAAAAAAGATCCTCCGGTGAGGATTAACAAAAACAACAACAAAAAATTAGGCTTTTAAAGCAATTTTTAAAGTTTCAAACAAATGAACCTGTTTATCAAGCTGGTGGCATAGCCACACAGAGAAAATAATTACAAGTGCCTTTAGCACAGATTTGACTATACATCCCAAGTAGCATATAGTCTAAGGACAAAGAAACCACACAGAAACTAAGACAACATTCAGTAATCTAATGGTCAGTGTGGCTAATAGCATCGCCACTGGCCGGGTTAGTAACATGGCCAGGAAATCAGCAGCCTCAAAGCCCAGAGCGTGGCCCAGAGAATGAAGTTCAGTGACCCACTGAATGTTTACTACAGCTTAAGTAGATGAGTGAGAGGGAGCTAAGAGCGTGCTGAGATGAGGCTTCTAAGAGTGTGCCGAGATGAGGCTTGAGACTGGCCCAGCCAGAGAGCTCGAGGCCAGCAGATGCCAAGCCACGAAAATGCACTATCCTGAGGGCAGACAACCATCCTGGAGTTTCAAGCATGAGAGTGACATGTTCAGATTTGTGCTTTACAAAGATCACTGACAGTGAACAAAACATACTGAAGAGCAGAGCTGGAAGCCAGCTGAGCAGCTAGAAGGCTGTTGCACTGACCCAGGACAAGAGATTATAGTAGCTTTAACCAAAAGAAAAAAAGGGGGCCATCCAACAGGTGTACAGCTGACATACATGTGTGCTCTTTGTGAGTGGGGGATGGAAGGAGGGTGGCGGCTTCAGAGAAGGGCAAGGACGTGGGAGGTTTCTGCCTTGGGCAACTCTGTGGTGCCATTTACTGAGACTAATAACTGAAGGGAAGTACCAGATGGGAGGAAAGTGGCAAGTTCCCTGCTGCCTGAGCCCCTGACATGCTATTTCAGTTAGGGGGACAGGAGCTGAAGGGGTCAAGAAGGAAGATCCTCGCTGCAGCCTAGAAAACTGAGAAACAGAGAAGAAACTAGTTAACCTACTAGTTTACCTCTTGCAATATTTTCTCCAAGTCAGAAATAGTCATATCCTGTTCACTTTTGTTTTTATATTAAAAAATTCAAGTAACCAATATTTGGAACCTCAACAGCTATTATTTACACTTGTAATCCTATATTTCTAATCTCCCTCATCCTTCTTGGGCCCTTTCCTTCATAAAATATTCCCTATTATTTGTCCCAAGAACCAGACTCTAGGACGTATAGCAGAGGCCACTCATCCAGATACCTCCAGAGGGCAGGCAGGTGTACAATCTCTGACGTTTAAATGTAAGCCACTAGTTGTTAAACACTATATGACCAAACGCTGGCCTACACAAGATTTCTACTGAGGTGGCATTTTTACAAAATAGCCTAAGATAAAGATTTAAAAGGTATTTCCTTCCTCTTATTTCCCTTCCAGTACTAATAAACCCAGAAATTACATCTATGAATTGACTTTCCCAGGGGTCTTAGTATTAGAGAAGTTCTGAGTAAAGTTGTTTTCAAAAAGCTCTTTACTTTCACAGGTACAGACAGAGGGACTCCGGGACAAAAGCAGGCAGGCATCCTCTCCTCCTTACTCCTCTGTCTCTGCCTCCCTGACTCTACCTCTCTCCTCCTCTCCATTTCCCTCCTAACCCTCACCTCCTAACTCTGAGGAACTGAACCCATCTGTAAGAAGTTGAAGCCCAGAGCCAAATAATTAGGCTGCTACTGCTCTTCCTTTCACCTGTCTGAAGAAACAAATTCGGAATCTGCTAACAAGGTTGCCAAGACAACATGCCCCCATTTCACCAGTCTCACGTACAATAAGGGCAAACAAGGATCTCTAAGGGATTTCTGAAGCACCTCTTTGGGTAAATATCTCTATTACAAATAAGCATTCAACTATGCTTGACTGCTTTAGGCAGGAAAAAAGGTTGGAAAGATAATTTCAAAACTCTGAGATCAAGGCCATACAACTCTAAAAAGTAACTGTTTCCCGAGGGAGTCTCAGCCCTACTTCCATTTGGTGATGGACATTTCGTTGTTGGCTCTGCACCCTTTGAGGGGTCAGGGACTGAGATCTGATTAATGTAATGGGCTCTCCCCCCAGAAAAACAACAGTCACACAAATCTGCAGGCAAACTCAAAGGGTTCATGGATCCCTTGCAGCTGGGCCATTCACCCCAGATTAACAATCCTTGCTAGAACACATTTACTTCACCGAAGGAAATGGAATACTTGAAGTCATGATTTTGAGGACCTGACAGCATGATGTGGAGGATAACAACATTAGGAAAGTGTAAGGTAAGTGAGCATTCTTTCCTTTCCCTTCTCTCTCTTGAGGCCTGCAGGAGTCTCAAAACTGCACACCCTGCATGACGTTTAAAAAGGGACAATCTCACCTTTGAATTTAAATAATCTTAATATTTTTCTTCTCTGTGGTTATAGCTTGCTTTTTTCTATATTATCAAGATGATGACTTTAGAAGGCAGGCTATTGGAGATCCAGAAACCATATCTCCCAATCCAATGCCCTTGTAAAAATCAAAGCGCTCACTCTCTGGAGGAGTTGAAAGAGGCTGAGGGGTCACCGCCCGCCCCCAGGGCGCTGGCACAGGCAGAACTTCAGAAAGGCAATGTAAATACGCAGTATGAGGCAACGGGGCATACCAATTTGTTTTTCAATCTATTTTATTTCAGTTCAAAGCCTCGTTGCAGACAGGCAGTCCAAGAAAATAAGCCACATTTTAGTTACACTCAGTCTTCCCCAATCTCCTAAAGCAGCTGAGCATTGTCCGAGTGTGGCTCTTTTTCCTGCGCTGCCTGTCTGCAATGATGCTTTGAACCGAAATAAAATAGATTGAAAAACAAATCAGTATGCCCTGGCTCTTCCTGCAGTTTTATATTATCCTTCAAAGCTAGTGTTACCACCTACTCTTTACTGGAACCCAACAGACCCAAATCACAGAGTGAAACTGCAATACTTTAAATGTGAAGGTCCCACCCAACCCTAAAATAACCATTTAATTCGGGGCTTGTTGTTTAACATTGCATTAACATGCCACTCTCTGTCCGGTTCCGTGCTCCATTTGCTGGGCTGGATCATATCTTCTGATGACATGTGCCATCTGGTTACTGGATACAGTTTAAAGCAAACCTTGACATTGCTCATCGTATATAGTTTGCTCGATTTATTACTGCCTCTGTAATTTTCCATGTTCATGAGCCCAAACATCATATTATGTTTACCTATTTAAAAAGTCCCCTACTTGCTTTAAACGTATTTAAAGCAGGGCATTGAAAATAATGCAACATTATTTTGAAAACTTTTAGAGGAAACCCAAATCATTTGCAAACAAATTTTGAAATGACCTCCAACTAGAGTGTGAAGCCTATCATTTTGTTAGCATGCCTCTTTCATGTGTGCAATGGAGGAACAAACCGTTTCAAGCTTAAAACACCAAAATGATGAAAAATGCTCTAAATAGACATTTGTATAATTAGGTTGAAAAAAATTACATCCCAGTTGGAAAAGTTCAACTCTTAAGAGAAACATTAAGAAAAAATAAGATTTGTCCTTCTTCCCCCGAAAGACAGAAACACACACACACACACACCTTCAATTTTGTCTATAACATTCTTCTGGATTTTTGTAATCATTTACCATTTTACATAAGTTTCCATTTGGGGCCAAATTTCATTAGTTTCCTCTGATTGGAATTTGGCAGCATATATAACAAGAAAACTCAGAACCTATTTTTACATGTTCTCTAACTTAATCCACACAATAACTCTTTAAGGAGGTACCATTATCCACATTTGGCAGATCAGACAACCAATCTGTAACTGGCCCACTGGCATGCAGCTCTGTCAGCAGCAAAGCCATGTTCAGGGCCAGGGACTCCGGACAGGACTGAGAACCACAGCACAATCACTCATTTCTTTCCGTTCTGCAGCACCCCAAGTTCTTGTCAGCTCACAGGCTCTAAACCTGCAGAAAAGTCCTGCCTTCCCACTTCTCTCCCTTTTCCCTCCTTGCTGGACTGGATCCTTGTCACTCAACAAGTTTCAGCTTAAACTTTTCCAAGGCCCTCTCAGGTTAGCACTGCTTTGTTTCCTTTTAGCAGTTGCCACAATTTGGAATAACTTTGTTATTTCTTCACTGTCTCAGACACTGTTTTAGGTCCATCTTGCTTACTATGGTATTCACAGGGCCTAGCACAATGGTGTCTGGTACAAAGCAGGCACTCAAATGTTTGCTCAACGAACAGCCTGGATTTGTTTATTTAATATTTACCAGATGACTGGTTGTGGGCACTGGCTAGCAGCTGATACAAAAGACTGCCCTTGAGGACAGGACCTCCCACATTGGTAGAAAAGATAAACAGATGGACTAATACAGGGTGGTGAGTGTGATCAGTTCAGGTTCAGATCCCAGCTCCCTTATGCATTAGCTATGTAACCTTGTAAATCTCTTCTGAGTCTCAGTGTATTCATCTTTAAAATGGTAGTATTAATACTACCTATGTCATAATGGTGTGAAGATTAAAAGATAATCCATGCAAATCAAGCACATAGTCTAAGACAAGCTCAAAGAGCTCTGGGCAACACAAGAATTAATAAATATTAACTACTCATTTGTTATTATGATGCTCTGACAGCTGTATTTGAAATTATCTTTGTTTACTTGTGTACCATTTGTCCAAGCCCCTATATAATTTAAATTCTGTGGAAGGACAAAGTTCACATTGATCCTTTCACCACTGTATTTCCAAGGATCTGGACCATCCCTAGTACACAGTAGGTGGTCAACAAATACTGAATGATTTATGAACGCATGCATGCAAACATAATATTCTGAAACCATTTGTTAAATCAGTGATGAATATGCCCCGTGTGGGCTCAATCCCCGGTGTGGAATGTGCAGGAGGCAATAGATCAATGATTATCTCTCATCATTGATGTGTGTCTCTCTCTTTCCCTCTCCCTTCCTCTGTGAAATTAATAAAAAATATATTAAATAAGTAAATAAATCAGTGATGAATAGCTAGGTTTGGGAACTACTGCCATATATGAAAGGCATCTAAACTAGAAAGTGGAGGGTGGCAAAAGTTCGAAGATTTTAGCCAAGGAGAGAGATATTTCACTTTGGGGTTGTCATTAAATCTACATACACCACACAAAAGACTTGGATACAATTCCAAGGAAGAACCAATAGCCCCAGATTGAGAGAGTTGAAAGAATAAATTCTGAGCATACGGCATGGGTCACCAGGCAGGGGGCTTCCAGGCATGACCTATACAACCTGTGATCTAGGACCACCGTAAACAGCTTAACCACTCAGAAACTAAGATTCCTCCTCTTAAGCAGAAACATGGACACTTGCTTATAAAGTGTTGCTAGCACAAAAATGTTGTGCATGAATGTAAATAAACCACCTGACTTCTGGTAGGGGCTGGGTGGATGGTATTATTGTTATTTAAAGTAGGGGAAACAATTCCCACTTTGAATAATACATCATTAAGACCAGAAGAGATAATGGAAGTCATAGTGTTTTGTCAAACAGCTCTCGGTGCAAGGGACAGGTGTACCCAGAGTTTCCCATTAGGTGTGAAGTGACCGGAGAAATCGCTGGACAACATCGACCCAGTCTATTTGTGTCAAGGGTAGGGGTCGGCACCCTTTCTGTGAGGGGCCAGCCAGACAGATATTCTCTGCTTTGTGGGCCAAGCGATCGATGTCATGCAACATGGGACTCTCCCAGCTCTGCTCCTGCAGCAGGAAAGCAGCCACAGACAATACATAAACAATGAACGTGGCTGTGTTCCAATGAAACTCCCTTTATGGACTCCGAAATTTGATTTCATATAACTGTCACAATTCATATGAAATATTCTTCCCCCCGCCCCCCAACCATTCAAAAATATAAAATCCATTTTTAGTTTGGGAGGGGGACGTTGGGGGAGGGATTTGGCCCTAGGCCAGATGGCCCGCGCCAGGCGAAGGGACTTGGCGGGGGAGGGGAGGGGGAGGAGGGAGGACCGAGAAGATCGGCAGCGGCAGCGCGAGGCCGCGGTCCGCCGAGGAGCCGGGGTGCGGGGCCAGGGCAGGCCCGGGGGAGAGAAGGCCCCCGCGGGGGGCGGGGGGAGGGCCCAGCCGGGACCCGCCGCCTTTCTCCGCCGGAGGTTAGAGCCGAGCCTGCGCTCCGGCTGCGGGCCGCTCCTGGGGGTCCCGGGGCAAGGGGCGGCTGGGACTGAGCAGAGCCCGCGGAGTTCGACACGCGGAAGGGTCTCTGTCTCTGTGATCCCCTCATGTGGGGCGCCTCTCAAGCCTCAGCTCCAAAAGGGGTCTCCACGCTGAGTCCTAGCCCCGTTTCTATGGTTACCTGTTCAGCACCGATTCAAACTGCCGTTCTTTATTGACAGCGCCATAGAGGACACGAACACTCCTGCCCGAAGGGAACAATAAAGATTTCTCCATTCAACAGCGCCAGAGACGCCACAAGGCGGCCATCTTGAGGCTGGCGAGGCAGGGATACCGGCGAGGAGGGGGAGGCCCAGCCTGCCTCACGCGCCGCGGTCACGTGCCGGGGGCGTGCCTCCGGGGCGGGGCCTGCGTCGCTCACGCGCTCTCCACCAATGGCAGGCCGAGTGCTGGCCTGGCCGCCCGTCCTCGCTCCTCTCCCCCACACTTCCAGGGAAGTTCTAATTGGGTTCCACCGTCCCTCGCTGACGCAGCAGCCCTGGGGTTAGGACCTTATTCCAAAGAATGGTGGGAAGGTATACACAAAAGATTTCTCTCCGTTTTTCCAAAACATTACGTTCACGTGCAAGGCGGAGACAGGACCGGAGGCTGGTCCCCGGACGGATTCTCATTGGTGGAGAGGCTTGACACCGCTCAGACATGATTGGCTAACAGGCCCGTGTCAACCAATCGTGGTGTCTTGAAGGCATTTTTTTTTTTAGAGCCCGCCTCTCCTCCCACTTTTAGTGTTTAGGGTTTGGGAGAAAACGTGTTTACGGCCGTCTGTTTGCTAAATTCCCGTGTCCCGCACTTGGTCGCACACGATACGTTCCACGTTGGCGCTCCCCTTGCCAGCCTCACACGGCCCAGCCGAGGAAGTGAGGTGCAGACGGCCTCCGGCTCATCAAGCCGGGCCCGCGCGGGCCCCGCGCCGCACACGGTCACTCTGAACCGCAGCCACTTTGTCAGTCACTGCCAGTCGTGCGGCCCAAAGCCATCGTCTCAGTACCAGGCCGGGCTCCCTGTGTGCTGCAGCTGTTGCCTCCACAGTGCCAGCATTCAGTCATGGTCAGACCGACTCCCACTCCATCACCGTTTTTAACCACAAATTCAATCCACTGGGCAGAACCGTCACTCACATTGTTGCTGTCAGTGGCCCCTCATTTTTACCGTCACTGTCTGAGATGCAGACACTGCCAATGACCACAAACGTCAAGCTGTTCTGTACAGCGTAGCACTTGGACTGTGTGCCCAGCGGTCACCCTTTCAGCTGCCTTCACTGCCACACAGTCACGCCGATATTTAGCAAGCCCCCACCGGTGCACAGCTGTCCCTGTGACTGTCCAATCAGCCACTTTCACTATTGTACTCACACATCACTGTCTCGTTCAGAGTCAGATTTAATGTAGCTGACACTCAGTCATTTTTGTAGTCACTCGAGCCACAACACAGCTGTTGTATCTCCTAAGCATGTATTTCCACGATCGTTGCATTCTCCTTTAGTAAGAGCCCTCAATGTAGGGTTGCCAGATTTAGGAAACAAACACCTACAATGTTTCTTGGCACATAGTAGGTGCTCAAGAAATACTCATCGAATGAATAGATTTTTAAAAACACAGTATTATTCCAATGTACTGTATGTGGATGTGGATGACTTGAGGCTTATCAGTCACGAACAACAGGAATAACTTTGTGGGTACAATCTGTCCTCCCTCTTCCACTTACCCAAACTCTGCATCCTATCGGGACTCGAGGAGAAAGCGGGAGAAATGTGGCCACTATGCCTAAACTGAAATCCTAGGACCGTGTTTGCAAAGTGTAGGGTTGGTTTTTTTTAAGTTTTTCTTATTTTATGTCATATTCTAAAACAAAAATACCTTTGCTGTGGAGCATTTGGAAACATTGGAAGGAGTCCCCCCTTCTGAAGGGTGCCATCCCTGCCCTTGCTGGTTTGATTCAGTGGATAGAGTGTTGGCTTGTGGACCAAAGGGTCCCGGGTTCGATTCTGGTCAAGGGCACGTACCTTGGTTGTAGGTTCCTCCCCAGCCTGGGCCCTGGTCGGGGCATGTGCAGGAGGCAACCAATCAATGTGTTTCTCCCACATCAATGTTTCTCTCGGGTCTTTCTCTCTTCCACTTTCTCCAAAAGATAGATGGAAAAATATCCTCGGGTGAGGATTAACAACAACAACAAAAGAATACCATCCCTCAATGCACCCCACACATGCACACATAGTCAATGGGTCAACAGCTGCAGTTTCTCCATAATTGTTTACTTGTGGTTTTGCATTACCAGAAACTCCCATGGGGATGCCTGGACCACAGTGCATGAAAAACAGCATAGGGTCATGGAGAGCAGTGGCCCTGGGTTCTGGCTGGCCGTCAGATGGGAGAAGAAGAAAACAGTGGCTGGACCCTCTAAGAACTTAATCTCTTGGGAGCTCTTCAAGGTTTTTAGAGAAATAACGATTGCTTCTAACTAATCACCAGAAGGACCCAATCCTTGACCTTGAGGGGGAAGGTACTTGTAGACTTTTCACCCTTTTTTCTACCTTAATAGAAAATGTTCCCAAAACAGTGGCTGAGGTGGCTCCAACTAACCCACCATTTCTGAAGTGACTATTACATGCCAAGAATACCGGGGAGAACAGGACATAGTCCCTGCCTGATAGGAGGTAACACAGCCACTACCACGTCTACAGCTACTAACAAGTCACCACTGATCCCACTTTACTCTCTGCCAGGCACCATGCCAAGATCTTTACCTGGATTATCTCATCTAATGCTCATAACCACCCAATGAGGTGGGTCACACATCACATTCTTATCCCCTTCTATACAGGAGGAAAGTGACTCAGAGAAAGAAAATAATTTGCTCTAGGTTAAATAATTTTTTCTACTAAGCAGTGGAATTGGGGTTTAAAACTAGGAAATCTGACTCTAGAGCCTTAATTTTTTTACCCCAGAATAATGACTTAAGTTTTTTACAAAATATATAGGTTCATTGTGAACAATTCCTGGATTAAAAATAAAAAAATAAAAAAAACATACACAAGAGAGTTAAAAGCAGAATCACTATAAATCCTACCACTTAGCGGTGACATTACATTATAGGGGAACATTTCTCCATCTCTGGGCAGTTATATGCAGGTAGATAGATGGACAAATAATTATAATAATGACAGTTTCCCCCCATTGAGCACTGTGTGCTGAATGCTGTTCTGAGGGCTTTCCATGAATTAACACATTTAATTTACTCAGAAATGAATAGACAGAATTTTATTAAAATGAGTTCCTTTAACATATTCAGGGGTCGAAGCAGCAGCCAACCACCTGGTGGTGTTTTCCCCAAATCTGGTTCTTTTCTCAGTCTTTGCTGTCTCCTCTCTGCCTTCCAATCCAATCTTAAGCCCAGCGTCCTTGGGCTGCAAAAGCCGAGTCTTTAAATAGCATCCTGGCACAGCTGCTGCCTGGTCAAATGTCTCTGCTGTTCCCCAAGGCGGTGGTGTTATTTGTAGAAGTGAATTTTGCTAGAGGCTCAACATATGCTTTCTATTTCTTAGAGTAGGTATCTGGGCCTTGGCATTCTTTTCCCTGGCTTTCTAAGTGTCAGAATTTCACTCCCCTTTTCTCCAATCCAACTGAAGCTTGGTTTTTAGATCTTGCCCAGTGGAGACCAGAGAGTCTCAGAAGAGGATGCTGTTGGAATTTGCCAAATGACTCAGAAAGGTCAGCTGCCTGCTTATCCATCTGGGATGACAAAGACAGAGAAGGAGGGAGATTGCCTCGCTCCAAAGGGGCTGTGGGCCGATGAGAGTCTGGAGCACTTCGGTGGTTCTGGCTCTACCAATATCATATACTGTGAATGAAGCCCTTGCCTCAGTTTCCCCCGAGACAAAAGGCACTCTTGCATTTAGAATGATGGAATCAACATCTCCCCGGAGATGGAGAAGCCACCAAGCCTGCCCTCCCCTCTGGCTCCCTAGCTCAGAGTCTAGCCCACCCACCACTCCCTGCCCCATTGCTCAGGTGAGACACTTTTGTTGCTCAACCAGTCACCAAGTCTTGTTGATTTTGCCTCTAAATAGACTCTCTCCGTGTCCACAGGCAAAATCCAAATGACCTTTACCTCTCACCTACTGGGATATCCTCTGGTGCGGTCTCTGTTTCTATCTTTTACTTGGTTCTGTAGACAGCACAACAGCCCAGTCTTACATTTCTATTAGAACCAACTTTATAAACGTATAATAAAGTTACACCCAAGACAATATACTCATTTAAAGTGGAATTTTGGGCAGTGTATACAATTGTGTAACAAATTGAAACATGGGACATTTTTTTCAAGAGCAGTTTTAGGTTCACAGCAAAATGGAGAGAAAGGTACAAAGATTTTCCATAGCCTCCTGCCCCTACACATGCATAGCCTTCCCTACCACCAAACCCCCCACCAGAATGATAAACGTGTTACAATTGCTGCACCTCCATTCACAGATCATTGTCACCCAAAGTCCATCGTTTACATTAGGGTTTGCTCTTGGTGTTGTACATTCTGTGGGTTCGGGCAAATGTATCCACTCTCATAGTGCCAGACAACTAGTTTCACTGCCCTAAAATCCTCTGAGTTCTGCCTATGCACCCCTCCCTCCCCCACCCCCAACCATCGGCAACCACTGATCTATTGACTGTCTCCATAGGGTTTGCCTTTTCCGGAAAGTCATATAGTTGGAATCACACAGTATGTAGCCTTTTCAGATTGACCTCTTTCACGTAGTCACATGCATGAACGTTCCCTCCGTGTCTTTGCATGACTGGACAGCTCATTGCTTTTTAGTGCTGAATAATATTCCACAGTTTATCCATTCATGGACTAAAACATAATTTGGTTGCTTGTAAGTTTGGCAATTATGCCTACAGCTGCTATAAACATCTGTGTGCAGGTTTTTTTTTGTGTGTGTGTGTGTGGACATAAGTTTTCAGTTCACTGTGTAAATAACAAGGAACGCAATTGCTGGATCCTATTGTAAGGGTATGTTTCGTTTTTATAAGAAACGGTTCATCTGTCTTCCAAAGTGGCTGCACCATTTTGCATTCTCACCAGCAATGAATCGGAGTTCCTGTTGCTGCACATTTTCATCTGCATTTGGTGTTGTCAGTGTTTTGGATGTGGGCCTTTGTAATGGGTGTATTGTGGTATATCTCATTGTTATCTTAATTTGCATTTCCCTGATGACATATTACGTGGAGCATCTTTTCATATGCTTGCTTGCCATCTGTGTGTCTTCAGTGTGGTATTTGTTAAACTCTTTGGCCCATTTTAAAAATCAGGTTGTTTGCTTTCTTATTGTTAAATTTTAAGAGTTCTTTGTGTATTTTGATAATAGTTCTTTATCAGACTAGGAGAATATATTTTCAATATATGTGACTGACTTTAATATTGGAAATGTACAGCAAATAAGAAAAAAAAGGAGGGGGAGAATTCTATATAAAAATGTGAAAAGGAAAAGATATGGGCAAAGGAAACCAGGAAACCAGATACCAGAACGACTAATAAACAGGAAAAAGAGATGTCTAACCTTACTAATAACCAGAGAAATGCAAAATAAAGTGAGAAATGGATACAACTTTAAATCCAAAGATACAATATGGGGTAATATCAAACTGCCAAAGATGTGGGGGAAATGCAACCTTTACGCATCACTGGCAGGGGAAGGCAAAACTGGTGCAGCCATTTTGGGGACCAATTGGGGGTATTTAGTGGTAGGGACAAAGAGCATTCTCATTCTATACTGCAAACCCTTGTGTATAAACCCCAGAGAAATTCTTCTTTAAGTACACATCTTCTTTAAGAGAGATGTTCAAGGATGTCTTTTGCAGCCTTGTTTATAATAACAGAGCTAGAAATAACCATTCTTCAGTAAGGAATTGCTAAATAAAATAGAATAGATGGAAAGAATGGAATAGAATGCAACAGTCAAAAGAAGAGGACTAGACTTACATTAATGAATATTAATAGATTTTCAAAGAAGCAGAATGAGACATGCAACAATGTATCACCTAAGTACATTAAATATACTAGTACACATCATATGTTGTTCATATAAATGCATACCTATGTATTCAAAATGTAAGTGTATTTATAAGCTATAAGTAAAAATAAAATGGACAGAGAACCTGAGAACAGTGCCTGTGGGGCAAGGGAAATGAGACTGGAAATTGAAGATGAACAGAAAATTTTCAATTAAAAAATAAAGTAATAATCCTATATAATAAAAGGCTAATATGCAAATCAACCGCATGGCAGAATGACTGGTCGCTATGATGCTCACTGACCACCAGGGGGCAGATGCTCAATGCAGGAGCTGCCCCCTGGTGATCAGTACACTCCCACAGGGGAAGCGCCACTCAGCCAGAAGCTGAGGGCTAGCAAGTGCAGCGTGGAGGTGGGAGCCTCTCCCACCTCCACGGCAGGACTAAGGATGTTCAACTGATGACTGATGCAGGGGAGCAGGCCTAAGCAGTCAGTTGGACAACCCCCGAGGGCTCCCAGATTGTGAGAGGGCGCAGGCTGGGCTGAGGGACCACCCCCTCCGAGTGCACGAATTTTGTGCACCGGGCCTCTGGTAAATAAAATAAAAACAAATGATAAATATGTGTCAACCTGGGGCAAGACTGAAGCTCCTTACTTGTAGATCTGGGCTTGGTTCCTCTTTAAAGCCACAAAACTCCCGGTTTTACAAATAACCGATACTCCTTAGTATTATTTGACTTCCTAGCTGACAACTCCCCAAACGAAAAATCGGAAAATCGCTGAGTCTGGTGTGAAGCCTCGTGGGGTCTGTGTGATGATTCGTGTGAATACTTTCCTCTTAGGGGCTAGCATCATTTGCCTCCGACTGTTTAATCTCATCGAGCGGTGCGCTCACAATTTCAAGTTCTTTCTTGTGAGGCCATTATCATTGCTGAGGTTTTTTGTTTCTCATTTGGCATTGTGTTTCTAAAGCATCGCTTTCCCTGCAGGTTTTGAGCCATCTGCGATAAAGGAGGTACTTAGGATTTCAATAACAACAAAAACAGATTAACTAAAGGTTTGCCTTTCATGTGGAGTGTGTCTCCGTTCAACTTTCAGGCGATGCACTACAAAGAGTCTTTATTTTGTTTCAGTTGATTGAAAATGAGGCCGAGGTACTGGGTGGAATGTATTTCTTCTCTTTTTAGCTGTTTCCAAATGTGGCCATCTCTTCCCGCAGATATCCGCATTCCCTCGTGTGAATGTTCCAATGTCATGTTTTGGAGAGGCCTTCTCTCTTTGCAAGAGCATCTCCATTACTCCCTACCTCCTTTATTCTGCTTTATTTTTCTTCATGGCACTTATGATTACGGTATATCATATTCTGTTCATTTGTTTATCTGTCTCCCCACACTAAAATGTGAGCTCCATGAGCACAGAGACCTGGTCTCCTCTGCTTACTGCCCCACCCCTGCACTGGGAAAAGTGTCTGGCAACGTCTGCAAGAATGAGGACTTTTCTGACAGATTTTGTAAAAGTCTCTCCATTATATTCCTATTCAGTTCAGTACATTTCTTATAATGAACCCAATGAGCATTTATCCCTTTTGCTGTTAATCTTTCCACCCTGTATAAATATCATTCACCCAGTATTTATTGAGCTCCTACTATGTGCCAGGCACTGTGCGAGGTGCCAGGGGATTCTGTGGCAAATGAAACAGGCCATGCCTCATAATATATTTTTAAATTTATTTTTAGAGAGAAAGGAGGGGAGAGAGAGAGAGGGAGAGGGAGGGGGAGGAGAGAGAGAGAGAGAGAGAGAGAGAGAGAGAGAGAGAGAGAAACACTGATGTGAGAGCAAAACATTGATCAATTAGTTGCCTCCTGCAAACCCCCTCTCAGGAATCAAGCCTGTAACCCTGACATGGGCCCTGACTGGGAATCGAACTGGCAACCTTTCAGTGCATGGGATGATGCCCGATCAACAGCCATACCAGCCAAGGCAATTTTTTTGTTTTTGCTTTCAACAATGACAATGATCTCACATTTCTAAAATCAGCACACGCCTATTAAAAGTTGACTCTGTGCCAAGCACAGAGTGAATCTCATTACATCCATTATCTTTCTCAGACCTCACAATAATCCTATGAATTTGATATCATTAAAGTATTTCAAAATTTCTTTCCCATAAGCATGCAGTTTATGAGCAATAAATAAAACAACAGAATTAACTTGTCAAAGCCACACAGAGCGGTACACAGGGCACAACTACACAGAACTGGGGCAGAGCCTGGCAAAGACCCCCCACCCCCCAACCTGTTCCCGGGGTTCTTGATGCCCTTTTGCCCATTAAGTGCACCTTTGCTTCAACTGCACAGATTTGTTTAGTGGCTGTCTCATCCCTCAAGGCTTTTATCCAGAAGAAACACAGACTGACATGGTCACAGGGCTTTAGGACTTATTTACACGTGTTTATATCTAGTCACCTTTCCACTCCACACCCAGCACTCTCCTTCAGGAGAAAGTGGAGAGGGTGTGGGCATGAAAAAGGGAGGGAGGTAATGTTATGCACTGAGCTTTGTGCTAAACACAGTATTTGCTGTTGGAGGGCAGGGACTTTGTCCATCTTGATGAATTCCTACTGATATAATAAATAATCTTTGGCACATGGTGGGCCGCACATTACTGAAGAAATGACTGTCTGACTGGTTGAATGAATGAATGGGAGGGTTTTATGCAGGGCGATTATATTCTGATTTTTGAATCAGCACTCTAGGTGTAGAAATGCAAATAGGTCACGATGGGATGAGGTTGCTGGCTATTGGACAGGCTGCTAGGAGGCTAATTTGGTTCCCACGCTTGAGATGACGGTGGCTTTGACCAGGTGATAGTGAGGGGTGGTGGAGAAAGTGGACAGCGAGGGGCCAGGGAGGGCAATAGCTCCGGGACTTGATGAGCAGGGGCTGAAGGACAGGCAGGAATGAAAGGTGGTCTTCACAGGTTTGACTTGGACAACTGGTTGTCTAGGGTACTGTGGGGAGCATTGGGCACAGCCAGCTATAACTCCGGGCTCCTTGTCATGTGCCCGGCGGGGGAGGGCACGTTTATGTCTGGCCTGCAGGCTTTGGCACCTGCTGTTCCCTCAGTCTGGAAGGCCTTTCCTGTGCCTTCCGACCCTGGCCACCATCTTTGCCTGAAGGGCTCAGATCAACCACCACTTTCTCCATCGTTGCTTCACTGTCACTCCCACCTGCTCGCCAGGTGTCCCGCCTCTGGCTTCCACAGGCCCTGGCCAGTCACACTGGGGTCTCTTGGTACCGACCTGCTTTTCTGTCCTGTGTGCCTAACACAGCGTCTGGCATGTGGCCGGCCCCCAATAAGTGTTTGTGGAGGGAATGAAGTAAATTGACCATATTGTATGGCTGAACAAGAACCCGGAGATTTCAGTTCCGTAAATGACCTCGGAAGTAGTAGGATTCCTTTGCACCAACTGTCAGGGGAGAGATCGGGATGGGAGGGAGGGTCAGACACCCGCCTCTCACCTGCCGTAGGAGGCCAATCTCTCTCTCTCTCTTCTTCTTCTAACCCTGGCATCACAGACTTCGGTTTGGAGGCCTGAGACTGAGGCTCTGCTCAGCCACCCCTCTGCTGTGTGGCCCCGAGCCAGGCAGTTCCCACTCCGGGCTTTGGCGATCTCTCCATGAAGTAAGGAGGTTCGACTACACACACAGAGCTAACCTAGTTACTAATCGGGGGTGCTCACAAGTGCCAGGCACAATTCACACTGCTGGCGCCTGTATTATCTCACTTCATCCTCACGACAGCCCTCCCACATGGTAGTATTCTCCTCTATTCTTCACGGGGAAACCGAAGCACAGAATGGTTAAGTACTTTGCCCAAAGCGTCACAACTCGTAACAGAGGAGGCTGGGCCTTTACCCAACCCACCCTTCCCAGAGCCCACCTCTTCACCCCGAACGGACTTGCCTCTCCGCTGGATGACTTATAACAAGCCCCACTCCTGCGTGGCAACGGGAGCTCTATTCTCCGATGGAGGATACCTGCTTTTGGTGCTGTCAGAGCCCATTTTTAACTGGCCGCCTCCCGGGAGAGCAGGAGTGTCAGCTTTTCCTCTGCCCCTCGTGTGGGTTGGTTAGCGAGGAAGCTGGTGGGGACGCAGTCAGTCAGGTGCTGGGCACACCGGGCCGGGATCGCAGCCGCGTCGCTCACCTGCTGCGCTACCTGGGCAATCCCTTCACCTCTGGGAACCTGGGTTACGACGCCTGTGAACGTGCAGATGGTTCCTGGCTCCAGAATCCTCCTCCTTGGTGGCTGGGAGGATGAAATAATACAGATGGGGTCCCAGATTGAGCGAAGAGAAATACAGGCTGCTTGAATCCCAGATAAGCAAGGAATGATTTTTTTAGTATAAGTAAGTCCCGTACAACATTTGGGACATACCTATGCTAATAAGTTATTCCTGGCTAACCTGGAATTTGAATTGAACTGGGTGTCCGGCATTGAATCTGACCTTATATGCGTGTCCCATGGGAAGTGCTCAATAAACTTAGAATCTCTGCTGGAGCTACTGCTCTGCATCACCCCCCCCCCCCCCCCCCGCCCTCGCCGCCCAGGGCTCGCAGAAGGCCAGGGCTGTGATTAAAGTCTGCAATCGCCGTGACTGAGCACCCCGCTGTTGTGGCCGGAGTTCTCTCACCTGTGTCAGCTCAGTGAGCAGGGAGGTCAATCCGCCTCACTTCCCTTGCCCACTGACCCTCTCCACCCTCTCGGGCCCCTGATCTTGATCCAGGGTGAGTTACAGCTAATTCCTCCTTCCTCCCTCCCCGCTGCCATGGTGGTCGTGTCCTCTCCTCTCCACTCCCACTCCTTCCTCCGCAACCCCCACACTTCCCCACAGCGGGGAGTCCTCAACAGAGCTGGGACACCCGAGGCCCCTTCTGCACCCACCTCCCAGCATCACGATCCCACCCTTCTCCTTTGCTCTAACCACCCCGAGCACTCAGGTCCCCGGAGACACCCTGCCACTGTGTGCCTGCGAGTAGAGTAGCGTCGCTCTCTAAACCCTCCTCTGCAAGCCCCCCGCCTGCCCCCACCTCCCCAACATTCCCCTCGTGGAGTTGAGCCCCAGCTCCTGTGGGCCCCACTGGCCTCTCTCAGACCCCACGATGGCACTGGGCATCCTCCCCTGGCCACTCAGTTCCGGAAGACGGGAGAGAGCTCTGGCTGAGACAGGGCCTCTGGGGTCAAGTCGTGGGGCTCGATTGTCTGGATTTGAGGGGGACCTTGGACTTCAGTTGAGGAGGCTTGATATGGCTTTTCTGAAACACAGGCTGATGCGGGAGATACCCTCCTCATCAAAGGCCGGGCAGACACTGCAGGCCCCTTGTCAGCAGTCCCCATAGTAAGTCTCCCACCCCGGCCAGGCGCACTCCAGTCAGTTCCCTATCCAAGAGCGCCATCTAGTGACAGAATCTGGGTTGGCAGCCTTGTGTGTGGCGGAGCAGAGGCCGGGACACTGGGTGGGGCCCAGAAAGGTCTAGCTTGACCAGCCCTGTTCCCTGCAGAGCCTCTTTAGCTAGTTCCCCAATCGCCCTGCTTTCTCTCTTTCCACTCACCTCTGGCAGCACTGACTCTCCGTCACACTCACATTAGCCTACTGAACAACACCTGTACCACACCGTGGATGCTCAGACAACACCTGTACCACACCGTGGATGCTCAGACAACACCTGTCAACACCATCGGTGCTCACACAACACCTGTACCACACCATAGATGCTCACACAACACCTGTACCACACCATAGATCAGTGATGGCGAACCTATGACACGCGTGTCAACACTGACACGCGTAGCCATTTCTGACACGCGGCCGCTGAGGCAGCCGCATGCCGAAGATGAAACATTTGCTGCTCCTGAGGATGAAACATTTGCGACTAGAGTCTTGGAGTTAGTTTTTTCCTCAAAGTAACACACTACCTGAGTTATGCTCAGTTTTTTGGCTAAGTTTGACACACCAAGCTCAAAAGGTTGCCCATCACTGCCATAGATGCTCACACAACACCTGTACCACACCGTGGATGCTCAGACAACACCTGTATCACACCGTAGGTGCTCACACAACACCTGTCCACACCATAGATGCTCACACAACATCTGTCCACACCATAGATGCTCACACAACACCTGTACCACACCATAGATGCTCACACAACACCTGTACCACACCGTGGATACACAACACCTGTCCACACCATAGATGCTCACACAACACCTGTACCACACCGTGGATGCTCACACAACACCTGTACCACACCGTGGATGCTCACACAACACCTGTACCACACCGTGGATGCTCAGACAATACCTGTATCACACCATAGGTGCTCACACAACACCTGTACCACACCGTGGATGCTCACACAACACCTGTCCACACCATAGAGCTCACACAACACCTGTCAACACCATAGATGCGCACACAACACCTGTCAACACCATAGATGCTCACACAACACCTGTCAACACCATAGATGCTCACACAACACCTGCCCACACTGTAGATGCTCAGACAACACCTGTACCACACCGTAGATTCTCAGAGAGGCTGCAGGTATGGGGAAAATAGCACAGATAGGAGTCAGAAAAGCTTAGGTTGTACCTCTGGCAAACCACTTACGAGCTATACCACCTTGAAGGGATTCTAGAAACTCCCCTGAAGCCATTTCTTTGTGAGGTTGTGATAACAACGCCTGCCTTGCATATGTTGACGGACTTGGGTGAGGGAGAATTGGTTGTGCATGTAAAAGTGCTCTGAAAACTGTACAGTGCCATGGAAGTGAGAGTAATTTCATACGTATTATTACAGAGCTTCTATAAGAATAGGCTATGTTATTAATAACGGTGACAATGGCAACATTTCCTGGATACGTCGGTAGCTCCTTGTTCTGTTCGCCTCCCACTTTCAGACCCAGGATGCACCGCTCCAGGCTCGCCTTCCTGTCTGCACTAGATGCCACCAGCATCTGGGCGACAGAGTGGCTCATGTGGCAGTAAAAAGCTTGCATCTGCCGGAGGGCACTCAAGTTCCCTGTGCCTCAGTTTCCTCACCTGTATAATGGTGATGATCTGATAGCAGCCTCCCTTCTGGTGGGGAGTCCATGAGATAATAGGCGGGAAGCACCTGGTAACTTTAGCAAACTCTAAAGAAGTACTAGTTGGGATTTCTTTCACATACTGGCTGTTATTCTGCTAGGAAAAGTGTGGAGAAATGGAAGTTGCATGGGGCTGTAGCCAGAGACGAGTGACTTCCAATGTGAGCTCTGTCACCAACATCATCGCCAGGGGACTCTGGCAGGGGCCTTGACCTCTCCGAGCCCTGTTCTCCCCCATGAACTAGGGGGAGAGAGAGACTCTAGCTCCATGGCTGGGGTGAGGATTACCCGACACCGCTCTGTACAGTGCTGGTGAAGGGCAGCTCTCATGTATTTCCTTCTCCTCTTCCAGCCACATCCATTCAACCTGCCTATTAAAAAGCATCTATTACACTTCCTCTACGGCCCGATCACTTGCTAGTTGCCAGGGATACAAAGATAAATAAGACCTGAGTCTTTCCCTCTGGGAATGTTCAGTCTCGTGGGAGAAGAGTACTAAAAAGAATCACTTTATTTATCGAGCACCTTCTATGCAGCAGACACTGAGGTAGGGCCTTCCACACACCCTCTCAGTTAAATCCTCACGGGGACCCAGGACTTACGCCCAAGCCCTATGACCTGGCCCAGAGGCCCTGGTCTCAGCCAATACTCTCTCCCATCTCCCAGAATTGAGTGGCCGGGCGAGGGTGCCCAGTGCGGGTGAGAAGGACCATCATGGGGTCTGAGAGAGGCCGCGGGGCCCAGAGGAGGGAGTGCTCAGTTCCATGAGGGGAACGTTGGGGACGTGGGGGCAGGCGGGGGGCTTGCAGAGGAGGGTTCAGAGAGCGACGCTCTGGGTGGTGGGGGCAGTGGGCAGAGGCTTGCAGGCACACAGTGGCAGGGCGAGGGCAGAGGGGAGAAATGGAGAGGGGCTGGGGTACACGGTCGGTGGGTACAGCCTCCACGAACTTCCTGCTGGGGCTGAAGGGGAGACAGGCGACTGGGGCTTGTGAGTGGCAGGGTCACTCACAAGTGACTCTGCGTGACCTTGGATGTACCGTCTCCACTCTGGGTCCAGTAATTTCCTCTTTGCAAAGAGAGTTTGTTCAGGTGGTACGTTTCCTCCCTGATCAAAATGATGTAATTATACAGAGCCGAGGGACAGAGGGAATATTGGGGGGTCAAGGAGCCAGTGACCCGGGCCCTCCGCTGGACTGGTGAGGGCAGGAGCAGACCCTGCACCCCCTCCTCCGGCTGCAGCAGCCCCTGCACAGCTCCCCACTGCTGCACGGAGGCCACTGGAGGGCGCTGTGTCCCCACAGTTCTCACTGAGCGGCCCCAGAACTTGCTGAAGAGAACTTGCAAGGCCAGGGGCCAGCGCGGGGGAGGCCTCTAGACAAGCCATGGGGGGCCACTAGGACCTGATGCTTCTGTGAGCCTCCGTTTCAGCAGCTGTAAAATGGGGACAACGGTGTCTGCCTTTCAGCCTGTGGTGTGAAATGCTCTGAATGAGAGTGCGTGTGAGTGCCTCCCAGCACGGGGCTGTTCCCTATGCCAGAGGAAGCATCTACCGGTGTCACCCTCAGGGAATCGTCCCGTCACCCGGTCTGAGTGGCACGGGCGAGGGCCTCCTATGAACCGAGAACTGGCTGAGGCACTCCCTGGACGACCTCCGCTCCATTCCCACAAAAGCGCCCCATACAGTACGAATTACTAGCATCTCCAGTTCACAGTTGGCAAAGCCCAGGCCCAGAAAGGGTCACCCAGCCATCGGTGGCCTTAGTGGAGTTCAAACCTGGGTCTATCTGACTCACAGACTTGCCTTCAACCACACACAGCCCAGCCCCCCTCACTCCAAGGCAGGAGGGTCCGGCACGCCTTCTGTCTTTCGTGCTGAGATTCCAGACCAATGTCCTTTGGCTCCCCTCCCAATGGCTTTCCCATGAACCAGTACAGGGTGGGGCAAAAGCGGGTCTACAGTTGTTTGTATGGAAAATAATACGATAGCTGGTTCATAAATAACAATACGAGAATAAACTGTGTTTTGTGTACTCATAACTGTAACCCTACTTTGCCCCACCCTGTATGTGCTTGATATGGAAGGTCGGGGACTTTGCAATTTCCTCTTCCCTTGGACTTGAGCACGGCTCTTCCTCCTCCCTGGCAAGCAGAGCCGGCCCTGGGATGCAAGTGGCTTCACCTGCAACTTGACCGCGCTGTCAGTCTGAGTGAGTGGCAGGTGACCGCGCTGTCAGTCTGAGTGAGTGGCAGGTGACCGCGCTGTCAGTCTGAGTGAGTGGCAGGTGACCGCACTGTCAGTCTGAGTGGCAGGTGACCGCGCTGTCAGTCTGAGTGGCAGGTGACCGCGCTGTCAGTCTGAGTGAGTGGCAGGTGGGTGGGAGAAGCTCGACTCCTGGTCCATCCCCAGCTCCCCAGGGTACATGCGATGCAGGGCACTGGCTGCCACAGTGGAACTCACCTCCGTGAGAAGGTCTAATCGAAGGGCTTGTAGTATCTCTCGGTTTTTATTTTCTATCTTGATGAGAGAAAGATCATGCACTTTGCATAGTTGTAGATGCATAGAAGTGTGGCTCAGTTTTCACAATTTCTGTTCTCTTTCTCCCTAGCCCTCCCTTTGCTTGAGAAGGTAAATTCTGGAATCTCCCAACCAGGGGGTTCTTGGAGTCCCTGAGTCATGGCATCGTGGTGCTGGGAGAGCCCTGGAGACCAGGTAAGCAGACCTCTCAGGGCAGAGAGGAGGCAACTGAGGCCCAGGGAGAGCCCAAGGTCAGGACAGGTTGGGGCCAGAGCCCTCTTGTTCTCCTGGTCTCATACCAACACATTTGCCAAGTCACGTGTCCGAAGCTCGGACCAGGAAAGAGAGAGGGGACAGTGGAGGGACAGGGAGGTGCTGATCTTGCTCTTTGGAAGCTCTAGTGGGGAGTTGACTGTCTCATCTGACGTCAGCCCTGGGGCCAAGAATGGCCACAGAAAGAAAATATTGTGAGAGTAAATGTGTCAACACAGAGCTGGTGGCAGTTCAGTGTCAGAAATAGGCTGACTCCAGGCTCGGCCAGCCCCGCCCTCTGGGGCTGCCTCTCACCGAATGCTGGGGAAGCAGGACCTGTCTGCGAAGATGGGGGGCAGACGCCGCTGAGAAGCCGCAAGAACTGGGGAACAGCTTGCCCAGGGCTGAAGGAGAACGCCCAGGGGTGCAGGAAGGAAAGCTCACGGTCAGCTACTGAGTACCAGGCCTGACTGAGCACTTTATAGTGATTCTCATTTCATCTTCCCAGTAGCCCTGAGAGACAGGCTTTGTTGTCCCCATTTTGTAGAGCCGGATGCTCAGAGAGGTTAAGTAACTTGCCCGCAGTCACACAGATAGCAAGTGGCGTAGCACAGATTTGATCCCAGGTCTGTCGACCCCTGGGTGTTTCTAATACTGGGCTGGGGACCTCACTTGATCAGAAATACCGGGAACACTTGTTGGGAAGGAGATACCTAGGCTTCGCCCCAGACCTACTGAATGGGAACCTTGGGGTGGGCCTGGGAGCAGTCCTCTTCACAGGTTCCCACGGAAGGGGTGGAGGGCCTGTGCCGCTAAGGCCTGGGAATAATTGCTCAATAGCAGGAGTTGGCCAACTTTTCCTGTAAACAGATAGATAGTAAATATTTTCGACTTTGCAGGCCCGCTGGTCTCTGTCACAGCTCTTCTGGAAGAAGCCACAGACAATGCTCCCACGAATGGGCATGGCTGTGTTCCAATAAAACTTTATTTACAAAAAGCAGGTGGTGGGCCAGATTGGACCCGTGGTAGTCTGCTGCTCTTTGCTTAGTCTATAGCATGCCAAGTGCCCACATAACCAGTCTTCCCCAGCGGCCCCCGGGTGAGAGCATGGTTATCTCCATTCTGCAGATGAAAAGACTGAGGTCCAAGGAGGTTAGACATCGAGGGTCACACAGGGAGTGAGTGACTAGCCGAGCTGGGATTAGAACCAGACCTCCTGGCACCCAGTCCCACGGCACTGGAAAGCGTGAAGCCTGCTAAGAATGCCTGGGCTGTGCCGAGTGTCGTGATTTAATGAATGCAGCCACCATTCGCTGAGCACTTATGTGACAGGCAGAGTCATTACCTCATGTGTAGGCTACCCAGATGTTGGATGTCACTGTCCCTGTCACAGGGAGCCGTCACAACCTCCCTGGGAGGTAGGAAGGCATATGCAGTGTGTCAAAACCAGCTTATCTGAGTGCCCCCCGCACCTGATCCGCTGCAGCTGGACACGGGGAGATGGGAGCTGCTGACAAGACGCGTTTGCCCTTCCCTTCTTGAGCATGCGTGTGCACACACCCTACGCTCCAACATCAAACGGACACGTGGTCGGTTCGGTGACCTCCTGGTCATAGGTAGGAGAACACACAAAATTCAAGGCCTGTAAATGACTCTTCTGGTTTACACAAGATGCCCCCCGTGAGACCAGGAACCAGGAAACTGCCTGGTTGGGGGAAAGAATGTTGGATTTCCAGCTGGCCTAGATCCCACACCACACTCTGCCCCCGGTCTGCGGGGCGACCTTAGGTGTCACTTTCCTAATTTGTAAAATGGGTGGGAAATAGGTGTGCCCAGTTGTTTTAGCCATTCATTCATCCAGCCAGCCACGGACAATGCATTAAACACCTACTCTGTGCCAAGCACAACCAGATCATTTTGGTTTGAAATTCCACAGATTTGAGATTGAATCCTTCCTAGTGCTGAATAGGAGAGAGTAGATAAATGATAGCTCCCTTTGGTTCCAGGATGCCTTGGGCTAGGATTTCTCCCCAGGTAGAAAGTTCACCTCTCTCTCTCCTGCATAAAGGAGGTATTGGCAAGTATGCAGAGCCAGCTCCACTCACCAATCCATCCCTTAATCCAACCTTCCATCCATTTATCTTTCCTCCAGTCATCCATATACCTCTCTCCATCTATTTGTCCATCCCAGTATTTGTTGAGCACTCATGGTGTGCCCAGTTTAGTACTGTGTCTGCCACCTCCCTACCTCCAGGAAGTCCCCACCAGTGCCCATACCAACCTAGGGTTTGAGGCCACGGAAAACCTGGAGTCTAGGTAGCAATAATTCTCCATTCTCAAAATCCAGGGACTTTCTGGAGTGCCTGCATGCATTTGTAGGATGCAGAGGGCCAGAGACAGGTCTGCTTGGGCTGCACACACCTCCCCATGCAGACGTGGCCTCTCCTCCTGGTTCTGCTCTGGCCTCCTCCCTCTGAGAACACCCCTGAACTGAAAATAATCCCATGTGAATGGGTAAACAAAATGTGGTATGTCCACTCAATGGAATATTATTTGGCCATGAAAAGGAATGAAGTACTGACACATGCTACAACGTAGATGAACCTTGAAAACACCATGCTAATGGAAAGAAACCCCAGACACAAATGACCACATCATGCATGATTCCATTTATTTGAGCTATCCAGAAAGGCAAATCCATAGAGACAGAAAGTGTATTAGTAGTTGCCAGGGCTGAGGGAAAGGAGGAATGAGGAATGACTGCTAATGATACAGGATTTCTTTTGGGGATGATGGAATGTTCTGGAATTAGAACGTAGTGAGGCTTGCACAACCTTGTGAATATAATAAAAACCACTGAATTGTATACGTTAACAGGGTGAATTTTATGGGATGTGAGTTATTTTGAAAGATTTAAAAGTCATTAGAAAACATTAAACATTTGAAACAATACCCTCATGTGTTACCACATAGCCTCCTCCCAACTCCTGGTGACACAGAGCAGGTAGCATTGAGGGGCTCAGACTTGCATTGCTCGTTAATTGCAGAGGGAGGACAGGATGCAGAGTTGGACTCCTGGTCCAGTGCTCTTTCCTTCCCGTCAGGCTGCCTGACAAGTAGATGGTGCCTCATGAGCTGATCGCCCAGCAAAGGCCACTCACCACGTAGTTCAGGGGTTTCCGCAGGCAGGGACTACGTAACGCCCAAAGGCAGTCCCAAACCAGCTTCAATTCAGGCTGGACATCAGCACCTACCCCAGCCCCCTTCAGCCCTCATCCCAGCCTGACCTTGGCCCCAGCCCCAGCCTTAACACACCGGCAACTGCCCTGGCCCCAGCCCTAACCTCAGACCCACTGCAGCTGCAGCCCAGTCAGAAAGCTCAACCCTACCCCAAGCCTGAGTCCTGTTCCCAGCTCGGCCTCATCCTAACCTCTGTCCCAGCCCAGCCTGAGCCCCAGGGCCGGCCAGTGGTATACTCTGGTCAAGGGCAGAGGGGTCGCCAGATGGCTTTCCTCTGCCTCGGGGTCCCACACAAATGGCTTATTAAATACCTCCAATGTGCCAGGCCTTCTAGGTGCTGCCGACATATCTGTGAACACGAAAGTTGCTTTGGGCAGAGGGGAGAGCCCCGATTTACCCCCACCTGCACTTCCTCCCACCCTCCCTCCTTTCCCCCAGCCTCCCTCATTTTCCCCCACCCTCCCTCCTTTCCCCCAGCCTCCATCCTTTCCCCCAGCCTCCAGCCTTTCCCCCAGCCTCCATCCTTTCCCCCAGCCTCCCTCCTTTCCCCCAGCCTCCCTCCTTTCCCCCACCCTCCCTCCTTTCCCCCAGCCTCCCTCCTTTCCCCCAGCCTCCCTCCTTTCCCCCAGCCTCCCTCCTTTCCCCCAGCCTCCCTCCTTTCCCCCAGCCTCCCTCCTATCCCCCAGCCTCCCTCCTTTCCCCCACCCTCCATCCTTTCCCCCACCCTCCATCCTTTCCCCCAGCCTCCCTGCTTTCCCCCACGCTCCCTCCTTTCCCCCAGCCTCCCTCCTTTCCCCCAGCCTCCCTCCTATCCCCCAGCCTCCCTCCTTTCCCCCACCCTCCATCCTTTCCCCCACCCTCCCTCCTTTCCCCCAGCCTCCCTCCTTTCCCTCACCCTCCCTCCTTTCCCTCACCCTCCCTCCTTTCCCCCAGCCTCCCTCCTTTCCCCCAGCCTCCATCCTTTCCCCCAGCCTCCATCCTTTCCCCCAGCCTCCATCCTTTCCCCCACCCTCCATCCTTTCCCCCAGCCTCCATCCTTTCCCCCAGCCTCCCTCCTTTCCCCCAGCCTCCATCCTTTCCCCCACCCTCCCTCCTTTCCCCCACCCTCCCTCCTTTCCCCCAGCCTCCCTCCTTTTCCCCCAGCCTCCATCCTTTCCCCCACCCTCCCTCCTTTCCCCCAGCCTCCATCCTTTCCCCCAGCCTCCATCCTTTCCCCCACCCTCCATCCTTTCCCCCAGCCTCCCTCCTTTCCCCCAGCCTCCCTCCTTTCCCCCAGCCTCCATCCTTTCCCCCAGCCTCCATCCTTTCCCCCACCCTCCATCCTTTCCCCCAGCCTCCATCCTTTCCCCCAGCCTCCCTCCTTTCCCCCAGCCTCCATCCTTTCCCCCAGCCTCCATCCTTTCCCCCAGCCTCCCTCCTTTCCCCCAGCCTCCCTCCTTTCCCCCACCCTCCATCCTTTCCCCCACCCTCCATCCTTTCCCCCAGCCTCCCTCCTTTCCCCCAGCCTCCCTCCTTTCCCCCACCCTCCATCCTTTCCCCCAGCCTCCCTCCTTTCCCCCAGCCTCCCTCCTTTCCCCCAGCCTCCCTCCTTTCCCCCACCCTCCATCCTTTCCCCCAGCCTCCCTCCTTTCCCCCAGCCTCCATCCTTTCCCCCAGCCTCCCTCCTTTCCCCCAGCCTCCCTCCTTTCCCCCACCCTCCATCCTTTCCCCCAGCCTCCCTCCTTTCCCCCAGCCTCCCTCCTTTCCCCCACCCTCCCTCCTTTCCCCCAGCCTCCATCCTTTCCCCCACCCTCCATCCTTTCCCCCAGCCTCCCTCCTTTCCCCCACCCTCCATCCTTTCCCCCAGCCTCCCTCCTTTCCCCCACCCTCCATCCTTTCCCCCAGCCTCCATCCTTTCCCCCAGCCTCCATCCTTTCCCCCCACCCTCCATCCTTTCCCCCAGCCTCCCTCCTTTCCCCCACCCTCCATCCTTTCCCCCAGCCTCCATCCTTTCCCCCAGCCTCCATCCTTTCCCCCCACCCTCCATCCTTTCCCCCAGCCTCCCTCCTTTCCCCCACCCTCCATCCTTTCCCCCAGCCTCCATCCTTTCCCCCAGCCTCCATCCTTTCCCCCCACCCTCCATCCTTTCCCCCAGCCTCCCTCCTTTCCCCCACCCTCCATCCTTTCCCCCAGCCTCCATCCTTTCCCCCAGCCTCCATCCTTTCCCCCCACCCTCCATCCTTTCCCCCAGCCTCCCTCCTTTCCCCCACCCTCCATCCTTTCCCCCAGCCTCCCTCCTTTCCCCCAGCCTCCATCCTTTCCCCCAGCCTCCATCCTTTCCCCCAGCCTCCCTCCTTTCCCCCACCCTCCATCCTTTCCCCCAGCCTCCCTCCTTTCCCCCAGCCTCCCTCCTTTCCCCCACCCTCCATCCTTTCCCCCAGCCTCCCTCCTTTCCCCCAGCCTCCCTCCTTTCCCCCACCCTCCATCCTTTCCCCCAGCCTCCCTCCTTTCCCCCAGCCTCCATCCTTTCCCCCACCCTCCATCCTTTCCCCCAGCCTCCCTCCTTTCCCCCACCCTCCATCCTTTCCCCCAGCCTCCCTCCTTTCCCCCAGCCTCCATCCTTTCCCCCAGCCTCCATCCTTTCCCCCAGCCTCCCTCCTTTCCCCCACCCTCCATCCTTTCCCCCAGCCTCCCTCCTTTCCCCCAGCCTCCCTCCTTTCCCCCAGCCTCCATCCTTTCCCCCACCCTCCATCCTTTCCCCCAGCCTCCCTCCTTTCCCCCACCCTCCATCCTTTCCCCCAGCCTCCCTCCTTTCCCCCACCCTCCATCCTTTCCCCCAGCCTCCATCCTTTCCCCCAGCCTCCCTCCTTTCCCCCACCCTCCATCCTTTCCCCCACCCTCCATCCTTTCCCCCAGCCTCCCTCCTTTCCCCCAGCCTCCCTCCTTTCCCCCAGCCTCCCTCCTTTCCCCCACCCTCCATCCTTTCCCCCAGCCTCCATCCTTTCCCCCAGCCTCCATCCTTTCCCCCACCCTCCATCCTTTCCCCCACCCTCCATCCTTTCCCCCAGCCTCCATCCTTTCCCCCAGCCTCCCTCCTTTCCCCCACCCTCCATCCTTTCCCCCCACCCTCCATCCTTTCCCCCAGCCTCCCTCCTTTCCCCCAGCCTCCCTCCTTTCCCCCAGCCTCCCTCCTTTCCCCCACCCTCCATCCTTTCCCCCAGCCTCCATCCTTTCCCCCAGCCTCCATCCTTTCCCCCACCCTCCATCCTTTCCCCCACCCTCCATCCTTTCCCCCAGCCTCCCTCCTTTCCCCCAGCCTCCCTCCTTTCCCCCACCCTCCATCCTTTCCCCCAGCCTCCATCCTTTCCCCCAGCCTCCATCCTTTCCCCCACCCTCCATCCTTTCCCCCACCCTCCATCCTTTCCCCCACCCTCCATCCTTTCCCCCAGCCTCCATCCTTTCCCCCAGCCTCCATCCTTTCCCCCAGCCTCCCTCCTTTCCCCCACCCTCCCTCCTTTCCCCCAGCCTCCATCCTTTCCCCCAGCCTCCCTCCTTTCCCCCACCCTCCATCCTTTCCCCCAGCCTCCCTCCTTTCCCCCACCCTCCATCCTTTCCCCCAGCCTCCATCCTTTCCCCCACCCTCCATCCTTTCCCCCAGCCTCCCTCCTTTCCCCCAGCCTCCATCCTTTCCCCCACCCTCCATCCTTTCCCCCAGCCTCCATCCTTTCCCCCAGCCTCCCTCCTTTCCCCCAGCCTCCCTCCTTTCCCCCAGCCTCCCTCCTTTCCCCCACCCTCCATCCTTTCCCCCAGCCTCCATCCTTTCCCCCAGCCTCCATCCTTTCCCCCAGCCTCCATCCTTTCCCCCAGCCTCCCTCCTTTCCCCCAGCCTCCATCCTTTCCCCCACCCTCCATCCTTTCCCCCACCCTCCATCCTTTCCCCCACCCTCCATCCTTTCCCCCACCCTCCCTCCTTTCCCCCAGCCTCCCTCCTTTCCCCCAGCCTCCATCCTTTCCCCCACCCTCCATCCTTTCCCCCAGCCTCCATCCTTTCCCCCAGCCTCCCTCCTTTCCCCCAGCCTCCCTCCTTTCCCCCACCCTCCATCCTTTCCCCCACCCTCCATCCTTTCCCCCACCCTCCATCCTTTCCCCCAGCCTCCCTCCTTTCCCCCAGCCTCCCTCCTTTCCCCCACCCTCCATCCTTTCCCCCACCCTCCATCCTTTCCCCCACCCTCCCTCCTTTCCCCCAGCCTCCATCCTTTCCCCCAGCCTCCCTCCTTTCCCCCAGCCTCCCTCCTTTCTCCCAGCCTCCCTCCTTTCCCCCACCCTCCCTCCTTTCCCCCAGCCTCCATCCTTTCCCCCAGCCTCCCTCCTTTCCCCCAGCCTCCCTCCTTTCCCCCAGCCTCCATCCTTTCCCCCAGCCTCCCTCCTTTCCCCCAGCCTCCATCCTTTCCCCCACCCTCCATCCTTTCCCCCACCCTCCATCCTTTCCCCCACCCTCCATCCTTTCCCCCACCCTCCCTCCTTTCCCCCAGCCTCCCTCCTTTCCCCCAGCCTCCATCCTTTCCCCCACCCTCCATCCTTTCCCCCAGCCTCCATCCTTTCCCCCAGCCTCCCTCCTTTCCCCCAGCCTCCCTCCTTTCCCCCAGCCTCCATCCTTTCCCCCACCCTCCATCCTTTCCCCCAGCCTCCATCCTTTCCCCCAGCCTCCATCCTTTCCCCCAGCCTCCCTCCTTTCCCCCAGCCTCCCTCCTTTCCCCCACCCTCCATCCTTTCCCCCAGCCTCCCTCCTTTCCCCCACCCTCCCTCCTTTCCCCCAGCCTCCCTCCTTTCCCCCACCCTCCCTCCTTTCCCCCAGCCTCTCTCCTTTCCCCC
The DNA here is from genome assembly GCF_951640355.1 of Cnephaeus nilssonii. Lineage (NCBI taxonomy): Eukaryota > Metazoa > Chordata > Mammalia > Chiroptera > Vespertilionidae > Cnephaeus > Cnephaeus nilssonii. The sequence goes on from NC_137078.1 coordinate 90,238,088, forward strand.
AGCCTCCCTCCTTTCCCCCACCCTCCCTCCTTTCCCCCAGCCTCTCTCCTTTCCCCCAGCCTCCATCCTTTCCCCCACCCTCCCTCCTTTCCCCCAGCCTCCCTCCTTTCCCCCACCCTCCCTCCTTTCCCCCAGCCTCTCTCCTTTCCCCCAGCCTCCATCCTTTCCCCCACCCTCCCTCCTTTCCCCCAGCCTCCCTCCTTTCCCCCACCCTCCCTCCTTTCCCCCAGCCTCTCTCCTTTCCCCCAGCCTCCATCCTTTCCCCCACCCTCCCTCCTTTCCCCCAGCCTCCATCCTTTCCCCCACCCTCCATCCTTTCCCCCAGCCTCCCTCCTTTCCTCCAGCCTCCATCCTTTCCCCCAGCCTCCCTCCTTTCCCCCAGCCTCCCTCCTTTCCCCCAGCCTCCCTCCTTTCCCCCAGCCTCCCTCCTTTCTCCCAGCCTCCATCCTTTCCCCACAGCCTCTATCCTTTCCCCCAGCCTCCATCCTTTCTCCCAGCCTCCCTCCTTTTCCCCCAGCCTCCCTCCTTTTCCCCCAGCCTCCATCATTTCCCCCCAGCCTCCCTCCTTTCCCTCAGCCTCCATCCTTTCCCCCAGGCTCATCCTTCCAATCGCAGACTTCCTCCTCTTTCTAGCCTCCCTCCTCCCTCCAGCCTCCCATTGTTGAGACCTCCACTCACCCTCTACCCCATTCATTCTCTGCCCTTCCCCTCCAGGGCCAGGAGCCTTGGGCTGTGCTTCTGAACAGCCACTGTCTCCTTTGTGCTGTGGGCAGGCCTCCTCCCTCTAGGCCTTGGCTAAGCTTCAGGATGCAGTATGAGAGGGAGGGCAGGACAGCCTGGCTCTGGAGGCCCCACCAGCCTGTGACCTTCTAGAAACCATCCATCCATGTACAAGTGATAAACAGTTGCTGGGCTTTCTGGGCTGAGCGGTGGTAGAATCGAGCCGCTGGCATCAGGAACCAGAAACAGACAGTCTGCTCTCTGGTGGGGTCTGGAGAGCAAGGACCCTCTCCTCAACCCAAACCCGGAGCCGTGAGGCTGAAGGAGTCATGCAGCCCTGGCCCCGTGGCCACTCGCCCTCCTACTCTCCCCCATCGCTTAGGATGATGTTCCGGAGCCCACGGTCCAGGCCCTGGTCGGGTTCTCATCCCTGCACTGTGCCCCTAGCTGCCCCTGGCTTCTGCCTCTCCTGGCTCCGCCCCAGCCTCTTTCGTCCTCACCATTGGTCTCCCCCACCTCACTTTCTTTCCTGTCCTTTTATGCATTAATTTTCACTTCTTCTGATTGTCTTAGGCCCACCTCCCTCCCTTCTCGTCATTTTCTCTGCAGCATTTTCTTTCCTCTATTTTTCTCCGTCTCTCTTCAATTCTCATCGTCTATCACTTACAACCAAAAGAATCCATAGGAACTGGAGCTTCTGGTCCATGGCAGTTGAGGAAATAGGGATTTTAGCTCCCAGAGCTTAAGAAATTCTTGTGATCCATCCCTTCAAAGTGGTACGCTATTGTCAGTGTTAAGCACAACCTAGAGACGGCTGGGCGGCCTTCAGCACGCTGTTCCTTGGGGTTTATAGTAAGTTGCGTAAGCTCACCTGGTCCTCCAAGCTATCCTGTGAGGAAGATGGGGCTCGTGTTAATGTCCTCAATTTTCCTGTGGGGAAATGGATGCGGTAGTGACCTCTCATGCAGGCCAGGAGCTGACCCCAAGTCCAATGTTGTCCGTTGTCCCCTTCATTGCACTGTGGACTGTAACACCCACCTCATTGCACAGGGAGGAGTGTTTCTGGTTGATTCTGGGATGCAGAGGGGCTTCCAACGTTGAGCAGTAGGTGATGGCACAGCCTCCTCGGCCCTGGCTGGCCCAGGCAGGCTGCTGGATGGATGGGCAGCGCGGTGCGGGGACTCCCATCCCAGCCTTGCTTCGAGGGTGCGTTCTCAGTGCTTGGGACAGGAGCGTCCGGGGCTGTCATCTGTCTGGTTTGAATTAGATGCTGGGTTCTGCAGAACCTCGGGCTCGTTAGCGGGTTCATCGCCCAGTCTGGTGCCTGCAAGATGGTGACATTTCATTGTTTCCTTGCTTTTTCTTTTTTTAGTGTTTCTATCTCTTTCCCCCCTTTCTTTAATGTTTCAGATTTCCACCTTAGGCCACAAAAATGCAAAGGCTGCCACAGTCCCGCTGGGACACACTCAAGTCAACGGCGCCTCTGGCGCCCACATCCCTCACCACTCTCCCGCGCGCCACAGCTACAGGCCCACGGATCCCTCCCCCAGGGCAGGACTCAGGGAAGCAGGCTGGGTGTTCCTCTGCCCCATCCAACACACAATCCTCCCCCCCCCCATCGGCATTTCTCTGGGAATTTGGGGTGTCACAATGGTTAGCAGGCATTTCTTGGGGTCTCTCTTCCTCCTTTTTCCCCCCTGATCCATAATTTATTCTTTACTTAACAATTCAACCTTTCTCATCTGCAAAATGGATGTAATAAGAGTATCTCCCATCATTATGTTAGGCTGAAAGGATACAGTGAGCAGAAGGTGCTTATCCCAAACTGAGCACATAGCAAGTGCTCAATAAATAGTGTGCATTGCTATTATCCTACTGATGTTGGGGACACCACTGCCACTTGAAGAGCACTTACTTTCATGGCTACAAGGAAGAATAGATGAGAAGTCTCACCAGGTCAGGCATGTTCAGTAAGAGGTATATTGGCATTCATCATCACTGCCATCATCACCGCCATCATCACCACCATCATCACCATCACTATCATCATCACCATCACCACCATCACTATCATCATCACCACCACCACCATCATCATCATCACCATCATCTACCATCATCATCATCATCATCATCACCATCATCATCACCATCACTATCATCATCATCATCACCATCACCATCATCACCACCATCACCATCACTATCATTAGCATCACCATCACCATTCATCACCATCACTATCATCATCATCACCATCACCATCATCATCATCGCCATCATCATCACCATCATTATCACCATCACCATAATCATCATCACCACCATCACCCTCAACACCATCATCATCACCATCATAATCACCACCATCACCAATCATCACCACCATTACCACCACCATCACCACCACCATCATTATTGCCATCATCATACCACCATTATGATCATCATGACCTCTAACTCTACTTCTGTTATTCCTTTCCTGTTTTCTCCTCAGAGGAGGGTAGGAGAGAATGTGATGAGGAGATGCTGAGAGGGGCTGAGCTGACTTGGAAGAAGTGTGAATTGCAGGACCACAGAGATGCCTGGAAAAGGAGATGGACTAAGCTAAGTGGAGCAGGGGGGATGAGAGGGCTGGTGAGCTGGGTCCAGGAGAAGCAAGAGGGAGGGGGAAGGCAGTTGGAGGGAGGAGTAATTTCTGATGACATGACCAGAGCTTACATTATGTTACCTCTGAGTTGACAAGGATTCCTCTCAGATTCTTTCCCCCTCACAGCAGTCCTTGAGGAGGGGCCAATTATTCACATGTCTAGTGCTGTCTCTGAGGCATCAGGGTTGGGTGGGCGTGGCGGGGGCAGTAATTTCTAGGCAGGGCCTCTGGGAAGTTGTATCTTGTGTATATCAGGTCATTCTGGACAGGATGGCCTATGCCCGGTTGGTGGGAGGATTAAATGAGTTAATATATGTAAATCTCTTAGAACAGTGCCTGGCACAGAGTAAATGCTCATTGAACATTAGCTTGATTCAAAAGCCATAGGAAAGGGGATGGGAAGATACTGGGTTACCCTGAGCTGAGCACAAACAAGCCTGTTCATATTGCCCAGTGCCTTTCCCATACTAGGAGCTGGAGCATTGTCTGATAAAACGAACTGAACTGAAATTAGAAACCACAGTATGCCGTCAACTCATGCTGAGTTTGTGGCTAGCTAAACCCCAAAGCCTTTCTTCACAGCCTTATTGCTCAGCCAGTGATCCCTCATCCTGTATTTGTGGGTTTTCACTTTATTTTTTGTGGTCTGTTTGCTTTTTTTATGTTCCGGATTATAAAAGTAATATATGCCCACTGTGGAAAGTTTGTAATGAGCATAAAATTACAAAGGGCAGGAAAAGAGCAAGTTACAAATCAGCATGAATGGTTTGAATCCACTTGCATAAAATGTTTTTATATGTTTATAAAGTGAGGCAGAGATCGACAGGAATAAAGAGAGAGAAGGCGAAAAAGATGCTTGAAAAGATGTTCACGGAAATGATCGCAGTGGCTGCGCTCACGTGACTTTTATATGCTCCCTTATATTTTTTCCTTTAGGCTCTTTGAATTTTTAAAAGGACAAATCTGTATTATCTTTTCAAAACTAAATTTTTTATAATCATTATTTAAAAATGGAAATCAGATGATTTATCCCCCCCCCCCCCTATTTAAAATTCTTTAAGGGTTCTCCATTCATTCAACAAATACTCATTGAGTGGGTATAAGTGCCAGGCTGGCTCTCCGCCCGCCACCCCCCGGCTTTATGGTCCTCACAGCTTCCATCACTCTCTCAGAGTATTGTTCTTTACAGGTTCTGGGTTTAATGTCTGCTCTCCTCCCACAATACAGCTTGATCTATGTGGAGACAGAGCTCTGTAGATGAATGCCAGTGTCTGCCCCAAACAATGCCTGGCATGGGGTAGGCACTCAATAAATATCTATTGAATGAATGAATATTTTAAAAGCAAAAATGAAGAAGTAAAAGGAAATCTTTCATACTTCCACCGCCTAGAGATTATTGTTAGCATCCTGGTATGTTTCCTTCCAAACCTTTTTTTTTTTCTATTTTATGTATAAGTATATATAGTTAAAAACACATTTTGCATCTTTTAACCCAGCATAATAACACACGTGTTTCCCATGGTATTAAGGAATATTATTTTTCTTGAATGTAAGCAGTGCTTCTCCACCGAGGGTGATTTGCCCCCAAGAGGGCATTTGACAATGTCTGGAGACATTTTTGGTTGTCTCAAGGGGGAGAGTGGGGCATGTTGCCACGGGTTGCTAAGGTCCAACAATGCACAGGACAGTCCCCACAACAAAGGATTATCCGGCCCAAATGCTGATGGTGCCAAGGCTGAGGACCCTGCTGCTAGTGGTCTGTCATACGGATCTACAAGACTTGACTGACCCACCTCTTCTTGTTGCAAATGAAGTTGTTTCTAGTTTTTTCACTGATAAAAACTAAGGTCCTGAAAGAGTTTCAGACATAAATCTCTACCCACCTCCTACATCACCTTCGGATAAGTTGCAGTGCTTGATTTTCAGGAACTGAAGTGATGAAGGACAAGACTGACCTTGCTTGAACTTCATTTCGTCGCTTTCAGCCGGGTAGCACTGCCGCTCTGGGTATGCTGTCCTCTGCCACATTTGTGGTCTGTCCCAGCTGTGAGTCATGTCAAAGAAAATATCCAGACTTCCATGGCCCGGGTGCTTTCTGTGATGAGGTTACCCCAGCAGTTCCTCACCTGCCTGAGCCGCTGGGGCTGCTGTAAAAAATTGTCATGGACTAGGTGGCTGAGACAATAAACATCTATATCTCACAGTTCCGGAGGCTGAAAAGCCCAAGATCAAGGTGCAGACAGATCCAGTGTCTGGTGGGGGCTCTCTCTCCGGTTTGCATACGGACGCCTTCTTGTTGCATCCCTTTCTCTTCTTAGAAGGGCACTAATACCATCATAGGTCCCCACCATCATGACCTCATCTAAACCTGATCACCACCCAAAGGCCCCAATTCCTAATACCATCTCACTGGGGGTTCAGATTTCAGCATATGAATGGGGGTGGCGGGGGGGGGGGGGCTCAAGCATGTTATCCATAACATCACCTGTCTAAGATGTCAAACCTTCATTTGGGAAGAGCCTGATTAATCATGACTTACAAATAACATCGGTCGTGGGAGCGGAAGGGCAGAATCAAAGCAAGGCAGGCATTCCTTGCCATCCCTACATACGCCAACAAAACCACTATCGTTCAAGAGTGTTTGGGAGTTGCTTTGGGGGTATTCAGTGCCTTCCTTCAATAAGGACATCATCCAGGTGGGCGGTGTTGCTAGGTGTACCAAACGCGGCCTCTGCAAAACAGAATATTCATTCAACAGATATTTACCGAGACCCTGCTGTGCACCAGGCAGTCCCAAGCACTAAGGACACAGGGATGAAACAAGATACACAGAGAGAGCCCCTGCCCTGGTAGAACCTCCATTCTAGAGGGGACACCATCACATAAACAAATCATGTAAAATACAATGTCAGGAAGAAAAACACAGCAGAGACAGGAGTGGCAGGACGAGGAATGCTGTTGTAGATGAGCTGGTCAGAGTCAGAGATGGGCTCTCTGAGGAGGGGCTGTTTTAAAGGGATCTGAGTTAAGAGAATGGGTATGAAGCCCTGGGAATATCTGAGGGACTCGGACGTGCAAAGGCCCTGAGGCAGGCATGTGTTGGGCAAGGTCAAGGAGCAGCAGCAGAGGCTGGTGTGTCTGGTGTGACATGAGTGAGGGGGAGAGCTGTCGGACATGAGTTAGAGTGGCAGGCGGTGGCCAGGTCGAGGAGGGACTGGCAGGCCACAGTGAGGACTTAAAGTTGTATTCCACTGGAGGGTTTAAGCAGGTGGGGAAGAGACCAGATGTCCATTTTAAACGGTCCCTCTGGCTCTGTATGGACCATAGGAGACAAGCGTGTAAGTGGGGAGCCCAGGGGGAGGCTGTTGCAACACTGCAGGTGAGAGAAGGTGCTGGCTTGGATCCGGGAGGAAATGATACATATATGAGACGTGGCCAGATCCCAGGTGTATTTTAAAGGTAGAGCTGGTGGGTGTGCCAATGGAGCGCCTGACGGGGAGGCCTGAGAGACAGAAGAATTGACGATGACTAACAGTTGGGAGCTGAGAGGGAGCTGTGAGAGCTCAAGCGTTCTCTGCCGGGATCTGTGTTTCTGTGACATGCCCACATGCGACGGAGCCCAGGACACACCGCCAACCCTGGACAGTTGGATGTGGATCAGCTGGCAGGGTTTTCGGGTTCTTTTCCCAACCCCGGGCTTTTATTTACTCTTCATTTGATGCCTTGGGGCCGGCCACCCAGCCGAGCCCCATGGAGGAGTCCTGCCTCCCAGCCGGAGGACTGCCAGGACGGGCCGCTGGCTGCGCCCAGCCGGGGAGAGGGTGAGCCGCTCCTCTCCTGCCCCCTCGGTGAACGGAGCGGGACTCCTGGTGAAAGCTAAGACACCTCGGCCCGGCCTCAGGAAAGCTGCTGCCCACCTGGCCTTCCTCGCTCGGCTTGGCTGTGTCCTCTCGGTTGGGCTGGCCTGCACAGCGGAGAATAAATTAGCACTTCCATGGAGGGGAAAGTCTGCTTCTATTTTTTGGTGATGAAATGAAGTATGGGGAAATGTTTTGGTAATAGGGCTGGGGGGTGGGGCGGGGGGGGGGGCTGGGCATCCAGGATGTGAGTAGTAGGACAGGACAAGAGGAGCAGCTGGCAGGAGCTGCCTTCCGCCGGCCCAGGGAAGAGCCCCGGAGGTGGCATCTACGCTGGAGGTCGCTGGAGGTCTCAGGGCTTCGGACACCGGACTCTAGGAAGCGGCCGCTGCCCTGGGCTGGACAGAGCTGGAGTCTAGCCCCAGAGAGATGTGGCTGCATGATTTGGGGAAGGTCCTCCATCTTCTCTGGGCCTCAGTTTCCTCATCTGTTAAAGGAGACGTTGGTCACAGTGGCCTCTCAGGTCCTCCTCGTTGCCATGGTCTGGGACCCGCTTGACGGGGGGCAACAGAAGCTGTCCCTGAGGTGGCTTCTGACACCATCACCAGAAGCAACAGGGGCAGCAATGGGCCCAACATTTCAGGAGAGGGCAGTGCGCACTCTAAGTACCGCTCATGGGGGAGTTCATGCCACAAGCACAGCCTCTTCTACCTGAGGGGGTCGAGGTGAACTTAACTATGTCCAAGCCAGTTTGCTGGGAGCTCCTGGCGCTGGAGGAGGCGGGGCAGGGGAGGGGGAGACCCTAGAGAGAGTGAGCTTGACTGTGTGTGTGTGTGTGTGTGTGTGTGTGTGTGTGTGTGTGTGTTGTGTGTGTGTTGGAGGGAACACCTACTCTTGCATTCAATGCTGGTGCATAGTAGGAGCTCACTGGTCTGCCTTCTAGTATGGGCTGCACTAAAGGTTCTGATCCAAGGTCCAAGGAGGCCACTTAGCAGGCTTTAGTGTCAGCTGTGATGGCCGAGCCATGGGCCAGTGCGGGCGGCCACCACCGATGCCCGGGTCCCGACTCAGGGCAAGGATGGGCAGCGCAGAGGCGAGGTCTGGACTCCTCTCCAGCGGGTGGTAGCATGGCACTGCGGTTTTGTGCTTGGGCTCAGGATTCGGAAGCAGCAGGCTCACAGCCGACCACAACTCCCACGGAGCCGACCTGGGCAGCTGCCTTCTCCTCGCCTCCTCCTCTGTGAGTCCTGCCTCGCAGAGCGGAGGCGAGGATTCGGTAAGACCGGGTGCCATGTGTCGGGGTACCTGGGCCCCGCTCACTGCCGGTGGGTGTCGTTTTCAGGGGAACAGGAGGCCCACCCGGCAGTCTCTGCCCCACGCCTGGGCCCAGCAGAGTGAACTTGGGAAGACCCTACCTCTCCCAGCTGACGCTGTGCCTCGGGCCAGGGGACAGAGCCATAGAGGCGGGCTCTGGGCGTCTCAGGTGAGGCAGATTCCTGCCCAGGTGCCAGGTCCTCCACCAGACCCTCCCAGGCTTCAGCCAGCGCAGAGGACACACGCCGGTCCCAGCCCAGGCACAGATGGCTGCTGGCAGCCTGCCCCTCTGGCGCCTCAGGGCCAGGCCCTTGCTCTGCTCCCACAGACCCTGCCTTGTCCCCGAGGACCTATCTGTCTGCAGGGTAGGCGTGCTCTCTTGCCTCCCCATCAGGTTCCAATGTGACCAGCCTGGTGACTCACGGCCCGAAGCAGAGAGCTTGGCAGTGCCGGTCCCACTCCCAGGCGCTCAGAGGAGGCCGTCAGTGACGGGGCGTGCTTGGGGGCCACCCACCCACCAAATTATCTCCTTGGTGGATGCCTGAAATTCCACCACTAATACTTCATTCTTTGGGAGGATATTGTGGCCTTATCTCAGTTCCACGCTCTCCATATAAGCCCCCTGGGATATATAACATACCTGAATATGGATGAGCATGTCAAAACATTTTCCTTCCCACGGGAGGGATCCAACTTCTCGGGGTCCAAGGTCAGCACTCTTTCTGGCACTTTCAGTTCCCCAGCGAGCACCATCAAGCCCCTACGACGTGCTGCACCCTGTGCCCGGGGCGGAGGTGAGGGAGACACAGCCTTGTCCATGAGGCACATAGTAGGTGCCCCGTAAATGTTAGTGGAAGGCCTTACTCTTGCACCCGGTGCTGGTGCATAGTAGGCGCTCACTAGATCATCATAGCGTGAATGAATGCAGCTCAGCAACTGCAAATATAAGGCAGCTCAGCGCCGGGAGCGTGAGCACAGAGCTGAAGCCCCCTGTCTGAGTCTGTCCTCTGGCTCCGCCACGCCCCAGCTACGTGACGTCAGCGCATCTCTGCATCTTTCTCTGGATCTTTCTTTTTTTTTTTATAATACATATTTTATTGATTTTTTTACAGAGAGGAAGGGAGAGGGATAGAGAGTTAGAAACATCGATGAGAGAGAAACATCGAGCAGCCCCCTCCTGCACACCTCCTACTGGGGATGTGCCCGCAACCAAGGTACATGCCCTTGATCGGAATCGAACCCGGGACCTTTCAGTCCGCAGGCCGATGCTCTATCCACTGAGCCAAACCGGGTAGGGCTCTCTGCCTCTTTCTCTGCCTCAGTCTCCTGGTTGGTAAAATGGGAGCGATAATGGTCGTGCTGAGGATTCACGGAGTTAATCTCTGTAAAGCACTTAGAACATTTCCTGGCACGCGGCACGCACTATGTAAGTGTTTGTTAAATAACGAAATCTCAGCAAACATTATTGAATACACATGGAAGGTATCCGTTCATGTTTGCTGGCAGGTCCGGGGACTCCGCAGGGCAGGAATGGTGTTTTACTCTTCTCCGTAGCCGGAGAGGCTGGCACGGGATAGGCATCGGTAAATGTTGGTTTCCTGGCCGGGAGCGGCGTGTCTGGGAGTGCGGGAGCCGCAGCGGGGCTGGTGCGCTTTGGCAGCCCGCGTGCTTGGAGATGCGGTCGTAAATCCAGTTGTCGTCGGGTCCCTCCAGCAGGGCTGTTTTTTTCTGCCTGTTTGGGTGCAGACAGGAACTGTCAATACAGAATCGATCTTTACAAGGCGGGACTCGTGTGTGGGGCGGTGAAACGTGGTGTGGACACACCGCGGGAACAGCCCGTACTTCTCACGACTTCCCCGCGGTTCTGGGCGTGTGGTTGGTACGCGGGAAATGCTCGTTAATGATGTGTGAGCCTGTTTGGAACAGACAGTCTGCTCGTGACTCCCCGCGCAGGCTGCGACGTGTCCGCCGCGAGCCTTCGCTTGGGCCGCTCTCGCCACACAGAGCATCTCTTTACACCCCCTTCTCTCTTCCGAATTCCTTCTGCCTTGTTCACGTGGCTTATCCCCAGATCCCTGCTCGGTTTTTGTGCAATATCTTCCCTTCCATGCAAACAACACCCCAGCCCCACCAAGCTGCTGCTGCAAACATTCCTCGAGGCTCTGCTCTGTGCTGAGCCCAAGGACCCCAGACTCACAGCCTCCTGAGAAAACGGAAAGTAAACAAATGATGACAGTGCACAAAGGAGGAGTGGACGCGTCTGTGGGTTACCACGCATGGAGAACTCAGGGTTCAGGAAGGGCCTGTGTTGGGGGGCGGGCGGGGGGAGGAGGGGAGCTTAAGCCGAGTGTCTGAGATGAAGGAAGGGAGAGCGCAGTGCAGATTTGAACTTGATACCGAGGGCCATGGGGAGCGTGAAATGCAGAACCCGATGATGGGATGTCAATTGCAGATACAAAATGAGGTTGATGTTTGAGAATATAAAACTGGTATTTTTTAAAGTTTTTATTTTTAATCCGCTCTATTAAAAAAAATTTACGTATAAAAATCACCAGTTTTAAGTGTACAAATCCGTCCATTTTGACAAGGGCACACCGCTGTGTAGCTACCACTGTCATCAAGGACGGAGCATGTCCATCACCCCCGGAGGCCACCCTGCCCGCTGCAGTCGGTCCCCTCCCTCCACCCACCAGCCCCAGGCACATGGACCTGCTTTCAGATCTGTGCACGTGCCTTCTGGAGACATTCCCGTCAATGGCATCGCGCAGGGGCAGCCTTCTGTGCCTGGCTTTTCCACTGAGCACCATGCCTCTGAGAGTCCCCATTTGTAATATTCCCCTGCCCGTCCCACAGTGTGGGTATCATTTCACGGCAGGTGGGCGTTTGCGTTATGAGAAGGCGGCTTTGGATTCTCCCCTCCTCCCCCCTAAAGCATGTTGCCTTGCAGCCTTGATAATTGTCTTGAAAACCAGCCTGGCGGGGGAAGAAAAGCTTTCTTTTTTTAAAAAAAAAACAAAAACATTTTATTGATTTTTTACAGAGAGGAAGGGAGAGGGATAGAGAGTTAGAAACATCAATGAGAGAGAAACATCAATCAGCTGCCTCCTGTACATCCCCCACCGGGGACGTGCCCGCAACCAAGGTACATGCCTTGACCAGAATTGAACCTGGGACCCTTCAGTCCTCAGGCCGACGCTCTGTCCACTGAGCCAAACCAGTCAGGGCAAGAAAAGCTTTCTTAAAAACACCCCAAGCTCCCTGTGTATTCACAAGCCAGGCCTGACCCACTTGGACCAGAGAGCGTTCCTGGGAGCCTGAGAGGGAACGCAGGATGCAAGGGGAGCACCCAGCCCAGCGAGTGGAACTGGGAGGCCTCCCTGCAGGCGGGGAGGAGGGGAAGGACCAGCCTTGGGAGAGGGGAGAAAACAGAAGCTCTCTGGGGCACTTTAGGGAGTAAAGCAGGGATGGAGAGCAGGCTGGCTCGGGCCAACATCAAGTGAAGTGTCCAGACTAGCACATCCGAGAGAGCCCGGCTGGCTGCCTGTGGCCTGCGGGTGAGGGACACAAGCCCAGCAGTCCACCTGTGCCTCCCGAAGTGGGGTTCCGAGGGACCAAGAGGATCAGGTCCAGGAGGTCACAGAGAGGTCATGGCAGGGACCAAGGACAGCACCTGCAGATGCTGAGAAAACAGGGTCTGAAGGGGGCCAGGAGGCCTGAGGCCAGAGGACACATGTGGACTAGCAGCAAGCCCTGCACCCCGAGAACCACCCAGGAAGGAAAGGGGGGGAAGGGAGGGGGAGAAACAGTGAAAGACAGAGGAAGGAACCAAGGTAACCCAAAAGAGATGGACTCACCTTTAATTGGGGAAGTCCAGTCTATGTGTTAGTTTGTTTTTCCTGGAGCAAGTTCTTGACATCATTTGAGCACCTGGATCCCAGGAATCAGACCTGTCCTCTGAGTTTTCCATGACTGGAGTCCTGGAGAAAGTAAGCTGCATTTCTGTGCACGTGTGGTCCATCTCAACGATGGCGGGTGTGCTTTTTTCCTGCGATGAGAGGCTGCTCTGGCGAGGGTGTGGGAGATGGGTTTTGGGGGCTGCCCTGGAGGCGAGGCTGAGGACTGTCCTAGTTGTCCTTGTAGGAGGCTTGGCCCAGGGTGGGGCTGTGGGGAGCTGGGAGGGACTGGGGCAGGGGCGGTGGGTTTCAGCCTCCGGTGGACATTAGAATTGCAGCGTCTCGCTGCTCAGACCGCACCCGGGACCAATTCAATCAGCATCTCTGCAGGTGGACCCAGGCACCAGCATCTTCAAAGGCCCTCAGATGATGTCACGATGCAGCCAAGGTTGAGAGAAGTAGAAGCTGGAGACGTTGGAGAGCAGAGCTTCTCAGACTTTAATACTCGGATGAGTCATCGGGGATGTTGCTAAAATGCACATTTTAGTCTGTAGGTCTGAGGTGGGGCCGAGGGTCTGATGCTGATGCTGCTGGTCCATGGACCACACTTGGAGGAGCGAGCATTTGGCGAAAATATGGAGGAGTTAGAACCAACAGACTTGGCGATGCCTGGACGTGGGGCAGGGCAGGGGATTCCAGGGAGGTTCCCAGGTTCCTGGCCTGAGCGACTGAGAGGACGGGGCCTGAGTGGGCATGAGGACTGGGGGGTGGGGTGGAGGCCAGGCCAGTCCAGGTCCCATCGAGCAGAGCTGTCTAAAGGCCTGGAGCTCAGCAGCATGAATTTGAGGTATAGATTCGGGAGTTGTCAGAACATGGCTAACGTCAGCTCCCATTTACTGAGCACAAACCATGTGTTGGGCTCGAGTAGCATTTTGCATATAATAATTCACTAAAAGGCCACAGTGCCCCTATGAGACGAGTAGTATTATTACCCCATTTCTAACAAAGGGAAGCCGAGGCATGGTGGACTCTTTCAGTCACAGGTGATAGAAACCCAACTCAAACTCCCTTATGTAAAAAATGGAAGTTGGCCCTGACTCGTTTGGCTCAGTGGATAGAGCCTGTGGACTCAAGGGTCCCAGGTTTGATTCCGGTCAAGGGCATGTACCTTGGTTGAGGGCACATACCCAGTAGGGAAGTGTGCAGGAGGCAGGTGATCAATGTTTCTCTCTCATCGATGTTTCTAACTCTCTATCCCTCTCCCTTCCTCTCTGTAAAAAATCAATAAAAATATATTTATATATTAAAAAAAGGAAGTTGTTGGCTCAAGTAACGAAAACTCAAAGGACAGATCTGATTTACAGGTGTGCTGGGATCCCGGCACTAAATGATGCCAAGAACTTGCTCCATGTCTCGCTCTCCTTCCCCGTGTCAGTCATTCCCAGGCGGCCTCTCTCGGGTGCGACTGTGAGGCCCAACAGCTGCAGGCTCCCATCTTACCAGTTTAGCAACCCCGATTGAGAGAGGGACAGTTTCCTAATTGCTCCTGCTGCAGTCCTGGCACTGCCGCTCGCTGGCTCTGATTGGCCCAGCACAGGTCATGTGCCAAGCCCTGAGCCAATCGCTGTGGCCAGGCAAAGGCCAAGTGCCCCCTGCAGGGTGAACTCTGGGGCCCGGAAGTGCAGGGGTGGGAATGGATTCTGGGCAGGCCAAAGCACAGATGCCGCTCGTAAGGGGAACAGAAGCCAGAGCTTGCCCCGTGGACACAGGGATGCCACGATACCGCCGGGCATGGTGCAGCCCCGCATCCTTGTCCTGCTGTTTCCTCAGCCTGACTGCCTCCTCAGCTCCCTGTCACACGCTCTGCCACGTACTCATCCTCCCAGGCCTGGCTCCAGTACATCTGCCCCTCTGGTGCTCTCCTCGCAGCCCTAGGTTATCAGACACCTCTTACCCACCGCTTCAGATCCTCTGTCCTCACGGTCCTGTGGCTCCTTCCCGCTCTCCATGGCTACCAGCCATCTCCCAGGTGCAGCTTCCTGCCCATCCTGGGGCTTCTCTTCACTCTGTCTTGGGGTGCCTGTGTGCCAAGCCCAGGTGTGCTCCACCCAAAAGTGCAGGGGTTCCTGGACCATGTGTAAAACTGATCACTTGGAGATGAGAGCCAGTGAATAGGTTTTCTCCCCACCTCTCAACCCCAAAGGATGTCCCAAAGCCCAGCCGATGTTGTGTCTCAGGGCGCGTTCACAGGCCCGGCAGTCAACGACTCTTGCCTGTAGCTGACTCGATCACACATCCCCCTAAGCTCTCTCTCCACCTTATTCCTCTTGTCCTTCACTCCTGTATACTGATGTTAGGATTCTCCAGAGCAACAGAACCACGAGGAGACATATCTATATTGACACTGGCATCGAAACATGCATGTCAGTATAAGATTTGCTGTAAGGAACTGGATCACATAGTTAGGAGGGCTGAGAAGTCCCAGGATCTGCCATCTGCAAGCTGGAGACCCCAGAAAGTTGGGGATGTCATTTCAGCCTGAGAACCTGAGTGCCGAGGGCATGAATTCCAGTCCAAGGCAACTCGCTTTATGACGATGGTCTGGAATTGAACCCGCGACATCCCTGAGATCTGCCTGTACTTCAAGAAGTGCTTCCTGCAGCGGGAGGACTGGCTGGTGCAGGGGTGACTGGGGGTGCTACGTGCATGGGCATCCATATCAGCATAGAAGAAAGCCATTCCTTTGTCTCCCCAACTTTATTGGGTTATATTTGAAGTACAATGATCTGCATACATTTCAAGTGTACAATTTTGGTCAGGTTTGACATATGTATACAGTCATGAAACCATCACCATAACTGGGATAAGAAACATCTCCCTCAATCCACTGATCTGCACCCATCACTACAAACTGTTTTTGTCGCCCTAGCCAGTTTGGCTCAGTAGATAGAGTGTTTGGCCTGCGGACCAAAGGGTCCCAGGTTCAGTTCTGGTCAAGGGCAGGCTCCTCCCTGGCCCCGGCCCTGGTTAGGACTCGTGCAGAAGGCAACCAATTGATGTGTTTCTCTCACATCAATGTTTCTCCCTCTCTTTCCCTCTCTCTTCCACTCTCCCTAAAAATCAATGGAAAAATATCCTCGGGTTAGGATTAAAAAAAGACAAAACTGTTTTCGTTTTCTAGAGTTTTATATAGAGTCACATAGAATATATTCTTTTTTCTCTGGCTCCTTTTGCTCAGCTTATTTTGATTCATGCACATTGGTACATATATCAATCATTTATTCCTTTTAATTGCTGAGTCATAGCCCCTGGTATAGATATAGGACAATTTGTTTATCCATTCACCTGTTGACCAGCATTTGGGTTGGTCCCCGTTTTTAGCTGTTACAAATAAAGCTGCTAAAACATTTGCATACAAGGGTCTTTAAACACGTATAATTCCCTTCGTTTTGGGTAAGAGGAATGAAACGGCCGGGTCACGCAGTACTGCCAAACCACATTCCAGAGTGGTTGTGCTGTTTTTATTCCCACCAGAAGTGAATGAGAATTTCATCTTCACCAACACTGGGTATGGTGTGTGTCTTTAATTTTAGCCATACTAATAGGTGTGGATGGTATCTCAGGGAGGTTGTAATAATCTGTTCTCAGGTCATTGATTATCTTCAACATCTTTCATGTGCTTATTTGCCGTCCGTATATCTTTTTTGGTGAAGTGTCTGTTCAAATCTTTTGCCCCGCCCCCACCCCCTTTTTTTTGGTTGGGCTGTTTGCTTTCTTCTTATTTTTGAAAGTTCTTTATACATTCCAGATGCACGTCCTTTAACAGATATGTGATCTGCAAATGGCTTCTCTCAGCCTGTGCCTTATCTTTTCACTTCCTTAGCAAAGTCTTTCAAAGAGCATACGTTCTTAATTTTGATATAGTCTGATTTACCCATTTCTTCTTCTACGGACAGTGTTTTTGGGTGCTAGATCCAAGAAACCTTTGCCTTCCCCAAGATCACAAAGGTTTCTTCCTATGTTTTCTTCTAGAACTTTTGCACTTTTTATGTTTTATATTTGGGTATATGATCCATTTTTATTTCTATTTTTTTAAAGTATGAAATTGCAAGATGCAAGATACAGCTGCTAGGGCAAAGCATTCAGTCTTTCACCATGAAGTCTGCTGCTCGCTCTAGGTTTTCCATGGCCGTCCTGTATCAGGTTCAGGGCCGTCCTATTTCCATGGCTCTTACTAGTCTATGTTGATTTTTGGATTGCACCCTGGACACTGTGAATGTGATGCTGTGTGGATTCTGGATCGTTATTGTCTTTGAAGCCTGGTGAGGCTTGTCTTTAGGCAGCCAGACAACCTGGCTGGGCTCAGACTCTGAGTTCCGCGTGGCTCCCGTGGGCGGTGGTTCGCCTCCCCGTGCAGTTTTCTGAGCCTTTGCCACGTTGGTTTGGATCTGCCCAGTGTCCGCGTTGTTCTGGGCTCGGCTGAGACTTGTCTGGGTCGTTGAGGTCTCTTGAGCCCGGTCCTGATGGGAGCTGTACCACAACCCTTTGCGATGCCCGAGGCAAAAGTCAACCTCCTCCTCTGGCAGATGAGGCCATTCGGGACCCACGGCTCCGTCGGTGCTCAGGGGCAAGAGCCACAAGTGGTGGCTTCCTTCCCCGCCAGCTGTGAGGGCTCGGGGAGCCCTCGATCTGTGTCACTGGCGGTGGGAGGCTGCTCTGGCATCTTTGCGTCACAGCGTGGAGACCGGGGGCACAGGGCTGACCTCCCCAGCCACACCCTGGCTCCAGCTGAGGTCTCCCAGCTCCCAGCCCCCCACACACATACCCCCCACCCAGATGACAAGCACTCTGACTCAGATTGTCCTCATCCTTCTTCCCTATGGCCCAAGAACATGTGGAGGGAGTGGAGGGAGGGAAGGAGAAGTGCGAGGAAGGGGTGACCCCATCTCTCAGGGCGTCTCTGGGACTCCCCATGAAGTCAGTGGAGTCCCAGCGGCTGATGTCAAGGAATAATAGTAATAAACACTACGCTTCCTGAGTGCTTGCTGTGTGCCAGGCACCGTGCACAGCACATGTATGTACACTCAGGCACGCCTCAACTCCTGGTAACAACTTCACGAGATGGGCTGAGATGACACCCATTTCACAGACGAGGAAACTGAGGCACCACTTGAAGGCAACCTCCCTTGTCCAAGGTCACACAGTGGATAAATGGTAGGCCCCCTGGAGGGGGAGCTCAGAGTCGGATGCTTCTCTCTGTAACCTGGGCGGCTCTGGCAACTGGACCAGCTCCCCAGTGCCTTGCCGCGTTCCCTGGGAACCGCCTACCCTCCGGTGCCAGAGCCCTTTCTTGGGGTGCCCAGAGAAATGAGGTGATCCCAGCCCCACCCCCAAAAGAGAAGAGGCAGATTCCCAGGGGCCCCCAGGCTGAGCAGGCCCCTACCTCCCACGGGAAATTAACTCAGAGGGTGAAGGAGGAAGAGAGATGGGGTTGACTGCTTTCTGTTCTTTATTAAGTAACAAAGGGGGAAACCAACTGGGCATGGTGCACAAGATTCCCCACCAGCACCACCCCGGACTCCGCACATCTTTATCCACTTACCCGGGGAATCAGGAAATGCTCCTCTGAGCCAGTTTTATTGGAGATTTTGGAAGCAAAGCTCACAGCCTCCCAATCAATAACAGATGAACGATGCTCGCATCACATTTTTTCAGGAGGACGTTTGGCCCAGGCTTGTCCCAAGGACTAGCCTTGGACATCCCCATTCCATTGGACGTTGCTGGGAAATGAGGCTCAGGGCAATTCTAGAAGCCAGAGTCATCGGCATGTGGGTGCGGCGGGCAGGGATGTCTTGGCCGGGTCAGGCCTGGGGAAGCCCTGTGTTTTGCAAGGGTTGGGGTCTGGCCCACGCATCTCCCCCTTGCCTCCCCTCACCCCCACCTCTTCCCTGGCTCGTCCTCCACATGTGCTCAGCACGGGCATCGCATCCACAGGCCATAAAGAATCAATCAAATCCAGTCCTGGCTGAGCCAGGGGACGCGGCGCCAAAGCGCTGATGGAGGAAGCGTAGGCAGGGGGGTGATGGCAGGCCTGCTATGCAGAGTGATTTCGGCAGAAACCTTCCCCTCACCGCACCCACAGACACCCGACGCTGGCAACCATGGTCCAAGACTGGAACCAGGACCATCTCTGGGGCCTCCTTGTCCCCCAGCCCCACAGCTGGAAGTGGGGGACGGGGAGCAGTGAGGGGGACAGGAATGGTGGTAACACTTTGTCACCATCAGAGCGTCTGTGGTACAAGAAATGAGCTATTTGGAATGTGAAGCAGGCTCCCCAGTTCCACTTTCCCATTTCATCAACACTCGTTGAGCACCTACTACGTGCCAGGTGGGAGGTATGAAGTATGGTGAGCAAAAGCAGGCCCTGCCCGCCGGAGCTTCCGGTCTGGAGGGCTGTAGCCCCTCAGTCAATATCACAACTCTCTCCTCAAGAAAGCAAAAAGCAACAAGAAGAATTATCCACGTTCTGGGGTCTTATCCACGTTCTGGGGTCTCATCTCATGACAGATCTATGAGATAAGACCTCGTATCCCCATTTCATGGTGAGAAAACTTGGGCCCATCCAAGGGTCAGTGACTTGCCTACCTGAGAGACAGATTGAAAATTCTGCCAAACCAAGTACCGCAGGCTGGGCGCTCCTGAAAGCCGGAGCGATGGAGGAGGCCTTCCAGGAACAAAGGTGTTGGCATCTGAGGCTCATGGACCGTTTCCTAGAATGCTTCATTCACTCATGCATTCATTCATTCATCACTCACTCAGTCCCTAATTCAGAATTCACTCACCCATTTGGTTTTTTTGTTTTGTTTTGCTTTGCTTTATTTTTGTTAATCCTCACCCGAGGATATTTTTCCATTGATTTTTAGGGAGAGTGGAAGAGAGAGGTAAAAACAGAGAGAAACATATTGATTGGTTGCCTTCTGCACGAGCCCTGACCAGGGTCCGGGCTGGGGAGAAGCCTGCAACCAAGGTATGTGCTCTCGACGGGAATCGAACCTGGAACCCTCTGGTCTGCAGGCCAACGCTCTATCCACTGAGCCAAACTGGCTAGGGCTCACTCATTTGTTTTCTCATTCCCTCATTAATGAATTTATGTACTTACTCACTAATTAATTTGTTTAATCACTTGCATGTTCTGTGTAGCAGACTTTATTTCTGGACTGTTGTTTGTTAGAATTCTTCCATTACCAATGGCAGAAACACAACTCAAATTCACTCAAGCAGAAAAAGGAATTTAATGGTATGTGTATCTGAATTGTCCTAAGGCAAGGATATATACGGCTTCAGTCATGACTGGTTCCAGGTGCTTAGATGTTATTGTCAGGAACTCTCCCTACACCCTTTGCCTCTGCTTTCCTCTGTGTTGATATCACTCTCGGGCAGGTTGGTTTTTTTTCTCTCTGCTTATAAAGTTGCCCACCAGCACCTGCAGGCTTATGTTCTATCAGCTTAGCCACTCCAGCTGAAAGAAGATGCTTTTTTCCCCAAGAGCTTAGCAAAAAATCCCAGAGAGGCCTCTTATTGGCCTAACCTGGGTCACATGTTCACTCCTGAACCAATCACTGTGGTTGGAGGAGTCAGGGCTCTGATTGGTCAGGTCTGGTTCTGGGTTAATAGCACCAACCTCAGCAAATGGCCTAGACTGAGCATGGAGGAGGGGTGTTTCTCTAAGGAAACGTGGATTCAGTGGTGGGGGCTGGCGGGCGAAAATTAAGAGGTGTCTTTTATATAGGGATAAGAAGTTTGCATTGTACTGGGCTCCTCCCACCCAGGTCATCCACCAATTTCTTATTGGTTTCATGATGGAGTTGGAGAAATAATGGCTTCTCTTTGGGAAATGCCAAGCTATGCTGTCCTTCAAGACAACGATACGAGGCCTTCCTTACCAGGCTGGCTAAAGGCTTTACAGACAGGCCCCTTTAATCCTGTGCCAGGGAGGTGGGCAGGGGGACGTGCTGTTCCCCTTTCCCATGTGGGAAGCCTGGGGATTTGAGAAGGTAAGGGCTTTAAGCTATGCGATGGCTAATTTTATGTGTCACCTTGACTGGGCCAAGGGATGCACAGGTAGCTGGAAACACATCATTTCTGGGTGTGCCTGTGAGGGTGTTTCTGTGGGAGAGGAGCATTTCAATCAGTAGATTGAGTAACGCAGACCACCTGGCCCATGTGGGCATCATCCAATCCATGGAGGGGACAAAATGCTGGGGGAAGGGCGAATCGGCTCTCTCTCCTTGAGCTGGGACATCCATCGGCAGCCCTTGGACATCAGTGCCCCTGGAGCCTGGGCCTTCAGACTCAGGCTGAGCCTCATCGCCAGCATTCCCTTTTCTGGGTCTCCAGCTCGCGGAGGGCACCTTGTGGGGCTTCTCGGCCTCCAGAATCTCATGAGCCAGCCCTGCAGCAGATCTCCCCGATACTCTATTCTATGTAGAGGGAACCCTGACTGCACTCACAGCCGCCCAGTGACGGAGCTCAGGTTCCAACCCAAGAGTATGCGATCCCACAGTCCACGCCATCCATCTCCGCAGGGGAGGTGAAATCCTGCTCCCAGGTGAAGTTCGGCTCCGCTCGGGGTGAGAGTGGGGAGAGGGCAGAGTTCTCCATGTGGACCTGGTGGGAAAGGAGCTTCCACGGTTCCTGGGGCTTTCTCAGGCCCATCCCCGCTGAACAATTTCCATTGCGCTGGCCACGCGGATGCAGGCCGCACGGGGCAGGGCTCAGGCAGGGCACACCCAGCAGGACGCATCTCGAGCCTCCCGGGTGGAGGGTAGCTGAGGTCACCAGGCAGCCAAGGAGGGGTGGGAACCAAGTGTTTGCCGAGCATCCATTGTTTCCCAGAACAGCCGGGCTGAGCAGGATACCGGGAAACGTAACGGTCACAGTCATCACAGTCATCGTGGGCAGAGATTCGTTGGAAATTAGCACAAGCGGCCCCAGAGGCCATCTGGTTCAGGGCTGGCAAACTCAGATGGCTGTTGGGGCGGCACAAGCGACATTCCTGAGCACGGCTGGAAGGGCCTGGGGCCTGGGAGGGTGGGGAGTCTTGTGGAACACAGACCCCTCTGAGGCACAACCGCCACTCAGCATCTGCCGTGTGGACAGGTGAGCCCTGCCTGCTCCGCCTCCTGGCTTTCTGGAGGAAACCTGGAAATCAATTTTGAGGTGAACTCCTCCAGTCTTTAAAAAACAGGCTCAACTTTTTACAGGACACTGTGGCCTAAAGCAACATGTCTACAGGTATTTTGACCTCACCTCCCTTTCCTGATGGGGATACTGCGGCGCAGAGAGGGGAGGTAACGTGCCCAAGGTCACACAGCCGGAATGCGAGCCAGCTCTTCCACTCTCCAGGCCTGCGGTCTGATCCTGGGCCACTGTGTCCCTTACAAGTACACGACCAGCACGCGGCAGTTGACACAGCACTTCTGCACCCCGTATCTCAGGATCTTCACCTTGCCCGGAGGAGGCAGAGGGGGGGACAGTCACCCCCACTTTCCTGATGAGGAATCAGAGGCCCAGAGGAGCTGGGCGTCACGCCCGCATCCCACAGATGTCTGGGGAAGGAACGCAGACGCCGGGCTCCCAGGGCAGCGTCTGCGCTCCTCGCAGGTGCTACGTCTTGTGTTTGATTTTTGTTCCCAGCTCCTGAAACATCGTTTGTTATTCATAACGAGCCCCCCCTCCATGACACCTGAGTTTATGTTAATGAGGGGACTTTTGGAAAGCCTTAAGGATGGGGCTGGTTGCCAAGGGAACTGACCATGTGATTAGAGGGTTGGAACTTTAATCACTAATAAGCAATAATCACCAATAATCGCTAATTTAATAAACTTATCTAATGAAGGGTCTGTAAAAACCCTTGGTGATGTCCTTTACAGGCCATCAGTGAAAGTCAATGTTCCCGAGTTTGTGAGCCGTTGTAGCCGATTATCAGAACTGAGGAGGGAGTGGTGGGAACAGGTGGCAGAAGTACAGGTGACAACTTGGCACCTGGAGGGACTGAGTCTTACACACCTGTGGGGTCAGCGCGAAGTGAGTTAAATTGCAGGACGCCTAGTGTGTGTCCTCCAGAGCTGGTGGGTGTGGAAAGCACACACATCAGGGTCAGAGGTGCTGGGAGTAGAGGAAACAGGAGTTCTTCCTTTAGGTGCCAAGAGAGGGCGTCCCCCCAGCCAGCATCCGGAGGCCCCGGGGGACGAGGCCAGGCTTCTGACCCGCCTGGGGTGCACCGGCCACACTTGAGCCGCTCTCTGCTGGTCAAACCGAGTCACAAGCCCACCCAGGGGCAAGGGGAGGGGCTACACAAGCTGAGGATACCGGGAGGTGCAGGTCACCCTTGGAGACCAGCTACTGTACTGCCATTCGGCACCCCATCCACTTCTCCCACCCTCGACTCTCTGCTCCCCAGTTTCCTCTGTTGACAGAGATTCAGTCCAGCTCATCCAGGTGCTCTGCAGGAATCTGGTGTCCAGCACAGAGCTGGCATCCAGCAGGTACTTCATACATACGTGCTGGAGGGAGGGAGGGAGGGAGGGAAAAGGGGAGGGAGGAAAAAGGGGAGGGAGGGAGGGAGACAGGGAGGGAGGGAGGGAGGGAGAGAGGGAGACAGGGAGGGAGGTGGGTTTCCGACAACAGCCAGTCATAACCCAGCCTCCTCCCAGAACCTCCAACACCCAAGCCCCTGCCTGTGTTAGGTCTTTCCACCTGCTGTGCCCTTTGCCTGGAATCTTCTTCTCCCCAAGTTGTCCATGACCAGGTCCCTCTTGTTGTCCAGGTTGCAGCTCCAAAGCCACCTCCTTAGAGCGGCGCCTTCTGGTCACCCCATGTCACAACCACAACTGGCCACTCTCTCATTTCCCGAAGTATTTGCTTCAGAGCTCTTGTCACCGCCAGCAGCAGTCTTGTCTATTCATGTATTTGTTACCTGTGTCCCTGTCCCCCTCCCTCTAGGGCAGGGCTTCGCAACCTTGGCACAGTTGACATTTGGCGCTGGATAACTCTTTGTTGGGGGAGGGGGCATCCTATGTATTGTAGAATGTCTAGCAGGGTTCCTGCCCTCGATCCGCTAGGTGCCAGTAGCATCTCTTACATATCGTGATAACCAAACGTATCACGTCTAGACATTGCCCAATGCCTTGGCGTGTTCGTGCGTGCGTGCGTGCGTGCGTGCGTGCGTGTGTGTGTGTGTGTACAAAATCAGGCCTGGCTGAGAACCACTGTTTTAAACGATTGGGTCTCACACGTAACGTGCATCAGAATCACCTGGAAGACTTGACACATTGCTGGGCCCCACCCCAGCGTTTCTGACTCAACGGGCCTGAGGTGGGACGGAGAACTCACACTTCTCTCAAGTTCCCAGGTGATGCTTCCAGAGCACGGGTCTGAAAGCGGGGAGGCTGTCTGCCTCGGATCCTAAGTGCCTACAGCAGTGGCCGCACGTAGCTGGCACTCATAAATATTTCCTGAATAAACCATCTTAACATCTCAGCAGTGAGGAGACAGCTCCTGGGGTTTCCATGAAAAATCACCTGGCGGGAGAAGGGGAAATGTATGTGTTTGGGAGGGAGCGTGAGAGAGCGCACTTGAAGTCGGTCGGTTGGTTTTGACCTGGGTGGGCTTTCTGGCGTGGCCATTCATCTTGGGTTTCTCCCGCGGTTCACTCCGATCCATGTCTCCTTATCGTCGGGGGATTATTTGCTGCTGGAGCAGCTGGGAGTGGGGTTCCTGTGACGCATGCTCCCTCCCTCTGGGTCCCTGGCCTCTCTGAGGCTGCCTCACAGCTGGAGGACTGGAGAGGTGATGGGCCCACCTGGGGGAGGTGAAGCCTCCGCAGCTATAATAATGTTAATAACAACGACCAGAGCCGACATTTATGGGGATTAGAGGGCAGCGTGCAGGCACATGCACCCAGGACTTCGTGTGCCCCTCATCCAGGCTCTGTGAAGTAGGTCATGTTATTATCCCCGCTTTACAGATGAGGAAACTGAGACCGAGGTGACGTCAGTCTAAGTGGAAGAGAAGAAGCTGGGATAAAAACCTACGTCTTTCTGACCAAAGCCTTGCTTTTAACCTCTACATCAGTTTCTCAAACTGCTTGGCGGATGCTAAACCGTGTTCTTTGGGGGCGGTGAGGGTGGGCCGTTTGGTGACCTCCCTGCTGCTCCTACATCTCGGCAGGCATGCTGGGGCCTTGGGGACTTTGCACCTGAGGTTCCCTCTGCCTGGAATGCTCTTCCCCCAGGTATCTGCGCTGTGGGCTTCCTCGCCTCCTGTAGGTCTTAGATCAAAGGCCACCTTCCTAATTAGGGCTGCCTCACCTCCACACTTAAAATTGCAAATCACCCCCCTCCAGCACTGCCCCTCCTTGCCTGCCTCCGTCTGACATGCTCTGTGTTTTACTTATTACACATATAGGGTGAGGCAAAGTGGGTTTACAGCTGTTCATATGGGAAATAATACAATTATCAATAACCCAAGAGTAAGCTCTGTGTCGGGTACTTACAATGGCAAACCTACTTTTGCCCACCTTGCATTCTCTGTCTCCTCCTTCCTGCAGGGAGTCTTGGGGTGTTCTCTTCACTGCTGTGTCCCCAAAACTTGGAACGGTCCCTGGTGGATATTAGGAACCATTGAGCATTTGCTGATGGAAGAATGAGAGGAAGGAAGGAAGGAAGGAAGGAAGGAAGGAAGGAAGGAAGGAAGGAAGGAAGGAAAAAAACATGGACATTGTTAAAAGTCAATAAATTGTTCTTGCTGCAGGAGTTCTCAGAGCCTTCATCAACTAAAGTATACACTGAGTGGCCAGATTATTATGATCTCTGAACACATAATAATCTGGCCACTCAGTGTATATCCTATATAATAAAAGGCTAATATACAAATTGTCCCCTTGAGCAGGAGTTCAACCAGCAGGCAGGCCAGCCAACCGCCCATGTCCCCTCCCCCTGGCCAGGCCAGCCAACCGCCCATGTCCCACCCATGCACGAATTCATGCACCGGACCTATATATATTATTATGCGTTCAGAGATCATAATAATCTGGCCACTCAGTGTATACTGTACATTTAAAGAATGATATAACTGGGATTTCTCAAGCTGCTTGATGACCGAGCACACTTTTTGGAAGAGCTGCAGTTAACCTTGACTGTCCCAAGGCAAGAGGCCACTCGCCAGGCAAAAGCAAGGTGCCCTGAACTTGGGACAACCAAACAAGGCAGACAATGAATCCATTCGAAGCGGCTGGGAGCCACAGGGGTTGTGAGAGCTTGGCTTTCAGGACAACCGGGAGCCAGATCACCCTGGACAGAAGTTTCCGTGTCTTTTTATCTGCAATCAGAGCCAACAGTCCCGGGGGCCCAAGAACTCACCCATCTGACCTCTGAATTCCTGCTATGCAGCCGGGCCTTCCAGGCCGCCAGACCCAACCTTGGAGCACCTGCACGCCTCTGTTCCTGCGAAGCCACCTTTCTGTGGGGCTTCGTCATTTACAGAGCAATGGTGTCAACAGCACACACTTTGGAATCAACAGGCCTTGTCTGAAACCCCGGCTCAGGCAGTGACAGCTGAGTGACTTCAGGCAAGTCGCTTCCTCACTCAGAGCCTCGATTTCCTGTTCTGTAAAATGGAGCAATCCGGATTTACTTTTCCCCTCCTTGTCTCCCTTACAGTCAGTGGATTCATTCATTCATTCATTCGCCCATTCTACACATACCATTCAGGGCTCTTCTGACCCACAGTGATCGCCCTTGGGCTCCAGCATCCCTCAGTGTCCACCCTGACACACGTGGTCCAGAGGAAGGAGCACTGGGCCAGACACATGGGGGCTGGTTCCAGTCCTGGCTCTCCTGTGCTGCCAGGGTCCTGCTGGACCAGACACAGTGCTAGTGTGACATCTTCCTTTCTTCTTCCAGGACCTTTTGTTTCCCTGATTTCTAAAAAAATAAAAAATTCTCAAGAGAGGCACCTCTAATATTTTGTGTATATCCTACTAGTATGTGTGTGTATGACAGTAATATATATATATATATATATATATATATATATATATATATATACACACACACACACACACTGAGTGGCCAGATTATTATGATTTCTGAATGCATAATAATCTGGCCACTCAGTATATATATATTAGAGGCCTGGTGCATGAATTCGTGCATGGGTGGGGTCCGGCCAGCCTGGCCAGGAGGAGGGGACATGGGCAGTTGGCTGGCCTGCCTGCTGGTCGAACTCCTGGTCCAGGGGACAATTTGCATATTAGCCTTTTATTATATAGGACTAGGGGCCCAGTGCACGAAATTCATGCACTGGGGGTCTGGGGTCCCTCAGCCCAACCTGCCCCCTCTCACATACTGGGAGCCCTCAGGGGATGTCCTACTGACGGCTTAGGCCCGTGCCCCACGGGGAGCGGGCCTAAGCTGCAGTCTGGCCTCCCTTTGTGGGAGGCAACTGGGCTGATCAGGGGAAGGCACCAGCCCCATCACCCCGCTGCTGCAGCCACTGCCAGTCACCGCAGCCACTAAGGTGTTTTCATCAACACGGACTCCAGTCCCTTCACCAAGAAAAAACGACAACTTTCTTTAGGCATTTTCAAGATGTGTCTTTCATAGGATATGCATTTCTTTATTTATCTTTTATCCTCACCTGAGGATATATTTCCATTGATTTTTAGAGAATGTGGAAGAGAAAGGGAAAGACAGAGAAACATCAAAGTTAGAGGAACACTTTTATTGGTTGCCTCCTGCATAAGCCCTGATCTGGGCCCCCGCCTGGGAGGAGCCTGCAACCTATATACATGCCCTTGATCAGAATCGAACCCAGACCCTGCTCTCTGCAGGCTGAGGCATTATCCACTGAGTCAAACCGGCTAGGGCAGGATGACATTTCTTAGCCCTCCAGCAGCAGACCTTCGTTTTCTTCTCCAGAAGTGTGGTGGAAAAACCCTAGATCACCTTTTTGGATTCTTATTACCCAAGTTACTAAGAATATTACCAGTGGCATACAGGAAGCTTAGCCAATGTGCAGTCAGAAAAGCTGTTTCCTCTATAGTTCACACCAATCAAGGGCTGGGCCCTGCCCAGGCCTAAAGCCTCTGGCCGAAGCTTTAGGCCTGGGCAAGCCCCTCCAGCTCCCTCTGATCACTGGCTCAGACCCTGCCCAGGCCTGCCCAGACCGAAAGCCTCTTGGGCAGGAGCAGACCCCAGCTCCCTGCCATCGATTGCAGGGGGTCCGCTGGTGCACCAGGCCGAAGCAACCCCCAGCTCCCTGTGATCAATTGCAGGGGGTCTGCTCCAGCACCAGGCCAAAAGCCTCCGGCGTGTGATCTGTCGCAGGGGGTCCGCTCAGGGCACCTATGTATGCAAATTAACTGCCATTTTGGTTGGGTTAATTTGCATACTCACCCTAATTGGCTGGTAGGCATGGCTTGGGCGTGGCGAAGGTGTGGTCAATTTGCACATTACTCTTTTATTAGGTAGGATATACACTGAGTGGCCAGATTATTATGCGTTCAGAGATCATAATAATCTGGCCACTCAGTATATATATATATATCCTCACTTACACGGGGGCTATATCTCAATAAACTCATTGTAAGTTGTAAATATCTTAAGTGGAAATAGAAAATGCACCTAACGTACCGTAGCTTAGCCTAGCCTATCTTGAATGTCCTCAGAACACAATATCCAAAAATCACAGGCAACACAGTACACTGTAGAGTTTTGTTTATTTCTCCTCATGATCACGGCTGACTGGCAGCCTCGGCTCACAGCCACTGCCCACCATCCCGAGAGAGTATCGTACCTCATACCTGTAGCTCAGGAAAAGATCAAAATTCAAAATGTGAAATACGTTTCCTCTGAATGTGTATCGTTTTCACACCATTATAAAGTGAAAGAATCATAACTTGAAGCATCAGACTACCTGTATATGTATATATGTATCTGTGTATAATGTATGTGCCTGTATATATGTATGTGTGTGTATAGAGATACATATATATGTTATGAGTCCCCAAATGCTTGCGATGTGCTAGGCTTTGCACGAAGCAAATTAAATCCATCCCATTTGCTAATCCTTCTGAGGACCTCAGAATGTGCTCTGTGACCGTTCCCTTCTTCTAGAAGGGGCAGCCGTATTCAGAGAGATTGAGAGTTTGCCTGGGTCACACAGCTGCTAAGTGGTAGAGTCCTCCCCTGGCAGGCAGGGGTGAGGGGGCGCACAGCCACCTAGGTGGGCAGAGGGCAGAAAGAGTCACCTAGACCAGGGCCTGGAATCTATTAAAGCATGCAGCAAGGTGAGCGGGTGAGTAGTGTCTTACATAAGTGATGTGTGCTCTCTGTACAAATGAAGAAAAGCAGAGGAACACAAAGGAGGGGGAAAAATAAGCTCCACACCCATCCACCATCCAGAAATAATCAGAGTTAAAATGCCGTGGGGTGTTTTATTATTACTAGAGGCCCGATGCATGAAATTCGTGCAAGGGTAGGCCTTCGCAGCCCCGGCTGCCTCGCACCCCACCTCTCACCCTCACACACCTTGGCTTGGTGCTGCCTGCGTTGGCCACCACCCCCGCAACACCCCCCCCTCGTCCCCTGGTTCCCTACCCCTTACTCCCCCACCCCCATCGATTGCCCTGCAAAGGGTAGCCTGGGCCTCCCTCTGTGGGCAATCATGGGGCGATGGCGGGCCCCCGACCAATCACATCGCACCCGCCTTGGCTGGCCTGGCGCCAGTGCGTGTCATAGTGTGGTTGTCCGGAAGGTCATCCTGCTGTTCGGTCGTTCGGTAGATTTGCATATTATGCTTTTATTATTATAGTTTACTGCACTTCCATTTAACCCTAGAATCTGCCTCTCACCTCCATGCCAGGGTACCTGTTCTGGGAGTGGTAACAGGCTCCTTTCACTGAAGGCACCACGGTCATTTCCACGTGCAGCAGACTATTCTTGGGAGCAAATTATTATCAAAAATCTCATGGTATTCTGACTGTGGGGTAATTTATCCCCAATAGAGAGAATTATCCCAAGTTTTGCATATTTGCATTGTTTCTATATTTTAGCCATTATAGATGACACTTGGGATGAACATTCTTGTATATAGATCTTTTCCCTGGTCTTTGTTATTTCCCAGAAAATTCTTAACAGAGGAATTGTTCTTCTTGCTACGTGGCACAAAGGGTGTGCAGAGTACTAAGCATTTGACACCCACTTGCCGGGAGAGAGGACAGCTTTTCTTTCAGGCCTGCAAACCGCTCCCTTTCCCCCTGCTTCTGGGGAGTGGCAGCCCATTGTATGGGGTGACCACTGAGACCCAGCACCATTTGGCTCATGCAACAGTTTTGAGGTCTTTTTTCTCCACCGCTCCGGCGGGGCGTAGAGAATTTACCAATCGTATTAAGTCATCTTAAAAGCAAAAGGAGAGAGGCATGGCCTTCATAGGTGCAAAGAACCTCAGAGCAGAGACCCTCGATCGCCCACTACATGCGGTGATAAATCAGACACAACCCCGCCCTGGTGGGAGGCCTGAGTTCTGATCCGCATGGACTCGGTGGGACCTGGTGAAGGCCATTTCACCTCTGTTTCCTCTCTTTTCACAGGGAGAGGATTGGGCGAGACCCCTGAGGAACCTTCTAGACCTAGAATGCTCTGGAGTATTACAGACAGACAGACAGACAGACGCAGTAGGACCTCTTGCCCTGGGAAAATGAGCCTCCTGCCCTCACCCCTCCTGCCACGCCAGAAGCGCGTCCACTTCCTGCCCCGAGTCCCGTTGACAAGACTCCTATCGCCTTAGTCTCAGGAGACACCGGGCTCTGGAAGGAATGACAATGACACCTCCTGTTGACCGAGGACTTTCTACCCGCTGCTCCACCGAGTCCTCTCAGGAGCCCTGGGCGGGGGGGGAGGGGAGGGGGGGTTGTGGGGGGGTGGTCCCCATCCACAGCACAGGAAATGGCCCATCCAGGCACCACGCCTGCGTCCTCCTCACCCTGTGCCCGAGTCACAGACAACTCAGGCTGCCTGGGCTGCAGGCACAGGGCCCGGCCCCCTGCCCAGCCCCACCGGGGCCCCGCTGGGTGTGGGGAGCTGAGATAGTGGAAGAGATGCTGCCCAGGGCTCAGCTGATAGGGCCGGGGTGAGGTCAGCGCTGGGAGGCCCCGTGGAAGAAGTGAGTATTCCGGAGGCACTGGCAAGAGGGGGAAGGAGTTCGCTGCGGATGTTGGAAGCTGGGGTGGACAATATGAATGTCCTGAACAGGGAGACACTGCCCTGTGTTTCGGGACCAGATGGCCACATATGTGCAGTCACAACAGCGTCGGTGACAATGACAACTTGCTGAGTGCCTGCTCATACCGGGCACAGTACGGCGTTCTCAGTTAGTTTCCCCCTTTTTCATATGCGCAGGGATTCTGGTCTCTCTTTTTCAGATGTGGAGCAGGCTCAGAGAGGTGCAGTGACTTGCCCAAGGCCACACAGCTAGTGTCCAGCAGAGCCAGCTTCACCCCCAGGACTGCTGAACTCCAAACAAACTTCTCCCTGCTGGATGGAGTCAGGATCCAGGAGGAAAAAAGGGGCATATTTCTAGTGGTTTCCAAACTCGTCTGCCTGTAAAATCATCTTTAAAATACAGATTCCCAGTCCTAAAACAGCTGACATTCAAATGAGTTTCCTGTCCCCGAAGGGACGTGCCCAGAAGCAGGCCATAGCACTCTGAGTTGCCCAGAGATTGAGCGGAGGGTCATGTAGGCAGAGGAAAGCTGCCCATCGCACTTGGGACAGTACACTCAACACCTGTGCTTGGTCTACAGCAAGCATGTCAAACTCGCGGCCCACGGGCCACATGTGGCCCACAACAAATGTTTTTGCGGCCCAGCCAATATAACGGTATGTAAGAAACGTTTTAATAAAAATTTCATAACTTAATTTTTACAATATCCTGTTATACATAATTACTAATAATGAACTACAACGTTCGCTAATGACTGATGACTATAATCGTGTTGCATCCATTTCCCTTACGCGCCTTACGCGCAGGCGCACCATTTCTCTCCACTAATACTAGCAGCGAATATTTCAGCAGCCGATCGCCACGTCATTAGTCTTGGACTGACTTGTTTGGTGTGCGCAACAGGAAATATTTCACTTTCGAAGAACAAGAAAAATAGGTTTATTTGCGTTATGCTTATTAATTTGTGCAGTTACTCAGTGTCTGGTAAGTTAATGTTCAAGAAAAAAATATCAATTTTTATTAAAGTGTTCTATTATTTTATGTTAACGATTACTCATTTATTTCACCCTTTGTATTCAGCATGCCTCTATCGAAATAAACCTACGTTTCTATGAAAATTGAAGCTTTTGTTTTTCCTGCGGCCCCAATTGAAGCTTTTGTTTATTTGGCCCGTGTTAGCCTTTGAGTTTGATATGCTTGGTCTGCAAGGTTCAGTGATCTGACCTCACCCTATCTCATGGATCTAATTTCTTTCTATCCTCCTCCTAGCCACGCCCACCCCACCTCACCTCGGTTTTATAATTTTCCATTTTGGGGTACAAATTTCCATATACACCCAGAAATTTGACTAGACACACAGCCTTGGTGAGCTTAAGCAAAAAGAAGAATGCATGGGCTCATATAATTGAGAAAACTGGGGATGGCAGTGCCAGGCATGGCTGGATCCAGGGACCCTGGCTGTCTTTTCTATTCCTCTCGCTCTAGTTTTCAGCTCTGCTTCCTTCTGCGTTGGCTTAAATCTCAGAGACGCTTTCCTCCACAGGGTGAGAAAGACAGCTTTGCCAAGCCTGCCTATGTCCACGATGCTTATTATCTCACAGGTTCTTTCCTCCCAGAGTCCATCCATCTGACTTTTTGGTAGGAACTTGATTGATTGGCTGTCTTTGGGTCAACTGCCCACCCTTGGGCCAATTGCTATGTCCAGAGGGATAGATTCCAAGGTTGCCAAGGCGGTAGGCACAGTAGGAGCACTGGTTTCCACAGGAACCACGTGGGTTGGACACCTGGGGAAGATATAGAAAGCAATGTCCCTTCCACCTTTCCCCCTAAAGTTATCCCTGGTTGGAATCACAAAGGAAACAGAAATTACTATAAAAGTCACAATTCATCGCACTATCATTGTTTCCACAGGTCGTGATGTTGCTAAGGCACAGAGGCTGTGAGTCATGGGCAATTTCGGGGCTAATGCTTTAACTCCATGCCTTTCTCTTTCATTCAAGAAACTGTCCAAAAGTGAGTGAGAACCATGATAATTTTGAATTCCCTTTGTGTCTCAGCAGCTTTGATATTTACAACAATGGAAGCTAAAATCAGTTGAGACACACTTCCCACAGATGTCAAGCACACGTGCAAACATTGGGAAGCTGTTGTTACAATGCGTGAACACAGGCGTTGGGGGCTTAACACAGTGATTCCCATAGTATGTTTCCCAAGATACAGTTATAGAAAGAAAAAAGCCACACGGTCAAATAAATTTAGGCAAAAATGAGATTGCACAAAAGCAATACAGTTCCTTCCATGCAGGACTTCTCAGAGCCTTTAATATGCTAAGGAATTTGTGAGTTTCCAAAAGGGAGAACTAGTGTGCAACATTTCCCAAAGTACTTTGTCCAAAAAAGATCTTTTTGGCATACCATCTGTCGGCTCTTATGTCCCCCGGGAAATACTTGGGAAGTGGAAATATTACAGGATTTGGAGTCAGGACACCTGTGTTCGGAACCCAGCTCTGACATTTGGCCACCATGTGAACTCTTAAATGTGAGCCTCAATTTTCTCATCTGTAAAATGGGATCATTATCATTACTGCCTTGTTTTTGCCTTGTTATAAGGGTTATGTATATGAGGTCATCCAATAGAGTGCCTGGTGCAAGGACTCCTTCTTCTCTGACCTAAACTCAGTCCTTGCAGCAGAATTATCAAAGGACACGAGTACTGCCCCCAGTGGTGGCAGCCTAAGTGCCACCCACACCCTGAAATCCCCCCCCCCCCTCCGCCCCAACCGGGTGCAGAAATCAGATAACCTTGGGAACTCAATGGCTTGCTTGCATCAGACATCTTAAGCCTGTTATCCAAATAGCTAATGCCTCCCACGTCACTGGAAGCTTCAGGGATGGTAAACGTCAATGTCAAATGGCTCTAGCCAACAGGTGGGGGTGCACGTACTGGGGGTGGGAGAGATGTCATGTCAGCCAAGAACAGAAACCTCAGGGAACTTCTTTGTCCGGTAGCCACTGCTGTCTAATTACCCTGGGAACTATCTGACTTTTAACTTTAGAACCTTTTAAATTACTAAGAGTTCAAGTGTTGCCAGCTCTATACATCCTACCCTATGAATGGATAGGGGGTGTGCAAAATAAAATAAAAAATCTTTTTAAGGATGCTGGGTTTGGCCGTACTGAAGTTTAGCGTTACTAACAGGGCTGGCTAAGAGGGTAGGTGAGATGACAGGGGCCTGGGCCCGGAATCTGTCCTTTTGGGATTGAGTGGAGCTGGGAGGAGGCGATTCGGGAGTTGTCAGTGGCCATGGTGCCTGCTGAAACCAGGGGAGCCCAGCAGAGCTGAGAGATGAATGAATGCAGATGGATGGCCCTGATTCCCCAAAACTGGTCCTTCGAAGCTGGGAGCTTCACCTGTGAGTCAACACTTTACCTTTTTCCTTGAACCAAGTTATGTTTCTGTGTCTCAACCAAGAGTCTTCATCAGTAAAAGGAGTGTTTAATCTTCTTCTTTTTTTAAAAAAATATATTTTATTGATTTTCCACAGAGAGGAAGAGAGAGGGATAGAGAGCTAGAAACATTGATGAAAGAGAAACATTGATCAGCTGCCTCCTGCACACCCCCCACCGGGGATGTGCCCACAACCAATGTACATGCCCTTGACCGGAATCGAACCTGGGACCTTTTAGTCCACAGGCCGACGCTCTATCCACTGAGCCAAACCGGTTTTGGCAGGAGTGTTTAATCTTCTTATTCATAAGTAGTTACTCAATAAATGTGTATTGAATACCTACTATGTGTCAGGTCCTCCCGTGACCACTGGGAGTGTAACAAGGACCAAAGCAGACATATTCCCTGTTCTCCTAGGCCATTCTGAAGTATAGACCCATTGGATCAATTAAATTAAAATATTATTTTTAATATGTCAATTATATCTTAATATAAGAAAGAAAAAATATTTTAATTCCTGATTATAAAACAAATACAAAGTCATTGGAGATATTTAAAACAGTAGAAAGAAGACATACCAAAAAAAGGAAGAGAAAAAAATTTTTTCACTCGTAATTCCATCATCCAGAGATAATCGCTGTTAACATTTTTATGTATTTCATTTTTTTCCAAAACAAATATGTTTTTAAGAAGTGAAATAGCTTAGAATATATGGTTCTCATCGTGCATTTTCACCAAAGGCATCTTGAATATTTTCCCATGTCATTAAATATTCTTCAGAAATATTATTTTGAAAAAACATGATTCAAAACAGCTGCCTTGCCTTTTATCACATGGATAAACAGAATTCTTCATAACAAATCTCCTGGTCTTGGGCAGGCAGGTTATTTCCAGCATTACGGTGTTATAAATAACACGGAGAGGAACATCCTTGTAAAGAGCACTTCGTTTGGCTCCCTTGGTTTCTCTAGCCACGCCTCCAGAGGTGGAATTTTGCTAGGCCAAAGTCAGAAACATTTCCATGTTTTTTGGTGCTTATCACATTTTGCCAGGCAAAGAAGCTGTATCTGTCTGTCTCTCTACCCGGAGGAGAGGAGCAGGCCCCTTTCTCCTCTCCCTTCCTCTTCTGAGACTCAGCAGGGCCAGGATTGGGTGATCTGAGTGAGGTACTTGCCTCAGGCACAGAATTTAAGGGGGCACTAAAAAAACTCAGTACTCATGATAAATAGTATTTAACGCAGTACTTACAAAAAATCAAAATGAACGCCAAAAAAATCCATGATGGATAAAATATCAAAATTTTATATAAAATCACAGTGCCATGAGTCCGAGGAAAAATGTGTTCCCCTCGTTACATGATTTACATTTTTAAATATCTTTTCCAGAATATTAAAGTAGTTGAAAAATAGGAAAAAAAAATGGGAAAGTAAATGTATTAAAACACAATATTAAGTTTAAGTATTTGGGAAGTATATTGACATCTTTTGATAAAGCTTTATATTCATCAAACATTTTCAAAGTTTTCTCTTATTTGTTGTAACTGTGACTCTTGGTGGAAAATGAAACAAGCCAATAAGAAGAGTCTGGATTTTGATTTGTACTGATGAGTTGGCTTCCACTCAACCCAGGAAGCAATATTATAGTAAATTCTGGTTAGGGTATAATTAACATATCCAAACTTAAAACAATGTGAGTTCTAATAACCTGTTTTCCATTGTTCAATATTATTTAACTAGAGGCCCAATGCACGAAATCCGTGCAAAAGTAGGCCGCCTTCCTTCCCCCGGCTGCTGGCACTGGCTTCCCTCTAACACCTGGGACCTGGCTGGATGCCCTTGCAGCCCTGGCTTCATCTGGAAGGTCGTCCAGTAGCATATTACACTTGTATTATTATAGATGTTCTAGAAAAATTAACTATTTAAACATGAATATATAGGTATACATTTTCCCCTTTGCTTTTGTCTCCAATATAGCTTGGCACAGCCCTGGAATTTGGCAGTTGATTTGAGAGTCATTCAACTCATTGTTGGTTTCAGATTCATTCATTCTGTCATTCAAATTTGTGCACATATTACTGGGTCCTGGTGGGGGGTGGGTATCCAGATGTGAGTGCAACAGTCCCTGCCCTGACAGACACTATAATTTAGAAGGGAGAACTGAGTGTGTGAATAGATCATCAAATGGACCCGGGTCCTATTGATTACCAGCTCTTTGACCTTGAACAAGCCCTCAACCTTTCCAGGCTAAATTTTTCCTCATGTAAAATGGTGATTATAAAAACCTCCCTGGCAGGTTTGTGGTAGGTAAGGTGTTCAGCAGTCAGCGAATGCTCAGCATGCAGTAACTATGACCATGATGGTCAAAGTCATTTATCTGTCCAATTCATTCAGGCCACTCATTCTGCAAACAATAATGGAGCAGCATCTGTGTGCCAGGCATGGTGCTTGGCTCTAAGAATTGGGTTAATAACACGTAACCCTCGCCCTGCAGGAGTTTACAATCCAGTGCGGGCAGCAGACACACAAACGGCTAAATCACAACACCATGCACTAAGTCCTGGGTAAAAGTTGGGTATTGTAGGATGAGTAGAAGTGTGCTGGGTAGAGAAGAGGGGAGAGGGCATTACGGCAAAGGGGACAGAAGGAGCAGAGACATGGGGGCAGGAACGGCCTGGGAAAACATGTAAACTTCATGTGGCTCCAAACGGTGGGTGGAGGGAATCCAGCAGGCCTCTTCTCACCCTTGGAAAAGATTCCTCATGGATCCCAGTGGTCAGGGCGTGTGCTCAGTATGCTTGTCTGTCTGTGGTCGATGGCACTTGAGGTGCTGAGTAGCTGAGTGATTCGATCCAGGTCACAGAGCGAAGGACTCTGGGGCCATCAGTTCAACGAAGGCCAAACTTTGTATTTGTTCTTTGGGAAAACTGGAGGAACCATGACATTTATGTTTGCTTTCCCTTTTTGAAAATCCCATCTTTTATTGATTTGCCCTTCCTTTCGCCATCATGCACGCGGACTGTCCCTGACATTTAGCAGTTGATGTGCCTGGAGACAGTTGCCCGTCGATCACATCTAGTCAACCTGGAACCAGGATGAATCTGATCACTGTCAATCCCCCCAACACACACACACACACACACACACACCCTCCTCCACTATGAACTCCGTGGGGGTCCAGGGGTTCCTGTCTGGTTGCCTCCCCGATGTTGGGACTATACCTGGCATATGGTAGGTGCCGAGCAAACATTTGTTCAATCAACACAATCCAGATGACTCTGATGACCTTTCAGGGGTGTTTCCTCCCCAGGCTGCTTAAGGACAGGCCCTCTCCCTTTTTCTCTGCGTCTCCCCAGATTCCCGGGCCCTTGGTGAGGCCTCCCAGCCTCTCAGTCTGGAAGTTACTGAGCTATAAACAGACACTTAAACGAAAGAGCGCGCAGCCTTTAAAGAATCCTTTGAAGAAAGGTTGCAACGTGACTAATCACCCCTAATTTATTGGTCTGTAAATTTGCATTTTCCTACAATACATTTTTCCTAATGGAGGGCCCTCCCACACCACGGACAAAGGCAATTTTAGCGGTGGGGGGCTCAGCTTCCCATGTGGAAGCTGCAGATTCTTTTCCAACATTGGAGTCATTATTGTTTTGATGTCTATAACAAGATCATATGGGCAGGGGGAGGGGAGGAGGCTGGGGCGGGGGCAAGGGAGAGGGAGGCAGGGACTCGGAGCGGGGAGGGCAGCTTGGGCCCCATCTTTACCCCACCCCCTGTCTTCCCCTTAGTCAAGAGCCCCCAGTCAGCTACAGACTTTCAGTACCTGGAACTGCTCCCCCCTCCTCACCCTTCGCCCCTCTTGTCTCCCCTCCCCCATCGCTTGGCTGGCGGGGGGGGGGGGGCGGGGGGGGGGACGACCGGGCTTGGGCAGGATTTATGGGGCTGGCCCCTGCAGAGAGGATCCGGGGATAAATCTCAGCTTATTTAGGAGCGTGATCTACATTTATTGCACTTAATGTGATCTTTAACGTGTCCAAGAGGGGCCCATAAATCCCAGCCTGGCCGGCTCCGCCAGCAGGGCCCCTGGGCCGCCCCGCCCCTTGCTGGGGCGAGCTAGTGGGAGTTCCTGGGTCTGTTGATTCCTCTTGCTTGAGGCTCCCACCCTGGCTCAGCATCAGAGGCTGGTGCCCTCCTCCCTGAGCTGCCCAAGCCGCATGCCCACAGGTGGGCTCAGCCCGTGCAGTCCCTGCTCCGCTGAGTCAGGGCCCCCCTCTGCGGGACAGAAAGGCTCATGCCTCTTTGACTAGGTAACTTCTAGGACCCTTTCCAGAGCTACGATTCTGTAATTAACATGATGCAGGCACAGAGGAGGGAGGTGAGCAGAGCAGGGTCTGTTGAATAATGTCCCAGGGCATTCCGCTGGGGTAGAGGAGAGGCAGGTTCTGTGACTACTACGACTTACCATTATTTTTATAATATGAGCAAATATATACGGGTGGGCAAGAGTAGGTTTACGGTTGCTTGTCTGGAAAATAATACAATAATTAATAAATGATAATACAAGAATAAACTTTCATGCACTCACAACTGTAGACCTACTTTTGCCCCCACCGTGTACATGGGAGCCCTTCAATGTGGATAGCATTGTACAACCTGTAAGTCACAGCCACGCCCGTCCTTCCCGCTTCCCGGGAGAAACAAAGGCTCAGAGAGGCTACAACTTGCCCAAATTCACAGCTAAGCTGGGCGTGGGCGCTGGGCACCGGTCTCTTTTCACGCTACCTCGCTGCCCACATGTGTGAGTACATGTGCGTCCCACCAAGAGCACGTGTGCATGTGGGTATGGCACACCCAGAGGCAGTGAACTTGGGAGCACGCTCTGTGTCTGAGCACCTGCGGGAGCCCTCCCGCCAGGGATGCTGCAGACACAGGAGGTGACCCCATGTACCTTCAACCTCTTTGTCTCTGATTTTCTCCTCGCCATGCCTAGCTGTTAAGAATATGTGTATTCGGCCCGGCCTGTGTAGCTCAGTGGTTGAGCACCGGCCTATGAACCAGGAGGTCACAGTTAGATTCCGGGTCAGGGCACATACCTGGATTGCGGGCTCGATCCCCAGTAGGGGGCATGGAGTGGGTAGCGGATCAATGATGCTCTCTCATCATTGATGTGTCTATCTCTCTCTCCCTCTCCCTTCCTCTCTGAAATCAATAAAAACAATATGTTGTTTTTTTAAAAAAGAACTGGGGTGTGATGGGAAGGGCGGGAGGAAGTCTTTGTGAGCCCTTTCTCCTAGCAATGATAAAAGCAGCTCCGACAGTCAAAGATCATTCTTTCCTCTGGGTGTGAATGGTGACCCCGGTCCTTACTTTGCCATTCGTTGGGAGCATGCCCAGCCCCAAGAGACACATCTGTGTACACATCTGTCTGCACACACATGTGCATGTACATGTGAAACACAGGGTGTGGAGCCCCAGACCCAGCAGGGCTGACGTGATCATCAGGACTGCCACTTGGGGTTGAGGGTTATATGTTTTCCTTGGGCGAATTTCTAGAAATGGTGTCGTGTCTGTAATAAAGGTTTGCAGCTGAGTGTTGTATAAGAAATACCAGGGGAAGGATTAATCACTGCTGTTCCATCGCGTTTAATGGAAAGGTTACACGCTGTGTATTATTTTCTAATTATAATACTAATCCATATTCGTTGCAGCAAAGTTAGTAAATCAGGAGAGCATAATTAAGAAAAAACTATTTTAAATCACTTGTAATTCTTCTGCATAGAGATCATTCATTTTTAACTTTTCTAGAGTATAGCCGATCAGACTTCTTTCTATGCGTGTATGTATTTCTTGAAAACTGCGCTCACCCCATGAATCCCATCTGGAAAACTTTTTTTTTTCCTTAATCTGTTGGGAACAGTCTGGCCTGACATTCCGCCCCCTCCTCCCTGTGGCTGTCAGGGACACCTTGCTTCTCGGCACAGAAGAACCGTGGTTCCCTCCCCAGCAGACCTTCAGTTGCTGTTTATTACTCTTACAAGCAATCTTTGAGGCTAAACCCCGGACGCACCCTGTGATGGGTTCCGTAGATGACATTCCCAGAAGTGGAATCGAAGGCTCGGAGGTTGTGCGCGTTCGAGACCTTTCTAATAACTTGCCGGGTCTCTCTCTAGAAAGCAGACTCTGCCCCTGTTGGTCAGGGGCCGAGGGGTCCAGTTGATAAGGCGAAGGGTTTGTTTCTGAAGGAGGAGTTGGGAGGAAGGAGCTGGGTCGCCCTGTCCCTTCTGCTGTGCTGTGGGTGGCAGGGGCAGGCAGGGAGGGAGTGAAGAACACGTTCTCCCAGCCGAGCCCCTGGCTGAGCACCGCCTGGCCTGCATGCTGCCCGGCCCTCTGTCCCTAGCACCCTGCCGCAGTCCCCGCCCAGCAGTAGGCACAGGGCAGGGACTGAGTCAACACTGGCGGGAGAACAAATATTTGTTGAATGGACCAATGTTTGTTGAATTTTCAGAAATTTGCTGATAGAACAAATGTTTGTTAAAAGCACACTATTGTTCTTGGAAAAGCTCCTGCTGATTCACAGGCTGTTTTCCCTTCTCTGGGGTCCCTGGACTAGAATGTGAGTAAGCTCAGAGCCCACCCCGGCAGAGCCGCACAGGGGACCGGAGCCGGGCCCTGCTCGGCCAGGCGGCTTCTGGAAGGCGGCTGGATGTTTGCCATCTCTGCGACGCCTGGGTGCAACACCTCCCTGCCGCCCCGCCGCCCCGCCGCCCCGCAGTGTTTGAGAAACATCGGTTGAACGAATAAATGACTTGGTTTTAGACCCTGCTCGACTAACCGTTTAACTCCCCCTGTGGCACGCAAAGGTCGGCTTAGCCTCTCCGAGGCCCCCGTCCTCAAATGGAAACGGAAGAGACAGGCCTCTCCATGGTTTCCCACCTTTTTCTTTAAAGTGGAATTGTTTTCTTCAAATGGATCCCCCTCCAGAGTACTGCCTTCTCTCCCTGGTGGAACCCCTAGGGTTCCGTGGCGCATGATTTGAGAACTCTCAACATGGTTTGTGTCTGAAGTCCAGACTAACCCACAGGAGACATGACTGGCACTCACATTGACCCCCAACACAGCCAATCTGTCCTAGAAACCATAAGAGAAGTGACTTAAATCCTCGTGGGAGAACTATGGATTAGAGGAAAGCGTTTTATCAATGTTAAATTTCCTGGGTCGTAGAACTGTGCGTTCTGTGGTTACGTAAGAGAAGATCTTGGTTCTTAGAAAATATACCCGGAAATATGAAGGCAACGAGCAGAGTCACGTAGCCTACTTCCAAATGGTTCAGGAAAAATATGGACGTGACTATATCCCTGTGGTAAAATGGCCCAGGTGATGGGTATGGATAAAGGACAGACAGGAGCTCTTTGTACTGTTTTTGCCACTTTTCTGTAAGATTCAATGATCCCAAAATTTAAAAAAATTAAATTGTCAATATTTTTCAGAATGCTTGGGGAAAAATAAAACATTTAAAATAACGAATGGGGAAATAAATAGAAAAGAAATCAGACTCCGAGGAAAGGCGAGAATGTGGGCGCCTGCAGCCCTGACCAGGTTCACCCTTTCCTGAGGGGCAGGGGCAGGGAACCTCCAGGTCAAGTACACTCACTGGCCCGCAGTGAGGATGCCTGAAGCTGGGGCTTGGTCCTTCCATCAGAACCAGAAGTGGCCGAAGCTCACAACATGAGAGCAGTTCCCGCTCAGGAATGTTGCTGATGAATGGGAGCTCCAGGGCCGCTCCATTCTGAGTCTCTCGGGGAGGAAGAGGAGGAGGAGGAGGAGGAGGAGGAGGAGGAGGAGGAGGAGGAGGAGGAGGAGGAGGAGGAGATGAGAGGGGGAGGGGATAGTGAAGTTCTGGAGGGTGTAGGAGGGCGATACTCAGGGGGAGTGGCGGGGGGAGGAAGGATGGGGTCAGCACCTGGGTGACCACTTGGCGGGGATGTTGTCAGAGGGTTCAAGAAATGCCTCTGTGGCCCCTCAAGGATTCAGAGAAGCAAGACATGTCCCTGGTATGTGAGTCTGGGTGTGGATAAGGTAAGCGTGTGTGTGTGTGTGTGTGTGTGTGTGTGTGCATGCCTACACGGGCCCCTCCCCACCTGCTCCCCTGAGGAGAGCAGGGCTCCAACATCCATCACAAATGGACAAATGTCCGTGTCGTGGGGGCTGAGCAGCCCACCCTCTGGGCACCTCCTGAGAGGTCCTACTCGCCACGCTGAAACCCCAGAAGCCCCACGAGCCAGGTTTTCCCTGCACGCGCGAGTCCGTAAAACCACTGGAACTGTCGGGAGGGTATTTATGGTCTTTACTTTTCCCACCTACTGTGAATATTCATACATCTCACTGAAGAAATATTGGCGTGTTTGCGTGCAGAGTGCCGCTCAGGCCGCACAGGTGTGGTTATAAACGCTGTGGAATGCGGACCAGTTACCCTTCTAAAACCTGGAACGCTCTGAAGTCTGAAATATGTGGCCCCAAGGGTTTCAGATAAGGGACTGTGGACTTGTTCTAGGGTGAAGTCGTGGTTTCCAGGACAGGGTGGGGGATGGGCAGCCAGTTGCCGTGTGTGTGTGTGTGTGTGTGTGTGTGTGTGAGAGAGAGAGAGAGAGAGAGAGAGAGAGAGAGAGAGAGAGAGAGGTGGGGGCTGGACCTGGGTCCCAGTGACTGGCTGAGCAAACCTGAGCTCTGCAAGCAGACATCAAGATGTTGGAGGTTTCACTCCTTAAATAGCAAAAGAGTATTCATTTATTTGTTCATTCGTTCATTCATTTTATTTTGGAGACATCAGCATTGTTGGTTGAAAACAGCAAAGCTCACGCTGCACATCGATCAAATTATAGGGAATGCCCAGAGGAGGGCGGGCCGGGGTTAACCACAACCCCCTCCCCAGGACACGGTGGGCCCGAGTGCTGTCCCAGCCACAGCCCGGCCAGGTCTCCTGTGCGGGCCTTCCTGTGCAGTGGCTCTGACCTGCCCCTTCGG
Source organism: Cnephaeus nilssonii (assembly GCF_951640355.1). Taxonomy (NCBI): domain Eukaryota; kingdom Metazoa; phylum Chordata; class Mammalia; order Chiroptera; family Vespertilionidae; genus Cnephaeus; species Cnephaeus nilssonii. The sequence continues at coordinate 90,281,268 of NC_137078.1, forward strand.
TGTGGACTGTGCTTCCCCACACCCACTTGGCACCTCCCAAGTCCCAGAGCTGGTGCGCTGGGGTGCACGCTTCCGTTCCCTCTCTGTGTTTTCCAGCTCTGCCCTTCCCAGCGTTGCCACCTGCAATGCCCAGAACACACCGGCTGCGATGGAGAGACAGACTGACAGTTGCAGCCGAGCCGGGACCCATGGGCAGGATCCCCCCTGCTGACACCGCGTGGCCTCGGGGAGGCCCTGCTCCTCTGTGCCCCTCTCCTCAGCCCCCCTACTTGCCTCTGGGGCTGCTTTTCTCTTGGGGGAGGAGTCCTGAAATGAATGTGTGTGCAGAGGCGGCTGTGAGCAGGCAGCATCATTCACGTGTGAGTGGTGGCCCCGTGTTTTTGGATGGCCTCCGCATGGCACAGGGGTCAGGTGCCAGGAGGGCCCTTGCACCTGTCGGAGGACATCCCTGGCCATCACCCCGCCTCACTCACCTGTGCTAGGCCATCCTCATCAGCCCAGGCAGCAAGGCCCCCAGAGTCAAAAACAGAAAACAAAAACCACCTTCTCCATGAAAGGCAGCGTGGGGTCTGGGTGGGACTGGCTCCCGGAGCAGAGTGAGAGCTTGGGTGGGAAGCCTGGCGACCTCGGAATCAAGCCTGTAGGTTGGCTGATAGCATTGCTCCGACGTCAGTGTCTCCGTTTTGACACAGGAACTGTGGTTAGAGGCAGCGTCAGCATCCCAGGAAGCCGTGTGAAGGGAAATGGGAACTCTCTGCAGTATCTTTGCAACTTTCCTGTAAATATAAAAGGTCTCAAAAAATTTTTAAAACGTTATTTTTAAAAAAGCTCTCTCTTGATTCCACACCCCCGTACCGTATTTTGTTTTATCAAAACTCCCCAAAAGAGCTGTCCACACTCACTGTCTGCAGTTCCTCTTCTCTCATCTATGGTGAGCCCACGCCATTGACCAGCGCTGTCCCCAAACTGCTGTCAGGTCTTCACGGGCCTCCGAGTGGCGCTCTAACAGCCGTCCTCAGTCCTCGCCTTTCGTCCCCTCCCAGCAGGATGGCTAACCCCCATTTCTCTGGCTTCCCCTCCCAGCACCCTTCCCCCGGCCCACTCTGTTCCAGCCACGCCGGCTTTTCCGTCCTTCAGATAAGCTGGCTGAGTTGCCGCCTCGGGGCCTTTGCCCGCGCAGTTCCCTGCGCCTGGCACACTCTACCCTCTCACTTTCTTCAGTTCCCTGCTCCAAGGTCCTCTTCTCTGCCCGCCTTGGATAAACTAGCGAAACTCCCATTCTTTTCCCCAGTTTAGACTTGTCGTTGTGTGATGCGCTCTGTCTACTTGCTTATTGCTGATCATCTCCCTGACTAGACATCACGTCCAGAAGACAGAACCTCGATTTGTTTTCGCTAGATCCCTCGTGCCTGGGACAGAACCTGGTGGGTGAGAGGGTTTTCTTTTGTTTTGTTTTTGTTTGTTTTTAATCAACTTTCGGGACTTAAGCTGGGAAAAGAATTCCTAGCTAGGCTACCTGCAGCCTGCAGCACTCTCTGCCGGTTCTGGAAGGCCTTTGCTGTGGCCGCCAGGGCTAAGGTAGCCTGGCCAGCCGGGTTTGGGAACCAGCATCCCCTGTTCCCCATGGGCATCCTCTGCAGCTGGGCAAGGGCACCCACTCGTGTGCATGTGTGCGCATATGTGTGCGTGTGTGTGCACTGGGGGCGTGAGAGTGTGGCGCACACTGGTGGCTACAAGGCCCGGGTGTCTTCACGGCTGCTGGGGGCGTCACCTGTCTGCCCATAAAGATCCCTGTGACCTCCAGGGTGAGAGTGGGTGTGGAATGGAGGCCCATGGATTGGAAGTCCAGGGGGCTGAAGCCGCCTCCCCGCTCTTCTCCCCCGCACCACCCCCCCAGCACCTCCCTCTGACTAGCTGCACAGTCCACTGGGTGAGGGGTGGAGGGAGAAGCACCTGAGTGCTGGGGGGACCCAGCCCAGCCCGGGAAGTGGGGACCCTGTTGGGGTTGGTGCCCTTTCCAGCGAATGGTCTGGACCAGCTGCCCATTGCTTGGGCCCCTGCCCTGCTTCCCAACTGCGGCCCCTGTCTGGTACGCGCCCCTCTCTCTCCTTCCTTCTTTGTCTCACTCTGCTGTTCTTTCCCTTTCTTTCCTCCTTTTCACTCTTCTCTCCCTGACGTTTCTGTACTTTCCTTCTAGCCTCTGTTTCTGCCCTTCTCCCTGCCTCCATCTCTCTCGCTGCCTCCGCGTCTGTCCCTCCTTCTCCTTCTCTCTTCTCTCTGAGGCCCCTCTTCGTGAGTCTCTCTTTTCTGTGTTCTCCCTCCTTTCTTGCACATCTGTCCGCCTCCCCTCCTGCCTCTTTCTCTCTCTCCCTTTGCTTCTTTCAGCCACTCTCCCTGGTCTGTCCGTCTGTCCCTTTCTGCCCGTGCCTCCTCCGTGCCGACCCTCACTGCCTCCCTCTCTCCCCGCCTGTCCCAGTTGTCTCTTCCTTGCTGGGCCTCGTCCGTCTGTCTCCCCGTCACCCTGTCTGTCTCTCCCTCTGCTTTCCGGGAAGGCAGTGATTTACGAGCTGCGGACAGGGCCAGCTGCGGGTGCGGGAGGCCCTGATTACAGTTTCCCGGAGGAAGCTGCCTGCTCGGGGATGGCAGGGTGACAGCGTTTATACAGAGCAGCCCGGGGCTCGGAGCACGGCTGTCAGCCCTAGACGGATGGAGTGCCGGAGAAGGCCCATTACTTCATTCACACCTCTTCGGGCAAACAATAAAACACTTACACACGGCCTTGACGCGGGCGGCCTCCCCCAGCACATTCCCAGCCTGGCCCAGGGTCTGGGCCTCTCTGATGGGAAGGAGCAGGGCAGGGGGGCAGGGGTGGTCCCTGGGGAGGCCCACCAGGCCCCAGCCCCAGAGAAAGCCCTGGACCCGGCTCCCATCCTGGGCTTTGGCACTGCCCTGGCCAGTCTCTCCTCTCTGGGCCTCAGTTTCCTCATCTGTGAAATGGAATGGAATGCTACCCCTAACCCACACCCATCCCACTGTGGGATCTGCATGTTCCCCAGGAGCAGAGCTTCTGGTTAAAGGACGGAGCTCCAGGCACCATCCAGGTGTGCAGAGAGGATCAGAGACTGGTGTGGGATGGTTTCACCGACTTGTAACGGTCCCCGTGTTTCTAGAAAATGAAACGGGAGCGGAAATCCCAGCTGTGGCACACTCGCTGTAAGCCGGGCACTTGAGCCGCAAGTGCCACCATCATCTGTCGTACCACTTCCATGTGCCAGGCATGGGGCACGTTCTTTGTGCCCGTTGCTTCAGCGCGTGTCCCCAGCAGCCCTGCAAGCTGGGCATTGAAGCCCACACCTCATAGCCGAGGAAGCGGAGGCTCAGAGAGATTAAGCACCTAGCCCAAGATCACACAGCTTGTCCGTGGTGGCACTGGGATTGGGATCCAGCTCCTCCCCCAGGCGTGGGAGAGCAGGTGGCGGGTGGGCTCTGGGGACAGGGTACCGGAGGCCCTGTGCTGGCTTCACCACTTCCCAGCTGGGTGACTTGGGGCGAGTGGCTCAACCTCTCTGGGGCTCAGTTTCCTCATCCATCCTCGGGAGAGGATGCGGAGTGTCCCCGGGTGGCTGTGAGGATCAAGTGAGAGGATGCGTGGAAAGGCTGAGAGCAGTGCCCGGGGCACACAGCACACAAGCAACAAGTGTGACGCCGTGACCGAGGCACAAGTGTCCAGCCCCTGCATCCTGCCCCTCCCTGCTCCCCTGCCCTCACTCTTGGTCTCTGGTGTCCATTTAACACCCGTCCTTTTAAGAGGCAGACAGGAGGCCGAGGCTGTAACATAAGGAGTTGGCCCACAGATAGCCTTAACTCTAGGGGCAAAATTATTCACCAAAGTGTTCATCTGTTTCTTTTCTTCGATTGGATGACCAGTTGGTGTCATCGCACACCTTGGCAGGCCTGTGGTCAAGAGATGAGAGACCTGGGCTTGAATCAGGCTCCCCGGGTGACTGGGTGTGTAAACTGACCACGTCCCCTTGCTTTTCGGAGCCTCAGCTGCCCCATCTCCAAAGTGAAACTGATCACATCTACCGCGAAGGTGGCTGTGAAGACGGAATGAGATGATGCAATAATGTGGCCATTAGTATGACAGATCTTTATGGAGCACCTACTATGTGCCAGGCAGTGTCCTAGGCATGGGGGATACAGCGATGAGCTAGACAAAGTGTCTCCCAGGAGCTTACATTCTGGAAGGGGGATTTCAGATGGTGGGGTGGCCCACAATGGGGGTGGGAGAGAGCATCTATGGCTGGGATGTTCTGCTCAGCCCCCTCTCTTTTCCTACCTAAATTAGGACAGCCCTGTCTCTCAGGGGCTGTTCCTTGCACGTCAGCCAGCCAGGCCTGGCAGCAGTCTCCAGGGCTCCTCTGTCTCCACGCTCGTAAGTGACTTGGCCAGGCCTCCAGGCAGAGGCCACAGGAGAAGCGCCCCCTTCAGGGTCTCCTGGAGACCAGCCCTCCTGCATCCCCAGACCATTTGGCCAAGCCTTCAGTGGCCCCTGGCTCCTGCCCCAGCCCCATCCACCTGACGTATCAGCCAAGACCCCCGGCCCATTGTGGCCATGAAGGGGAGGCCCCTGGAGAGGACACCCCTCACTTGGACCAGGGTCACAGGGCAGAGTGCGAACAGAGGGTGCGGCAGGTAGAATTGCCTTGGGCCTGAGGGCAGCAGGTGTCCCGGCCTCCATGTGCCCAGGTGGCCGGGTGAGGCAGCCTGGTGTCCTGGGTGCGGGCATGGGGCGCAGCCAGCACCAGAGCCGAGGACTCCCCTGTGACTCAGCTGACCGCCAGCACATCCCACAGCCTGAGGGGCCTTCCAAGAGCCCCGGGGGAGCATTTACACAACGTGTTCCCCGTCCCCCAGGGCCCAGAAATGACCCTCCAACGATAGGAATTAAACCGTACAGGCAAGATCTCGCCGGACCCAGGGCCGTTTTCCTTGTTTTTTCCCCAAACTGAGGGATGAAGGACCATGAGCCGGAGGCTGCTGAGCAGAGGCAAACAGAGAAATATTCCTCTCCCTTAGGGCCAGTCAGAGGAGGCTTCCTGGAGGAAGGGGCGTTTTTACGGTAATGAGAGATGGTTGCGCGAGTCGCGTTTGCTGAGATGTACTGTGAGCCCTGTGCAGAGCCATGCGCTCCGCGTCTCCTTTATTCCACAGGACAAGTTCACCGGACAAGTAAGTGCTCCCAGGGCCTCCGGCTCCGACAGAACCACAGCAGCTCATTCGCAGTGGCTGGGGGCAGAGCTGGGACTCATCTCAGAGTCCCTGACCTTCACTCCATGCCACGGGAGCCCCACCGCTTAGCAGCGGCACAGGAGACAGAGGACGGGAGACTCCAAGATCCCCCCATTACCCAATCACCAGTGGGAAAGCTGGGGGATTGGGCTCCCCCCGCCCCCCGCACCTCTGTCCCCTGTGACCTCTGGGGGCTGACGGGCAGGAGTGGGAGGGAGCAGGGTGGCCTGAACCACCGCGTTCGGAGCACCTGCTGTGTTCAGACAATTCCCGTCTTGACCTCCTGTTATCCTCACACCTGTGGGACCCACCAACCCGTCAGCAGCAATAATGGCTCTTGACGGAACATTTATTATATATTCATGATTGTCCTAAACCTGGGGCCGGAGTGGGGCAGGTGGGGAACAGCAAGGCATGACCCTGCCTCAAGGGGCCTGGGATCCCTGGGTAGAGAGAGCATGTGCTCAGAAAGGTGCCCCGGAAGGTGAAATGTGTCTAATAAGTGTGCTTGGCTACAGGAGGCGAGAAGGGGTGGGGAACCCAGTGACCAGGGGGCTCCTGGAAGGGGGTGCTCAAGAAAGGCCTTAAGGAAGCTTCTAGTCTCTTCGCACACGGCACTCGCTGCTCCTGACTGCATGTCCTTCGTGGGGCGCTCACACGCCTGTGCTCACAGCCCACTGGTCTACCTGGGACCCCATCTCTCTGCGAGGGCTGAGATGGGCCCCTTTCCGAGCTGCCCCCATCTCCCTGGCTTCCTGGGCCAGCATGAGTGGCTCCGGTACCCGAGGTCTGCTGACCACAGTATGTGAACTCCCCCACCTCACTGGTCAGGCAGAAATGTGACCGCCTCTCTGTCTTCATGGACACCCCGCAGGTGAGGATCCAGAACGAATGGGTGTAAAGTGCCTACTTAGCACAGGGTCCGCACACAGTGGGACTGCAAAGCCATTACTGTATTGCTGTTGTTCATGGGCGCTCAGTGTACTTTTTAATTAAGTGGAATTCAGTGGGTGGGTGAGAACAGGAGTAAGCACACACAGCCCGGCAGGGGAGAGGGCCTGGCGAGTGGGGCAGGGGCTGGCTGACCGGAACCTGCCCGGGGGCTGGTGGGAAGGAGCCAGCTATGCAGGGAGGCAGCATCTAAGCAGCCTGAGATGGTAAAGATCTTCGGACGCGGATGCTTGCTGGGGGTGGGGTGGGGGGAGCCGAGGGGGAGGCAGGGGGAAGGAGGCTGTGTGATCCTTCACCCAGATGGATGGTTCCAGCAACAGCCCAGACAGGTAAACATTGGGGCTGAGGCCAGACGGGCCACCCACCCCCGGCTGGATCTGTGCTGGTGACAACTCTTGTCAAGGCTTGATGGGAGGCTGCTGGCTGCTTCTGCCCCTTTGGCCCTGCTAGGGGGGTAGTTCCCAAAGTTGGGGGGCCAGGGGCTACTCTGGTGACCTATCTGCACAAGAAATCTCAGGGGGAGAGAGCAGAGGGTCCTTTGCTTTCTCTCCACCTCCATGGGAATTTCTAAGGACACGGGTCTGCCACATCTTCTGTGTTAGTCAGTGCCCGCCTCCTCCAGGAAGCCCTCCCCAGTGTCTCCTTTTCCTCCCCCTCTAGTCAGCACCCCCATCCCCAAGGGCAGGCCCTGACATCCACTGTCGGTCCCATTCACTGACACTAGAATTTGCCCAACTGAAGCCCAGGTCTGCCCTCAATGGCTATGTGGCCGCTCTGAACTGCAGTTCCTTCAACTACTTTGTGGGGATATGAGAGAGATCTTGATCCTGGACCTGCCACTTTCTGGCTTTGAACCTCAGTTTCTGCATCTGCGAAATGGAGATCACCATAATGCTCACCTCACGGTGTTTGTGTGAGGGTCAACTGAGGCACTGGTGTAAGGGCCCAGCCCAGGGAGGTGCTTCGGGAGTGTGATCCCCTCTCCTGGACAGGCAAGCACAGAGCAGCCCCAACACCACCCCTGGGCAGGGGCTCAGGGAGGAGGGTCTCACTCCCATCTCTGTGGCTCAGGGTAAGGGATTCGGGAATGGGGGGGTTGGGTCTGGCACATTCCCCTAAGGTCCTGTTGACCCAATGACCTGTTCCCCTACATTTCCATCCCCCACCAAATGATTGTTTGCTGCATTTTATTCTTTGTATACTGGCGCTTGTTTAGCTAATTAGTCTAAAGACATTCTGGCTGACTTTGGGGGGATGAACAAGGATCTCTTAACTATGTCATGTTTTAGTTGGGGTGGGTGTCCTTTCACAATTTATTTGAATTACTTTGGAACTCTTCAAGGCAATGTTTTAGTTTTTAAAGTTCAATATGCAATTTTAGTTCCTTAAGTTGAAATTGCAGTGTCATCTGAGATAAAGTCTCAGTTTTGGTTTTACTTTCAGGATAACGGAGGAGATATCTCACACACACACACACACACACACACACACACACACACACACACGCACACACACACACACACATTCGCAAAGCAGAGGTTGCTGTGACCTGTGAGGGGCTGGAGCTGCTGAGGCATTCGGGCAGAGGACAGAGGCTGACCCCACCCCTCAGAGCCTGATCTGGGGGTCCCAGTGCACATCTGGGGGAGCTGTCAGGAAGCCCCTGACAGGACTCAAGACGGGTGGGCCCCAGAGAAGGGCTGCAGCCTCCCAGTTGTTCCCCGTCCCCGTGGGGGAGGGCAAACTCGTGGGTGTGAAACCGCAGGTCAGGTCATTTAGGGGGTACAGAGAGGGCCCCATCTCAGCAGAACTGAAGCAGCATCTGCCCTTCGCACCCTCCATCCTGTCTGTCCATCCACATTCATCTGCCCATCCACCCATCCTTCCATCCACCCATCCTTCCATCTATCCAAGCCCATTATCCACCCAGGTTACCCCTGCTCACCCTCTTCCACCCCCTCACTCAATTACCTGTCCACTCACCCACCCACCTATTCATCCACTCACGTACTCACCTGCCCATTTACCCACCTACCTAACCATCCATCCATCCATCCATCCATCCACCCATCCATCCATCCATCCACTTGCCCCTTCACCCACTCATCCATACACCCACCCAACGAAGCACCCATCCATTTATTGAGTGAATAGTTTTTTTTTAACAAGGAAAATAGAAGTAACAGTGAGACTCCAGGGTAGAAAAGAACAGGCATTCGAGCATCTGAAAGAAGAGCCACATGGCTGAAAGGAATAAGTGAAAAGGTAAAGAGAGAGATGCGTGAGGAACCAGCAGGGACAGGCCAGGCTGGTCCCTATGGGCCACACTAAGGTGTGAGTCTGGGGCCCAAGGCTGAGCTAGTCCCGGGGTGGAGGTGACAAGGAAGGCCCTGGGGTCCCTCTGTCACGGCCCTGGTGCTGTCACCACCGCCGCCCAGCAGCCTTGGCAGAGGCAGGGGCTGGCACTGGGAGAGGGGGTTGGATTTGGAAGCTGCAGACCTGGGGCTGGGTGGGGCTCTGCTTCCCACTGTCTGTGCGACCTTCCTGGGCCTCAGTTTCCTTTTTGGCAGAATGGACATAATCTTCCCATCTCCTGGATTGCAGGAGGAGCCAATGAAATGATGGCGGTGGGGAGCTGTGCCCAGGTGAAGTGCCTGAAGCAGCTGGGGCTGGGAGCGGGGCAGGGAGTGTTGACTTGAGGGCTTGCCCAGATTGGCACCGCAGGGGCGGGTGGGGTGGGCCGGGCTCCCTGGCTGCTGGAGGTGGGGAGAGGGGGGAGCCTCCAGCTGTGGGGTTGGAGGCTTATGACAGCAAGAGGTGAGCAGGCGGTCATGTTCAGAAGGGATCTATTCAACCCACTTGCCCATGGATTGAATGGGAAGTTTCAGTAAGTATATTTTTTACAAAGTTTCCATCTGCCACCACCCTGGCACCCACTTGTACCCACCGCCGGGGAGGGCGATGGCAGGAGGCCCGGAGGAGGCACAGCTGCCTCTGGCCACGGGGCTTTGAAGGCAAATTGAGATGGTTGGGTGGTTGAGAAGAAATGATAAAGCGTCCCCTTCTCCCCCCTCCCCCCTCTGTCCTCGCTTGGTTCCAGAAAAGTATTTCAGTCTGATGTAAAGTACCTGGCGCACCGTGATTGCTCATTCATCCAAAACCGTATGGGGGCGGCCCCTCCGTGGCTGGCCCTGTGCCTTCGCCCCTCTGGCCCAGCCACAGGCCCCGGCCCCCCCGGCCCCCCACCCCCCACCCGCCGGGCCGTGGGCTTGGGGAGAGCAGGGGCTCCAGCTCCAGAGGGGAGGCTGGGGTGGGCCCTGGCAGCTGCCCAGGATAATCTCTCAGAGATACAAGCTGGTCCAGGAAGCGTGCGCTGGATTAGGGAGCATCCCGGAATCCGAGATGATGGTTTCTTTCCATGCACTCATTCATTTACCGAACTTCTGCGGAGCGTAGGCTCTGGCTTCCCCAGTGTTGGTGGGGGGAGAGGGGGACTCAGCTGGGGGCCCTCAGGCCTCCAACGGCCTGGACACAATTCACTGAGCTCAGGGCTGGGGAGCGAGAAGTGAGGTGGGGGTGGGAGGTGCTGTCCCAGACAGACAGATAGACAGACAGACCCGCAGACAGAGCTGAGACGGCCCCCAAGCTTAGTCATGGCTTCAACTTTTCACATTTGAACCTAAGACAGCGGATGTCAAACTCCGGCCCCTGCCCAGACTCCCACACTCTCCCTCCCGGCTCCAGGCCCCTCTCCCTCCCCCTACCCACCCCCACCTCCGCCTGGAGTTTATGGATGGCTCCCAACCTCACCCTGACACTGTGGGATCCTCACGTCCTGTGTTTATCTTGGAGAGGGATGGGGCTCTCTCCTCTCACCCACCCAGGCGATGGGCCGCCCCACGCAGGTTACAGCGCGTGTGCTCACGCGCACACCGTGTGCTGCGTTTGTGCACATGGGCACGAGGGCACTGGTGTGCCTGGGAGTGCGTGCCGGGGGCCAGGAAGCCTGGCTGTCCTTCCGGGGTCTGCATGTCCCTTGGGCAGGTCTGAGGTGTGCGAGGGCTTCGTGCATCGTCTCCGGGTGCCTGCGTGTTGGGTGGGGACAAGCACACAGGGACTGGGCACCACAGGGGCACCCTCAGGCACCAGCTCCTTCTGGCCTCACCACCGCCCGTAGCACTCCGTTTTGCCAGGAGCGAGGAGGCTCAGCGAAGCGCTGTGCCCGGGGCAGGGTGAGAGAGTGGCTGAGTGGGTGGAAAGGGGCCTAGAACCCAAGGCATTCCTTTCTTTAATAACTGTGGTTTCCCCCCACCAATTAGAAACACAAAAAGTATAACGAAGAAGAAGAAAATAATTCATAATTCCAGCAGAGAGAACAATTGTTAACATTTTGGTGTATATCCTCATATATAATTTAATTAAAAATGGAATTGTATTATCCTCCCTTCCTACCTTCCTTTCTTTCTTTCTTCCTTCCTTCCTTCTTTCCTTCCTTCCTTCCTTCCTATTCTTCCTTCCTTCCTATCTTTTTTGCTCTTTATGATAGAAAAATGCAACATATACAATCCTCCTATATAATAAAAGGCTAATATGCAAATAGACCGAACAGCCGAACAACTGGTCGCTATGACACGAACTGACCACCAGTGGGCAGACACTCAATGCAGGAGCTGCCCTCTGGTGGTCAGTGTGCTCCCACAGGGGGAGCCCGTTCAGCCAGAAGCCCTGAGCAGGGCTCACGGCTGGTGCGTGCAGCGGCCGTGGTGGGAGCGTCTCCCACCTCTGTGGCAGTGCTAAGGATGTCTAACTGTCAGCTTAGGCCCACAGGGAACAGGCCTAAGCCGTCAGTTGGACATCCCCTGAGGGCTCCTGGACTGCGAGAGGGCGCAGGCCGGGCTGAGGGACCCCCCCCCTACCCCCACAAGTGCATGAATCTCGTGCACCGGGCCTCTAGTAGCATAGAGAATAGCATAAAGAATTCCCAATGCATGGGGCCTGGGCATGGATTTGGGGAGGCAGGTCTGAGTGAACAGGTTGTCCGGAAGTCATCGTTTGGGCCCCTGATCACTTTATCAGGATGTGTGCCTCAGGGAATTATCTAGCACAAAGGGCATGGAAGGTCCTGTTCAGTGGCACCTCCCAGAGCACCGACAACGGTCTACGCCCACCACCCTCCTTCCACCTGCAGCACAGGAGAGGGGCCGGTTCCCTCCCCCGGGGAACACCAGAGGTCCACCCTGCAGACCAGGAGGGGGGCAGCGGGATCTCCGAGGGGTGGGGCTTGTGCAGAGAGAGCCCAGACCACCCCCATCTCCCCTAGAACTCACAGTTGCTCGCACTGTCCCCACAGTTTGATTTCCCCCACCCAGTGCTCACACGGGAGACACCAGCAGGAGGCCTGGTGTAACACCCAACTGTGTTGGGGGGCTATAGCCAAAGCATATTAATCTCGCTCAGCTTCTGTCTCCTTGTCTGTGAAATGGGGACAATACTCCCACCTGCCTCATTGGGTCTCCGCGGGGACTGAGCAAGGTCACATATGGAAAGTACTTTTACACTTGACGAGAGCTAAGCACTGTTTACCACTATTATCAAGGGAACTGATGCCAGAACCCAAAGCAGTGACTTGGTGTCAGAGCTGCCCGCCTTTGTCCAGAGGAATAACATGAAGGGCGCATCTTCACGGAGCTTCCAGATAAATCATCAAAACGAATGATTATAAATTGCACCAAGTTCTGGACCGGAGAACAGATCGGGATGCTAGTTGGAGGCCTCCCGGAGGAGGCGACAGGTCATTGGAGACCTGAGAGATGAGAGGTCTTGTGAGGGGGGGAGAAGAGTGTTCTAGATAGTGGGAGCAGCATGTGCAAAGGCCCTGAGGTAAGCAGGGGATGAGTTGGCTGAGTTTCAGGGACCAGGAAGGAGCCCAGGGTGGCTGGAGCAGAGTGAGCGGACAGCGGCAGACAGTGCAGGAGGTGGCCCCGCGGTCATTCATCCTCGTCCAGCCTGACTCCAGGTTCTGCCAGATCCCTGGACAGGGCTCGGGTCACCATTTTCTTTTGCCTCCCTCAGTACCTCGTCCAAGGCTTATACCCAGGCCCCCCGAAACCCCAGACCCTTGGGGGACAGGCGCCTCTCCAGACTTCGCAGCCCTGACGTGGCCTTGGCCAGTGTGCAGCGGGCCCGGGGCCAGGCTGGGGCTGTGGGAAGCCGTTCCCCTCCCGCTTTCATCTGCAGGCAGATCTCTCTCAGCGGCTCTGTTGTTTTCAGACATGTGCTGGGCCGTGGACAGTGAATGAAAGTTCAGGAGCGCACCCCTATAAATCTGCACAGAGTAAAGAAGGGTCCAAGCGTCGGGGTGTCTGCCACCCCACGGGCCCTCCCTTCCCCTGGTCCACTGAGGAGCCCTTGGGGCCTGTTGTCGGGGACCAGCTAAGAAAAGCGAGGAACCCAGGTGGGCGGCAGACAGATGGGAGCTGGAGGAGAACTGGACCCGTCAAACCCGGCACCAGAGGGCGGAACTGCTCAGCATCACACGGCGCATCGGGCCAGAGTGGGACTAGAACCAAGAGCGTCTGTGGAGGACCTGAGCACCTACTGGGTGCTGGGCCCTGGAAGGGAGATGAACAATTGCCGGGCGTGGGGTGGCACACCAGGCCAGAATCGGGGACTCCGGACCAGTTGGGTGACCTCGGGCAAGTCCAAGCCCTCTGAGCCTCTATTTTTCTCTGCTGTAGATGTTTCTATGATATTGGGAGGCTCTGACATCACATGAAACCATGGAGGCCAAGAGATTCCGGCAGCTGCAAACTGCTGTATCTGTGCCAGGCTCTTAATCTTTGTTTTCATTTATTATTTTTAAACCAGTCCTTGCAGGTACATTCTCTTACCGTCCAGCTTGGGTTAAAGGTGGGAAGTGGGGATCAGACTAACTCACATGAGGTAGTTAGCAAGCAGCCCAGTGTTCATCCAGCATCTGGCATCAACTTGCATGCCTCCACTGACAGGCAGCTCACTACCGAATGAGGCTGCCTTGTGCCATGGAGGAACAGCTCTGACCTCCCACATTGAGCTGAAGTCGGCCCCTCATGCTGACGCCATTGGGTAGGGGATCACCCCATTTTCTCACCCATTTCTGTGGCGATCCTTCCAGAATCCCTCGGCCCTGAGTGTGCCCCCTGCCAGCTCTGAGAGGCCAGGCTGACTCTGGTTCCTGGGGCCTTTCTCTTCCCTCCTCTGAGTTTTCTCTAATGAATATGTGCTGCTTTTTCTATGTTTAACATTAATTTTAGTTTATATTATTTGTGATAACAATACAATACGGAATTATAAGGAGAAGAATGAAGAGACTTTCAAACCCTGCTCTACTCAAGCCCCAGAGAAACATCCTTGCCAACTTTTCTGTATCTTGGGTTATGAGTAAACATAAACATAGAATAGTGCAGAGGACACAGGGCAGGCAGGCTACACTGTGGAGGGGTTGACCTGGCCTGCAGCCTGAACGTCACTCCCACCTCCTAACCTCAGTTTGTACACCTGTAAAATGGGGCAGTTATGGTACCTACTGCATCTGATCATCATGAGGACTGAGTGAGTGGCGCACACAGAGGGCTTAGGCCAGTGCTGAACATGTGGAGCCATCACAGGTGATTTGTGTGTTTTTTAATTAAAAACAGGTGGGATCCTATGGACATTTCTTTCTACAGTTTTTGCATCTTTCATTCTGGACAGCTGTCCATGGGGCACAGGTTCGCTGGCATGTTGTGGAACTGCATGTACAAGTTATCCATTTTTAATATCGGGAGAAGTCACTTTTTAAGAACGCCCCAGGGTGAGGCCCTTTGGCAGCCTATTGCCACAGCTGGTATTATCTTTTCCCCCAAGGAAACCTTGGGTTCTCTCCTGGGTGGCTCACAGTGGCCCTGGGCAGGCCAGGTCAGCTCTGGAGAGTGGGAGCCAGGCTCTGACTAAGAAGGCAGCTGGGCCCCAGTGGTGGCCATGGTTGGGAGAGGGCGGATACAGGTGAGAAGTGACCTAACAATGCTAGGGCTCCTTAGAGAGGGACATCATGGAAGGCTTCCTGGAGGAGGCGGGATTTAAGTGGGGTCTTGAGTAAGAGGGAGTTGGACAGATAGAGATGGGGCTGGGGGAGGTGTACTTGAGGCTGAGATGAGCCTGTTTGGGACACTGGGGAATTTAGGGTGACTAGAGCTAGAGGGCCACACAAGGGAAGAGGAAGATCTTGAACACCAGGCTGCATGTAGGCCTGCCCTGCCAGCAAAGGGGAGCCACTCCAGGTTCTAGACAGCAGGAGGCTCCACTCTGTGATTCCGAGAAAAGCTCCAAGCCCCTGGAGGCCTCAGCTGCCCGTGGGTTCTGGAACAAACTTGGGGGAGGTGGTGGGGGTACTTAGAAGCTGGAATGCGGGATCAGGCCCTGCTTCCTCCAATCACGGGGACCTGGAAGAGTGGGGGCAACCCCCGAGGCTGGTTTCTACCTTCAGATCCCTGCTTCACAGAATTCAAACCGTTTCCTTTCCTTTCAACCTGCCGGCTTTCCCGGGAAATCTGATTTTGCAAACATGTTTTCTTAGCCGGGGGAAAGGAGTGCTATGCAAACAATGAAGATAGCTGTGCACGATAAGGGCCTCCCGGCTGGCGGTCTGGCCTGAGTGGGGAAAAAGGGGACTGGAGCGGCCCTGGCTGCCACAGGCACCAGAAGACACCAGGCTCAGAATTGGGTACTTGGGGTCAAGATGAGAGCTGTGGGGTAAAGGGGTGTCTCCTCCCCAGCACTGGTGTTGGAGTTTTGATGGAGAAAAGGGGGCGGCGGGGGGGAAGAAGCTGTCCAAGCCATTGTCATGGAGACCAGGGAACCCCAGGGCCCAGGTAGGGCTGCTGTGTGGCCCAGGTGACAAATCCTAAGCCCAAGTCACCATGAGCCTCATTGCAGCTGTGGCACCTGGGAGCTCAGGGTGGCCACGGTGGAGGGGGCCATGCCTGTGTGTGGGGGCACCTGTGACCCAGACACTAAGAATATGAACCGACTTGTTCCTGGATGTGCGTGGGGCAACTCCTTGGGAGGTGCTGGAAGTGGCCGGTCACTTCGGGGTGGGGAGGAGATTTGGGGGGAGATGAGACCTAAGAACCTTCTTCGTCTGAGCACTGATGTCAGTGTGACCTCCTGGGTACCCGCAGGCCCGTGAGGCCTGGGGACAGTGGGTTCCAGTGAATTATCACCCTCTGTCACTCTCCTGCAGGCCCCGCTGCTCAGGGTCTGCTGGGTGGACCCTCCGTTCAGAATGAACAGGTGTCTGGCGTGCCTGGCAGCCCTTGAGGTGGGTGTTTCTTCCATTTCCCAGAGAAGAAAACCCAAGCTCCTGCACTGCCCAGAAAGCGCCCTCACGAGCGATGTTCCTTCCCTCTCAGCAACTCACGCTTTTTCCAGGAGCCGCTGCTGCCGATGGCATTGCTGGCACTGCAGTGACTCCCGGTGGGGGACCGTGCTGGGCTGTTTGCACCCCGGGGCACTCACAGCTTCAGGGAAGGAGGGAGCACCGGGAAATAGAGCTGGGTTCCTCAGCAGTCCCCTCCCCCCATCCATGCCTCCTGGTTCCCCCATTTCATCTTCCTGGGACCACCCCACTCAGAACTGCTGCCCACAGGGAGGCACAGCCACATCCCCTTCCACTGTCTTCGTGGGACAGGAAGATGCCCAAGTCGGGTCAGCCTGTGTCTCACCCACGAGACCAGCAAAGGCTCACATCTCGGCCTGACTTAACCCTGGACAATGAGCCAGGCAGAGGGGCAGAGGGTGCCACAGCCCCACCTTCCTTTTCCCAGCCATCGTCCTTTCCTGAAACCCGTCCCCTTTATAGCAACCTTTATAGCCTCCGTTTTCCCACCTGTAAAATGGGGTCATAGAAACAACACTTCACAGTCCTGTTGTCTCTCTCCGGTGCCGAACACTGACACTGAGCACACTCAGAGACCAAGAGTCACCTGCCTCCTCCTCTCAACAGGGCTAGTTTCCCACCTAAGCCAGGACCACCAGTAGCCACGGGAGGCCGTCCTGGGTCCACCCCCCAGCACCTCTACTGACAGCTTACTTCCCAGTGACTTTAGACAAGTCCCCGTGTCACTCTGGGACTCTGTTTTCTCCTGTCAAGAGTGGGGACAATAGCAGCACCCCACTCATTGCTTTGAGGATTAGGTGAAACTGAGCCCAGGCCTAGTGTTTAGGTGATGCTCAGTAAATAGCAGCGATGAGTACAGCGGAGAAGGGCAGGGAATACGGGGAACGAGAAGTGTTTCCTCCCCGGGGAGGCCACATCCATCTCACTTTATTAGATCATAAGTGCTTTTAACAAGGCAAACAGCAGACGGCAGGCAGCTGGCCAGCAAGGGCCAAGAACCCACGTCCAGTTCTCCAAGTCCCTGGACATCAAACACCACAGAAAAGGCCACACATCAAAGCACGAACAGCAAGTCCAAACATTGCGTTGTGCTCTTATCTTAATTAAAGCAAGTCTTATGTGGGGGTTTTGATGACACACGTCGGAAAGCCAGGGTCTGGTTTTATTAGCTTTTGCTGACACCCACAGAGAAGTTTGTGACTAGCCCAAGGTCACCTAGCACCCTGGGGCCAGAGTCGGAGCCCAGACCCAGGCCTCAGGGGCTGGAGCTCCTTCCATAACCCCCACCCCAGCCTGAGCAACTGGGTCCAGGGTGGAGTGTAATCCAGGAGAGAGGCATTAGTTCATTCATTCACCTGTGTGTTTAATACTATTTATTGAAGGCTCTAGCAATGAACAAGGCAGTCTAGTGGGGGGCGGGGGGAAGGGAAGCAGATACCAATAAATAATGACATAAATAACTGTTTTTTTTATTTGCAATTGTGGTGAATGCTATTCCCTAGGTCCCTTCTCTTTGAATCCGGGCTCAGTGACTGCCTAGTCATTAGAATACAATGGAAGTGTTACTATAACGCTCTCCAGGCCCAACCTGACGCCCCATCTCTTGGAACCCAGCCTCCATGGTACGAGGAAGCCCAAGCTGCCCCGTGGAGAGGTCCACATGGGGAGAAACTGACCAGCAGTCATGTGAGCGCTTCATCTTGGAAGGAGACCCCCCAGCCCCAGGCGACTAGCTGACACTCCGGGGAGCAGAGACCAGCTGTCCCCGCCGAGCCCTGCCAAGTTGCAAATTCATGAGCAAAACAAAGGATGGCTGTATTTGAAGCCATTGCGTTTCAGAGTGTTATCCAGCAAGAGGCAACTAGAACAATACAGTTCACCTTCACGGGGAAGGGTAGATGCAATTATGACCCCGTTTCATAGACAAAGAAACCGAGGCTCAGAAAGGTAAAATGACGTGCTCAAGGTCACACAGGTAATAAGTGGCAAAGCCAGATTCATTGACTTCGAATCCTGTTTTTCTTTCCACTGAACCCCATCACTGTTAGCTCAAGAGCATGGCCAGCAGTGTTTTCATTAACACATTCCTACTCAAAAGCAGGAAACTCCGAAGGTGGATTCCCAGTCATGGTAAACGTGATTGAGGAGACAGTTTTTGAGCAAGGGAGCTCCTGACATTCTTGGAGCCCTGTGGGTGTCTACTGGTTGTTGGGTGAGGAGAGTCCACGGTGGTGTTTGAGATGAGCACACACAGGCTCATCCCCCCGTCCCAGGCCTCTCTTTCCCCTGTCCTAGGCCTCTATTTCCCTACCTGCTAAAGAAGAATGAGAAACCCACCCTGTTCTGCTCCAGCTGGGGCTGGCGATGAGCTTACAGATAACACGCAGACTTCCCCAGAGGCTCCTTGTCAAACGCTAACATTCCATTTGGAAAGAAATGAATAATAGCTGAGACTCCCACGATGAGATTTTTAATGCAAGGAAGTCCGTGCTGGGCAGGCAGGACCCACTCCCCAAAGCCCCCCTCCAATATGTTGCTTCTGTGGCTGGACGCAGCCTGGAAAGCTCCAGACTGAGAGGCAAGAGCCCAGGAACCTGGTCCCAGCTCTGCCTCTGACCTGCTGTGTGACCTCGGGCAAGTCACTGTCCCTCTCTGGACCCTCATAGGTACAATGAGAGGATGGGTCAGAGGATCTGGAAGATCCTGACAGTGTCCAACATCCAAAAAATTGTGAGACGCTTTCCTACCTCATCCCCGCCCCCCAGGTGCTCACAGAATTTAGCAGTCGGTCAAGAGCCCATCCCTTGGGCTGTTTCTAGAAGCAAGATGTAGGTGAGCTCCACGAGGCAAATTCTCGTCCCCCTCCTCCTCGCCTCCTCCCCTGTCAGCTTGTTATTTATTGGGTTTCCGATGGGCCACCCAGAGCTCTTTATAAAGATAAAAATATCATAACTCAAAGCCTCCACCAGCAACCCTATCCCATCTGCATGATGGAGGGTTGCACACCATGGCCCTGTTCCTTTCCGCTCTGACCCTTCTAAGGCCTTACAACATGAGAGCGGGCACTTTAAATGTGAAGTGGAAGGGAAGATGCCAGTGCTGAGGCTGGTGGTGGTGGCTGCCCCACGCCAGGGCCCACTCTGTGCCGGGCCCTGCGCCCAGCGCTTTGCGTGACGTCTCGTCAACTCTCTCTTCATAACAACCCTACCAAGTGGTCGCGTGTCATTGCTGCTTTTGCACAGATAAGGAAACCGAGGC
Source organism: Cnephaeus nilssonii (assembly GCF_951640355.1). Taxonomy (NCBI): domain Eukaryota; kingdom Metazoa; phylum Chordata; class Mammalia; order Chiroptera; family Vespertilionidae; genus Cnephaeus; species Cnephaeus nilssonii. The sequence goes on from NC_137078.1 coordinate 90,300,184, forward strand.
CTGGGCAGGGGAAGGAACTGTCCGGCGCCGCAGAGTTTGCAATCGGAACTTCGGGTCCAGGCAGTCTGCCTCCTGAACCCCAACTCTGAATAATAAGGCTGCTTTGCTCTCCGGCAACAACAGCAGCCACTGCTCCCACTCTCACTGCTACCCTTCACGGAGCCCTCCTTATGTGCTAGGCATGGGGCCAGGGCTTTACATTTTGTTCTTAAAAAAAAAAAAAATCCCTGTTGCAGAGCAAATCAACCCAAAACTTAGTGGCTTCCAGCAGTGACAGCTATTTCTTTTGCTCATGAACCTGCAATTTGGGGGGGGGGGGGGGGCCTGGATGGGGACAGCTCATGTCTGTTGGCCCTGGGATGCTTCCGACACCTGGGGCAGGAAGAGCTGGGGGCTGTCCCGGCCTCTCTCTCTCCACGGTGGCTCAGGGTCTCTCCACGCGGTCTGTCCCGCGAGATACGCTCAGGGTCATCAGATTCTTACAGGGGGGCTGGGGGCTCCTCGAGACCAAAGCAGAAACATCAGGGCTCCCCCTGACCGGCCCAGGGGGCCGGCGGCATCGCTCCTGCCCCATTCTGTGGGTTGCGAGCGAGCACTAAGGCCAGCCCGATTCCAGGGGAGGGGAATCGAACCCCCACATCCCAATGGGAGGAGAGCCGGGGATTTGTGGCCATCTTTTATCCACCACACTGAGACCCTTAGGAATCTTTACAACCTGAGATTCATTATCCACTCACGTTTGTGGAGCACACTCCGTGGGGCTCCAGTGCAGGCCCTTGGAGGGAGCAGCGAGCGGAATGTAGTTATACCCACTTCACAGATGAGGCAACAGAGACTTGCTAAGGTTTATGTGCCACTGAAAGGGCCCACACCTGCCCCGTCGACTGGATGATTCCTGACAGGGCGTGGGGTAGATGCTGTAATTGCCAGCTGTGAAGTGGAGGAGCCGGATTCGAACCCTGGTCCCCGAGTCTAAGGCCAGGCACTCACCCGGCACCCCACGCTGCCCCATGTCAGCATGGTTTCACACCCGTGCTTCACTGTGACACCCAGGCGTGGGCCCCACTGGACGTGAGCCCCCGGGGAGGGGGCGGGCTGCTGGAGGAGAAGCCCCCGTGGCGCTGGTTAAAAAGCCAGCCCTGATGTGAGCAGACGGAAGCACGGGAGCTCAGATGATGGCCCAGCCTGAACCGGTCACCACGGCAACCACAGGGGCTGTCTGGAGCCAGCAGCCTGCCAGGCCTTGGCCCCACAAAACCCAGGAGGGAGGCAGAGGGGGCGGCCCAGGGAGGCATAAATCAGGGAGTTCTATGCCCCTGACTCTGGGCAGACGATTTATGGGCTTGCTAGAGCCCACTGGTTGCACCGGGGAGAGAGGAGAGGATCTCCCTGTTCCCACCGCCCCCGGGGCCCCTGCCTGGTGCCGGTGGGGCAGGAAGAGGCGCCGGGGCCTGGGAGCCCCTCCAGGCCACCCTCCGTGCTCAGGGGGCCCTGCCCCCACCGGGCCCGCGCCCACCCCGCTGCCCACAGAACCAGCCTGCTGACCCCAGGCTGACAGCAAAAGCTTCAAGAAGCAAGTCTTTTCCTTAACTGCTTGGGATGCATGCCGACATTTTCTATCCTATTCTGTTCTAGCCTTTTGTAAAATGCTGGTCACAACCCTCTGGATTAGTATCATGGCTCACTAATGGTTCAGGGCCTGCAGTGAGAGAAACACTGAGCCAGAGGAAGCCGGAAGGGGAAACTGAGGCTCCCTCAGCCCTCCCACCCCTCATACAACCGGAACGTACAGACTTTACACTCATCATCTCTTCGATCCTCCCCACCAGCACCTGCGAATGCCTCTAAGGCACAAGCCCACCCCACTAGCCAAGCAACCATGTAGTAATCCAAGACGGAACCAGCTTCCTCGTTAGGTAATGAGCTAACCGTCTCTGGAGTCATCCAAGCAAGAGCTGAACAACCACCGCTGTGGTACTTCTCGGGATCCCAGCATCCACCGGAGAGGGAAGACCTGAGGCCTCTGAGCTCGCACAGGATGGCAGGCCGGCCGATGCGGACCCCTGAGCCCCCGTGCGTGCTGAGCCACGGTGAGATGGCAGAGAATGCATGCCAGCCGGCACAGCTGGGGAGGGCTCAGGGCTGGCTCAGACGGACAGGGATGCAAGGATGCCATCAAGGTGAAGATGGTCCGGCTGGTGTGGCTCAGTGGCTGAGTGTTGATCTACGAACCAGGAGGTCACGGTTCAATTCCTGGTTAGGGCACATGCCTGGGTAGGGGGCGTGCAGGAGTCAGCTGATCAATGATTCTCTTTCATCATTGATGTTTCTATCTCTCCCTCTCCCTTCCTCTCTCATATCAATAAAAAATATATTTTTTTAAAAAGGTGAAGATGGGTGGGAACCTAGCAGAGACCTCAAGGTGGCCCATGGCTGGGACCCCCCTCTCTGAATAAGCCCCACGGCCCCCCTGTGCTCCCACCGCCTGCCCTGGCAACGTCTGGTCCTCTCAGCTGCCCTCTCAGCTCTCTGCCTCCAGAAGGAAGCTCCTCGACCAGCTCCTGCTGAGAGGCTCAGAATGACCAGGGGCAGCATCCAGCACGCCAGGGAGGCCTGCGGCCCCGAAGCAGATGGACTTGGGTCCCAGTCCCGGCTCTGCTACTCACCAGTGACGCCTGGAGCTAAATACTCCTCCTCTCCACGCCTGGTGCAGGGCCAGTTAAATGGGGCGCTCATTTCTACCTTGGGGTGTTTGATACGGGAATATGTCCACGGTGCATTAAGTAAAAAGAGCAAATATGGTCCCATATCCGTTAAAAACAAATCACCGAAACCCGCGTGTACATGTTTGCTATGCATGGAACACGCACACGGGTAGCGGGAAAGGCACCAGAGGGAGAGGGGTGAGTGGCTTTCATTTCATATGCTACCCAATCCTAAATTACTGGGAAATGTTTAACCCAATAAAGCATGTATTAAACGTGTAACAAAAGATTGAAATTAAAGATATCTGCTCCCTCCCTCTGCACCCACCCCGCCCCCTGCCCCATTCTTATTGTGAGGACTGAAAGGCAAACATATAGAGCAGGAGCCAGTGCCCAGGTATCCCTCGCTTCCCATCGGTTCTTCCCTTCCCGGGCTCTTGGACATTCCCAGGGTTTTTAAAAATTGATGAATTAAAGATGTACAAAAGTATATAAAAATGCTGTTCTAATTCATTGGGCAGCTGATGACTTTCCTTCATCACAAAGAACGTTTGCTCGTTTGCTGACGGTCATCTGGCCTCCGAAGGAATGAACCTATAAGGAATCCCCCTTCCCTTGCCTGGGAAAAGGCGGCCTTTAAAGTCTACATTAACTGATGAGGTGGACACGGTTACTGCCCGGCACAGAGAGGAAGAGCGAGGTTCAGAGCTGAAGGCCTCGTCCAAGGTCAACGGGCTGCAGGATGGGGGAGCCCAGGTGCACCCACCGGACTGACCCCTGTGCCCGCAGCCCCTCAGGGGCTTCTCTTGCAGCAGGAGCGGGTGACTGCTCTGCGTGACCAGAGGACGGAACTAGAACAGGAGCACGGGGTGGGGAGTGACCTCTCTGCTCACTTAACCTTCACAGCAGCCCTCCAGCTCCTCAGGGCTTCCACACTGGCTCTTCCCTCTGCCTGGAATGCTGTTCCACCTGATGCCTGAATTTTGTATTTCTCTGTCTTCAGGTCTCCTCAGAGAGGCCTGCTCTGACCAGCCAGGCCCACCTAGGGCTGCCCCCATAACCCACACAGACCCTGGCCAACCGCCCATCACCGTGGACCCCCTTCCTGCTGTTCGGGGCCTAACGCTGCCTCCTGGTTTACGAGGTCACTGTCTGCCTCCCTCTCGGAGGGCTGGCCCTGGCCCACCCCCAGGAGCTGCATTCCATGTACTTAGAATGGTGCCTTGTGCACACAGTAGGCACCCAATGAAGATCTGGCCAGACACCATTGGTGCCCCACCCACACGCCCTCAGCTCCCCGTTGCTGTGCTACAGCCCCTGATACTTCCAGCTGCCAGCGCCTGCGATTCTCATGGGGCTTTTCTGGCTGCTTGAGCCCTGTCCACACGGTGAGGCCACAGTGTCGAGGGTCAGTGTCCCCGGGAGCATCCTTCAGGCAAGGACTGGCGGAAGCTGGTGGACAAACACCCCTGCCCCTGCCCTTGGCATATTATCCCAGTCTCCCTGAGTTCCCCAGGGGACCCAGCCTCAGTTTCCCCCAGTGCCAATGCGCTGAACACCCACACTGCCTTTTTGTCGCTTGCTTCCTTCCCTGCTTATGAGGCTGCCCTAACCCACAGGGCGGCGTAAGACAACAGCAATGTATTCTTCCCCGGTCAGGAGGCGGGAAGTCTGGCATCAAGGTGTGGGCAGGTCTGGCTCCTCCTGGGGGCGCAGAGGGAGGAGCTGCCCCCATGCTGCTCTCCTGGAATCTGGTGGCTGCCCAACCTCTGCCTCGTCCTCACATGGCATTCTCCCTGGTGTGTGTCCCTGTGTCTTCACATAGCCGTCCTCCCTCAGTGTGTGACCATGTGCCCAATGTCCCTCATCTCCTAAGGACACCAGCCATTGAACTAGCGTCCACCCTAACCTAACACAACCTCATCCTAACTCCATTACATCGGCAAAGACCCAGTTTCCAAATAGAGTCGCAGTCACGAGTACCAGCAGTGAGGACTTGAACACCTTTTTGGGGGAACACAATTCAACCCACAACGCCGTCCCTGCCCTAGTCTCCCCGTCGTCAAGGCTCTTCCTGGGACCACCTCCCAAAGAGATGCACTCAAATCCTTGTCTGGAGACTGCTTCTGGGGAAGCCCAGGCGAAGACAAAATACTGTTGGAATGAGTGAATGGCATTTGCCAGAGGAGACTCCGCGGGGAGAGGGCGCTTGCTCAGGGACTGGTGTCGACCCTGGTGAGCGCCAGACCTGGGACTGTCCCCCGGGTCTGTCTGATTCCACAGCCCCCAAGAACAGGGACTGTGGAGAGCTGTTGACCAACAGCACGGTTACTTTAAAGGTAGGGAGCTCCCCACCCCTGGGAGGTTGCAAACGTGCCAGCCGGGATCACTGCACGAGGCTGAGCGTCGGTTTGGGTGACCTCAGAGGCCCATCTAGCCCGGACATCTGAGTCTGTGCATTTTGAAAGCATGTGGTAAAAGCTCCGGGCCTCAGGGTCAGAAAGCAGAATAACCTTCCCCTGACCTCCCCAGAGCCTCACAGCAAAGCCAAGTTTCTCCAGCATCCGCTTTAATTTGATGTCTCTTCTTCTCGCTTATTAAAGGGACACAAAAGAGAGAAAACCACTTGAATTGTCCCCCAGACGGGCTGGCTATAAATGGCCTCCATAAAGGGCCCAGCCTGGGCGCTGCTGCCCAACAATTACAGCTGCCGTGAGGCCCGCCCAGACTACCAGCCCAGGCACCTCTTAGGCCTCCTCCCTGCCCAGGCAGGTCACTGCCAGCAACAGTCCCTCTTGGGGGGCAGGCTCTGGACCCCAAGGTTTACCCAGGAACCCAGCTGACTCTTGTCCAAACACAGGGGTGGTCTGGCTCTGGAGGGCTTGTTCCCCAACTTCCTTCAAGGTTACAGCAAGCACAGCTGGGAGCGCCTGGAGGGGACAGTCAGCAGTGGATTCTCTGGCACAAATCCCCCCTCACCCCTTGGTTTCCCTGTGTGCGCCTCCAGCCTTAGGCAGAAGGCCGGGAAAGGTCTGATCCTCTCATTTCTCCTCGAGATCTCTAGTAGCTCCCTCTTGCCCAGGGAACAAAGCCCCCATCTTCAGTCTGGTTAGAGGAAGAGGGAGGGAGAGAGACCTAAAAGAGCAGAGGCGGTAAGCGTGGACTCTGATTCAAATCTCAGCTTCCCCACTTACCAGCTGTGTGACTTCGGGCAAGTTGCTGGACCTCTCTGTTAGATGGGTTGAGAATATGCGCACCTACTTCATAGGGTTGGTGTGATGCTTAAATTTAGAGTTAACCCGTGAAAGGCCCTTAGGTCAGGTCCTGCCACCTGTAGTATTCAACAAAAACCAAGTCTATTACCTGTTGAGTACCCCCTCTGTGGCCGGTACTGAGATTATTTCATTGGGTCCTCATGAGCCGCTCATGACGTAGATCTTGTTATTGTCTGCATTCTGCGGAGGACAAAACTGAGATTTTGAGCAGTCAAGTGGCCCCCACACGCTCCCAGAAACGGGTGGAGCTAGATCTGAATCCTGGCTTCCCTGACTCCAGGATGTGGGGTCTTTTTTTTTTTTTCTCAGGACCTGGGGTCTCTCAGGGCTCTGGGAAGTCCCTGGACAGAAAAGGAAGGTCTGTGTCTGGCTCTGATGTGCCACCGTTTCACCCACTCATTTCTTCCTTCCATCATGTATTCATCTCATGAACATGTATTGTGTTCCTGCTGTTTGCCAGGGGTGGTGTCAGGCCTGGGAACAGAGGCTGACAATGGCCACAAGATCCAGTGTTCCCTCTGGCTTGTCCAGAAACAATCGTTTTCAATTGTAGTTTCAGACTAATCCTTCCATCCCAGCTCAGACGCCTCTCTCCAGGAAGCCAGTCCCAATTACTCTCCCAATAAGACCATCACAGTTAATATTTCAGTGCCAGCTGTGTGCCAAGCACAGGGCTGGGTGCCATCCAAGTACTAGTCCATGGGTGCAGTAAGATGGATCAGGCCCTTGGTCTTTCTGACTCCCGAGGCAGAAGGCACATGATAGGTCCACAGAAAATGCTAATAGATTTCCTGTCCCTTCTCCAAACGCAGGGGTGGTCTGGCTCTGGAGGGCTTGTTCCCCAACTTCCTACAAGGTTACAGCAAGCACAGCTGGCAGCGCCTGGAGGAGACAGTCAGCAGTGGATTCTCTGGCACAAATCCCCCCCTCACCCCTTGGTTTCCCTGTGTGCGCCTCCAGCCTTAGGCAGAAGGCCAGGAAAGGTCTAATCCTCTCGTTTCTCCTCAAGATCTCTAGTAGCTCCCTCTTGAAAAATTCATTGCATGTTTATAAAAGCCAAAGTCCTTCCAATGGCTGAACTTGACCTGTCCCAACCATGAACTCATCTCCAGACTCATTCTGCTCCAGACACACTGGAATCCTTGCCATTTCTCCATTATCCAAACACATCCCCACCTCAGGACCTTTGTGCATACTCTTCCTTCTGTCTAGAAGTCTCTTCTCTCAGATACCAGCATGCCTTGCTTCATCTCCTTCAGGTTTCTGCTCATATTCACATGATCATTCAGGCCTTCCCTGACCACTGTTTCAAATTGCAACCCCACCCATCCCCACACTTCCTCACTCCTAACCTTGCTTCTTTTTCCTTCCGAGTCGTCATCATCCTCTGATAGATTAAATAGGTAAACTATGTGTTAGCATTTGTCTCCCCACTCACTACTCCCCCCACCAAGAAGGTGAGCTCCAAGAGGTCAGAAATTTTTTGGTCCACTTTGTTGACTGAAGTATTCCTAGACCTTCCAAGAGCATATGGCTATACACTCAGTGGACAGATTATTATGATCTCTGAATGCATAATAATCTGAACACTCAGTGTGTGTGTGTATGTGTATGTATATATATATATACACACATATATATATATGTGTGTGTGTGTGTATATGTGTATATATATATATATATATATATATATATATATATATATATATATATATATATATAGAGGCCCGGTACATGAATTTGTGCATGAGTGGGGTCCAGCCAACCTGGCCAGGGGGAGGGGACATGGGCCGTTGGCCAGCTTGCCTGCTGGTCGAACTCCTGGTCGAGGGGACAATTTGCATATTAGCCTTTTATTATATAGGATATACACTGAGTGACCATATTATTATGCGTTCAGAGATCATAATAATCTGGCCACTCAGTGTATATTGTATATGTAGAGTACATGACAGTGTAGTAGGTTCTCAAAAATGCTTGTTGAATAAATGAATGTATCCCTGAAGCTCCAAAAATGCTTTGTAAATGGTAGGTGATCGTTTGTAAACATAAGTGGCCAGTAAGTGTATAAGGTTTTTACAGACAGCGATATTGAGCTACACTAAGCTGCACGCATTTCAAATATATACAGTTGAATAAGCTTTGACGTATGTATGCATCTATGAAAGCAACACTGAGGAAACGATAGTCCCATTCTATTTCCTCCTCCCCCTGGTCTGCTTTCTGTCACTAAGGATTAGTTTGTATTTTCTAGAATGTTCTATAAATGAAATCATATACGTAAGTAGGCACTCCTGGCTTTTTCTCTCCCCATAATCATATTGAGATGTAACCATGTTGTCTCCTAGATCAGAGTTTGTGCCTTTTTATTGCTGAGTAGTATTCCATTGCATGGTTCTATCATAATTTGTTTACCAGTTTCCCTGTTAGTGGAATTGAGTTGTTTCCAGGTGTGGGCTATTATGGAGAAGGCTGCTATGAACAGTTATGTACACGTCTTTGTATGGATATGGGGGCATATGTTTTCATTTCTCTTGAGTACATACCTGGAGTCGAATGGTTGGATTATATGGTAGGTGTGTGGTAATTGCATATGATGGCCAAATTGTTTTCCAACGTGTTTGTACCATCTTGCATTCCCACCAGTAAGGTATGGGAGATCCGGGTGCTTCACGTCTCACCAACACCTGAAATGGTCCGTCTTTCCCATTTGAGCCATTCCTATGTGTGTGCTGCTATCTTACTGTGCATGGATTTGCATTTCCCTAATGGCTGATAATGTTGAGCATCTTTTCATGTGCTTATTTGCCATTCTTATATCTTCTTTGGTGAAATAACTGTTCAAATCTCTTGCCCATTAAAAGAAAACTGGGTTGTGCAATCTGTTCATCCCAGTTTTGAATGTTCTTTGTATGTTCAGGATATAAATCCTTTATCAGATAAGTGATCTGAAAAAAAAAATGTCTTCCCTGTCTGTGGCTTGTCTTTTTATTCTCATAACAGTGTTTTGAAGATAGAAGTTATTTTGATTTTAACAAAGTACACTTTGTCTATCTTTTTCTTTTATGGATTGTGCTTTTGGTGTCTCATCTAAGAAATGTTTGCCTAACCCAAGGCCACAAAGATTTTCCCCTATGTTTTCTGCTAGAAATTTTATGGCTTTAGATTTTTACATTTAGATCTATGACCTTTTTGAGGTAATTTTAAAATATGGTCTGAGGCATAGATGAAAGCTCTTTTCTTTCTTTTTTTTTTTTATTTTGTTTTGTTTGTTTTCTTTTCTTTCTTTCTTCCTGTCTTTGCATGGCAAGGTTTAGTTGTTCCAGCACCATTTGATAAAAAGACTATTCTTTCTCCACTGACTTGCCTTTGCAAAACCAGTTGTCCATATACGTGTGGGTCTTTTTCTACATTTTCTTTCCCATCCCATTGACCTATTTGTCTATCTCTATGCCAACACCACTCAGTTTTGATTACTGTAACTTTATAAGTCTTTAAGTCAGGTAGTGTAAGTCCTATTACTTTGTTTTTTTTCAAAGTTGCTTTGACAACTCTAGTTTGACAACTTGGTATTTTCATGTGAATCTTTGAATCCGCTTGTCAATTTCTATACCAAAGCCTGCTGAGAATTTGATTGGGAATGCATGGACTCTGTAGACCAATTTGAGGAGAACTGACATCTTAGCAATATTGAGTCTTTTAAACCACGAACATAGTATATTTCTCCATTTATTTAGGTTTTCTTTAATTTCTCTCAGGAATGTTTTATAGTTTTCTCTGTCCAAATCTTGTACATCATTTTCCAGGATTTTATGTTTTTTGGTACTAGTATAGTGTTTTTAATATCAATTTATCATTGTTTATTGCCCGTATATAGAAATACAATTAAATTTGTATATTTATCTTGTATCCTGCAATCTTGCTAAACTTAATTATTAATTCTAGCATGCACTGGATTTTCTTCATACAATATCATATCATCTGTAATAGTTTTACTTCTTCCATTCCATTCTGAATGCCTTTTATTTCTTTACCTTCCCTCATTGCACTGGCTAGAACTTCCAGTACAGTGCTGAATAGAAGTGGTAAGAGCAGGCATCCTTGTCTTGTTCTTGATCTTAGAGAGAAAGCATTTATGCTGTAAGTATAAAGTTAGCTATGATTTTGTGTTGTTGGCCCTAGCTGGTTTGGCTCACTGGATAGAGCACCAGCCTGTGGACTGAAAGGTCTTGAGTTCGATTCCGATCAAGGGCACATGCCTGGGTTGCACACTCAACCTCCAGTAGGAGGCAGCCAATCAATGATTCTCTCTCATCATTGATGTTTCCATCTCTCTCTCTCCTTCTCCCTTCCTCTCTGAAATTAATTTTTTAAAAGCTTTTTAAAAATGTGTGTGTTTTGTTGTGTGTTTTTTTTTTGGGGGGGTGTCCTTTATCAAGATGAGGAGGTTTCCTTCTATTCCTACTTTGCTAAGAGTTTTTATAAGGAATAGATAATGAATTTGTCAAGTGCTTATGCATCTATTGGGATGATCATGAGGTCTTTTTTAGTAGTTTGTTAATATGGTGAATACATTGATTAATAGTCAATAGTTAAACTTTGCATTCCTGGAATAATTTCATGTAATTATGGTGTATTATGTTTTATACATTGTTGAGTCCAATGAGATAAAATTGTGTTAGGAATTTTTACAACTTTGTTCATGAAGGATATTAGTTGTAGCTTTCTTCTCTTGTAATGTCATGGTCTGGTTTTGGCTCATAGCATGAGGAGGGAAGTATTCCCTCCAGTTAAATTGTCTGGAAGAATTTGTGTACAACTGATATCATTCTTGCTTAAATGTTTCATGGAATTCACCAGTGAAGGTTGAGGGTTTCTTTGTGGGAAGGTTTCTAACTATACTGCAATTTCTTTAATAAGGCTACATCTATTTCTTCTTATCTTTTTTTTTCCCCCCCTTTGGTAGCCTGTGTCTTTCAAGAAAATTCTACATTTCATTTAAGTCATTACATTTATTGGCACAAAATTATTAATAATATTCTCTTATGCTCTTAATATCTGTGAAATTTGTAACGATGTCATCTCTCACATTTTTGATATTGCTAATTTGTGTCTTCTCTTTCCTGACCAGTATGGCTGTATTAATTGTATTGATCTTCTTCAATAGCCAACTTATGATTCTATGAATGTTTCTCTTATTTTTCTGTTTTCTATTTCACTTGTTTCCTGTCTTATTTTTATTATTTCCATTCTTCTGTTTACTTTGGTTTTAATTTGATCTTCTTTTTCTAGTTTCTTTCAGTGAAAGCTGGGGTCTTAAATTCCAGACTTTTTCCTTTTCTAAAACAGATATTTAGTGTTACAAATTTCCACCTAAGTACCTCTGTAACAGCATTCCACAAACTTTGGAATGTTGTGTTTTCATCTAGTTAAAAATAATTTATAATTTCCCTTTTAATTTCTTCTTCGACCTTTGGTTATTTAGAAGTGTATTATTTAGTTTTCAAATATTGGAGTGATTTTCCAAGAGATTTTTCATTTATTGATTTTCAACTTAATTCCATTTTGATCAGTGATCATATTTGCATGACTTAAATTCTCTTATGTTTATTGAAACTAGTTTTATGGCCCAGAAGATATAACCATTCCATGGCCACTTGGACAGAATGTGTACTCTTTTGTATTGGGTAGGATGTTCTATCAATGTGAACTAAGTCAAGGTGGCTGATAATGTTCAAGTCTTCTACATCCTATTGATTTTCTATCCACTTGTTCTATCTATTATCAAAAGACGTGTATTGAAATCTCTGATTATAATTGTGGATTTGTCTATTTTTCCTTGCAATTCTATCAGTTTTTGTTTCTTGTGCAGTATTTTGAACATCTTTATTAGGTGCTAAATATTTAGGATTATGCCCTCTTGATGAACTGACCCCTTTACAATTTTGCAATGGTCTTCTTTATCATTTGCTTTGAAATCTATCTTATCTGATATTAATACAGCCACTCCAGCTTTTCTTGATTAATGTTTCATGGTATTTTTTTCTATAATTTTACTTTTAACCTATTTGTCTTCATATTTCAAGTAAGTTTCTAAGCAGAATTTTGTGGAGTCTACTTTATTGTCCAATCTAACAACTTTGTCTTTTAATGGAGGTATTCAGATTATTTATATTTAATGTGATTATTGATATGATTAGGTTTAAATATACCATTTTACTATTTGTTTTCTAATTGTTCCATTTGTTCTTTGTCCTCGTTCTGCCTTCTTTTTAGATTATTGGTTTCATTTTATCTTCTTTGTTTTCTTATTAGCTATATCTTTTTATTTTGTTATTTTCATGGTTGGTTTAGAGTTTATAGTATACATATTTAATTTCTCCTTCTACTTTGAGCAATATTATGCCACTTCATGAAAAGTATAAAAATCCTAAAATAGTATATTTCCATTCCTCCTCTCTTAGCTTTTGTGCTACCATATTGTATTCATACATTTTACATCTATATATGCTATAAATTCTACATTACTTTGTTTTTGGTTAGTCACTTATGTTTTAAAGACATTTAAGTTCTAAAAAAAAAATCTTGTATTTTTATCTTAATAATTACTACTGCCAGTGCTTTTTATTTTTTTGGGTAAATTCATATTCCATCTGATATCATTTTTATTTTGCCTAAATGACTTTTAAAAAACATTTCCACTGTATGGATCTTCTGGTCAGATTTATTTTGGCTTTTGTGTATCTTTAAGAGTACTAATTTAACCTTTCTTTTTTAAAGTTGTTTTTTTTCTCTTGGTGTAGAATTCTAGATAAACAGTTTTGGTTTTTGTATGTTTGTTTTTCAGTACCCTAACGATATTGTTCCACTGGCTTTTCACTTGCATTGTCTCCAACAAGAAACCTGCTGTCATCTTTATCTTTGTTCCTTTGTCCATTATGTATTTGTTTTCTTTGGTTACTTTTAAGATCTTTATCTAATGCTGGTCTTGAACACTTTGATTGTGATTTGATATAGTGTCATTTTCTTCATGTTTCTTGTGCTTGGGCCTCATTGAAATTCTTGGCGCAAATATGAGAAATGTCAGTCATTATTTCTTCAAATATCTTTCTTCCTAATATGTTTTTCTTTTCCTCATCCCTTTCTCTCCTCTCCTTTGGGGAATCCATTATGTATATATTAGGCTGCTTGAGGTTGTCCTGCAGATCACTGATGCTCTCTTCATTTTTATTTTTATGTCCTGTTTCTCTCTGGTTTTATTTAAAATAATTTTTATTGATGTATTCAAGTTTACTAATCTTTCTTCTTCAAAGCTTATTCTGCTATTACTTCCATCCAATATATTTTTTATCTCATACATCATAATTTTAATATCTTGATGTTTGATTTGAGTCTTTTATCTCTTCTGTCACTCTACTTAACATGTTCAGTTTGTTTTTTTCTAGTTTTAAAAACATATGCAATACAGTTTTAACTGTTTTAATGTCCTTACCTGCTAATTCTAAGGATGGGGCTGCTTCATGCTGGCGAGCTCTCTATGGCTGGAGGGGTATAAAAGGAGAACATAGGTACCATTTGTGGGATGAGAACACTTGTACAGTTTTGCTGCCTGGTGTTTGGGGGTGAGGGGTGGGTGGGAGGGTACCTCTAACTTCGGACAGAGTTGATTCCACTCTCCGTTGAGTAGGGGGAGGGGTGGGAGGTGACTTAGGTGACTAAGCCTGGGCAATTGGAACATCACATCCTAAGATCTTCTGCAGGACCTGAAGATGAGAGTCTGGGGCTTCTGGCATCATCTCGCCTCATTAAAATGCTGAGAACGAGGCCACCATGGAGGGAGCAGAGCAGAGGAATGTTCAGAGACCAGGCCTGGATGATAGCGTTGAATCTGCTGGGTTCAGCCATACTTGAAGCTAAATTCTCCTGGGACTTCGAAGTGAGCCAAGCCAATAAAACCCCCCTTTATTTTCCATTTAGATCAGCCTGGGTGCTTTTTTAAATTTCTTGTGGCCACAAGAGTCCCATCGCTGATATAACGGAGATGTTGAGATGCTTAGTAAGTGTTTGGTGGGGAGGGCGGAGAAAGGAGGAACGAGATGACCTTTAAGAGCCCTTCCGGCCAGAGAGGCTCTGACTCGGGCATTGAAGGGGCTGAATTGGCGGTTGTTTGAGGGACAGAAGACCAGACCGGCAATGCAGTGCCCCAGCATTCCTCCGACTCCAGTTTCCACTCCAAGGGCACTTCCTGGTGCATTTAAATGTGCCCCTGTGTGTGAGTGCCTTCAGGGGGTTTCAAAATAGCCTGAAATATAAACAGACTGGAAACCCACTCCTTCTCTTCCTCTCGCTGCCTTTCCTCCCTCCCTGGGGTGGAGGTGGGGGCTGCAGGACCTCTATTTGGAAGATTTAGAAAACATTTCAAATGAGGTCTTTCTGGGTTTGGCAAACTCACGCTGCCTGGCGGCTTTCCCCCGCAGTGGCAGGCCCAGGTGTGTGGGCAGGAAAAAAGTGGGCTGTTGTGTTCCAACGTCGGATCCTTCAGTGCCCTGGCCCCGGCCCCCACCATCCTCTAGTTCCCAAGGAAAGGAGCCTGCAGGGGGACAAGGAGCCAACCGGGAAGGGGCTGGTGCTTATCACTTTCCTGCTAATGGGGCAGAGGTCTTCACAACATAATTCAGAACCGCAGTAATTTATTAAGCAACTCCCCCTGTGCCAAACCCTGCGAGCTACCCAAAAACAGGGACTAGAAGAGCTTCTACCTGGGGTTCAGGAGATGTATGAGCTTGCCGTGGAACTGGGGTAGCTGGTCTCCAACAATGGCTCCCAGCCTCCCTTCTGGTTTTCATGCCCTCGTGTGGTCGCCTCGCCTGTGACTCACTCTTGGCCATCAGAATACAGTAGAAGAGATGCTGTGTGACTTCAGAGAGTTGGTTCAAAGAAGCTTGGCCGCTTGCACCTGCCTCTCTCCCAACACTTGCTCCGGGTGCTCCCCGCTGGAACCAGCTGTCGTGCTGTGAGAAGCCGGAGTACAGGGAGACGGTCCGAGACCGTGTCAGGCGTTGAATTGTATCCCACCCCAGATTCCTCTGTTAGAGCCCTAACCTCTTTATTTGGGAGCAGGTTTATTGCAGATGTAATTGGTTAAGGTGAGATCCTAGTGAAGCAGGGTGAGCCCCAATCCAGGGTGAGCCACAATCCAAAGGGAGAACGCCACGTGAAGGTAAAGGCAGAGGCCAGGGTGATGGCCTAGAAGCCAAGGAACGCCAAAGGCGGCCAGCACCTCCCCCCCCCCCGCCCCCCGGAGCTAGGGGAGAGGCATGGAGCAGATGCTCCCTCAGAGCCCCCAGAAGGAACCAGCCCTGCTGACCCCTTGATCTTGGTCTTCTAGCCTCCAGAACTGCGAGATAATACATTACTACTGCTTAAGCCACCCACTTGGTGTTACTCTGTTACAGCAGCACTAGGGAAATGAGACCGGGCTCTTCTTAGCCTCCATAACAGCCCGTGAGGCATGAGCCAGAGAGGTTAGGTGGTTTTCCCAGGGCCACACAGCAGAGCTGTAGCCACATGGGCACTTGGCTATCTTCCCCCTCTATCCTCACTCTTGACAAGACTGTGAGCATCTCAGAGCAGATCCATGCCTTGCTTAACAAGGTGTTTCATGCGGCAGCTAGCACAAAGTGGTGCATACAGCAGGTGCTTAGCACATGCGTGTGGAATTACCGTACATACGGGGTTTTCCATCTGTCCTTGAGAACTCACCTTACTGAATAAGCCCTATTTCGGCAGAACCTAGCTGACAGCGAACTGTCCTTGACCAAGACTAACCCACTGACGTCCTAGGCAGCCCCGAGGGTGCCATTGGTCCTTCCAGCCCACGTTGCATGTGTTGGGTGATGAACTGAAGTGGCAGAACCAGAACACAGACCCTGGTCTGGCTGGCTGCTGCACCCTGCTGCCTCGGCTTCATCCTCTGCATGCAACTCAGGTCCCATTACAGTGCTGGAGTGGGTATCAGAGGGCTTTCTGGGTCTGCCAATATCTGAGACCTCTAGTCCTCAGCCGTGGGCAAGTGTCAGCACTACTCTGAGCTTCAGCTCTGCCATCTGTTGAATGAACGTAACTCCCCACCCCCCCCCGCACCCATGGCCCGCTTTCAGTTAGGAATTACGTTCAGACCATCCTATGCCGTTACTTTTGGTCTCTGAGTTTGTAGGGCCCACCATGCAGGCCTCCCCTGAGCTTGTCAGGTTTAGCATATGGCCCCCTTTTTTGCCCACACTAGTAAGAGATAGAGTCTAGTTATAATCCTATGTCATGTAATCATGGGGGTGACATTCAATTACCTTTGCTGTATCCTGTTGGTTAGAAACAAGTCACATCTGAGGGGAGGGGATCACAGCCAGGATAGCAGGGGGCAAGGGTCACTGGGACCATCTAAGCATCTCCCCACCCAGAAGTGTTCCATCAAGGTCGTGGCAGCTGGTGGATGTACAGCTGCCTGGTGCCCCGGTGTTAGAGGAAGCTGAAGCCACACCGAGATGCCCAGCGACATAGAAAATGGCAGCTGCCGCTTCTTGGGCATTCACTCGGTGCCAGGCACTGTCCTAGTGCTTTATAAACATTGTCTCATTACGTCTTTCCAACAGCCTTTTGGGAAAGGGGTTCTGAGTCCCTGTTTAGCGAAGAGGCCCAGGGAGACTCAGGAGAGACGAGGTGACTTGCCCAAGGCCACCCAGCAGACCAGTGGCAGAGCTGGGGTTCCGGCACGGCCCGCCTCACATCAAAGTCCTGGCTCCAAAGCCTGGTGGTGCCTTATCTGTGTCAGCCAGTTCAAAAGAGACTTGAATCAGTGACTGCTGAACCTGGACGTTTCTCTAAAAATAAAAATAAAGGTCGGTCCTTGTCATATGAGGACAAAGATGAAAGAACTGGGTGTGTTTGATTAGAGAAGAAAAGGAAAGAGAGCCCTGGTCACTGGCTTCAGATCTCAGAAGGCTCGTCTCGGGGAGGAAGGATGCTTGTTCTGGATGGCTCCAAGGCAGGCATGGGGGGAGAGCAAACTCCGGAGAGCCGAGGGCGGTCCACGCCAGACCCCCACCCCAGGCCAGTGTCTTTCCCCTCATGTGGAAGGAAAGACTCATGAGCTCGTCTCTGCAGCTGAGCAAATATTTCTGCTTCCCCTTTCCAAGACGAAGTCAGCTTCTTCTCCAGCCAGCTCTTCGGGCCTTCAGAGCCATGGCCTTGAGCTGTGGGTGGAGGTCAGCTCGGCCACCCTCACCAGATGGGCCCAGAGCGGAGACTGCTGGGCCCAGGTCAGAGGGCACTGCTGACGTTCTGTCTCTCTCTTCTGGGCCTCACCCCCTGGATGACCGCCACGGGCCCCAGGGTCTCCGCTCCAGCCCATTTTCCATGTGACGGCCGAGTTGTCCTTCTACATATGAAAGCTGACCAGGTCACTCCCTGGCTCCAACCCTTCCGTGGCTCCCTACTGTCCTCAGGACACATTTAACTTGGCCACCAGGCCCTACATGAGGAAGCTCTGCTCTCCGCCCAGGTTTTACCTCGAGCTGCTTTCCCACCAGCTCCCACCTCACCTTTCAAGGCTTCTGACCAACATGCTAGGCCTCCATGCTCACTCTGCCTGAACGGCCCTTCCCCCCGGAGCATGCCTCTATGTCCGCCAGGAACCCATTCAAGCATCGCCGCCTCTGAGAAACCTTCCCTCCGATGGAGTCGCTTCCCCTTCTCCACCACACTGCACCCAGGCCTAGCAGCAGCCGACGGTTACTGAGTGCGCTCCATGCAGGGCCCTGTGCCCAAGGATTTGCATGCATCAGCTCACTAAGTCCTCCTCAGTTTTATCCGCTTCTGATCATCCCTGTTTTCCAAACCAAGAAACAGACACAGAGAGGTGAAGTCCTCGATTCCAGGACACAAAGCCAGGAAGTAGCAAAACCAGAGCAGGAACTCGCCCTCTCCAGGTCCAGAATCAGTGTTCTTCGTTGTTTACTTGAACGTGTAATTAAGCATAGTAATTCATGCAAATGGTAACAAATATATTAACGGCAAAGAGTAAAGAAAGGGAAGAAATGATCTCTACCCCAACCCCACCCATTATACCACTCAGAAAACTTTTGTGAAGCTTTGAGAGCACCAGTAGTTGATGGTTAAGAGCAGACAGACTTCTGGGAGTCAGACATCTCAGGGTTCACATCCAGTATCCACCACGTACCAGCTGTGTACCTTGAGGCAGTTACTCAATATCTCTGTGACTCAGTCTCCTCGTCCATAGTATGGGATGATAATAACAGCATCTGCCACGTAAGATTGTTGAAAGGATTCGGTGAATTGATGCCCACTTAGAACCACACCTGGTACGTGATGACACAAACACTCCGTATTGATTATCACTATTTCTAGTCTTCGTTTTCTTTTGTTTCCTCCATATCCATATATAACATACTCACACTTCCATTTCTTCATGTGTCAACTTTAGGCCATAGCTCTTGACTCCTCATTAAAGACAAGAATTTCTCTTTTATGTCCCTTATTCACCACGTTTGACAGTTAGGTAATGGTTTTTCTCCTGTTCAGGCCTATGTTTTCCACTCCACGCCACTGTTCTGGGCAGGGACATGTTTACACGCCACATTGTCCGCTTGACCCCTTGAGGGTGGGGACCCGGGTGAGGACCTAGTGAGGCATCTTTGCATCCCCAGCAGCAGGCGTAGAACTTGGCCTATGCCGAGGGGTCAGCTCTGCGTCCTGAATGCACAAATATTTCAGATGAGGGTGTGGAAGCACAGTAAGGGATCGTACTTGGGACAAGAACAAGATTCTCAGATTTCAAACTTTTCTACTCACTTCACGGGACAAATTAGGCCGTGGCCTCCTGATTGTCCCAAAGTTTCAAATATGTCAGTGCAAGAGGCTCAGCGCAGGTGGACACAGGGAGGAACAGCCCTGACCCACCACCGGGCCCCTTCCCCCGGCCACAGTGTGTGACCAAAGAGAGGGGAAAAGGGAGTTTTGGGGGAAACAGGGGCTGGATTGCTCTCCTTCCGCTGAGAGCTGGACTCCATCTCCCTACCCAGGACCCAGGGGAGAGGAGGTGCCTTGGCTGGTGGGGCCAATGACAGTCTCTTTCTTCCTCTAAATGGGCAAGGGGTCCCTGACATGAAAGGAAGGAGCAGAACCCAGGGCTCAATAAAACCCCAAGCTGCCCAAACCCCTGCATTAAAGGGCCGTCATGCAGGGGAGGCCAGCACCCCTAAAGTATCATCATTCCCACTTTACAGATGGGGAAACTGAGGCATGGAGTGATCAAACGCCTTGTCCAAGGTCATACAACTCTCAAGTGGTAGAGAAAGAACTCAAACCCAGGGAGCTCAGCCCCAGAGCAGGGCAGCTGCCACTTGCTTCTGCACACTGGCCACATGGCCAGACACCCTGAAATGGCCCAAGATGAGAACGTTGGTGACTCCTCTCGCAATCCAGAGCAGATTTTGAGAGCTGGAAAGTTCCACGGAGGACTGTGGTGGACACGAGAGCATGCGGAGCCGATACTTTCAACCCTTTCTTAAGCAACAAAAAGTTCCTTTTTTCCCCTATGGACTATCCCATTGAAACTCAGTATGTAAAGTGGGTAGTAACGGTAGCTAGTATGTCGTGAAGACTCACCAAAGGCCAGTGCTTTTTTACTGAGCGTTTTGCATCATACATTCCTTTAGTCCTCACAGCAACCCTCCGAAGTATCATCATTCCCACTTTACAGATGGGGAAACTGAGGCACGGAGTGATCAAAGGCGTTGTTCAAGGCCACACAGCTCACAAGTAGTAGAGATAGGACTCAAACCCAGACAGCGTTGTTCCAGAACCCATGCTCCTTAAATAATGCCACTCTGGTTACAATAGGCCTGGGAGCGGGAGGGGAGGGGTACGCTGGCATTCAACTGCCCCCTCGGCCACTCCCACACCCCAGCCAGCCTTGAGGTGCCTCTGCATAACCTCACAGCTCTAAGGGACGTGGCTGGCATCGCAAAGTACGGTTCACACCCTGTTCTTCTAAGATGATGCCCAGGTCTTACCCAGGTCAATCTTAGGGCCAGGGCTCGAATATAGAGATAACTATGGGTACCCGGGAGCAGGTGCTGAGGCCAGGCTCAGGGGACAAGTGCAACCCACCCCGGCCTGGAGTTAGCCAGGCTCGGGCTAATCGGCTGACACAAGCAGAGGGGAAACCAGGAGGATGGGGCTCCCTGAACCAACAGGGGCTGGAGAGGCGAGCTCAGGAGTGGCAGGTCCCAGGAGGGCTCAGGAAGGCTGGGCATTAAAGCAGGGACCGTGCCTGCAGTGTGTATCACAGTGACCTAGGCCTCCAGACCAGGGCCTGGCCCAGGTGGTGCTCCTGGGATAACAGCTGAGTGAATCAATAAGGGAGCATTTGATAGTAAACGCAAACTGATCAGCACCTCACAACAGCTGTGATATTAAAAAAAAAAAATCCCCAACTGATGTTGAGCGGCATTGAATCTCCCACCACTCAAGACCCAGAGACTCAGCCCAGCACAGCACGGCACAGTCAACTGGTCGCTTCGGGGTTGTGGGCTGTACTAGGGGTTGGAGAGGATGGTGGAGGCTCCCCCTATTCTGTTGGAGGGAAGGAAGTACCTAGAGCTAGCCCTCACTGCCACCATAACCATCAAGATGACACAAAGGACAGGGGCCATTTACCCCAAGAAATCCAGACGTTGGACGCTGGCAGCCAACCACACAAATGTCTGCTATACTGAGTGGCCAGATTATTATGATCTCTGAACACATAATAATCTGGCCACTCAGTGTGTGTGTGTGTGTGTGTATGAGGCCCGGTGCATGAATTCGTGCATGGGTGGGGTCCAGCCAGCCTGGCCAGGGGGAGGGGACATGGGCGGTTGGCCGGCCTGCCTGCTGGTCGAACTCCTGGTCGAGGGGACAATTTGCATATTAGCCTTTTATTATATAGGTTATACACTGAGTGGCCAGATTATTATGCGTTCAGAGATCATAATAATCGGGCCACTCAGTGTATAGCTGACTGATAATGCTGACAATGACAATCACGCTGACATTGGCACTAATTATTGAACGTGACTATATCCCAAGACTGTGCAGGGCACCTCCCATGCATCATCCTACTGAATCCTCAGAACAGACGGATGGCGATTACTGCCGCTTTACAGATGGGGAAACTGAAGCTCAGAGAAACAAAGTAACATGGCTGAGATCACCAGCCAGTGGGTGGTGGTAACAGAGCCTGGCCTGCTGGACTCGGGAGGGCATATTCCTAATCACTACGACGTATCACATTCACCCTCCCCGCGGTACAGTGTGACCTTCAGCAAGTGACTCAGGCTCCCTCGCCTTTGGCTTTCGCCATCTGTAAAACGGGGATGGTAACTTATCTTCATGGGAAGGTTTTGAAGGGTGGAGGGAACAGCTTGGCACACAGTAGGTCGATGGTTCATGGAGCCACGCTGAGCGGCCACACTGTCCCGGAGCTCGGTCCCTGACCTGGTGCCCAGGGCACTTAGCGTGCGCTCAGGGCCTCCACAGGCAGGGCCTGGGATAGTTTCGCTCAGCTCTACGGACTTAGGCAGGTCGCTTTCTGTTACAGGCCTCAGTTTCCTCATCTGTCAAAGGAAAGGGCGGTGGGGGAAATCTCCAGGGGCACCACTGTGTTGACATCGGATTTTAGGCAGCGACGGGCCGAAGGTGCTCCCCTCCGGAAGGCGTCCGGCCCTGGCTTCCCGATGTCCTCGGAACCGGCCAAATGGCTGCTGTAAATTTCCCCTCCTCCGAGGACCTCTCTCCTTCCACACCCTCCTTCCCGGAGGCTCACACTTTCTCTGCTTTCAGAGAGATGTTTTTCAGGCATCCTGTGTGGGAGCCCCAGCGACAGCAGCGTGCAGAGGCCCGGCCCCAGCAGTAATCCCGGGCGGAAAGCGAGCGGGAAGAAACGTGCAGGATGGAGGCGCCAGGAGGAGGCCTCACCCCAGGTTTGCCAGCAGCGAGCTTGGGGTGGAGGCCAAGGACGGGGCCTTGGGGGTGTCCAGCAGGTCCTCCGAGAGGGCCTCACTGGCACTATTCATAGCCCAAGATCCTCGCCGGAACCTGGCGGGCAGCAGCAGGCACCAGAAGCGATCTTGCTTGTTTGGAGCACGAACACAGGCCGAGTTGTTACCACCGCTCTTCCTCCCACCGCCTCACCTCGCCTCAGACCAAACGCCATCTGTCCAGGAGCCTCGCGCGGGTGTCCGAGGCCCGGAATGCGGCCTGCGAGCCGTGTGCAGTAAGACGAGCACGGAATTTGAAGTGGGGGCTATAACCACGGGCTTTGGCAGGACACTGAACGGGCTGCTGTGTATGGCTGCTCAGCTCGGGCACTGGACAAGGGCACCCGGGGTGACGAGGGGAAGCCAGTGTGTGCTCTGCTTATCGAGCCGCCATCACCCAGAGGGGCACCTTTCCTAACTCACACAAAGGTGCTCTGTGGGCTAACGCGGTCCTGACCCTCACCCTGACTTTCTGCCTCCGTAATGACCCGCCCACTTTCTCCTACAGGGATAGGGTGAGGATACAGTCATTTAACCTACGTGAACACACCTAGTCATTATGTGCAAGGAATTCTCACATTGATTTATACAAAATCTTATCCCAAAAAAGATTTAAAGGTAGATTACAAAATTGCATGTGGTCAAAACATCCATAAATACAAATGTATACATTGAATGAACGAGGGTCGGCATGAGAAGAATGGGATATCTGAATAAGATATCTGAACCCGTACTTCCCTTCCTGTGCCTGGGGCAGACATCACTAATCAATGCAATCTATGATGCACATTGTCCATGTTCTGAGCATCAGTTCTTACCTTGGTATAAAGGAAATGAGAAAATTGGCACAGGGTTGAGCCTGCTACACAGTAGGTGCTCAATAAATTGCAGTTATTATCATTGGAGCTGGTGGAGGGGGGCCGGGGAGGGAAGCTGGGTCAGAAAGTTCTGCACTACTGTGTGTCAGTTTTAGTTTGAGCTTCATGGGGGGGGGGGGGGGCGCAAAACAAAGAAGTAAGCATGCAGGCATGCACATGCACACACACACCCACACACACCAGTGTCCATGATAATAGTATACCATTTTTCTCAGACTTTATGCAAACTGCCTGCACTAAGTTCCAAGTGAATTTTTCTTGTGGTTTCTCATACATATGATGCTATGAATATGGTGTACAAATATCTCCTCAAGACTCTGCCATGTGAGGACTCAGATGACATCCTCAATGGCAGCCTAGACTACGCACATTGGCAGGCTTTGGTTGGTGACTATATAGAGCAAGGTCAGGGGGTAATATCCAAGCAGAGCCCAATGAAAGCACATGTAAGCCCTGTCCCCACCCACACCCAGCTCATGGGAAGTGTGCCGGGAGTAACAGCAACCCGCTCCTCACTTTTTGGTATTGGAGGATAGATGAGGAGACCAAGACTCTGAGAGGCAGGGAGGAGCCCCACCGGCGCACCTCCAAGCCCAGGAGTATTTCTGTGCCCCCCCCATCCCCCTGCCTCCCCAGAAGTTGCTGGTCACTCAACAGGACTTCCTCATCCAGCTTGGCCCATAAGAAGGCTGGGTGGTTGCCTCCAAGTCCTATGGCCCATGTCCCCAAGCAACACCCACTGAGAATTCCGTCATCGGCAGGCAAGGCTTTGGGCTAGGTTGCCCCAAGGAACCCCTTTGCAAAGGAACATGGATGCAGAACGTGGTCCCAAGGCTTGAGGGGGAGGCATCTGAGCAGACCTTCAACGATGGGTCCCTCCTACCCTGCAGCTTGTCAGGAAGGACAAAGCATGATCTTGGGATCAGGCAAACCTCAGTGCAAACCCCTGCCCTGCTGCTTACTCGCTGTGTCCTTGGGAAGTTACTCCACCTCCTCTGAGGCTCGCTTTCCTATCTGTAAAGTCGGGTTACTACCTGGCCCCTCTGAGTGGTGAGGACTGAGATCAGTGCTTCTCCAAGTTAGTGGTTTATTATTCACACTGCCGTTACCATAAGTAACGGACTCACAGGAGGTGGGCAGAGCTGGAGTCCGACAGATCTGAGTTTGAATCCTGGCTCCAATATGACTGGCCAAGTTCCTTTCTGAGTCTCAGTTTCCCCATGTGTTAGATGGGAGGCAGGACTACTCCAGAGGCCAGTGGCCTGTGAGGGTGCATTCCCAGCTTGGCCCTGCTGAAGCCGGCAAGTCCAGGGGGGCCTGTACCTCATCTGGAGGGAGGCAGGGCCCAAGAGGGCCTGCGGCCGCAGAGCTCACCAGCAGCTTCCCTCCCAGGCCTGGGCCACGGGAATGTGTAGGAGGCAGGTCCGGGGAGGGGGCCCTGGAGCTGGGAGGAACAGCCCTGGCGGCGGGCAGCGGGGGTGACCCAGGAGGGAGAGAGAGCTTGGCTCCAAGCTCATCACTCAGCAAGCTGTCTCCCTCAGGCCCGGAACCCCGGCGGCTTGTCCTCCCCACTTCCTGCGTGCTGGGTCAATATTGTGATTTCCACCGTGCTGCCCGCCTGGGACGGCCTGGCCCTGCGCCGCCCAAGGTCACAGGGCTGGGGGGAGACAGGGGTACGGAGAGGTCACTCACTGCCTGGAAGATGACTCAGGACTTGAAGGCTGCCGGCGGCGCGGCCGAAAGCAACCTCACCTCCACCATCCCCACCCCGTCCACAAAGAAAGAGCCACCAGCCCAGGAACCCCAACATGTCAGAACTGGATTGGTGCCTTATCAAGGCCTCTGTGCCCCTCCCATCGAAATGGAGGGATCCACTGAGGACAGGAGAAGGCTGGGCTTGCCCAAGGTCACAGAAGAGTTTGTGGTTGATGGAAGACCCAAAGCCCATCTCCTGACTTCAAATCCAGACCTAACCCCATCTCCTACCCTCCCTGCCCAAGTTGGTCTACTTATCATTCTTTCATCAGCATTCATGACTCATTTCCTCCATAGGAGAGAGGACAAGACCGGCTCTGGCCAAGGGACATTGCTATTGGCTTCTCCAGGAATGAGAGACCATGAAGAGAATGCTGTTGGGGCCACTCACACACTGGTAATTATGGAAACATCGTGGCTAGAGGGACCAGCTCTGAGAACAGGGGACCTGTGGTTTCACTTCAGCCAAGTAAGCTTATCACATCATAGACTCAGCACAGACTGAACCTGCTTCTAGAGCCCCTCACCATTCTTCTCCCTGGCTCTTAGTTGGCACCAGCTGTGTGAAGGAAAGAACAGACAAATTACATGAATTCCATAGGCCTCTGTCCAGTATTAGCCACCCCATTTCCTTTGGAAAATTGTCCTTCTTTCCCACATGACTTTGTCAATCACTAAACCTCAACGCCCTACCCACACAACCCAGACTTGATCCACGATTGTACCCACTTTCCTGGCAGCAGTGATTGGTCCAAGAGTGGGCATGTGACCCCAACAAGGCCCAAGTCCTTCCTTGGGACTGACATGGATCCTAGGAGAAGACAGTCCAGTTCTGAACCAGGATTGCCAAACTGGGCTGATGATGGCTAAGTTCTTTACCCCGTAAAAGGGAGAGAATAAGGCCGAGTCCAAAGGGAAACAGAGACAAGCAGAGGTGAGCGATGGAGAGAGAATCCTGGTGGCCCTGAGCCCTGGCTCCAGCCCCGAGGCTCTTCTCAGGCCACTTCCTGGGGCATCAAGTTCCCTTTTTAATCTGTGCTCATGTGATGTGGGCTTCTCTTGGCTTGTATCAGAAAGAACTCTGAATAACATTAAAACAAGGAGAAAGCAGTGAGAGGAAGAGGGTGAGTCCAAGTGGAGACACAGATATTGAACAGTGGTTGACCAGTAGGCTCAGGGAGATGAAGGCATTTCCTGCTGAGGGCACAGCAGAGGCCCTCCGGCTCACTGTGGGCAGGGCCAAAGGACAAGACTTTGCAGCAGGAGGAAGGCCCTGGGGTGGGCTTGGTGCACTTCCCTTCAAATGACAGAAACCCAACTCACACTGGCTTATTAAGCAGAACGGGAATTCATTAGCTTACATGCCTAAGGTGTCTATGGGACTCTAGCTTCAGACATGGCTGAATCCAGGTACTCAACTCCTACTGTCAGGAATCAAAAAACCTGGAATTTAATCTGGTTGGCCTTGTTTCAGCCTCATGCCCATCCCCAAACCAACCCTGAGATGAGGGGAGCACAGTGCTCTCATTGGCCACGCCTGGGGCAAGCTCCACCAAAACTGATGACCCAAAAGTGTGGGTGGGGAGAGTCCCAAGGGTGCTGCTATCAGAAGGGGAGTATGTGCTGGGCAGGCAGAATTAAAGAAGTCTATAGTCCTCAGGAAGCTGCTCCCACAGGAATGAAGGCCTGAAGGAGAGGAGAGGAGAAGAGGGGAGGGGAGGTGAGAAGGGAAGTTCTTTGGGGGAAAGCTATCATTCCCCTTGGCTGGACTGGTCTTTGCAGGAAGGAGGACGTCCCCAACCCCCAAAGGCTAGAGGATGGATGAGAGGACCTCTCAGTTACTCCCAGCCCTGGAAGTCTTCCGTTTACAGCCGTGACGCCAATTGTCTGCAGCCAGACACATTCCTGGACTTGGCTGAAAGGGCGGAGATGAGATTCAAGCCTCCAGAAGCACCTCCGATTCCCACATCTGCTGGCTCCAAATGCGTGAGTTGGCCAATCCCGTGGGCGCTCACCCTTCTCTGCCCAGGCCACCTGAGTTTGGCAGTTTGTGGGAGAGAAAGCTGGTGGTTTGGGGGTGTTGGCAGAAAGCAATGCCCCAGGGCCATGGCTTTGGGTAGTCTCCAGCCCCTCAAGAGAAGGCTGCAGATGGGGGGTGGCGGGGCCTCTGCAACCCCTGCCCTGTGCTTGGAGATAAACAGGGAAATGATCTCCTGACACTTCAAGGCTGCCAGGTCCCCTGTACCTTACAGCGACGACCCTGCCTCACTCCCACGTCATGAAGGACCTCCAGCCTGGCTTCCCTCAGCCGGGCACTCCTCACAAGTCCCTGCTTCCACGCCTCCTCTCATCTTTAAAGCCAAGAATGGCCACACCATCAAGGGAGCTACAGCTCTCCATGAGCAGCACAGTGCTTCTTTGAGACTCACTTTCCTCAACAGTATGATGGAGAACCTTCCCTGCCAACCCCCGGGATGCTGAGACGGTCAAATGGACTGGGGCTATGACCAGGCTTTAGAACTGATAAAGCCCCTAACCAGGATGCAATAGACTGATCCCCCACATAGACATCTGGGTGGGCAGAATCCCCAAAGTGTGCTCTCTTGGAGATGGGTTTAGGGAGAGGAGTGAATCCTGTCTGGTCTGGAGGCAAGAGGATAGACAAGATGATAACTTGAAGTCCATTCAAGCCTTGAGTTGTCGGTCCAACCTGAAGATGATGTGATTAGACTTTAAATCCCCACTGGTCTGGGAGAGCCAAAGGTCACGAGTGACATTTCCTCTTGCCTTCCCATCCAATACTGGTCCTGTTGACACTCCTCCAGTATTCCTCTCGGTTCCACCCACTTCTCACCACATCTGCAGCTACTGTCCTGGTCCAAGCCACCTCTAGCTCCTGAGCAACTATCTACCAGTGGTTGCATCCATTCCTGTGGCCTTGGCATTCTTTCTCCATTTAGCAGCCAAAGTGATTCAACAAAACAAACAACTGCATGTATGTAATTAGATCAACTGATCACTTGATCACTTCCAATGGCTTCCTACTACTCTTAAAAATATATATATCCAAACTATTGACCAAGAAGAAAAGATCATCTGATGTGTTTGTTTTCATTGTGGTAAAATACACAACATAACATTTACCATCTTAACCATTTTTAAGTATACAGCTCAACTGCGTAAAGAACATTCAGATTGTTGTGCACCTAATCTTCAGAACTCTCCATCTTCCACAACTGAAACTCTGAGTCCATTAAACAAAAGCTCCTCATTTCCCATCCACCCATTCTCAGACAACCACCTTTCTCCTGTCTGTCTCTATGAATTGGATGAGTTTGACTCCTCTATGTACCTCCTATGAGTGGAATACTACCATATTTGCCTTTTTGTGACTGGTTTATTTCACTTAGCATAATGTCCTCAAGGTTCATCCATGTTGTAACGTGTGTCAGAATTTCCTGCCTTTTAAAGGCTGAATAATATTCCGTCGTATGGACAT
Source organism: Cnephaeus nilssonii (assembly GCF_951640355.1). NCBI lineage: Eukaryota > Metazoa > Chordata > Mammalia > Chiroptera > Vespertilionidae > Cnephaeus > Cnephaeus nilssonii. The sequence goes on from NC_137078.1 coordinate 90,328,393, forward strand.
ACCACATTTTGTTTAGTCATTTATCCATTGACGGACGTTTGGGTTGCTTCCACCCTTTGGCTATTATGAATAACGATACTATGAACACGGTGTACAAATATCTCCTCAAGACTCTGCTCTCAATTCTTTTGACTATGTAGCCAAAAGTAGAATTGCTCGATCATGTGATAATTATATCTTTAATTTTTTGAAAAAACTGCCCATACTGTACTCCATAGTGGCAGTATCTTACATTTCCACCAACAGTGCTCAAGGGTTCCAAGTTCCCCACATCATCACCAACACTTTACTGCTTTACCAGTAATAGCCACCCTGATGGGTTTGAATGATATCTGATGTGTGTTGATGGGGGAAATATCGCCTGTGTGTTACAGGACATTCATTATCGCTAAATGCCAGTGGCATGTCCCCCAATCCTTGTGACAACCACAAAACATTTGCTGTGGAGGTTGGTACCCCCCCTGGCTGAGAACCATCAGCCAGGCTCTCCTCCCCCGCCTTGTCTCATGCAACGCCCCCCACCCCAGGCACTCTACCTTCTTCCTGCTCCTCAGTCATGCCAACCTGTCTCACCTCAGGGCCTTCGCCCTTGCCATCCCTCCTGCCTTCTCGCCATCCCTAGAGCCTCACGTGACTGATCACATCCTCATCTCTCAGCTCAAATATCACTTCCTCGGGGAGTCCTCCTCTGACCATCTTAGCTAACGCAGCCCCCTTGCCCTCTCTCACATGACCCTGCTGTACTGTCATATCACCATCTGAACTATCTGGCTCTCCATCAAGAATACAAGTTCCTTGAGAGCAGACCTTGTCTTTCTCCTTCTCAGGTGTGCCTTCAACACCTAGAGCAGTCCCTGGCACACAACAGAGGCTCAATTAACGTCTGTGGACTGACTGAATGACTGGCTGTATTCGGTGCCAGAGCTGGAAGGGAAATCACCCACTCTTGCCATCGCTCCATTCACAGAGGGGGATCACAGGCCCAGAAAAGAGCAGGGACTTGGTCAAGGTCACAGGAGGTCCAAACCAGCGTCAGTTGCTGGTTTTGTGACCCAGCCTGCTGCTCTTTCCCCCACAGCTCACACCTGGAGGCCTTCCGTGCCCGGGCGGGGCCTGTTCACTGAGAAGCACGGGTTCTTGATCTACGTGGGAGGCAGCTCATCGTCTCCAACCGATGGCTTTGCCCTTCCAAGTGGTTTGTTCTTTCTGCAGCAACCAGGTGACGCGGTTGCCCTGTGTGGAGGCTGGGCAGCACGAAAAGCCAGTCTTTATGCTGCAGAACCACTGCTGCTCAGTGAGAGGCTCGTGGGGGCCCTGTGGGACCGAGGCGCCTGCAGACCCGAGGCTCACAGGCCAGCTCCACACAAAGCTGACAGCAGAACCGTGAGCTGAGTGATCCTCCACGTGGAGTCACCCTCCATCCCTCCTCCCTCCATCCCTCCTTCCTCCATCCCTCCTCCCTCCTCTCTCTCTCTCTCTCTCTCTCTCTCTCTCTCTCTCACACACACACACACACACACACACACACACACACACACATCTTTTGACCCTAAAGGAGTATAGTTAAACTTAGTCACATGAAATGTACAACATGCCTCCCTTCTCTTGAGAAAGACCTTGGCTGCCCACACATGATCTCCCTCAGATCCGCTCCAATTCCAATCCATTGACTAAAGCTTTGGCCTCGTGGTGGCTGAAGCTCTCGGCCAGTGTTAACCTGATGTGGCTGGAAGGTATTGCTCCAGTGAGACAATTTAGCACAGTCAGGCTGACCTGGGGAGTCAGACCCAGGTAGGCGGCTCCTCGTGCGCAGGGTGGGGCTACGTGGAAGGCTGTAGGAGATAGCGATGTGGGTAGGAGACTTAGCGCCATCCCGGCACGCAACTGAGGGCTTGGTGAGTCACCATTCTCACCCAGCAGTTAGAAAGACTGCCAGGCACTGTCTTCACTCTCAAGTCTTGCCCAAACTCCCCTGGGAATTTCCTCCCAGTTCCATTTCCAGAGGATTGGACAAGACCCAAAGACCAGTGCATCTAGTGGGACAGAGAAATGAGAATGGGATGGATGCAGTAAAGCTGATAACCAATGCATTTCTGGGATTCTGATGCTGTCCTGGCCCTTGAATGATAGCAGGCGGAACACCCACAGCCACCCTGAAAGCAGGGGCTGATTTATCCACACTCGACAGATGAGGAAATGAGGCAAAGGAAAGCTAATTCCATTGTCCAGGGTCCATGGCTACCAGGTGGCTGGGCCAGGCCACCGGGGGCTGAGAAGGGCCACACAAAGGCGTGGGGCACAGGGGATGCCCAGGCCAGCTTGAGGGTCAGGCCGGCTTTGCTCCCAGAGCCTGGAGGGGAGGTTGACCCTGTTCTAGTGCCACCTTCCCAGAGAGGCCCCTCACTGACCACCTCACCTAAAACAGCAAGCCCTCCCCTCTAGCCTCCCCCACTTCATTTTCCTCAGAGCGCACAGAGTCATGGAAGTGAGGCAGAATATGGTGTTTACACTTTACACTGGGTCCCGGGAAGAGGGGGAGGATAATGGAAAGGCAGCCTCCACGCCCTTCCCCACCCCGTCCCCGCCCCCGCCCCAGCACCTTACCCAAACAGAATTTCAACAGTCATCCAAAGGGGCACACTTTAATTCGTCTGAGCATTGAATCCAGGGCCCGGTCCTCTGGACCAGGTCATGGCTGGACCATAGGGACAGTAAGGCAAAGGCCAAGGAGCCTGCCCTGGGAGTGCCCACAGTCCCCCAGGGACACAGGCAGGTGAACTCACACGTACAATGGCCTCTTGTAGACAAAGCGGTCCATCCGCCAGTGGTGGCAGACCCGGGCGCGCCCGCACCCCTCTGCCTACGCTGTCCCTGCCTCCTGGCCTGCCATCCAGCAAGTATTTACTGAGCTCCGATTATATACCAGGCACTGGGAAGGCAGGGACAATCCCGGGCAGACTGGTTCCTGCCTTCACAGAGCCCTGGTATGCCAAGAAACCCCCGTTCAGGCCCCAAAGCCCGACTCCAACGCTCTCTCTTCAGTGTGCCGCCTTCCCTGGCTCCCCCACGTAGTGAGGTGCTTCCTTTCCAGTGCTCGCCTCGCATCCTGTGACTTCCGTTGTAGGGGAAAGAGAAAGGGAACAACGGGCTGCTGAACTCTCGCTGTGTACCAGCCCCTGGCGCTGGGCACATCACAGGCAATGTCCCGCTTCGGGCTCTCAGCAACTCCGCAAGGGAGGAAATAGTCCCCCTTTACACAGGTGAGAAAATGGGCTCAGAGAGGTTCAGTCGCTTGCCTGAGGTCACACAGTCAGCTGGCGAGAAAGCAGGAACAGGAGACCACAGCAGTCTCATTCCAGGGTCAGCACTGTCCAGGGTCAGTGAAGGCCGTGACGGCAGGGATGGCGGGCCAGGTTGGCATTGCATTCTGTTCCCAGCCCCCAGCACAGACATGGCACACAGTGGGTGCTCCTGGCTTGGAGGGAGCGGGCAGAAGCTGCCCTGGAGCCGGGCTGCAGCTGCGCTGCCCTCCTTGGGGCCTAGGTGGCGATGTGCACACTCCGTCTCCCTAGCCCCAGCAGGCCTCCACCTTCAGCTAAGGACCCAGGGCCTGGGAAGATGCTGCTCTGTCCCCCAGCTTCCTCTGCATGCAGCCTCTTGGACCAGTCCAGCTCCTACCCTGCTGTACCCCTCGCTGAGGCTGATCACCATGGCGGGACCTCAGGCTGGGCCAGCTCTCCTTCCCCACCCTGTTGTGAAAGGGAGGGAGGGACTCACTGTGTCCTCGGTCAGACCAGGAAGCCCACGGGCTCAGGTGCCCAGGGTCAGGGGAGAGGGGATGGTGCCAGAGACCCATCCCTCCCTGCTCTCCCTTTCCCTGTGGTTCTAGGGCACCCTCCCCACCCCCACCCCCCACCCAAAAAAAAGGCCAGGAGTGGCCATTTACAAGCTCCAGAGACCAAGACAGAGCATCTCAGCCACTCTGTGCAGCCCAGGTGGGGGGGAGGGGGGGAGATTAAGAGAAGGACAGGGACAGGACCCTGTCCAAAGCACCTCACAAGGCAGGTGGGAGCTGAGGTAGAACCCAGATTTCCTGATGTGTGTCCTCAACCATTTCCAGCACCGTCTGGAGCCGTTTCTACAGGGCCCCAGGGGCAACTGGAGAAAAATGCAGTCCAACCAGTTATCTGATGTAGTAATAATAAAAATAACAACAACTCCCATTTCTGCCTCGTTTTCAGCCTTTCACCTGCATTACCTCATTTGTCCTTGCACCTGCCAGGGGGAGGTGGGTGCCACTTGCCCCTCGTTTTACCACTGCCCAGAGAGGAAGGGGCTCAGCCAGCTCCCAGGGTGTGCAACCAGGTCCTAGCTTCCCGTCCTGAAGACTCGCCAAAGGGAGGGATGGGAGTTGGCGTGGGGTGGGGAGGCATGAATGGAGGTGAGAGCAGGGAAGGCTGAGCTTTAGGGCGGGGTGAGGCAGCCAAGGTATGAAGTGCAGGCGTATTCCTCCTCCTCCAGACTGTTCCCCTCACCTCCCCACCCACCCCTGCAAGGAACCTTTTTCAAAGCAGCATCCCGGCTCTGCCCTGGGCCAGGCTACCTCCCCTGCTCCCTCCACGCCCTACCCTCAGCTCCCCCACAGCCAGCTGGGCCTCCACGGACTATCCATTCAGGTGTTCTCTGCCTGCCCTTAGGCAAGTCTCTTCTCCCTTCTTGGACTCAATTTCCCCATTTGTGCAACAAGTGAGTTGGGCTTTGAGCTTTGCCTTTCTGCTCTCATGATCTGACCCCTCTGGGGGAAAGGGTGAAGGCAAGGTCACCAGAAGGGATGGTGGGGGAGGGAATGTGTGGGCATCTACCAAGTGCCAGGCACCAAGGCCCAGCTTCTTTGCTGGTGGCACAGAGCAGCCAAAGGCAGATGCTGCCCAGAAGGCTCAGGGTCAGTGGGCACCATTTCCCCGCCTGCCTGCGCCCCCATCTCCTTATCTGTGTAGTAGGAATGGTAAATCCTCACAGGGCTGGAGGGAGAGCCCAATGAAAGAACGCATGCAAACTGCCTCACACAGCACCCACTACAGAAGCGCCCCAAAATGTTGTCATCACTGCTGTCGCCGTCCTCATCTATCCCCTCTCCTGGTCTGTTCCAGCCCATTCAGGACCCAACCTTCAAAGCTCCTGACTTGGCATCAAAATAGCCTGGGCTCTGCTCCCAGTTCTGCCATTAACCTGCTGAGTCACCCACGCCTCAGTTTCTTCACCTGCCAAATGGGCCCAATGAGATGTGTGTGGACCAGTATGATGAGCAGGCAGTGCCAGGTCCAAGGCGTGGCCAATAAAGTGCCTGGTGAGCATTTGTCTCCTTCCTTCTTTGTTGGATCAAAATGAGCTTTTATGACAGAGCAGAGCAAATACACAAAAATGCCACAGCTGATACTTAATGAGCACTTTCCACATGCCTGGCACTGGCCTCGGGATCTTGCTTACTTATCTCAATCCTCAGAAACAACACGGGGAGGCAGCGGAGACTGTGTCCATTTTACGGGGAGGGAAACTGAGCCACAGAGAAGCAAAATGCCATCTTCTCGAAGCCTCTGACGCTGCCTAAAGCCCATCAGCAGTCAGCACTCGCATTTATTGAGTAGCTACTATGTGCCAGGCAGTGTCCTAACCCCTTCCCCAAGTCAGCGCCTTCAGTCCTCCCAACAATGCTATGAAGTAGTTATTATCACTGTCCCCATTCGGCACATGAGAAACCGAGGCACGGAGAGAGGAAGCCATTCACCCACTGGGCACATGGCTGAGCCAGAGCTCGAGCCTAGGTCTGGGTAACTCGTCCACCTGGTTCTCATCACCCCGAGAGTCTGGCACTCCCGCGTAGCCTCAGCAGCACCCAGGGGTGCAGGCCAGAGCTCCAAGGCTCTGGGAGGTTATGGGGAGGTGAGCCCTCAGGGAGCTGGGGTCTCCGGTGGGGCAAAGCCACACTCTCTCAGGAGGGCAAACACCCCCCCTCCCCCAGCTCCACGCGTCCCAGACAGAGCAGGGAACAGGTGCACAGATCCCGGCCCCGGGCTAGGTGAGGGGGAGCGTTTGGCAGCTGGAGGCCTGCTGTGAACAAGGAGAAACCCAGCCTGCAGCCCCTTGGCCCTGGCAGGAGATTAACAAAACAAATACCCGAGCAATCTTGATTTCAACACGTGGGGAGGGGGCCGAGTGTCAGGGCGCAGGGGGAGGGAGGGAGACGTTTTACCACCTAAATAACTTTCCCTCTGTTTAGTTTCACACGAACGTACACTCAAGTGCTCACTCTCTCTCTCTCTCTTTTTTTTTTTTTACATTTTTATTTTATTTTTACAAATGCTCAAACTTTCCTGCCCCAAATTATTCTTGGCCAGGTGACAAGTAGAAAGGCCTTGTGTATCCTTTACTTGACAAAAAGAGAGGGGGCGGGCGGGTTCTTATGAAATATTTGGGTTGTGGGTTTGAGGTGGGATTTCTCTCTTAATGTTCCTGACTGTGCCTTCGCCTGGGAGCCCAGGAGTTCTTGCCTCCTCGCGCGCAAGCAGTTTCCGCGGGGTCTGCGTCCTGCCACCGCTGTGCCGCCCTAACGGGACGTCGGGACTTCGGGGCTTGGTGGTTCTGGTTTCACAGAGCTGGTTTGCAATAGCACCTGGAAACGGCAGATTGGAGCTGCCACTGGAGCAGCTCAACTTGCTGCGAGTCCCACACCTGGACCAGCTGGAGGGTGCTGTCTGGCAGCCTGGGGGCCGGGGCAGAGGCTCCCAAATCCCCCGATGGGCCCGGCCTGCTCTACCCAGGACCAAGGAAGGGACTGGCGCTGGAACCTCCCCAGTTGAGCAGGAGGAGATGAGCTGTCCAGTTGACCTCAACCCTGCCCCATCCTCCAGGCTCCCACTCCTATGGTGTGGCCCAGGCCCCCTCCCCAGCCTCATCTCACCACTCTTCCTTCCCTCATTTCACTCCAGCCACGTCATTTCTCAAACATATCAAGCTTTTCCCACCTCAGGGCCTTGGCCAGTGCTCTTTCCTCTTCCCGGAATTCCTGCCCCTCCGTTCTTCCCACGGCACCCTCCTGTTGGTCGCTCGGGTCTCAGTGGGATTGTCACCTCCTGACCTCGTCCAAAGTAGGGACCCTATGATTTGACATCTCAGCCCCTTGTTGGTTTTCTTCCTAACACTTAGGCCATTTGTTCTAGTTTTATTTGCCTATGATTTTGTTTTTGCTGGTCCTACCCAACAAAAGTGAATGAATGAATGAGTAAAGAAATGAATGAATGAATGAATGAGTGAGTGAATAAAGAAATGAATGAGTTCCTTATATTGACATTAACCCTGAGCTGTCTATGGCTGCCCTTCGTGAGGGCCACTCCTCCCCAGGCTGGTTAGAAGGAACACAGAGGTGCTAATGGTGTCTAATGGTGTTCCCCAGGCCGGGGGGACGGGGGGGGGGGGGGGGGGTCTCTGTCACCAGCAGGAAAGTCTAGGTGCTCTTGGGACCTGGCTGCATCACCAAGAACATTTCATAGCCGTTTCTTATAAAAGAGAAATCACACAGCCACAGCCACGCCCTTGCCCTTGTTATGTCTTCATGGGTTGCATGGTGGTTATGGGAGGGGAATAGATGGGCCTCTCGCTTCCCCCATCTCTACACCCCAGCTCTGAGCACTGCAATCGCCCAATAGCCTTTGTTAATGGAATCCGTTAGCATTCTTTCCTCCATCCCTAGTCAGAAAGGAGAGAGAGTAGGGAAGAGCTAGGGGAGTGTGTGGGCGAGAGGAGAGGGGGAAGAAGGGGCTCCAGGCAGGAGGGGGCTGTGCACTTTGAGCAGAGGCCCCTGGACAGAAACACACGGTGAGGGGGGCGGCGGGGGGGATTCTGTGGGGACAGACATGGTGGACAGTTTCTTGGCTAAACACTCTTAGTCTTGGAGTCTGAATACACATCCTGGTGCTTCACTCCACACAGGTGTAGTGCATACCTCCCAGGCACCAGGCACCTGCTGGGGGCTGGGACACGGCGGGGGACAAAACAGACAAGAATCCCTGTCCTCACAGGGCTTCTGTTCTAGTGGGCAGCGGTGGACAACGAGGAAACATAAACACCACGCGGCACTGGGTCAGGAACAGGCAAGAAGGTCAACGGCACAGAATGAAGAGAAGCCAGAGCCGGGACAGAAGCCTGTACGTACCAAGAGGAAATATTTTCGTGATCTTGGGTAGGGAAGCCTTCCCCCGCAAGTTACAAACCCCAAGCCAGAAAGAAGAAAACGGATGGATTTAAAAATGCAAACATTAAGCCTTGAGGAGCAAGGAGGCCTAGAGCAGGAGAAGGAGCGAAGGGCATGGGGCCGGGGGGAGCGATGGCCATCAGGACCACGGGTGCGCCTGGCCTGCACGCAGCCACACCCGTCAACCCCCTGCTCACTCCGTTCCTGCCCCTGCCACTGCTGCCCCCTTCCTAACCTGTCCTTTCCCACCACTGCCCAGGCCTGAGAGTGTCCCAGGGCAGCAGCTGAGGCCTTCTGGCCCGCCTTTCTCAGCCCACTGTGCCAGGCAGGGGACTCTGGGTTCTGTCCATCCTGACCTGGCCCGACCGAGGCAGCTGCTCAGCTCCCCTATTCAGTCCCCCACTAAGGGACCAGGTGAGCTTGTCACCTGGCATCTGAAGGAGGCACCTGTCCCTGCCCTGACCCAGATCTGCCCGGGGCACCTGAGCGGTGCTGAGGACTCCACCTCTGCCTCTCCCTGGCCCCACCTGGACGCCCTGCGGGCTGCCCCTCCCCTGCCCCAGAGCAGCCTGCCTCCTCACAGGCACGCCCAGGCGTCACGGCTTGGGCGTTCTTCCGGGACCGGACCGCCCAGAGGCCTTGCACAGCCTCCGCGCTGGCCCACCTGCAGCCACACAGCCGGGAGAAGCAGAGCCAGGCTTTGAACCCGGCTCTGGCTGGCTCTGCCCTCTCTTTGCCCTGCACCGGCCCACTGGTGACCAGACGGCAAGCCATGCCCAGACCCTGCCTAAAAGCTGGGCTTCTTCGGCCCTTGGGACCAGAGGAAAAAGTTGAAATCGTTGGGCCCCAGATCCTTGCAACACCTGGAGTGGGGTCTAGGCATGTCAGGCAGGGAGGAAGGAGGAGGAAGAAGCCCGTGAGTTGGGGCGGAAAGAGAAGGACAGGGAAACAGAGCTGACCCGGAGGACAGAGAGGCGAGTGTGCTCTGGACCCTGACCAGCAGGACAGGAAGCCCCGCAGCACCCACGGCACAGCGAGCCCGGGCACTCGGCGACACTGGCAGGGCACCAGGAGCCAGCGAGGCCATGAGGAGAAGGAGGCTTCCTGTGTCCCAGGCCAGCGGGCAGCCCCTGCCAGGCCTCCCGCCGCAGCCCCAGGTGTGGAGGAGGCAGTCTCTCCAGGGAAGCAGGGAGATCAAAAGGAGGAGAAGCCGATAAATCAGCAGCCTGTGCCTCCCTCCCTGTTATTCACGCACCAGGGAGCCTTCCCATAGCAGCTCCAATGTGGTTCAAGGACCCGGGAGATCCCAACCCACGTGGCTCCCTCCCAACCCAGCCCCCTCTGCCAGACACAGACCCCAACAACCACCCCCAACACACACACACACACACACACACACACACACACACACACGTGCACATAGACAGGTGGTGCACACGCACCACACAAGGGCCTGCCCACACCCTGTGGGCTGGGAGTCTGGGTTGGACCACCTCCAGCATCCCTGCCGAGCTAAGGCCATCTCCGAAGATGAGTGCCAGGCCTGTGCTTCTCAGGATGGTCCCCCCACCCCTGTTCCCGGAAGCCAGCCTTTGTTCTAGAGAAATCGGATTGAAATGAACACCCAGGGCCCTGTTGCAGGGGGAATGGCATGAGGCTGCCCCAGCTGGGCAGAGCTTCCTGGGCACATGGGTCAGACTTCAGATCTCGATCCCTTCCTTACGCTGACGCTGCCTGCTCGGTGGCAGTCTGAAGCCACAGACCGGGGCGGAGGGGTGGCAGAGGACACAGCGTGGAGTCTGTGGCGATGCCAGCTTCACCATTTCCATGTGGCCTTGGCAAGTCGACCTCTCTGAGCCTCAGAGGCCTCATTTATCAACTGTAGAGGAGCCAGGCATGTAGGAAATACCACTTTCCTAAACCCCACCCAGAGGAAGAAAGCGAATTGTCCAAAAGGACTCCCACCACAGCTTGGGGCTGATCAGAATAACAAGGGGCCAGGGACTGGTCTACGTTCTCTCCGTGCACCCGCTCATTCAGTCCTCGCAGCTCCCCTGTTATTATCTCCACTTTGCACATGGGATGACGCAGCTCACAGTGGTTGAGGTTGACCTTGGTTGCCCAAGGTCACACCAAGATGCACACCCGGGTCTGTCTAACACTAATACCCATGTGCCCTTAAGTAACCCCAGAACTGCCCACTTAGCTCATCTCTGCCTGCTTTCGCCTCCCCCTTCATGCTTCCCTGGGGGAAGCTGATGCTCTATCCACCGGGGGCCTCAGGCCTCAGTTCTTCAGCCACATCAGGGTGTGGGCACACGTGGACAGACCTAGCAAATGCTCGGCATGGTTCTCAGTGCTCTCTGAATGCGAATGGCTCCCTCATGCGTGTCTCCAGCCCCAGGCTTAGGTCATCACATCCCCAGAGAGGCCCAATAATGACACCAAACTCAACATCTCTGCAGTGAGGCTCCCCCACCTCCCCTGCTCTCCCCTCGCCAAGCCACTGTCGCCTCTCAATGGGCTCTTGCAACAGCCTCCTCACCGGTCTCCCTGCCTCCCCCTTACTGCCAAGTCCTGTTTGGAGTCTGCAATGACTCCCCTGTTGCTCCGAGCAAAAGCCGAAGCCCCGCATGTGGTCCTGTGGCCCCCCCCCCAGCTTTGCTGACTCCTGTCCTCCCACTCTCCCCCCGTTCACCCTACTCCAACCACACTGGCCTCTGCTGTCCTTGGAACAGCCCAAGCATGCTCCCACCTCAGGGCCTTTGCACTTGCTGTGCCCTTAGCCTGGGACATCCTTCCCCCAGAGAGCCGTATCATTTCCCTGCTTGTGTCCCTCAGGTCTCTGTTCAAACACCCTATCAGCAAGGCCCTCCCTGACCAGCCATGTAAAACAGCCCTCCCAGCCTTAGCTGGGTAGCTCAGTTGGTTAGAACATCGTCCTGATACACCAAGGTTGCGGGTTTGATCCCCAGTCAGGGCACATACAAAAATCAACCAATGAATGCATAAATAAGTGGAACAACAACTCGATGTTTCTCTCTCTCTCTCTCTAAAATCAATCGATAAAAATACATAGCCCTCCCAGCCTCACAGTCTCTCTTTAACTTTTTCCCTAACACTAGTCACCATCTGGCATGTTGTTAATTTGCTTGACTATGGCGGCTTGTCTAATGTCTCTCTCATCCCAGGGGGGATATGCACTCCGATGAGATCAGGAATCTCGTCTGTCTCATTTATCTCCCATTCATTCTCAAAGCCTAGAACAGTGCCTGGCACATAGGAGACCCTCAATAATAAACATTTTTGAATGAATGAGTGAATGAATGAATGCTAACAGAGAGGTGAAGTTGAGGATTAGAAAATGAGGGTGAGGAGAGGAAGGGAAAAGAGGAGAAAAGGGATATGAATAAGAATAGACATGAATTAGATACACAGATGTGTTTGTGCACACACAGAGATGGATGCATTAGATCTCCCCCACACACTCACACACGCATCTGCTCACAAACACATTCCCAAATCTACATGTACATGCACACACATATTTGCACACATGCACATGCACACAGCACTCCTTACCAGCACTCTGATCTAGCCCTGTGCCCCCCACTCTATACCCCTCCCCAGGCAGGAGAGGAGCTGTTCCAGGCCACCCCCACCCCCACCCTGAGTGGGCAGTAGAACTCTGACAGCTCTGTCTCCCTTTTATTTTATTTTTTAATATATACTTTTTTTTATTGATTTCAGAGAGGAATGGAGAGGGAGAGATAGATAGAAACATCAGTGATGAGAGAGAATCATTGATTGGCTGCCTCCTACACACCCCCTACTGGGGATCGAGCTCGCAACCGGGCATGTGCCCTTGACCAGAATCGAACCTGGGACCCTTCAGTCCCCAGGCTGATGCTCTATCCACTGAGCCAAACCAGCTAGGGTTCTGTCTCCCTTTTAATCTGCTCTCAGATCAGTGCTCACAGGGGCGCTGGCTCTGGCCGGAGGTCAGGACCTCTCACCTTCTCCCAGGAAGTTCCACTGAGTGCCCGCCCCCTCCCCCCCCCCCCCACCAGTCCCATACTCATCTGTGGCCCCTTCCCCTGACCAGTATAACCTGCTGAGCTGAATTCTTGCTAGGCACTTTCAAACAATTCCAGTTATTTGAGGGGAGGAGTGATACTGTGACTCTCAGGAGGGGCTTGATGGCGGGGGGGGCGGGGGGGGGCAGGGGGAGGGACAATGGGGGGCGTGGCGGGGGGAACCACCAGAGGAAACGCCCTTTGGGATAAGACTGTCTATAAGATGCTTTTACTACAACGGAGAGCCCACCCTGCCCCACCCCCAGCCCCAGTTCTCAGCTAACACTGCACTTCCTCAACCCTCCATCTACAGGCTTCCTGCCCCCACGGCCCCCCCTTCACTTCCCCAACTAGCGAACTCCTCCACCCCCTTCAAGGTGTCAGTCAGGTGACCCTGACACCTCCGGGCAGGGGCTCCCACCACCCACTCCCCGTCCTCTTCCCTCTGTCACCCTTGTCTCTTTAGGTTTCTGCCTCCCCAACTGGACGCAGGTCTTTGAGGTCAGGAAGCACGGTGACGCCTCGGGACCCACTTCAGACCCCAGCACAGGGCCTGGCACAGAGCACAGGCCCGGGACCTGCTTGGGGAGCGCGGGAGATGGGCGGGGAGGGCATGCAGAGGCAAGTCACCCACCCTCTCTGGTCTGCCATCCCTGAGAGCCTGGGCTCACTGCGGCCTGTGAGGGGCTGGGAGGTGACCCTGACCCTGAAGGGAGAGGGTGGTGCCCTGAGGGAGCCGCCATAGTCAAGTGTAAGCCAGGCGCCCTGAGTGGAGGGCGTATCGGGCAGAAGCAGAAGGGAGAGAGGAAGGGCTGGTGCTGCCGTGCACACGTCTCACTCTGTCGCCAGCACCATCCTCACTAGCACCATCACTGGGACCACCGTCACTACCTCCAAACCAGCTCCCTCACAAACACCACGTCTCCCCATTCCTGCTCCAGCACTATCAGCACCATCATGGTCATCAATACCATCGTGGTCATCAATACCATCTTCCCCACCATCCACACGTCCTGCTGCACGCACACACATGCATGCACACACGTGCATGCACAGATGATTTTGTTCTCCTCAAAGCAGAACTCTATCTTATTCCTCTCTGGACCTCACCACCCAGCAAAAAACCTGCCACTTTCCAGAAGCTCCATGCTGTGGACTGAAGGGAGTGCTCAGCAGATGAGGGTTTGTGGCCCCGTAGTTTGGCCCCACTCACCCAACCTGGCTAGCCAATAGAGAAAGCTGGAACAGGGCAGGACCCAAGGTCTAAGATGACCCAATGACCCTCCTGTGTCACTGCCCCTGCCCTGGCTGCCAGGACTGACAGGGCCCCCAAGTGAGCCCCCAAGTTGGTTTTGGGGAGCCTCTAGCCTGAATTCCCAGGACTCACAGAGTGTCTCAGGAAGCCTGAGACCCAATGCGAACTTAGAGAGGAAAGCCCCAGCCTCAGTTTCCCTGTCCATAAAATGGGAATCATGCTCCTGCCTTTCAGGGCTGTTAGAAGGATGAAGTGAGTGACAGCAGGGAAGGTGGCCAGCTCAGGGCCTGGCATCTGGCAGGGGGCACCCCCTCAGCACTGCATGGCTGCGGGATGTGGGGGTGTTAGGTTTCCCTAGGGTTGGGGCTCTGGAAGTAGAGGGAACTAAATCTTAAATGGCATTACCTTCGACCTAGACACATTCCCTAGATTATCTCATTGGCCCCACACACCATCCCAATGACATGCAAATGGTGACTCGCTCAAGGGTACCCAGCCAAGGGCAAAAACCCCAAGACCGTTAGCTCCTAGGCCCCCTCAGCTGGGCAGGGGGCACGAAGAGGTGGTGTGAAGCCCTGAGCACCAGGTCACACCTGAAACTGACTCCACCCCCTCCAAGAAGCAGGGGGCCGGAGCCTGGGAGCGTCCAGGTTGGAGGCTCCTAACAAGGGGTCTGCACAGCTCCTTGGACTGGTGGGCCTAGGCTGCCTGGGGAAGCTCCTCCTACCATCCGCCCTTAGTCAGAACGCAGGCCACTGTGTGGTTTGGGAGTCATCCCTGCTGTGCCCCACCCCCACACTCACTGAGGAGACAGGAGGATGGTGGCCCAAGCTAGGCCCTGCCCCCAGGACTACTTCCTCTAGAAGATTAAAGGGTCTGGGTCTCCCTCCCGCCTGCCTATCCCACCATCCGTGCAGGAGCAGCTTCCTGTTTGCAGGGCTGGGCACCCGTTGCTATGGAGACAGCAGGAGGTGCCCCCTCCAGGTGGCTGATACCAGGCCTGGCCCCCTCCCTGGGCTTGCTGCTATCACGGCAGCTGCTTCTCCAACAGCTGGGCTGGCAGAACCATCTGGTCTGTGATCAAAGGGGCCGTGGGCAGGCACTGCCCAGGGACCTGGGTAAGGCACCCCTTATCTCTCCCAGGCCCGGGAACTTTCCAGACTCAGCACACCCGGAGCCCAGTGGGGCAGGAGGGGCAGGCCCGAGGGCGTGGGAACAGACACTTCCTGGGAGTGGCGGAAGGGATTGAAACTAGCCAGGAACGAGGCCTGGGACCAGACGGACAGGAGGGGTAGTCCTTATGGCTCTCCATCCCGCCTTGTGCCTCAGCCTGCCGGGGCCTCGCCAGCGGTGGGCCCAGCACTCCACTCCTCTGAGCCTGGTCTCCTCCCTGCCCGGCGGGAATCAAATCAGTGGCTGTGAAGACCCAAACGCGCGAGGACCACTGGTGGGGGCTCGGTCGTCATAAGGAAGATGTGGCTACCACTTACTGAGGACGAGCCGTGCAAGTGCATAATTCTCATTGAACCCACTGGCAACCTGAGGTGTGGGCCTCCTAGCAGCCACATTTCACAGAAGACACCAAAATTCAAAGGGGTGAGGAAATGGCCCCAACGAGCACAGTTTGTAAGTGACTAGGAAGCATCAGCTGCTGTTACTGCTGTTTTCCTCCTGACATCTTTTGGCTGAGCTCCAAACAGCCCTGACAGGCCCCTGACTCCATCCTCTCCTCACACTCTGTCCAGCCAGGCCACCAGCATGAGCCTCGCCCACGGGTTCATTTTGTTCCACCTAATAATACTTACTATGAATAACAATTATTAGTGACTTGGATAAAAATTAGCAAGTACTGAGCGCAAGCTCTGAGCCAAGTGCTCCGTAACCTGTGGGGCAGCCCCAGAGGTCAGACCCGTCGTAGAAATGAGGAAACAGGCCCAGAGAGGGGCGCGCACACGCACTAGGCTCCGGTCGGACTGAACCTCTCCCTCCAGAACAGACTTGGCTCGCTGTCAAGTCTTGGTCGCGGCCACACCATCCTCCCCGCCTGGAACCGCTCACCCCGTACAGTCGGTGTCTAGGCTGGGGTGTGGGCTCCCGCAGGACCAGGGCAATGTCTTCACTGTTGAATTCCTCACCTAGAACCTTGGTAGAGGAGGCTTCGAGTCCAGAAACAATGCAGGACTTCATTAGTAAAGGAATAACTGCTCACACCTTATTCATAGAAGCTTACAAAGCCTCAGAGACTACCATTAAGCCCTCTGTTTCTCTCGATTCTCTCCAGATAAAAGCATCTCGGTTAATTTAGCATTTCCCTGAGCTTGTAGTAGAGGAATGAGTGAATGAGTGAATGAATAAGTGACTGGATGAATTCATTTTTGTTTTGTTGTTGTTTTTAAATATTGATTTCAGAGAGAAAGGGAGAGGGGGAGAGAGATAGAAACATCAATGATGAGAGGGAATCATTAATCAGTTGCCTCCTGCACACCCCACCCTGGAGATCGAGCCCGCAACCTCAGCATGTGCCCTGACTGGGAATCGAACCGTGACCTCCTGGTTCATAGGTTGATGCTCAAGCACTGAGCCATGCCGGCTGGGCACTAGATGAATTCTTAAGTGAGTGTGTAAGTGAGCAAACAAATTAATGAGCTGGAACATGAATTAGAGATTTGTTGAAACCATGAAGCAAATGGGCAAACAGATGGATGAGTAAATCAAGGGAAGGGAAGAAAGCTAGAAAGAAGAAATGAAAGAACCCATCCAGGTGGAGGGGCACCTTCCGCAGGGTCAAGGGCATGAGAGACCCTCCAACCCCCACCACAGGCCCCAGAGCCACAGGCTCCACAGGGGCCACATCTGATCCATCGCCTTGTAAAATAAAGTTTTATTGGAACACAGCCACACACATTCATTTATGTGTTGTCTACAGTAGCCGAGGAGTAGTTGCAACTGAACAATCGGACCTGCAAAGCCAAACCTCTTTTCTATCCGACCCTTTTCAGGCAGAGGTTGCCCTCTCTCCGGTAGAGCTCTTGCTGGGGGGACCTGAGCTGGCTCCTGCCTGGGACCCTCCCGATGCCGCCTGGAACCCTTCCTGCCTTCAGGGGGTCCCTGGGACCCCACTTGCACACCTCAGGACTGGGCCCTCACCACCTCTCCGGGCCGCCCCTCCTGCCTGCCCTGGGGCAGCATGGGCCTTCGAGAGCACTTCCTTCTGCTGAGCGGAAATGGTCTGTCCTCCGTCTTGTCCCCACCCTGATCCCGACCTCCTGCCTTGACCGCTGGTGTTTACCCTGACCTCTGCCCCGCATCTCGTTCCTCACCAGCCAGGACGGCTCAGGCCCGGCTGGATCCCTTTCTCAACCAGGGAGGCAAGTGAGTCACCGAGCCTGGAGAGGGGACATCTGCTGGGCTCGGCCCTCAGCTAATCTCTCTAATTCTGCGAGAGAGGCCCGAGCCACCCCTGCGGTCTCTTGTTTGTGCTCTGGCCTGGCGTGGAAGCCGGCGGGAGAGGAGATTCACTCACCCGGAACTGTGGGGTATGAGGATCCTGAGTGTTTAGATCAAGTTTGGTTTTGTCTTCAGCTGGGATGAGTTCCCAAAAGAGCTGGGAAATCTGGCCTCGACTAGGCCTGTGCACCGGAAGGCAGTGCTGTTCTCATTGACCCTCACGCAGATTCCTGTACCCACCTCACAAAACAACCCACATTGTCTGGTTACGGGTCCAGGGCACCTACTTTTCTGCCTCCTCTCTCTTCCTGGAATCTTCTACAATCATGTGAGAACCACATAAGCTTCCATGGATGCTTTGGACCCATTTCCACTGGGCTCCCTTGATGCCCTAGCCCTGTGGGTCGGCAAACCACGGCTCGTGAGCCACATGCGGCTCTTTAGCCCCTTGAGTGTGGCTCTTCCACAAAATACCACGGCCTGGGCGAGTCTATGTTGAAGAAGTGGCGTTAGAAGAAGTTTAAGTTTAAAAAATTTGGCTCTCAAAAGAAATGTCAATCGTTGTACTGCTGATATTTGGCTCTGTTGACTAACGAGTTTGCCGACCACTGGGCTAGCCCATTTCACAGATGGGAAGACTGACACACCTCCGAAGCGCTGGGACTCGGGACTCACATTCCAGTGAGCAAATCACTGAGAAGTGGGTGCCCGACAGAGCGGCAGGGTGTGGAGAGGCAAGCTGAGGGGTTTGAAGCTGGAGGCCCGAGTTCCTCAGCCCAGCGGAAGAAAGGAAAAGCATGCCAGGAAGGAGCAGCACGGGCAAAGCTGTGGAGTCTAGACGGCTTCTTCCCCACAGACTCTAAGCGCAATGTGCCCATTGCCTCTGTAACTGCAACTGCCAAGGGCCCACAGGTTTGGGGGCGAAGAGCAGAGAGAGAGAGAAGTGAGGAAAGCATAGCGGCTGTGAACACAGGCTCTGGAATCAGGCTGACGGGGTGAGGGCCTGGCACTGCCAGTCTGTAGCAGAGCCCGCTTCCCTCGTCTGTCCAATGGGGCTCATCGTGCGGAGCTCACCGTCATTTGGGGATGAAAGGAGGTAACCTGTGTCAAATGCCGGGCCCAGGGGCTGGCCAAGCAGGTGCTTGGCCAGGGGATGCCGGTCTCTCCGCGTGGGGGGAGCGTGCTTCTCATCACTCCCTATTTGAATGTAGAGCTTGAGCCCCAGAGTGAGGTGATGTCTGATCACCGTGGTGTGAACCCTCCGCCATCACCAGTCCAGCCCCGTGAGGTCGGGGAGGGGCCGCGCCACCGTGGGAGCGTACCTGGCCTGCGTCTGCCCCCGTGGCGTCACCTGCGCGCTTTAATGAAAAATTCACGGCCGGAGCAGAGCCAGGCCAGACCAGGAAATTGCAAAGTCGCGGGCGCCTTACCTCAGCACCACTGCACACTCTCTGCTTTTACAGCTCCACGTGTAATAACATAAAAGCATAATTTATTAAAGTATCACTTTAAGTGAGGATGGCAGGAGGGGGTCCATGCCCGGGGGGGTGAGGTGGGGGGGAGCTGTGAGTGCCATGTTGACCGGAGATGCCAAGAGAAGGGAGCGCACAGCCTCAGGGCTCACCCACCCGCCGGTCATGGCTCATGGCACAGTGGCTGGAGGGCCAGGGACATGCCCAGGATGCAGGAGACCAGGGCAGCGTCGCCTGGAGACGAGAGCCAGGCTGCGTGGGTTTGAATCTGGCTGTGTGGCTCTGGGTGGGCCGTCGCCCTCTCTGAGCTGCAGCTTCATCTGAAAGTGGGAAGAACTGCCGCGAGGCCTGGTTTCCCCACACTGAAAGAGACTTCCAGGCACTGAGCAGTGCCAGGAAATGGCCTGAAATCACCTCATTAAACACAGAGGGGTATTTACACTGGGAGAAACAAATATTTATCTCTGGACCAAGAAGGAGGAGGGTCTTTGGAACCCCAGGCTCCTATCTGGCTCAGCCTTGCCTGGAGAGAAGGGACGAGGCAGGGAAGGGAAGGAGGAAGGGGGTGGGAGGAAGGACGCAGGGACAGAGGCAGGGCCGGGAGTCAGGCAAACCCGGGTTCAAACCCCAGCTCTGCCACCACCCGCCGTTGTGGCCCTGAGCATGGGTCCTCGTGCCTCTGTGCCTCTGTCCCCACAGGAAACATGGCACTAAAAACACCACAACCTCTCGGGATGCAAGGAAGTGTTGGTGAGGTGGTGTGTGCCTGACACAGGTAGGTGTTCGGTAAGTACCGGCTCTATGCCAGGCATGGTACAAGTTCTCAAAATCCCACAGGCAAGCAGTAGGTAGTGCTATTAGGAAAAATGAGGGGGGGGGGTCTCACATGGTGACCCACTATGCGCTAAGGAGCTGGCAGCACCGGGGGAAGGGCCATGTGGCTCACGGCCTGCGCAGAGTTCAAGAAAATCCATAAATATCCCCAAATGACGCGGCACCCGCAGGCCTCCCCTGGCTTACTCCCAGGGGAATGATGGATGGGCCATCCCACAGGATGCAAGTTTTCAGACGCCAAACGCAAGGCCTTCGTCCGACCAAACAATTGTATTTCTCATGTTCCTGCATGGGCTCTGGTTGCTGAAACCGGAGAGTTCTTGGGATCCAGCTAGTTCTCTCCACCCGCACAGCTACCTGGTTCAGGCCATCATCCTCTCCTGCCTGGTGCATTTCCATAGCACCCTGGCTGGTTCCCCGGGCTCCGCCCTTGTCCCCAAGGCCTTGTCACAGCAGCGACGGTGTTCTCATGTCTGGGACGTGGTTGGGGGTGACTGGGGTTGGCTAAGGGGAAGCCCAGGAAAGGACGGAACTAAGAGAAATGAACACAAAGCAGTAGAGGAAGTGGTCAGATGCGGGAAGAACTTCCCGACCGCAGGGAAGAAGCCTCTTCAATGTGCCCTCAGGAGAAGCTGCAGAGGGTCCGAGCTTTAGTCCTGCTGAGGAGGTGATGTAGTTGCTTGATGGGGCCGAGGCCGGATCGGGCCCAGGAGACCCCAGAGAGCTGTGGACCCCGGAACACGGGCAGGCCGACCAGACCCAGGCCAGACGGGGCCCAGGAGCAAAGGCCTTCCCCAAAGCACAGGGATGAGCAGCTGCCCTCCTGCCCGACCTTATGTATTTAATGTTGTGGGGGTTGCATTTGGTGTTTGTTGAAATGACTCTAGGGCTCTCCATCCCACGAGCTTGAGCTCCAGGCCCCACGGAGAACTTGAAAGTGACATTCCCCAGCTAAGGGGAGGGCAGGAGCCCAGGCCAGAGGAGAGGGGAGACGGGGTCCCAGCAGGAAACAGACTCCCACAAAAGGGGTAACAGAAGAGGGATTTTCAGGGGGAGTGAAGAACAACCAATGAGGGGTGATGCTGCCCCCAGACTGGCATCAGTGGGGAGCTGTTAGCATCCCCTTCCCCAAGGGCCAGGAGGGAGCAGTTACTGGGCCCTAGATAGCTGGGGAGGAATGAGGCCCGCCAGGGCACTGAGAAGAGAGGAAGCAGGCTCTGGCACCTACCCTCCACTGGACAGAGCCAGGGGATGCAGAGAGAGATGGGTCCCAGAGCCCAGAGCAGATGGGGAGGGGGCCAAAGTGGGGGGCGGACAGTTCCTAGAAGCCCTGGGGCATCTCCTTCCCAAAGGCCCCTCGCCACATGTAGCTCTGCTTTGGGGAGATAAATTAAAGGGCCCCAAGCACCTCTCTTGCAGTCGATAAAAAGCACGGGTGCCTGGGGAAGAAGACCCTTCCCCAACTCCTTGCTTCTGCTCAACCCATGTCCTCGCTGGGTTTCCATCGCCCCTCTGCTCCCCCTGGAAATCCTGTTCCTCTTGTAAGACCCAGCTCTGGTGCCACTCGCTGTGCTTTGCTTTCCTAGCTGCTTACTCACAACCAGTATGTGCCAGGACCAAGCTTAATGGTGAAAACCACCCGAACCCAGTCCTGGCTCCGTCCTTCCAACCTGTGTGAGTTCAGGCCAATGGTCTACCCTCCGGAGCCTCCGTTTCTTTATCTAAAATAATCTCATGGCCCTGCGGGGTTGAGATGAAGATTAAATGAGGCCCTGTGCACTGGCCTCCTGTTGGCTCTTGTCATTGTACCTACCTTCTTCACGGGGAAGAAACTGGGCATACAAGACAAGGGACCACGCTGGGACCCCAACCTGGCCTCACCCCAAAGCTAGTCATCTCATCATTGCATCTGGCTGCCTCCTTCTGCAGGAAGCCTTCCTAGGTTGCTCAAGCTAGAAGAAATATCTCCATCTTGGATATGAGCCCTAGCATTCAAATAATAGCTATGAACCACATAGCCATACCATGCTAGGCAATCATGCTTGGATTCATTTAGTCCTCATAACAATTCTCCAAGACCGTTCCTGCTGCCACCCCCATTGATGAGGAATCTGGAGCCCAGAGAGGTTGAGTAGCATAGCCACTTGGGTCAGCATTTGAACCCAGCTCTGCCTCCTTTTCAGGCTTGCTCTGATGTACCCACCTTCCCTCTAGACCGGAAGGAGGTCAGGGCCGGCTGAGCATCAGCTCTCTTCCTCCAGACTCAAGTGCAGGGCCTCTCTTGGATACGGTTGGGCGAGGACCAGTTTGTCAGGGGAAAGTCGATGGGGAAAGTGGGGTGAGTGGTGAGAAAGGCCAGAGTTGGGGCCACCCCCACCTAGCAAACCTGTCTCACACCCCAGTAGACCCACTCTTCTTTCCCAGATGAGACACCAGTCTCCTTGGTGGTCAACTCCATGCCCACACAACAGAAGCCAGGTTCTCCTTCTGAAACACAAATCGTCACCTACCCCGCCAGCCCCAACCCTTCTAACCCCTCCCATGGCCTGAGGGGCAACCTGCTCCCTCGCCTGGCAGTCTGGACTCCCATGACGTGGCCCCGGCTGCTTCTCATTGCTGCCCCCAGGCGTAAACATCTCCCCTCTCTCAGGACACCCTCACTTACCCCTGCTTTTCTAGAAGCACCTCCAGGCCAGGGATAGTTTTTTTCGATGCAACCACCCTCCACCCCTGGGACACACGGCGTCTCACACTCTTCACCTGGTCCAATGCCTGGCCCTCAGCATGTGCTCAGCATCGTTATTGAATCGGAACTACTGGCCTGGGAGGTCGGAATTCTGGTCCCACTTTTGTAATTTGCTGAGACACATGCCTTCCCTACCTCTGAGCCTCAGTTTCTCCATCTGTACAAGGAAGGATGTGAACAGCTCTTTGGGGACTTGGACACTGTGGATCTCTCTCTCTCTCTCTCTCTCTCTCTCTCTCTCTCTCTCTCTCACACACACACACACACACATGCATGCACGCACACGCACGCACAGAGTGCCCATGCCAGCCTCTCCCCAGGACACTGCGCTTCTCGTGGATTGGATTACCAACATTTCATCAGTGGGAGGAAGAGAGGCGGGGCAGGGAAAGGAGCTATAAATTCCGCACACCAAGCCTGTCCCCGCAAGGCCTGGACCAAATGCCCACTTCCCGGGGTGGGGTTTGGGTGGGGGTGGATACAGGCAGGGAGGGGGTTCCCTAAAACTGAAATGTCAAAGAAAAGATACCCAAGAGAACTCACACAGACTCACACAAACGCTCTTTCCTCACAGACACGACGACATGCTCCTGTGTTCATAGATGACACATGCTGAAACATACATACATGTGTCCTACACACACATTTACACACATATATGATAGATACTCTCTTGTATTCAGTCAACAAACCTTCATTGAGCCAGTTTGCTAAGAAAGACTAGCTCTTCATTTCTCACTTTTTTGTGAAACACAGCCCCACATTTGGTCACATTCTTACACACACACACACACACACACACACACACACACACTCACACACACACACACACACACACACACACACCAGGCTTGAGCTGCAGGCTCCTTCCAAGGTCCTGTGAGGGGCCTGCAACACGTGCACGTGATGGCCAAAGCCAAGGGAGGCGGGGAAATCAGCAGTGGGAAAGTGTGCCAGGAAGTTAATTAATAAAAATATTATGATACTTTTATGAATTTAGTAACGTTTGTGGCATTTCTCAGTTTTAAAATTGGGCGATTGGTTTTGGTTTCTTTTCTCATTTTAAAGACTCTCCAGTATTTGTACGTTTGTATTCTTTTTCATAAAGAAGGACCCTAAAATTGGGTACATTTTCAGCCTCATCTGCCCTGCAAACACTCCGATGATCAAGCAAACAATCACACTCAGCCTCCCTCATAGTCACACTGCTGCACACATGTTCACATCCCCATATATTTTTAAAATATATTTTTATTGATTTCAGAGAGTAAGGGAGAGGGAGAGAGAGATAGAAACATCAATGATGAGAGAGAATCATCCATCAATTGGCCGCTTCCTGCACGCCCCACACTGGGGATCAAACCCGCAACCCAGGCATATGTCCTGACCGGGAATTGAACCGTGACCTCCTGTTCATAGGTCGACGCTCAACCACTGAGCTACGCTGGCCAGGCCTCCCCACATATTCTTATGAGTCAAAGACAGTGTCACACATGCCCGGGACACACAGTGTCCTACACCTGCCTTCCACTCTCACTTATGACAGGTGGGCAACCCATAGCAGATCCAGCTCACCGGGCCTCAGAGCAGAGCCCAGCACTCACACACCACACACGCCCCACGATGCCAGCCTCTCCCCGTCCCACTCCGTCCGCAGAACTGGACCCTCCATGCCGCACCCTGCCTTTGCCCACAGCATGACACCCACCGCCACCTCAGCAGGAAACGGCCCAAACCCACAGAACACCCTGGAATTTTTTCGGAGACCTCCTCATTGCCCAAAGGCAGCTGGCATTCATAAGAAGATATGAGAACTGGAATGATACAGTCATTCCCAGATTCTAATCCCGCCTTGATGTACCAGTCTGTGAAACGGGGGAATAATCCCACCTCATGGGCATGTTGTGAGGAATAACTGAGCAAACACAGCAGAGCACAGAGAGAAAACCCCGTACGTGGTAGTGGCCATTCTGCTTTCTCTCCGTGACTTCAGGAAGGAGGGCAGGAGCCCTACTCCCGCCTGGCCCCACCTCCAGCCCTCGCTGGTCCAGCCCCTCCCCGTTGCCTCAGCCACATCACCCTCTCAGGCCACCCGAGTGCTGGGATCACCAGCGCACCTGCTTCCAAGGGCTCTAATTTCCTGTAAGTGTAAGAATTCAGGTCAGACACCGCCCGAGGCCGAGCCCCCCTCCCGGCGGAAACCCATAAATAACCTGGCTCAGGCTGCCTGGCCCGGGCACGAGACTTTCTCTCTCACTCACCATGAGGCTGCGCCTCAGCACAGCTCTGCCAGGCAGGTACAGCGACTCCCACTGACACGGGGAAGATCCTGGCCTACGCACCAGAAGGAACTCCCTTTACGCTATGCCCTTCCCATCCCTCCCCTCCCCCAAACAAGTGCCCCTCCATCGGTCCCCAGGTGGCCAATGGCTGGCACCTGAAATCCATTCATTAGTGTGAACTTTCCCTGCAAAGGGCCAGATAGAAAATATTTTTGGAACTGAGGGCCAGGCCGTGTCGCAACTGCTCAACTCTGGATGCAGCCACAGACAGCATGTAAATGAATGGACATGAGTGTGTGCCAGTGACACCTTTTTACAAAATAGGCCCCGGGCCAGACTGGCCACGATCTGCCCATCCCTGCCTTGGTGTGCCAGACCCCTCCACCATGCTGTGCCGGAATCAAGTTGAAAATCCTAGCTGATGAGAGCTCAAAGGGCCCTGGGAGTCAGCGATTTCAGCCAGCACTGGCCAGAGGATGAACTGGGGTCCATGGAGGGGGTGCGGCCTGTCCAGGTCCCCCGGCGGCTCAGAGCTGGGGCTCACGAGGCTTGTCCAGCGCTCTGTCTGCAGCATCATGGATCCGTCCTCCAAGGTCAACGTTCATGGCCCTCTGGGTTCCCTTGCTCTGAGGTTGGGATGGGGCTGGGTCTTTGTCTGTCTCCCACACTGGACCAGGGGGTTCCCTAAGCACCAGGATTGAACATGGACCATCTCAGGGCCACCCAGTGTCCACCCAGTCCAGGGTCTACCCCAGCGAGACACTCAAGGAGAAAAATACAGAAGGGAGCACCACGCCCCTATTCCAGCCCAAGCCCTGGGTTTCTCAGCTGTGGGATCACTGACATTAGGGGCCAGGCAGTTCTCTGCTGTAGGGGGCTATCCTGTGCGTCATAGAAGGTTTAGCAACTTCCCTGGCCTCTACCCTTAGATGCCAATACAACAGCCTGCATGTGCGTGTGCATGCACACATACACACACACACACACACACACACACACACACACACACACACACTGCCAGTTGTGAAAACCAAAAATGTCTCCAGACATTGACAAATGTCCCCTGGGAGGCAAAATCAGCTCCCCCCGCCTCCTCCCCATAAGGAGTCTCTGCGGACGAGAGCACACGCTATGTAAGAAGAGCCCCCCCCCCCCCCCGCCCCATCCTCCCTAACTCTGCAGTGGCACAGCTGGGCAACCTGACCCAGCCCTCGGTAGCCTCAGTTTCCGCAGCCCGGGATGGGTCCGGTCCATTCGCGGCAGCTCGGGCCAGCGGGGGAGGGGAGGAGGAATGCGACCACAGCTGCAGGGTCCAAAAGTGCTGAGGAGACACGAAGACGTTCCCCTGTGAGTCAGGAGCCAGGAATGTGTCGCCCGGAGTGGCCATGAGCCAGAGCCCCCCACACGCCACCCCCGGCCACCCCCCAGAGCATCCGCCTTTTATTAGAACAGAAACGGCGGCAGGTGCCAGGTCTCCGAGAGCCTGTTAAGCCAATAAACTCCTCGAGTGCCAGGAGGGGGCCGCTGGGCAGGAAGCCACCCTGGGAAGGATCCCCGGGGCCGGGCCGGCCTGGGAGAAGGATCCGGGCGGAGATGGAAGCCCTGCGGCTGCAGCCCTGTCCACCCAGGTCCAGGCTTCGGGCGCCTGGCCTGCATTTCCTTCTCTATAAAATGTTTGCTTTTTGTCATCATTTGACTGGCTTTTATTTCAATGTTTCTTATAATGAAGCCAACACACCATAAGCTAAAGCTGCGTAAGGAAAGCGGCCCCCTCTACCCTCTCCCTCACCGTAACCGCAGTGCCTCAGAGCCCCGTGTGGGCCTGAGCTTTCACATCTGTAAAAATGGGGCTCACCCATGTGTCTCCCCACAGGGTTGGGGGGGATTTGAGAGAATGTGGGTGCTCTAAGACTGTGCATTCCCTTCCTCTCCCCTCCATCCTGCTTGTGGTTTTGGACAGACCCAGCAAGCCCATCCTCCTGGCCCCCCACATCACCTCCCTTCCTCCCAGCCCCAGGGCTCTGACAGCAACTCCTCAGAGGCCCCCCCTTTGGACCCCCCCTGCCCCATCTCCTTCTCCTGGTCCTGTTCCCAACCTAGATTTTAACTTAGAACAGCTTCAAAAGCCACACCTCCTCCGGGAAGCCTGCCTGGATGGTTCATTTCCGACACAAATTAAGCAGGAACTGCAAGAAGCATCTCCATAGACCCTGCCCTCCACTGGGGCATCGTCCCGCTGCCAGGTGCCAGGCCAGGCCCTTTGCAAACACTGTGTCCTTTAACCCCCATGTCACAGCTACAGCAGGAACTACTCTCCCCAACTTCCAGGTGTGGAAACTGAGGCTCAGAAAGGTGGGGCGACTTGCTCTCCGTCCATGCATTCCCCAAATTGCCAAGGAGGTCCAACCCAGATGTTTCCAGAAGTTCACAGGCACCATCGAAACTCCCGATTCCTCTTTATATTAATCCCTTAAATTACAACTACTTCTTCCAGCTGCATCAAGCCCTTTCCGGCCCAAAGTAGATTAAATATAAACGATTGATAGATGATGGATAGGAGTGACATAGAGTCAGTAAAAATACTAACACACACCTGAAATAATGTGGCCCCAGGATACGCCCGGGGCCCACCTCCATCGCCCCCACTCCTGGGTCCTCAGCATCACCGGAGAAAAGGCAGGTTCTCCCGACGCTGTCTCCCCCATACCTCGGGCCTAGAATTACATCCCAGTCCCCTTCTGACACCTGGGCCCAGGGCCAGCTTTTCACTGACTGGTAAGCGGGGATCTTTCATTTTCAAAAACTCAGGCCGAGGCAAAGTAGCGATGGGGGCTCTGGACCACGTCTGGGGCCAAAAGGCAGGAGCCCTGAGCCCTGGCCTGCGGCTGTGGGGGCACCGGGGTCTCCGTGCTAAGGCACCTCCCCTTCCTCCCACTGAGCACGCGTCCTGCTCCCTCCAGCTGCCTCCACCTCTAAATTTGCAGACGCTCACAAACACTGAGGCACTGCCCACTGCCGATGGCACTGAATGCAGGAGCGTCCCTGTCCCCGCTTCCTAGACGAAGAAGCAGGGGCTGCAGAAGGGCTATGCCATGTGTCAGGGGCGTCTCCCACCTGCCCTGCCCAGATCTTGCCCAGGCTGGAGCTAGTCTTGCCTTCTTCCCAGAAGCACTGGCTCAACAGGTCTCCGTGAGGGCATGTGCCCAAGGCAGCTTTTCCCCAGGGCCCAGGCCGTGCCAGGAAGATACTAGCCCGGGCCCCAGAGGCTCCAGGGAGGGGCCAGAGCCCAGTCGTCCTCAGGGGCTCCCATGTTCACGCTCACCCTTTCTGTGCCTCTGGCAGGCACTACCCCAAAACAGCATCCCAGCAGCCGGGTGGGTCCTGGCAGAAGAGCTAGGTCAGGCAGGGGTATCAGCTGCTCCCCTGGCCTCAGCTCAAGACCAGCACAGGCCAGCCCTGAGGGCCCACCTGTGCCCGTCGTGACTTCCAGGCACCAACCGGCCCCTGCTGACCCTCCTATCCCCGCTTCCCCCCCAGGCCCTCCCGCTCCACTCCCGTGGGCTGTGCCTGGGAGCAAACACGCTTGCTGGACCACCCTACCAACCAGTCATAACCTCAACACACGACAGCCGGGGCCTCAGGGAGCCTCCTTGTCGAATCTTAGCCACCTAACCATCCCTCCCTAAAAGCCAGAATGTTTAAATCCTTCTTCGAGTCCCAGAAAGTTAGAATTCTCCCTTTAGTCTTAGAATATATGAACCATCCCCTTTCTCCCCAGACGCACGAGGGTCTTTCCCCTTCGCTGTCCAGATGACGGACGCCTGTTGCTGAGTAGGGCCTGAGGTCTCCAAATGATACAAATGGAGAAACTGAACCCCAAAGGAGGAGAGCGACTGGCCCAAGGTCACACAGGGAGGTGGCTCAGGTGGGTAAGGATGCAGGTGTATGGCTCCTCAGTCTATGCCTGTGGCCTCCAGCCCCTTGAGCAAGGAAAACTTGCTCTGGGACCCTGAGCCTTCTGGCCAAGGCCTCCCACCAGTCCCAGGAGGAGGTTCCTCGCCCCACCCCTGACCCCTGCCCAGCCCCCTGGAATGGCTCACAGATCAGGGCCTGTGTCCCAAGCCTGCAGCAGGGGCGGGAGACACCCCTTCCCCCAGTCAGGGTGCCTGGGCCTCCGGTGCCACCCCCAAAATAGCCCAGCTCTCCGGCCCACAGATCAGGTTGCAGCCTCCCTGTCCAGATGGGGCGCCTGGCAGGGCGGGAAGCCCTTCTCCCTCGCACTGCCTCCACCTGCTCCCCCCTCACACGTCAGCGCTTGAGCCGGGACTTAAATCACAGCCTCCCTCTTGAGGACACAGCCTTTTCTGGAGGCTGTTGGATGGGAGCAATGGCAAGGGGGTGCTTGACTATCAGAAATCGGGAAGAAATGTGGAGGTGGTTCCAAGAGAGAGGAATGATTTGAGAGTTCTTTTCCCACCATGGAGCTGCTATGTGGTTTGGAAGAGTCGATTGCCCTCTCTGAACCTCAGTTCCGCGCCCCCCCCACCCCCCGCCCCGGCCCCGCCCCGTAAAATGCAGAAAGGGCTCGGTCCTGTCCGGGGTCTGTGATGTAGCAGTAAACAGACAGAAGTCCCTGCCTTCAAGGAGTCCACAGCCCAGGTCAGCAAACCCTAGCCGGGCCGTCGGGTTCCCGAGCCTGTGTTTGTCCCCCCACACACTGTCTGCCAGTGGCACGGAGCAGCCAGGAGTGCAAGGAGTTGAGCTATTTTATTTAGGGTGGTCTAGGAAGGACTCTCTGAGGATTTGGGCTGAGACCCCCTACCCTGGACCAGAGAGCAGGGGGTTATGGGTAAGACCAGAGGAACCTCCTCCCCTCCCCCAAACCAAGCCTATAGGAGTGAAAATGAGGTTTCTGTTGCAAACCCCCGCAGGACCCGGCCCAGTGGCCCTCATCCCCTGAGCCTCAGTGGTGCCCGGCCCTGCAATCCAGAGGAACCCATCGAGATGGGGGCTGGAGAGGCCGAGGTCCAAGGGCCTAGACCAGTGGTTGGCAAACTGCGGCTTGCGAGCCACATGCGGCTCTTTGACCCCTTGAGTGTGGCTCTTCCACAAAATACCACGGCCTGGGCGAGTCTATTTTGAAGAAGTGGCGTTAGAAGAAGTTTAAGTTTAAAAAATTTGGCTCTCAAAAGAAATTTCAATCGTTGTACTGTTGATATTTGGCTCTGTTGACTAATGAGTTTGCCATATTTATTTTCCCCTAAGACCATTGTCTTAGGGGAAAATAAATATGATTTCAATTTTTAAAATCTTATGCTTGGGGATTGCTGTTGTTGTTAAAGTAGCTGCTCACTTAACCTCTTTTTTATTTAAAGGTTTTCTTATTTGCTCTTTCAAATGCATTTAGAACCAGTGACCCAGTGTCCTACATGATGCATGAAGGCAGGTGAGTCTCCTCTTCCCCACCTGCTGTTAGCACCCACCTTGCACACCTTTCTCCAGGCCAAACACCCTCCTAACCCTCAGACTCCACCTGCCTTCCAGATGGTTCTTTCCGTCTTCAACAGGAAACCTTTCCTAAGGGCCTACCATGTGCCAAGTTTTGTCGTGAGCACTGGGCAGGCTCACGGCACCCCGCCCCCTTCCTAGAGGCCAGGATAAACGCATGAATAGGTAATCACTAGCCAGTCAGCCCGACAAGGCAGGAACTGGGGGTCTCTCTCTTTGCCGATGTACCCAAGCACTTGAAGCGAGATTTGCCACAGGTAGGTGCTCAATAAGTATTTGTCGAATGAATGAATTCGCTGAGATGGAAAACCCAGAGTATGAAGCCAGTTTAGGGGAAGTTGATATTGAACTTGAGGTACCCAAGGGCCACCTGAGGGAGGAGAGTGGTCAGGTATCCACAGTGTTGCATGTCAGAATGTGGAGCTTGGCAAAGAATTGGAGCAGAGAGCAGTGTCTGTTTGGCTCAAACTCAGCTGCCCCCCGCCCCCTCCAAGCTGTTCTCTCCCTCTTGCCCCCAAACTCCCTTCCCAGGGAACCAGGAGGGGGTCTGAGAGCTGCCCCTCCAGCCCCAGACTGGCCGGCCCTGCACCCTCCCTCTTCTAAGCTGCCCAACAAAAGCTGCCCTTGTAGGAGCCAGGACCATCGTAATTAAAAAGGAAACATAATAAAGCCTCACTCTCAAGCCAAATCCCCATCCCTACAGCGGACGCCCGGCCCGCCCCGCACTGCCCATGGAGGACACACGGCCCCTTTGTGAGCCCTGGGCGAGGGCCACGCCTGCCCTGCCCCGCCCAGCCGCTGGCCTCCCGCCCCTCCCTTCCCACACACCCGACCCCTGATGGCCTTCAAATCCGAGTGGAGAGAGCCCAGCCTCCTCTTTTCACAGGTAGGAAACTGAGGCCCAAAGAGGCAGGGCCTGCACCCAGGCCCCCTGCTCCTTCAGCCCAGCTTCTGTCCAGTGAGTGTCCTCTCTCCGGACTCCATGCCCCAGAGCCAAGGACCCAGATGGACAGTAAAAAGCTCTGTCATGGAGCTCTTCTCGCCCCGTCAAGCTGAGGGAGACCCCAACAACTAGGCGTCACCTACTCAGTGAGGCCCAGAGAGGTGTGATTTGCCTGAAGTCACAGAGTAGGGAGGAGGAAGACCAGGGATCAAATCCCAGTCCTCCTGGCCCAGCACACAGCTCTCAGCGTGGAGCGACCGGCTTGTCCTGGCACAGGTCAGAGTGACCTGGGTTCCAGGCCTCGGCATCAGGTCTCTGCGCTGTAGAAGGGGTGAGGGAGGGGCACCCCAGCCCTCCTCCCATGGCTGGAGTCAAGCCCCCTGCAGGGGAGGCAGGGTATGAGAACTCCAGGATGTTCCAGACCTTCAGGACAGGCCTCCCTCATCACAGCAAGGTTGACCTGGCCGTGAGCCTTCAGTGAGGACAATACCATTGTCATCCCTCTGAATTTCCAGACATTAGAGAGTTCCCCCTGAGGTCCAATTCAACATCTCCCAAATCTGCCCACCCCAGCCACCCTGGCCATCTGCGTGGCCTCGGCATCAGGTCTCTGCGCTTTCGCCTTTTGGCCTTATCCCAGGGACCTCTCCCATCACCCAGGGCTCCAGCTGGAACAGCCGAAGGTAAAATTGTGGTGCTGGCTGAGGTGGTTGGGGTCCTGCCCACCTGTCCTCTCTGGGGTCCTGTTCCTGACCCCCATCAGCCTTACCCTCCTACTACCACCCCCAACACCCATACTCACATTCTCCCCAGGCTGTCAGGGACCACACACACACACACACACACACACACACACACACACACACAGAGGTGGTCACAGCTGGCAAAGGCTTGGAGGGGGCCAGGGAGACATGACGAGCCTTCAAATGACCCGGCAATGGGACCCCTCCCAGTGGTGCAATGTTAGGGGCTCTAATGTTCGGCGCACCGCCACCGTGCCCGTATGCAGACATTCCGATGGGTGCCTGCTTAAGTCGTGGGTGTCCGTGGGCGTGCGGAGAGGCAGGCCTGTGTTTGGGATCCTTGCTTAAGTAACAAAAACAAACCCCACCACTTACTGAGCTTTCATGCCAGGAGCTCTATCTGTTTTGCATGTAAGCCTCCCTTCTTACAGAGCTCTGGGCGGGCGGGGGGGGGGGGGGTTGGCGGGCGGGGGGGAACTCTCTCATTCTTTTTATACCTCAGAAAAGGAAACTGCCCAAGGTCACTCCGCCAGCGGGTGGTAGAGCTTGAATTTAAAGTCGGGTCTGTCTGACCCCCACACCTGCAAGGGGGGTACAGAATGCTTGACAGCCCGCCCATCCATCCCCTGCTGGGGTCATCGATCCTGCGCTTCGTATGCTGACCCCTTCAGAACGAAGGCTGGGCAGAGACAGGGCTGCCAGTCACCACCCTTTCTTGTCACGTCAGCAAACTCCTAAAACTCCAAAAAGTGTGCACGTGTAAGAGTGAGTGTGAGTGCATGTACATGTGTGTACATGTGTGTGTGTTCAGGGAGGTGCTGACCAGGCCTGGCACATGGGGCCCAGCCACGGTCTGCCATGTCCACCTGCCCCCATGATGCAGCCCCCTGGGCCAGGACTGAGGAGGGGACACCCCTGGGCACCCAGGGCAGGGAGCAGCGGCCCCCCAGGAGCCAGCCGGAGCAGGCGGGGATTAGATAATGCCTCTTGTAAGAACAAGGGATTGTTGCAAAGGGGAAATGAGAGTGGGGGGCCAGGCGGCCAGTTCAGATTTCTCCCGGGGTGAAAACTGAGCCCCCCGGGGAGAGGAGCCCCACCTGCCAGGCCCTAATCCCCCTCGTTCTCACCAAAACCCCAAAGAAGAGGCTGTTCAGAGGCAGCAGATTCCTGGGATTCATTAATTCTGGATTTGCAGGAGGCACTGCCCGGGGCTCCTCCTGCAGGTGGCAGCCTGAGAGGGCAGGCGGGTGCTGGTGGGAGGCATGTGGGGCATGAGGGAAGGTGGTCCCGCCTCCAACGGGCCAAGCTGAGGCCTCCTGGGCTACAGGGGCCGAGGGATAGACCCTGGGCCTCCCCAGGGAGAAGCGTCCCCCCCAGTCCCGCCTCCCCCCACAGCGGTCTCTCTTTGGCCAGTTCTCAGCTGCTACATTTTATTTTCTTCTCTTTATGAGCTGTAATTTACACACAGTAAAATGCCCAGGTCTTACAGGATGAGTTTTAACAAGTAACCCAGGTAACCACTTGGAAGATAGGGCCATTTTCCTTCCCCGGAGGTTCCCTCACACCCCGTCTGCCGATCCCGGACCCAGGCACCCACTCACCTGCCGTCCGTCTCCACAGATGGGCTTTGTCTCTTCAAATCCCACTGTCTGTGCTCTGCTAGATGTCCGTAGATTCACCCACGTGGTCCTGTGAGATAGTGGGCTTCCGTGGAAGATTTCACCTGAACAGAGGGTTTCCTGGTTAAAATCAGTTGGCAAACCCCAGGATCTTCCCAGGCCCCAGGACTCTGAGCTACGATGTGTCCAATCCTGTGGCTTCGCCTCCAGGATGTTTTCAAATCTTCAACACCCTTCCTGTCCCCACCCAGTCTCCTGCCAACCCCTCCTTCCGCCACAGCCTCCTCTGACCTTCCTCCCCTCCCCCCCGCCCAGAATCCCCCTCACTGCTCACTCAGCCCCTGCCTCAACCCTCCCCCCTCTACTCCACAGCAGCTCTCCA
The DNA here is from genome assembly GCF_951640355.1 of Cnephaeus nilssonii. Classification (NCBI taxonomy): domain Eukaryota; kingdom Metazoa; phylum Chordata; class Mammalia; order Chiroptera; family Vespertilionidae; genus Cnephaeus; species Cnephaeus nilssonii. Next base: position 90,361,948 of record NC_137078.1, read on the forward strand.
CATGCAAGTCACTCTCCCTGTAGACTGCTCACCGCCTCTGCATCACCCATAGGAGAAAGAGAGGGTTTCTTTGCCTGGTACCCTGGGCCTTCAGGGTCCAGCCCCTCTCCATCTCTCCATCTCCTCCATCAGCACCTGTCACACTGTGGGCTCCCACCCGCAAAACCAGTCCCGGTGGCAAGGTTGCTGTGTTCTGTCTCCCTCTTTCTCTTCTCTATGCTTCTGCTCCTGTTGTTCCCTCTGCTAGAAACACCCCACGCAGGTGCTGTCCAGATCCAGCCGACGTGTTGCCGAACCAGGAAGCCTGCCTTGCACTCCTTTGCCCGAACTGGGCCAGTTTCCCCTCCATCCCTGCCCTGCCACCGGGCCTGCCATGCCTCCCCTGCCTTGGTCTGCACCCTTCCCACACCTTGACTTCCAACTTCCAGGGACAGTGTCTTGTTCCGATCTGGACCCTGGGGCCTAAGCCAGGGCTGGCACATAATAAATCTCAGCCAGGTCCTGCCTCTGCATCTTCCCCTACCCTCCTCAGCTCTGACCTGGCAGGCATCTGAGCACAGAGAAGCTGGATTGAATTGCATTGAGTCAGCCATGTGGCTCTGGGACAGAACTGAGACCCAAGGGGGTGGGGAAAGCAGGAAGGAAGGGGTCACGTCCGGTCTTCCATGGACCAGGCAGATCTGGGTTCGAATCCTGCCCCAGCAGTTGCATGGCTTGACAAAGTCACTTCACCTCCCCGAGCCTCCATTTCCTCGCCTGTAAACTGGGCACACACACAATGTCCACTTCACTGTTTGGTGTGTGTGTGTGTGTGTTTGTTTGTGGATCCACTGACATTCTGTGTGCAACCGTCTTGGCATGATGTTGCCTCTGACGGCCACTATCAGGTGGGTGGAGGGAGAGAGAAGAGAGGGAAGGCAGGTACGTACCCAAATGATAACAGGCAGGGAAGGCAGTGGTCCCCACCGCCCCTAGGACCTGCGACCTCTTCCCACCAGCCTCCAGCATCCCATCAGATATCGAGTCCTTGCTTGTCTCCCTGGCCTCCCTGCCTCCCAACTTGGTGGAGAGGATAAGAGGCTAAAGTGGTCAAGTCGGGCGGAACCAAGTGGAGAGAAGGTGAGGCAGGAATGTTCACAGCGGCCCTGCTCATGACAGACAAAACACGGAAACACCCCAAATGCCCACCAGCAGATGGACAGACAGCCAAAATGTGGTGTATCCAGGTAATGGCCACAAAAAGGAACGAAGCACGGATACAGGCTACAACATGGATGAACCTAGAACACGCGATGCTGAGTGAAAGGAGCCAGGCACAGAAGACCACATAGTACAATTTTCGTTTGTACAGAACGTCCAGACTAGGCACATCTATAGAGACAAAAAGTAAACTGGCAGCTGCTCAGGGCTGCGGGGAGGGAGAGGCTCGGGGATGGGTAGCTAAAGGATATGGGGTTTCTCTTTGTGGTGACAGAAATGTCCCCAAATTGACTGTGGTGATGGGGGCACGATCTGTGAGTATACTAAAAGCCACTTTTCACAGGTGCATCATATGGTAAGTAAATTATAGCTCCATGAAGCTGTATTGAAAGAGACCAGGAGAGGGCAAGAGGGCAGGTGAGGGAAGAGGTGTCTAGCTCAGGGAGAAAAGGACGCGTATGAGAGGGGAGGAGGCACTGGGAGAGGGGGAAGTCGGTCTCAGCAGGAAAGCCAAGCCCGGGATTTCACAAGACCTTACTCTGTTCTCCCACCAACCATGCGGGGAAGGCTGTTTACAAAGGGGAAAGCCGAGGGTCAGGACATGCTGCCCGAGATCACACTGCCTGGGAACTGGGGTTTGCAATGAAAGAGACGGGCCTGGCCCGGGCCTGCCCGCCGTGCCCCTCCTTGGGCTTCCCCGACACTCCAGGAATGTGAGACTGGCATCCCCAGCCTGGCATGGGCTGCCCTCAATAAGCTGGAGGGTAGAGGGCGAGGCCATCGTGCTGGCACCAGCTCTACCCAGGCAGATCCACACAGGTGTGGGCATCCCGGCTCAGCCTACACAGCTGCTGCCCAGCCTTGCACCCCGGGCCAGGCCCTGTCCCCACCCCGGGCCAGTGCAGGCAGCTGGAAACACCTGCACCCACTGACAGGCGCCAGCCTGAGTGCCCAGGAGCCAGGGTCCTTTGGGCAGCATCTGAGGCTGCAGTGATGGCTGTCAGCAAGAGGGGTTCCGGGGGTGTGGCCCAAGAGGGGGCACAGGCCACGTGTGAGCATCAGGAGCGCACTTGTGGGAGCTCCCCATGTCACTCAGGGTGTGGGATGAGGGTGTGTGAGTGTGTGGGAGAGAGCACAGGCCTGGGTGAGGACAGGTGTGCCAGACGGAGAGGGGGGTGTATCTGGGTGTGTCCTGGGCCTTGAGAAAAGGAGAGGAGGGGATGGAAGTGAGCGCCCATGGGCGTGTAAGATGTGACGCGGGGACACCGAGTGTGAGACCGTGTCAGGGGTGTGAGACAGCCGTGTGCCTGGGAGACCTCAGAGTGCCCAGAGCACCAGGAGCGACAGAGGCCCAGGACTGAGCAAGTGTGTGAGTGGGTGTGAGTGTGACAACATGAGGCAAGGATGTGCGAGTGGGGTGTGCCCTCACCGATGCCTTGGGGCCTACCCGCTCCTGAGTGTCCCCTCCTCCCCAAGTGGCTCTCACCCTCCAGGGACTGCCAGGCCCTTCTCTATTTCTTTTCCTCTCCCTCTTGACTCCCCCTCAAGCAGTGAGCATTCAGAGGGCAGACAAGCCCCTCCGGGCACAACTGCCACCTCTTACAAGCTGGGAGAGCATGTGGCCTTTGAGCCTCAGTTTATACATCTGTACAATGGAGATAAAATAGCTCCTACCCTGGGAGGCTGGTGGGAGACATCCAGGAGAGCAAATAACAAAATTCAGGCAAAGAATTCAGCAGCCAAATGAATGAATGAATGAACAAATGAACAGAGGGCCTGGTCAGGAGCCCTCTTCCTGCCCTGCCTTTGCGCTGGCCACGCCCCCTCTAGCCAAAGCCCCAGAAAGCTCAGGGCTCCAACCCTCGCCTGGCCTGGGCGGCTCAGGGAGGAAGAAGGCATCTGGGGTAAAGACTCACCTTTCTGGATGGGCAAGGGCAGGCCTCGCAGAGCCGAGGTTCCTGGGGAGACAACGCCCAGAACCCCAGGTCTCTGCCCTGCCTGGGACAGGCGGAGACCAGAGGATAGGGGGTGGCTCATTACCGACGTGTATTCACTCAGCAAACCCCTTCCAGGCACCAACTCTGCCAGGGCCTGTGCCAGGCACTGAGATGTCAAAACCTCTCAGGCCTCCACCCTTGCCCTCCAGGGGTCTGGCAAGGGAGGGTGCATGTAACAGAGGTTTTAATCCAGCGCCCTGTGCGATAGCATCTCGGGAGCCCGGAGGAGGGCCCAGCCCCAGGCCGGGGTGGTCTAGGGGAGGGGTTTTGGAGGAGGCACGATTCCTGAGTAGCACTGAGCCAGATGTTTCGGGCTAAGGCAGTGGTCGGCAAACTCATTAGTCAACAGAGCCAAATATCAACAGTACAACGATTGAAATTTCTTTTGAGAGCCAAATTTTTTAAACTTAAACTTCTAACGCCACTTCTTCAAAATAGACTCGCCCAGGCCGTGGTATTTTGTGGAAGAGCCACACTCAAGGGGCCAAAGAGCCGCATATGGCTCGCGAGCCGCAGTTTGCCGACCACAGGGCTAAGGCAACAGCCTGAACAAATGCCCGGTGCCACCTGAGCATCTGTCACGGGGTGAGGAAATGACGGGAGACAAGGCTGGAGAGGCCTTCAGGTTTGCATATGGAGTGAAGGCCTGAGGTTGGGTCCCAGCTGTGAACTCAGACATGTCCACAGACACTGTTAATAATTGTCACTCTCACCCCGTCCTAACAGAGGTCTCATGATTTACAAAATACTTCCATATCCAAGATCTGGCTTGGTCCTTGTAGGAATCCTACGATGGAAGTGGGATAAAAGCCCATTCACCCCTTTTTACTTTGGCCACTCGGAAACTCAAAGGCGAACCTGAGCACTCCTTTGCAATACAGAGACAGCCTCTTCCCTTCCTACACCCTCTCGGGAAATCATCTGGGGAGGCAGGGAGTGAAGAAGGTGGCAAATCAATGGTTGCCTGGTGCTATATTGTGCTGGGGTCAGGGAAGAGTATGTGTGAGCCCAGGTACCTGTATGATCTTTCATATGGGCATGCGTGTGCAGGGGTCCATGCGGTGGTGTATATGCATGTGTGTGCACTCAAGCATGCCACGTGCAGGAGGGTGACTGTACACGGGTGCGAGTGTCTGTGGGTCCCCTGACCCCACCAGGCCCCAACCCCTCATGCTCTCTCCCACCATCCCCTCCAGCAGACCCTCTTTCAAATCCTTCCCTGGCACCTTGCTACCTCCAAAGGAAACTGGGGCCCAAGACAGGATGTCCCCTGCCCCAAATTCCTCAGCCAGGATCTGGGTCTTTGGACCCTTCACCTACAGGGCTAGCCTTTCCCTACTGTGTGATCAGGGGCATGTCTCTTAACCTCTCTGAGCTCCGGCTCTCAGCTGGCTTCCACGTGAGTTGGAAGCCATTTAAAGAGCGTAGAGGCGCTTGTTAAATGCTGGTTGATTTTAAACCAGGAAGACACCCTCCCTCCATCTTCAGCCCCACAGCGGTGAGTAAGGTGCCTGCAATCTAGCCTGGAATCAGCCCTGGCTAAAGGCTGCACCATCTTGGGCAGCGGCTTCCCCTCTCTGAGGCTCAGTTTCCTCGTCTGCAGAATGGGAAGGAGAGTGTGTTCCATGTGCATGCACTCTCCTTCCGGAACGTTGCACAGACCACCTGCGGTCCATCCTCCCGCAACGACAGAGAGCTGCTGCTGTGCCCGCTTTTCACAGATGAGGAAGCTGGCGCTCAGAGAGATGCAAGGACTAGGCCAGGCCACACAGCTCCCGGTCTGAGTGAACTCTCAGCCCACCACCCTACACCACCTCTCCGAGTGAAGTCTCCTGCGCACAGCAGGGGTGCCCTAAGGGTCTGAGACCACTGGGTCCCCACCCCCCAGGACCCCAGGGAGGGGGCACTGGCCTCAAAGGGGCTCAGGCGCCACCCTGGGAGCTGCTGGGTGGGGTGCCACGTCGGCAGGGCCCCATTAGGCCATGTCAGCCGCGTGTGGTTCAAAGCAATTACACAGCCTAATGGGGCGAAAGTGCCAAAAACACATGTATTTACAAACCAGCTACCACCCAGCCAAGCGGCAGCCCAGAACGGTTGCGAAATGCAGCCTGGCAGGCGGGCGCGGCGGTGGCTCCCAGGCCGGTGCTGGAGCCTGGACTGGCACCATCTGAGCCACGGAGGCCAAGAGCCAAGCAGGGTCACCAAAGCCAGGCAAGTGACCCTCCGAGGGCTGTCCCACAGGAGGGCTGGCAGAGCCAGGCCCACACTCTCGGGGTCCTTTGCCCCTTAGTTGCCCAGCCGGGAGGCCAGGGGGAGACCTTTGGACCACCTTTGAGGCTCCTTCTGCCTCCACCTCCTCAATATCAAGTCCGGCCTCCTTTGTGGGAAGAGGAGGACAGGGAAAGGTCACGACTTAGCATGCCCCCAGACACCCCTTGCACCAGGAGCGCTTCTGGTTCTGCCGCTTGCTCTATGACTTTGAGAAAATGACTTTGCCGCCCCCCACCTCAGTTTCCACAGCCATAAAATGGGGTCATAAGAGTACCAACCTCACAGAGTTGTTGTGAGGATGAGGTGACACGATGTGTGTGTGGCCTGACGACAGTATGACCCGGCACACAGTGAGCTGGGGAATGTCTGACAACGGGCTCTGGGCAGGAGGCGGCCCCGGGGTGTAGCACTGGCCGATTCCCACGGTGTCAATACTCTCCCCTCGACCCATTCCGAGCTACCAACATGACGGCCCGGACACAAAGCCGGGATGAGATGCAAAGTAGCACGCCGTTCCACAGCACTTCCACCATACAGGTAGAATAAAGTAAATAATAGCGCGATGGGTAATTCAGAGAATAGATCATAGTAAAATAGGACCAGATGAGCTTTGGGTATTTCTTTTCTTTGTAATAGAATTTGTTCAATTGTAAGCTTATGTAACTTAGTTTTTAGCGATGGCTTTCCTTAACAACCAGTTTGCAAATTCCTGCGAATTTCACCATCAGTTCTCGTGACCTGGTCCAAGCCACCGCCGGCTCAGCACCAGTTCTATTATTCGCATTGGGTCACACCTCCTTGCCTTTGTACAAGCCATTCCCCCTTGGCACGCCCCTACTGTTTCCTCGATAATCGAGAAAACGTCATTTTGTATATCCCTTCTCTGTAAAGACACCAGCTAAGGTTCGTTAGGATCTCACTGAATCCTCGGGACTCTGAGGTAGATGCTTGCAGTCCCATTCTTCAGATGAGAAAACTGAGGCTTGGCAAGGTCTGGCAGTTGAATGGGAACCTTCCTCGGTGGAGACAGACCATGCCCAGGAACTGCCTTCCACAGAGACCAGGTCGATGGATGCCTTCCTGCCACGGTTTGAATAACGTCCCACCTGCCCACTTGCATCTTCCCCTCTGTGCTCTTTATTCCGGCATTGGGCTTGCATTCTTCGGGGCTCAGCCCTTCGTGGGCAGCTTAGGTACAGAGGTACAGGCAGCTGTGGGGCGGCCCTGGCACGGGCCAGGAGCGTGGGACAGAAGCCGGCTAGGACTGAAGTTGCCTGTGGAGCCCTGGGACCCACTGGGAGCAGAGCAGGAGGGGAGGGCTGGGCTCAGGGAGGTACATTACCAGCCTGGGGAGAAGTTCCGGAGGAATGTGAGCTATGAGAGAGAAGGGCAGACAGGCCCAGGCAGTCTCCGCCTGGCCCCCTGGGGAGAGTGGGGGGGCGGGGAGGGAGGACAAAAGCCAGAGAAGACCCTGGAAGGGCCCTTGGCCTTCGTGGTCGCCCTGGAAGAAAACATTCCAGACCCATCCATCACGGGGGCTGGGAACCCTGGCGGTCCTAAGGGGAGAGGGGCAGCCAGTGGGCCCAGGGGTACCCAGCAAGGGTAGGTCTGCCTCCCAGGCTCTACTGAGGTGGGAGGCGGCCCCGGGAAGGCAATGGGGTGCGGCAAACGGAACTGGGTTCAAATGTAGCCTAGTCACTCCTGGATGGATGGATGATCTTGAGCATGGAGTCTGGCAGACAGCAGGGGCTCAGTGACTATGGGATGGACAGAAATGCCCTTAAATGTGATCCCTGGGGCCCCACATGATTAGGCCCCTGCCCCAGTGATCTTTAAGACGTGGGGCTGAGTTAGCTTGGGACTCCCACCCAGCAACCAGGCCTCCCTTTTCCAACACGGACCCAGCCTTTTGTCCTCAAACTCAGCCCCAGCACTGAGGTGCTGTGCAACCTCAAGCAGACTTTAGCCCTCTCTGGGCCTTGCCAGTGGGTGATGGGGTGGAGACACCAGACAGGTAGGAGCTCCAGGGAATGCAGCTGGAGAAGGAGCCAGAGGTGGAGAAAGGGACCTCCTGCCTGGCAGAGGCTCAGGCCTGAGCCGTGCATCAGTCCCACCACGACCTGGCAGTTTCTAAATCACAGCTACAAAACCCAGAGATGACCCATGGCTACCCCCACACACCCACCAGCCCTTGGGGGACAGGGGGACGCTGGCTGAGTAAAGACAGTCCATGGGAGGGGGAGGAAAAGACTGCAGGGAGCAGGAATGGCAGGGAGTGACAAGGCTGCCCCTTTGCCACCAGCCCAGCCCTATGTGCACAACACACACACTCACACACACTCACACACACTCACACACACACACACTCACACACACATACACACACACTCACACACACACACTCACTCACACACACTCACACACTCACACATACTCACACACTCTCACACACTCACACACACATACACTCACACACAACACACACACTCACACACACACTCACACACACTCACTCACACACCCACACACACACACACTCACACACACTCACACACTCACACACACTCACACACTCACACACACTCACACTCTCACACACACTCACACACACTCACACTCACACACACACTCACACACACTCACTCACACACACACACACACACACTCTCACACACACTCACACACACACTCACACACACACACACACACACACGCACACAGTCCAGCCTGGGGAGGCCATTCTAATGTCCACCAAGCCAATCCCTCCTTTCCACACTCCCTTCCAAGGGCTGGGCCCCAGGAGCCCTCACACTGTGCTTCTGGGGGCCTTGGGTGTCCTCACAAACGCCTAAGGGCTGCCAAGGGTGGGGCTCTGAGAGACAGGGCAGCCTCCCAGCTGTCCTGGGACCAAATCCACAGTTACCTGCTTTCGATGTTGAAATCCGAGGTGCGATTTCATTTGGAGAGAAAAATCTGTGCCCCAAACTCTGTGAAAGGCACCAGGCTCATAAGAGTCTCTCCGGGTATGTGGGGGAGGGGGGACATTGGGAGACCACTTTAGTGATGAAATAATACTGGCTTCTCATTAGCACCTCAGAATGTGGATTTTTATTCCTCCCACTTATTCATGGAGCATCAGTAAGCAGGGCACAAGGAGGAGAGCACATTGTCCATGTTGTCCCATTTCCCACTCTGCCCCATCCTCCCTGCAGGACAGGTGTGTATGTCCCCCCACCTGATGAGGAAACTAAGCAGCCCAGAAAGACGAGGTAACTTACCAGAGTCATACAGCATGGTAGGAACAAAGCTAAGACAGAACCCAGCTCTGCCCTGCTCCACACTTGGGCTCCATCTACCAGGGGACAGTCTGTGGCCTCTGGCAGTTACATATGCCCCCTGCACCCTCTGTCATATAGATACTAGAGGCCCAGGGCACGAACTCTGTGCATGGGTAGGGTCCCTAGCAGCTGCTGGCTGCCGGCCGGGGCCTCCCTTCCCCCAGTCACCAGCCACCTGCCACGGGCTGGCCCCGCCCCCTGGTCAAACTCCCAGTCGAACTCCCGGTTGAGGGGACAATTTACATATTAGGCTTTTATGATATAGGAAGGCAAAGGCTCTACAACCATGGCCCCTTGGAGGGAACGAGCGGTTCAGCCCATCTAGGTTTGTGTGATGGTGACGGTGGTGATGACAGGGGAGGGGAAATTCTTAGTGAAGCCAGGCCCGGAACAGCTGTGCCAGGGTGCTGTAACTGGGAAAGAAACTGCGACTCAAGTCAAGGGGACCTGGGCTCATGCCTGCACTAACATCCCCTGGCTGTGTGGCCTTAGGCAGGACACTTGCCCTCTCTGAGCCCCAGTTTCCTCAAATGTACAGGGCGTGGGATGAGAATGCCCACTTCTAGTGTCAACGTGAAGGTTCAGGGGGAACCACTATGCAGAGGGATTGGCACCTAGTAGATGCTCAATGATGACTTTCTGTCCTCACTTTCTCCCCAGGATGTGAGCTCAGCATCACCTTTACCTAAGCAAGAGACCTCTCTGGGCACCAAGATGACAGAGCAGGAACCTGGTGCCAGCAGCATCTGTGGCACTGTTCAGCCTCTGGCTGCCCAGCAAAGACCCAATAGACGTCCTCAGCCTGGACCATGCCCACATCCCCACCAGCTGGCCTGACAGGGGAGCCAGGCCGGAGCCCCCTCCGGCACTGGGACAGGGCAGCAGGGTTTCTAAGGTTACAAGCAGCCTGTCTGTTAATGGGGCTATGTTTACTCGGAGGGACTTCCTAGAATGACAGTGGCACCATCTCTGGAGTCTCCCAGGAGCTAAAGACTATGAGCCCAGACATCCCAGAGTGGGCAAGCAGGGTGCTGCTGGCCATAGGAGCCAGCCTGCCCACTCCCTCTCTGTCTGGTCACCTCACAGCAACTGCAAGAAATGCAGCCCCTTGGAGAAAGGTGGTGACTGGGTGAGCCTTGGCCATCATCTCTGGATCCCCAGGGTCTGGGACTGTGTCAAGCACCCAGGAGGACTCAGGGGATGGTGAATGAGTAAATGGATGGATGGGAGGATGATGAATGAATGATGATTGGATGGATGGATGATGAATAAATGATGATGGATGGATGATGAATGAATGAACAATGGATGGATGGATGGATGGATGGATGGATGGATGGATGGATGATGAATGAATGAATGATGGGTGGATGGATGGATGGATGGATAATGAATGATGGATGGATGGATGGATGGACGGATGGTCAATAGATGAATAATGGATGTGTGGATGGATAGATAAATGCATTTATGCGTGGACTAATAGACAGATGAATTTAGATTCTGAAAAGCCAAGTTGTGAACACTTCTGCAGCAGAGGCTGCCGGACCCCACCTGTGCTCCATCAGCATTCACCATCCCATGAGCTTCTCATACAAATACCTGTGACTCCACCTCTGAAGCCACAGCAACATGCTGGGCCAGAAGGGCCTGGAATTATATATATGTATATATATATATATATATATATATATATATATATATGCCTAAGCAACCGTTACAACCAGTCGACCGAACGACCGGTCAACTGGTCGCTATAAGACGCACTGACCACCAGGGGTCAGATGCTCAATGCAGTAGCTGCCCCCAGGTGATCAGGCTGCTCCCACAGCCAACCTCCCATGGCCAGCCAACCTCCCATGGTCCCTCCCCCAAGCCGGCTGGCCCAGATAGGCCCTGATCAGGACTGGGCAAGACAGCCCCCATTGGCCCTGATTGGCCCAGATCACCGCCCAAGCCGAGGGGACCCCCCCCCCCACCATGCACAAATTCATGCACCGGGCCTCTAGTGTATATATATTATTGATTTCAGAGAGGAAGGGAAATGGGGAAATGATATAGAAACATCAATGATGAGAGAGAATCATTGATTGGCTGCCTCCTGCATACCCCACACTGGGGATTGAGCCTACAACCCGGGCATGTGCCCTGAACAGTAATCAAACCATAACCTCCTGGTTCATAGGTCAATGCTCAACCACTCAGCCATGCCAGCTGGGTGGAACAGTCTTTAGCTGAACAGATGGAGGTGGAAGGACAAATACCCTAATCCCTACACCCCCTCCCCTTGCCCTTTGGAGACACAACTCTTGGGCCTTCTCTACACTCTCCCTGAGCCCCAATTGCCCACAGCACCCACCTGCTCTTTGACACATCCTCTGTCAGCTTCGTTCCCTTCCTCTCTCACTTCCCAGCTCATCCACCTGGACAGAAATCACCTCCCAGGCAAACTGCATTCAAATCCTTGATTCAGGGTCGGCCTTTGGGAGACTCAGCATAAGACAAGCACCTCTTCTGCTTATCTGTTCTAGGACCTTGGGCAAGTCATTTTATTTCCTGTGCCTCATCTTTAACATGGGAATAATTATTTAACATTCACGGCAGACCCATGTGGTCGGCACTGGGTAGGGTCTACCCTGTGTCCCACTCATACTGGGTGCTGAGGGCACAGAGAGCAGAGCAGCACAGTCCCTCCCTGGAGGAATTCATCAGAGACGGTGGAGACGGTGGGGACAAGTCTAGGCCATGGGGTTGGAAGACCCAGAATCAAATTCTAGCTCTACATGTATCCTCGCTGCGTGTTCCTAAGCAAGCTACATTTAAAAAATACATACACACCTTCTCTGTGCCTCCGTTTACCTTTCTGTCAAGTGGCAAGAGTAACAGAACCCACCTCACTGGGTTCTTGTGGAAAGAAAGTGAGATCATGCAAGAGCAGTGGCCAGCACAGAGCCTGACACAGAGCTGAACAAAGGGAAGGAGGTCATGGTCATTGTCATTGTCGGACAGAAGTACATAAAGCAATGCAAACTGGGAGACTGTGTACCTCACAGTTCAATCAGAAAACAGAGGGGTGGAGTTGGTGCCCTGGGAGTTCAAGGAAAGGTATCGGGAGGTCCAAGAATGAGGCTGAGATGAGGAATCAGGCCTTGAGCTGGTCCATCAAGGGGACGGCGTGAGCCCAGAGGAAGACAGGGCGTGGCCCTTCACTATTAGCCTGCACACATCTGTCCCGCCTCCTTTTCCACCAGCTTCCCCCCACAATCCATGCTCCCAGACTTTTCCAAAGGCCACTTGGCTTCCCTGGCCTTGCTTATGCTGTTCCCTTGGCAAGTGTGCCCTTCCCTCTACCTGGAGCTGAAAGGAGCCTTCATGAGCTGCAACCCACGAACAGGCAGAGGGCGCTGGACCAGCTGCGCCACGCTCCCCACGGGGTGTGGTAAAATGCAGATTCCCGGGCCCTGCCCCCTCCAATCCTGCTTCAGTAGGTCTGAAGGAGGCACAGCTGGGTTGGAGACTCACTCATTTCACTCACTGCACACTCTCCATTCCTATGGGGAAGCAGAGGCCCAAAGAGCTGACAGGTGGGGCTCAAGGTGCTACAGCCAAGTGCCCAGGCTTCCTAGTTCCCAGTCCTGTGCTCACTAGGGTCCTGTGGTCCCTGGAGAAGGCATCGGGGCAGCCCCTCTGGCGTCCTGCGTTGGGAGGCACATCTGCCAGCTCCCGCCCCAGTCACAGAGCTCCGCGAGGGGCTGCCAGGTGTGCGGCCCCAAGAAGCCGCCCAGAGGCTCTGCCAGCATTTGGCAGGTGGCAAGGCCAGGGTGCGGGGCGGAACGGGCCCAGCCTTGAGTATTTAAATATTTGCTTTCTTACAGAATGGCATTCTTTGGAATATAAGCCAATTTGTATAGAATTAGTCAGTGCCTGCACGCCCCTCCCCCGGTGCGGCAGGAGGAGCCCAGGGAGGGGGAATGTACCTGCAGCTTCGCCTGATGTGACTGCTCTGGCAAGTCCCAGCCCGGGATCCGCCGCCTGCCGTGCCGGGACAGGGAGGGAAGTGGCAGCTGGGTGGGCGGGGATCCCCGACGCACCTCTGGCAGCCTTTGCCCCACACAAATCACAGGCTGCAGCCACCAGGAACCACCTCTGGAGCAGCGGGGGGCGGGGGGGGGGAGCCACTGTGTTTTCCTTCTCACAAGCGCACACACCCTGGCTGAGCAAGCTCAGGGCCAGCCCTGCCCCTGGGCCCAGGCCCCCAGGGACCATCCCAGGGACTACTGGGGTGGGACACAGGGAAAGCTGTCACACCAGAGTTCTAGAAAAAGCCCCAGAGGTTACACATGAGCAAAATTCAAATCGCAACACTCCCTCTTCACTTGCTGTGCGGCCTTGGATGAGACCCTCACTTCCCTGGGCCTCACTTTCCCCACTTGTAACATGGATTGATATAGCACAATGGTAAAGCTAGTTTTGGTGTGGGTTTGTTTTTTTGTGTGTGTGCTTTTTTTGGGTTTTGTGTTTTATATATTTTATTGATTTTTTCACAGAGAGGAAGGGAGAGGGATAGTTAGAAACATCGATGAGAGAGAAACATCGATCAGCCACCTCCCGCACACCCTCCACTGGGGATGTGCCCGCAACCAAGGCACATGCCCTTGACCGGAATCGAACCCGGGACCCCTCAGTCCGCAGGCCGACGCTCCATCCACTGAGCCAAACCGGCCAGGGCTAAAGCTATTTTTGAATATGTGTCAATGCTGAGGTGACTGCTGACATGTACAGGACTCCAACGTATTAGCACATTAATAGCAGCATCCGGACAAGTGTGTTCTGAGCCCACTGACATATAAACCTTAGCTGCTGTTATATGGACAACGGCACACTGTTTTGATTGCCCATCTGCAATCATGCAAGTGAGTATGTCCTCGGACGTCATGAAGTGGTGCACGCGTGCTGGAAGTCAAGGCAGGATGGCCTGGAATTCGGCAAACAAGCCAGGCTCCCTCTGGCTAGAGTGTATGTGTTTATGCTGAGTCCATCGACAAGCACTTAGTGATCACCTGTTGGGTAACTCTAAGGAAGTTAATTCTTGCTTCCCGGACTTCAGTATCTCCACTTGTAAAATGAGCAGGTTCGAACACAGCTCCTGACATTCCTTCCATAGCTACCAGGCTCTGCATCCACACACTCATTCATGCAACGTTCTCTCGCTACTAAGAGAAAAGATGGAAAGAAAGGGGTCCTTGAGAAGGCAATGTTTAAGCAATAGGAATGCATGTCCAAGAGTGAAATTGCAGGTGCTAAGAATTTCAGTGTATGACTAACTGTGAAATCCAAAACCAGCAAGATTCTCTCCCTGGATGCCTACTCTCTATCACTGGATGGGATAAACCACTGCGAGGAGCTGCATGGCCTTGGTCAAGCTATTAAACCTCTACATCCCTGGTCTCCTTATCTATAAAACTAAGGTCAAAATCTTGATTATGGGGTAGTTATAAGTGTTAATGAATATATATATATATATGTTAGGGGCCCGGTGCATGAATTCGTGCATGGGTGGGGTCTGGCCAGCCTGGCCAGGGGGAGGGGACATGAGCAGTTGGCCGGCCTGCCTGCTGGTCAAACTCCTGTTCGAGGGGACAATTTGCATATTAGCCTTTTATTATATAGGATATACACTGAGTGGCCAGATGATTATGCGTTCAGAGATCATAATAATCTGGCCACTCAGTGCATCACATCTATATATATATATGATATTCAAATTGAGCAAGATCGCTCCCTTCCCAGGTATTTTTCCTCACTCCTCCTCAAGTAATGCTGCCCTTTCACATTCATTCATTCATTCACTCACTCAGTCAGCACATAGGCACTGTGAACCCACTCTGCACTGGGCATTACTCTGGGAGGGGGAAATAGGTAGGAGTGCATCAGATGAGGCCCTGCTCTCAAGGGTCTCACATTCCAGGAGGGGGAGACAGTCCAAGGAAAGACAACAAAGACCAAGACACAGGGTAACATGACAGTGTGACCATGAGGCCTCTGGAAAGGTTCCTTGGGAGGGGTGACATTTGAGCTGAGTCCTGAGTTACGAGCAAGAGCAGCCATGCAAGGATCACGGGAGAAACATTCCAAGCAGAGGGAAAGTCTGTGCAAAGGTCCTGAGGCACGAATCAGCTTGGTGAGTTTTAGGAACGGAAAGGCTCATATGGCCGGAGCTTGTTGAGTAGATGATAAAGTTAAAGAGGAAACTCCTGCCTGGCCGGTGTGGCTCAGTGGTGGAGCATGGACGCATGAACCAAGATGTCACCAATTCGATTTCCGGTCAGGGCACTTGCCCAGGTTGTGGGCTCGATCCCCAGTAGGGGGTGTGCAGGAGGCAGCCGATCAATGATGTTTCTCTCTCATCGATGTTTCTATCTCTCTATCCTTTTCCCTTCCTCTCTAAAAATCAATAAAAACATTTTTTTTTTAAAGAGGAAGCTCCCATCTGGCCTCAGAAGCCATTAAACCCCCAGGCAAGTCTCGGTTCTTTGCAGCATCCCTTCACCCATTCCTCTGATAGGACAACGAACGAGCCCAGGTCCCGGCGGGGGCGGGTGGGGCGAGTGGCGCAGAGACCACAAGCTCCATTGAGGAAGAAGACCAGACATTTTAATTTTTTCTGAATTTAGGGAAGCTGCCGAGACTTTTCGCCCTCAGAGGTGAGAAGCACCATCCCGGGAAGGGCAAGACCCTGACGAGTTTCCTCCTAGGAGCAGGCATGCTGTGGGCAGGAATGCAGCCCCTCTGGGAGCCTTTCAGGCCAAAGTCAGATCTTGAAAAGGCTCAGCCCCACGGGTGGGGATTAGACAGGCTACAGGGAAGGGCTGGGATTATGGCAAATCCCTCAGACACAAAGCCAGGCAGGACGCCCCCTGCCCTCAGTGCTGCCCCGGAAAGCCCCCTCAGCTGACCCCAATGCTGGGCGGGGGCTGAGACTTTGTCCTCTCCTGCCCATCAGCATAAAGGGCTGTGGGGGTGAACCTCTAGGCCAGAGCCCTGGGGAGTGGGAGGTCCCGACACGGCCACTCCCACCTTCCTTCTCCCCACCTCACAACCCAAATGCAGGCCTGCTCGCAGGTCTGTGGGCCTGTATCCTCTAAACCAGTGTGCATCACACAGCCAGATGTGATCCCCAGTGTGCACAGATCACCCCCACGTGTCCCATTCCAAGCGGTAGCATTTTGTGTGTGTTACTTTTTGTTGAGGTCTAATGCACAAAAATGCATGCAAATCATAACTGTACAGCTCATTGAGGTTTCACAAACTGAATGCATCCCAGATGGAGAAATCCAAGCAGCACCCAGGAAACCGCTCCCACCCCTGCCCAAGGGTAACCATTCTCTCGACGTCTATCACCATAGGTTAGTGTTGCCATGATTGTTCCGTATGGGAGTGGGTCACACAGTCTGTGCTCTCTTTGGTCTGGCTGCTCTCACTCGCCATGCCTGTGAGGTTCGTCCACGTTGATGCCTGTGGCTTAGTTCATTCCTTCTCATTGCTCTGTCATATTCCACCACGTGAATAACCTTAATCTATACTGTCCATGGGCAATGGAGCAGTTTCCACCCAAATGAATGGTGCTGTACCCCAAATGACTCCTAAACTCAGCAGCGCCAAACAACAATAATCACACATTATCCCCCAGTTTCTGAGGGTCAGAAATGCGAAAGCAGCTGAGCTGAGGGGTTTGGGCATAGGGTCACCCGCCCGGTTGCAGTCTGGATATTAGGGAGGGCTGCAGTCATCTGAAGGCTTGACTGGGGCTGGGATCCACTTCCAAGACGGCTCACTCACAGGACTGTTGGCAGGAGGCCTCCGTTCCTCGCCAGGTCCCCACAAGATTTCTCGAATGTCCTCAAGACATGGTAACCGGCTTCCTCTAGAGAGGGTGATGCAGAAGAGAGCCAGGAGGATGCTGCAATGCCTCTATAAGCTACCCTCGGAAGTCACACACTTCTGCCGTATTCTATTCATTAGAAGTGAGTCACTGTGCCCACACTCAAGAAGAGAATTAAATCACCTCCTCAAGGGAGAAATATCAAGAACTTACGAGAATCTCTGAAAACCACCACAATACGTGGTTTTTGCATCAGGTGCAATCTCCTGGAGACCAAGGCCACACTCCCCCTCCCTGTTCCCCACCCACCTCCCCGTCTCAGTCAGCACCGATGAGACACGGTCAGATCCAGCCTCTGGTCTCAGCTTCGTCAAGAGCCTCTCTGAACCCCAGTTCCTCCTATAAAAAATAGGGGAACAATAGTGCCCACTTTGGGGCTGTTCTAAAGATTGAATTCCACCCGGAGAAGTCCCTGATCCCTGAATGCCATCCCCTCGTGGCACTTATAGTTCTTGGTGTGGGATGGAGCCAAAGGCTTTTAGAAGACTCAGAATAAGTCAGGCAAATCTTAAAGAAACCCTGTTGCTTCCCTTCATCACCGGCAGCAGGGGTGTGGATGGAGATGCTCAATGAGTCCTCCCGGTATCGTGCGTCCTGTCCCCTGGCCGGCTGGGAGATGAGACCCCACACACAGGGCCCAAACTCCCTTTGGGACTCTGCTCGTGCCAAGATGCCAGCCTGCCCGTCCACCACTCAGTGTATTCTCAACCATCCGTGCCAGGCATGTGTAGATGCCGCCCACGTGGAGCAAAGCAAGAGCACAGCTTCTGTCCTCACAGCGCTTCCCTTCGGCAGAGAAGACAAACCGTAAACAAGTCAGTTTCACTTTACGCTGTGAGAGCTGAACTGCTGCAAGGGCTGTGCCAGCGTAAACCGGGCGCCTGGTCTTGCCCAGGTGGCTGGAGGCAGGGGAAGGCTCCCTGGGGCTGGACTCTGAGAGGCGGAGCCCAGGGAGGGGACAGGCCACCGGCACCGAGAAGAGGCCTCGCGGCTGGAACTCAGTGACTGTCATTGAAGTGCCGCCCTCCCTCCCTGGACACAGACCCACGGCTGTCAGGCCGGGCGCTTGTCTCCCCTGGCCCATCCTCAGAGGCTCCTGGGCATCACAATGGGTTACTCCTCCCCAACCACGCAAGAGGCTCACCCTCCCATCCTATTTGCTCCTCCTGTGTCACCATCCTCTTCACCCAACTCTCGGGGACTAACCATAAGAGGGTAGAATGTGAATTTCAGCCAGGCCGTGGAGGGAGACGTTACCATAAATAGAATCCTCACCCTGGCCCACTCTCTGGCCCACTTACTGCTGTTATTGTGGTGGGTGCCAGGCACATTTACTAATTATTATGTTATTTCCCATACAAACAACACTATATATACATTTATGTATACATATGTATATACTAGAGGCCCAGTGCATGAAATTCGTGCACTGGGGGGGTGGTCCCTCAGCCTGGCCTGCGCCCCTCTCGCTGCTGTGGAGGCAGGAGAGGCTCCTGCTACCACCACTGTGCTCGCCAGCCATGAGCCTGGCTTCTGGCTGAGTGGCGCTCCCCCTGTGGGAGCGCACTGACCACCAGGGGGCAGCTCCTGCACTGAGCATCTGCCCCCTAGTGGTCAGTGCATGTCATAGCGACCAGCTGTTCTGCTGTTCGGTCGATTTGCATATTAGCCTTTTATTGTATAGAATATATGTGTGTGTGTGTGTGTGTGTGTGTGTGTGTGTGTGTGTGTGTGTACATTTATCTTTAATTACCTTTAATTACCTTTAATCCTCACAATAGCCTGGAGATAAGGAGATGGGGGTATTATCTAACTCCATCTTTCAGATGAAGAAACCAAGGCTCAGGGAGACAAATCATTTGTTCAAGGTCACATCATGGAACTCAAGCCCAGGTTCATTTGCTTTGAAGCATCCATCTATCTCTCTCTCTCTCTCTCACACACACACACACACACACACACACACACACACACGAGTGCGCGCTCACTTGTGCGCCCACATATATCACTGCTGCCATCACTTTGACGGGCTGCTGTATTATCGAGCACTTACTATATGTACCTAGTCTCATTCACTCCTCACCACAGCCCTGTGAGGAAGACTGTGTCACTGCGGCTTTGCCAGTGGAGAAAATGAGGCCCCGGGGGGTTTCTCAGCGGAGCTGGTGTTTAAATGCAGGTCCTTCGGACGGTGCCGAGAGGCTGCATGTGAGGGGTCAGCCGCCTCAGCTGATGCCACACACCAGCAGCCTTCACACCCCACATCTACGCCACCTGGGGCGTGCAGCCCCCGAGTGGGGCCCAGCATTACCTCCCCTCCGCGTCTCGTGGTGGCTTGGCTGGGATCCCCGAGGCCCTTCACCTGTTGACCCAGCCTTACCATACCTGGCCTCTGGGGTTCTGTCTGCCCAGGAGTCCCCCACCCTCGGGTTCCCGGGCCCCAGGCTCTTCTTCTTTTCTTCTTTCACTCTGAGCCAAGCAGGTTAAAAACATGCCGAAAATGAGCCCCCTCTCGCTTTAGTGCACTCACATAATGTGTGGCAAAGAAGGCTGCATTAATCGCTCGGGACCCACATTTTTCAGTGACATTAATCTCTAGCCGGAAAAGCCTCTCTGGATGGTTCTTTTCAGTCTGAAGGCACTTAACGTTGGCCAGGGGAGCAGAAGGGGCCCGCCTGGAATTCCTCTCTCACTCCCAAACACCACACCCACCAACCCAGCCCAGCCAGCTACCCTGGTTATGGCTGGGTGGGTGAGATGCCTGCAGGGGATGCGGGGGGACAGAGGGAGGGCGGGTGGTGAGTGAGCCGTGGGTGTGCCTCGGTGTGTACGCATGAAGGTGAGAAAGGCTGAGTTTCAGCCGTTGCTTGTTCTAGGAGCAGAGCATCTACGTTCATGCCCCCACGTCTGCTCGCTCAGAGAAGTGCATCAGTGTCGTGTGAGTCAGGGCATGCCCACCAGCGACTGAGACGCCTGTGTGTGTGTGTGTGGTTGCAATTGAAAGTGTGCACCTGTGTTCATGAGCACCAGTCGAAGGTGAGCATGGTGCAATACACACCCATTAAAGAATGTGTGCGCAGCCCTAGCTGGTTTGGCTCAGTGGATAGAGCGTCGGCCTGCAGACCAAAGGGTCCTGGGTTCGATTCCAGTCAAGGGCACGTACCCTGGTTGCAGGATCCTCCCCGGCCCAGGCTCCGGTCAGGGCTTGTGTAAGAGGTAACCAATCGATGTGTTTCTCTCACATTGATGTTTCACTCTGTCGTTCCCTCTCTCTTCCACTCTCCCTAAAAATCAATGGGAAAATATCCTCGGGTGAGGATTAACAACAACAACAACAAAAAAGAATGTGTGTGCAGAAAAAGCTGCAACTCTGCCCATGAGGAGAACTTAAGGTGAAAGTGTGATTTCTGTGTGCACACATTGCAGTGAGCAGGATTGCAAGCACGTGTTTGCTGGAGCACACCAGTGAATGTGAGCTGGCACGGGTCCACCTGACTCTGAGTGCAAATAGTGTGGCTAAGGTCATGGTCAGGTCTGGGGTAAAGTCAGCGGGGGTCAGAGCCCCTCATAGATGCACACAAGGCATTTTGACAGACCTAGTTAAACACTAAATATGTGCTGGCCATTGTGTCAGGCACTAGGGAGACAGTGAGGACTAAGGGTATAGTGTCCTGGAGCCTGCTTGAACCCATTCACAGGAGATGATTGCACATCTCTTTCCAACTTCACATTGGTAGCTTGAAATTGACCATGGTGGAAGCATTTACACCATGGAAATTGGCAAATGCCAAATCAGGCCCTTCTTTATCCAGAGAGCCTGTTGTTAAACGTTACCACCACACCACCAAGTAAGACAGTCTATCCCCAATCTAATAGGATCCTACGCATGTTGATGTTCTTGTACATGAATGAACATGTTTGTGGGTGTACCTATGTACCCCAAAGTAGCTCTGAAGTTGTGCGTGACCAGCACACAAGATTAGCAAACAGATTCAGAGCAGCGGGAGAAAGAGGCGGATTGAGGAAGGCTGAAGGACACTGGTTTTGCAATACTCCAGGGGACAGAGCCCTTCCTATCCCAAGGGCTGTTTGTGAAATTAGTCAAAAGTAAAAACAACCCATAAAGGTTTTTTTCTTACCCAAAGAAAAAAACTTGAACCCATAAGCATGAAAACTGCCACGATCCTCTCAACATGGAGCAGTGTCAAACCAAATCGGCAGGGTCACATGGCTGCAAATGGTGGCGCTGGGTCCTGAACCCCGTTTTCTGGTTCCAGAACCCATACTCCTAGCTTTGCTGGCTAGAAGTGAGTACAGAAGACAGAGCAGGCATGGCCAGAGGGGGGAGAGGGAGACACGAAGGAGTGTACTGGGTCACGCAAGCCAAGAGGAAAAAGAGTTTTGAGAAGCAAATGACCTTCAACTTCAAGACCTACAAGAAAGGTGCCTTCCCCCCATTTTACACAGGAGGACCCAGAGACTCTGGGAATCGAGTGTCACATGGCTAGTCCAGAGTCAAATCCAAGAGGGTCTGATGTCAAACATCCAGAAGAGGGCTGGGGCAAGAAGGAAGACTCCAGACCCTTCTTCTTAGCTTCCCAAAGCTCCAACACAGGCCCCAGTCTTCTGACCTCCTCTGACCTCGGTTACCGGCTCAGCTGCCCAGTCACACTGACCGTCACCCCCACAGCCAGGCAGGACCCAGCCTAGGCAGGTCTCTTTGGGAACAGCAGCCCCAGCCGGCTCCCAGGAAGCGGAGCACCAAGGGAGCCAGTGGCACTGGGGAGAGGCCACCGAGACCCCATCTCCTGGCCGTCCCACTCGCCTCGGCCGCACTGATCTCCCCGGTGGGATGACATCAAGGGATGCTTTTCATAAGAGGGCAGGAGGCCTTGGGAGCTGCCCGGGCCGCGCCAGTGCCGGGTTATTAATCACCCGGTTGAGCAGCCACAGCCATGGCAACCAGATCCTGGAGAGCGTTAGGCACACCCGCCTTTCATCTCTGCCCATGGCCGCTCTGCGTGGGCTCTGCGTGCATCTTTATTAACTGCGGACCCCAGGGAACCAGGCGGGCGTGGGGGGCCCAGGTATCTGTGCATGGGCCCCTCAGAGTGTGCACAGTGTACAGGTGAATTGACACACACGTGTATGCATGCACAGGTGTGTGTGTGTGTGTGTGTGTGTGTGTGTGTGTGTGTGTGTCACTGCTCATGTGTCCACATATGTGTGAGCAGACAAAGCACTGGCTTTGGAATCAGACAGATCTGCACTCACGCTCAGACCCCACCTTTTTCTAACTGGGTCGTCATGGGTGAGTTAACCTCTAGAGCCTCCATTTCTACCCCCATAAACTGAGGATCACTGTAGTTTAGTAGCTACCACACATGCTAGTGGGGAGCAAGGAACACTACTCACATGGAAGTGTCTGGAACTTAGTGCGTGTTTAATAAGCATACATCCTTACTCCTACTGCACATTGGTGGGTGTGTACATTTGCGTGGTAGGCAGGACTCTAAGCATGACCCCCAATAACCCTGCATTATCCACCACCCTGTGAGTGTAGGCAGAGACAGAGAATATGATGAGATCTGATGCATCATATGGCCAAGGGAGATTATCCAAGTGGCCAAATCTAATCACATGAGTCCTTTGAAAGCAGAATTTTCTCCAGCTGCTGGGCAGACGTCAGAGCTATTGTTAAGTATAAGGGGGAGTGACCCAGAGGAGCAAACTGCTCTGTTGCTGAGTTGAAGGGGGGCACACATGTGTGGCTGCCAGGAGCTAAGAGAGCCCCCCACCAATAGCCAGCAAGAAGAGGGGGATCTCAGTCCCACAACTGCAAGGAACCGACTTCAGCCAACAACCTCATGAGCATGGAAGTGTATGCTCCCGAGAGCTTCTGGACAGCAGGCCAGCCCAACTGATGCCTTGATTTCAGCCTCATGAGTCTTAAGCAGAGAAGCCAGCCAAGCCCATCCTGACCTCTGACTGCTCAGGTGAAGGTACCAGTAGTAGGATTTTGCCAGCTCTGAGAACATCCAGGGAGACCCCCGGGGCCCTGGTAACTCACAGTGACACCCACATATCTGCTTTGGGCTCTGCGGGGTACCTACTCTGGTCTCCAGTCCAAAACTGTTTTAAACAGAGGGGACAAAAAGTGAGGACTAGAGCAGCCTGAGAGAGGTACCCTTGGAGAGTCTGGCTGAGATCTATGGGGACTCCTAGCAAGTCATTTACCTGCTCTAAGCCTCGGTTTGCTCATCTGAACAATGGGATACCAGCCTTAGCACCACCTTCATCTCAAAGATAATTCCATTAAATAATTAATCAAAAGAAAGAGAGGTGGTGGCCTGTCCTCTGAGTATCCGTCTCAGGCCTGCTGGCCAACTTCAACCTACACCAGGGCACCCATGGGAGAGGCCCTGGCCTCCCACTGGCCAGCCCCCCCTCCCCAGCCCACTTCATCCACTCAGCTCCATGGCCGTTAACTCACCTCCCCAAACCTTTTCAATCACCTCCTCCTCTCTAACCCCACGGCCCCTGCCTGCGGTCCAGCGCCTGCGTCTCGCCTGGATGACCACACAGCCTCCTCCTTGCATCCCTACCTCCAGCCTCACGCCCCTGCCCACAGCCTACCCAGGGCTCCTCTTGCCCTAGAGGTAAAATCTAAACTCTGCTCTGAAAATGTAGACTCATTTTCAGTTTTGCCAAAACAACAAAAATTATGCTCATTTTTATTTCCCTGAGACTAGTAAATTTGAGCAGTTTTGCATATTTATCCCCCTACTTTCTTCCTACCCAGATAATTCCTGCTCATCTTTAAATTTCTTAATTATTCCAGTTTTTAAAAGGTACCACATGAGCCCTAACCGGTTTGGCTCAGTGGATGGAGCGTCGGCCTGCGGACTGAAGGGTCCCAGGTTCGATTCTGGTCAAGGGCATGTACCTTGGTTGCGGGCACATCCCCAGTGGTGGGTGTGCAGGAGGCAGCTGATCGATGTTTCTCTCTCATCGAGGTTTCTAACTCTCTATCCCTCTCCCTTCCTCTCTGTAAAAAATCAATAAAATATATTAAAAAACGTACCACATGCACCTGGTACGAAATTCAAAAGGTATAAAAAGGCAGACACTAGCAGGTCAGTTCCCCTCCAGCCGCTATCCGCAGCCATCCATTCGCCACTCCAACGAAAGCCCCTCTTACTAGCTTTTGGGTGTGCACCCAGATTTCTTCTGGGTAAATACATACACCTGCTCTTTTTAAAGCAGGTAATAGAATATCACACTTCTTTTCTTTTTTTTTCCAGCTAACAATATATCATGGCAATTGTCAGTCTTGGTATGGAAAGAGCTGCTTCCTTTCTTGTTGATGGTTTTATAATGTTCCGCTAGAGCAGAATATATAACCCCCCCTACCCCCCCCTTCCCAGGAAACTCAGGCTGTTTCCCATCTCTTTCTATCACAAACCACATGTCACTGAAACATCATTTCACACGCATGTGAGTTTATTTCTGGGGAAAGCTCCTTGAAAAAAGATTGTTGGGTCAAAGGCAAAGATATTGCCAAATTGCTATCTATGGAGGTGGTAACAATTTGCATTTCTACCAGCATTTTATCAGCATTCCAGTATCCCTATACACTCATCAACCCAGTGATTTATCCGATTTTATGATTTTTATCTGCTGGGTGAAAATGGTACCACACTGTAGTTTTAATATGCAGTTTTCTTATTTTGAGTAGGGTTGTCGTCTTTTCATAGTTTTCCTTCTCCGAAAGTGGTCTGTTCATATACTTCATCTACTTCTCAATTGAGTTGTCAGCAGTTTGTTAGTGATTTACAAGAGCTCTTTTTATTTTTTTTATTTTTTTTTACAAGAGCTCTTTTTATATGAAGGAATTTATATGGACCAATTTAAACTATTTAAATCACTTAAATAATTATTTAAATACTTGGTAGAATCTCTTTGCAAAACCATCTGTGTCTACTAATTTTTTTAGGAGTAACTATTTCTATTTCTTCTATTGTTTATTGATGGATTTATAAATGTACCGTACTTCCAAATACATTTTTAACATTTTTTAAAATATTTTTTTATTGATTTCAGAGAGGAAGGGAGAGAGAGATAGAAACATTAAAGATAAGAGAGACTCACTGATAGGCTGCCTCCTGCACATCCCACACTGGGGATCGAGCCCACAACAGTGACAAGTGCCCTGACCAGGAATCAAACCGTGACCTCCTGGTTCATAGGTCAATGCTCAACCACTGAGCGATGCTGGCCTGGCTTGGTTATTTCTTCATAACCATTTCTTATTTTATGAATAAATGTCATTTCCATTTTACTGGGTTCGATTATTTAATATCTTATCTATTTTAGTTGGATTTTTTTAAAAAAATAATCCTTACTAGTTCTAGTATTTTTCTGTTTTCTCATTCATTAATATCCACTTTTATCTTTATAATGTGTTCCTTGTGATTTCTTCAGGTTTGTTGTATTGCCGCGTTTCTACCTTCTTGGATTGGACACCTAATTTACGAATTCCCAATCTTTATTATATATTAATAAAAGTAGTTAGAGGCATGAACTTCCCACTGAGCTCTGCTTTAGCAGTAGTCCATAGTTCTGACATAGAGTGTTATTACTATCTCAGGTCTCCAGATTGCTGCCATCTATTTTTCTTTTCTTTTTGACGCAAGATATGTTTAAGAGAGAGTGGTAAACTTTATCTTTTGTTGTTAATTTCTTGTCGTACTGAATTGCGAACTGTAACTGTTAAAAGTAATGGCAGAATTTATTTCTTCTTCCTCCCTTTCCCCCTCCATGACCCAAATTTATTAATTTATATTTATTTTCTTTTTAATATATTTTTCTTTATTTCAGAGAGAGAGAAAAAAAATCAATAATGAGAGAGAATCATTGATTGGCTGCCTCCTGCATGCCCCACACCCAGGCATGTGCCCTGGCCGGGAATCGAACCGTGACCTCCTGGTTCATAGATCAATGCTCAACTACTGAGCCATGCTGGCTGGGCTAGTTTATATTTCTTAATGTTTATCTCTACATCTATAATGTGATTAAATCTATTACTTTATTTTTCATATTTAAATTACACCTTTCACCCTCTGGCTATAAAAGTTAAGGAAATCTGTGTATTTACACTGACTTTGTACAGAACTTTTGTTCCCTGAGTTCTCACGTATTTAAAAAGTGGAACTGTTTCTCTAGAGCCCAGCTTGGGGAAGGTTGGTGCAGTGCCAACTGCCTTATCACACTTATGAGGAAACCGAGGTCGGAATAGGAACAATGGCCCAGGCCACGCCGGCCTGTGCCAGGCACTGAGCCCGGACAAGAACCCACGTGGCCGGCTGCCCTGGCCGGGGCTTCCCCCTCAACTGGCTCCCACCTCGGCCTTCCTGCTTTCTTGATCAGGGGTGGGAAGGTCGCGTGGGGCCTCTTGGGCTGGGAGACCTTCCCGCACGCTCACCTGGGATTCGGATGGGAGTGACCGGCGGGAGAATTCTCTCCCCTCCCCAGAGGACAGCAGCCGTGGCCCAGAGGCCTGGTGGCACATCCTCCGGAGAGGGGGGAAGTGTGAGCTCATCCGTGGGGCAGACGGGTGGGGCGAGGGGCTCCACCTGTTCCTGATAATCTCTCTAATCCAGCCCCATAATTATCCTTTATTAACGGAGGTCGCAGCCCTCGTTCCATGCTGAAAGGAAGGCGTCAGGAGTGAAGACACGGGGATCAAACACTGGTCACATTTTCCAGAGCGGTTTATCTGCCACAGCCAAAATAACCTCCCCGGGGAAGGCTGAGTTTCTGTCTCAGCCCATCCCAGTGCCCAGCATGGGAGCTCCAGGACCCCGATGCCCCGGCCAGGCCCAGCGACCCCTGCCAGACTCCCGCAGCCCACCCGCCTTCATTCATTCAAACATCTCCTAAGAGCACAGTTTACACAAGGCCTTATACTAGGCTTTGCAGATATACAAGCAAATAACACGGGGCCCTGCCCTCCCCGGGCTCAGCGCTCAGCATCTAAAAGGAAGGAGGACAGGCACCCCGGGGATTGCTACACGGACTGCTGAATGGTGACAGGTGGCCGGGAGAGCAGAGGTGGGTCCCAGACCAGCCTCGGGAGGGGGGGTTGTGGGAGCAGCCTTCATGGAGGGAGAGACATTAAAGCCCTGTCGTGAACTACAGCTAGAAGTCCCCCAGGGGACAAGGCGAGGAAAGGACATTCTGAAGAAGGAACGACCGTGACGTACGAGGGCAAAGTTGAAGGGAGGGTCAGTGTGGCCAGAGCAAAGGTTTGTGGTGGGACAGGGTTGGGTTGGGCCGCAGGGGTGGGCAGGCTGCACGGGGCCGGAGGGTACTGGGGAGTCCTTGAAGGGGTCGGTAGAGAGGTGACGGGGCAGATGGTGCTTTCGGAAGATCCTCTGGGCTGCAGAGCAGATTGGCTGTGGGGAGCTGGTGGGAGCAGAGAGGTGGGAGCAGGGAGTAGTGGGGGACACCTGTAAGGGCCCGGGTGAGAAATGGGGAGTTTGGGACCTGAGCAGGAACAACGGGTAGAGGAGAGCCAGAGCAGGGCATTAGGCAACGGTGACACCACCCCCTGACTTTCGTGACCAGATTGTCCCTCGGGCACATGGCCAGACAAGAAATCAGAATGGTCCTCAGGCCATTTGTGACCCTGACTCCATCACCACCCTCTGTTCAGCCTGGCACTAGATCTATGGGTAACCAGAGGACATCGGGCCACACTCCCCACCCAGAGGCCCTCATAACCCAGGGACATGAGGTGTAGGGACAGGAAATCTACGCTCAGGGCTCGCTGGCCTTCCCAGCCCACCCACCTACCCTGCCCTCTCCCCTCCTCCCATCTCAGCTCGACCCCCCCCCCCCCCAACAATCCCTGTTCACTGCTTCACTAGCTCTCTCTAACCAGCCTGTCCTTGCCCATTTCTTGTCCACGCCCAAGTCCTTCTGAACAGCCCCGCTGCCAGGAAGCCCGAGCCCCAGTGACAACGGCCCCATGTCTCCTCCCTCGGCCTCTCTGCCTCTCGGCAGGTCTCTGTGTCTGTCTGTCCATTTCTGCCTCCCCTGTCCACTGGGCTGTCCTCTGCGGTCCCTCCCTCTCAGTGTGAGTCTCAGCGTGGAGTCCCTCTCCTGGGTCTTCCCTCCCTGTCTCTGTGTGTGTCCCTCTCCACCTCTCCTCTCTCACTCTGCACCTAATCCCCTTCTCGGAACTCATATGTCGCAGGATCCCTTCATCTGAACAG
This sequence comes from Cnephaeus nilssonii, assembly GCF_951640355.1. Lineage (NCBI taxonomy): Eukaryota > Metazoa > Chordata > Mammalia > Chiroptera > Vespertilionidae > Cnephaeus > Cnephaeus nilssonii. Next base: position 90,389,975 of record NC_137078.1, read on the forward strand.
CACTGTGCGCTGAGTCTCAGCCAGGCCGGGCGTGGCGCCGGGTTACACAGATGGAAATGAGAGGGCGCTGGCCCTCTCGTCCTTCCTCGTGGCTCACACTCCGGCCGACAAGGTGGGCAGCATGAGCCAGCGGAAGTGCCAGAAGGGGGATCAGAGAGGTGGAAGGGTGCAGGCAGGGCTCTGAGAGGTACCAATCACAGCTGAGCCCCAACACTTCATTCCCACATCCCCCAAAGGGGCAGGCACTGGGGCCCAGGGTCCGAGATAAGGGGGACTCTCTCCCTGCCCTCCAGGAGTTCACGCCTCGACGGGGAGGTGAGCAGTAAACTGGGTGGCCTGCGCTCTGAGTGGCCATTCACCTGGGGGCTAGAGGTGCTGAAGGCTGCAGGAGGTGCTCTGAGCTCAGGCAGGCACGGCTTGACCCGCCAGCTGGCCTTAGCAAGTCCCTCCACTTCTCTGATCCTCAGCTTCAGCATCTGTATAATGGGTATCTCAGAACATAATTCCCTTGAGATTCATAAATGTGAAATATACAATATAGGAGCCAATGTATGTAAAAGTGGCTTAGCAAAGAGTCTGCTGTGGCGTACGTGTTCAATAGGTTGCACATGTTTTAATTTTTTATTGTTATTATTCCATTTTAGCTGTGGAGTCGTAGTAAGAGCAGTGGGCTAGGCTTTATGAGACCCATTTCTGGTCTCAGTCTTGCCACTGCCTGGATCTGTTACCCTGAGCGATTCCCTTTCTCTCCCTGGCACGTTTTCCGGAACTATGAAGCAAGGAGTTAAGACCAAGCTTCCTTTCTGCCTTGACCCCTACGATTTGAAGGGAAGCCTGCCCTCTCACTCCCCCATCTTCTCTCTCCTCCTCTGCCCCTCACACCCTACACTCCAGCACTATGACCTCCTTGCTCTTCCTCCAACTCCCCAGCCACGCTCTGGTCTCGAAGCTTTTGCATTCGCTGGTCCCTCTTCCCAGAATCTCCTCCTGTCGGCTTCCCATATCCACACACTCCCTCTCTCACTTCATCCAGGCCTCCATGCAAATGGCCCCTCCTCTTCTCCGGCCTTTCCTGACCACCCTCATCTCTGACTTCCTCCTTATCCTACTTTCCTTTCCTTTGTAGTGCTATCAACACCTGGCGTGTTGTATACGGCACGGTGATTTGTTGGCATTCCATCTCAACTCACTAGATGCCAACTCCATGGACAGGACAGAGTCTGTTTGGCCTACAGCTGTGCCCCATGACCCTACACAGTGCCCAGCCACTGTCAATACACACGAGCCAATCACACAATACGCACAGTCAGCCCACAGTCAGTGCAGGCATGAGGACTAGGTGTACAATACACACGAGAGAACCACGGAGAAGTGATGTGGGTGGGGCCGGCGGGGGGAGAGACGTCTACAGAACCCCCTCAATGCCAACTCCTGGCAGCACAGCACTCTGGGACTCACCCGCCGAGACCTCTCGCGGCCTGGAAAAGCACAAAGCTTTCCTCCATCCCTGCTGGGCACATGCCCCCTGCCCTTGGGGTCGTGGACCTGAGACGGCCACCCCCGGCCCCAAAGCCCTCAGATGTTTCCAGGTCGGAGCCATGGAGGAGGGGATGGTAGTCTGGGGCTTCGTCCTTTGTCCCAGGCCCCAGCAGAATTTAATTCCAAGGTTCAAAGCGCCTTTGCCCCTTCCCAGATAAAAGGCTGCTCAGCCAGAGAGATGAGCTGGTTAATAAAGGGCAGGAGGGGGGCCCTGGACAGGCAGGCCGACCACCGCTCTCTGCCCACACCCTCTGCCAGTGAATGCTCTCAGACCTCTGCCGCCGTTCCGGCCCGCTGCCCCACAAGAAAAGCCCATTAATTTAACACTAATAGGATTTTCAATTTGTCACAATCCATGGAGAACCTGGGGAGGCGGGGAGGGGGAGGGCAGGATCATAAGAAGTCTGTATTAAAGGAAATCTCTGCAGAGAAACTGGCCTGGACCCTACACACTCCCCTACCACTCTCGGGCCTTCAGGTGAACCACAGCCCCTCCTGGCCTCAGTTTCCTCAACATTAATAAGATTAATTTCAAAAGGTGGCTGACTATAGGAATCAAATGAGGTTATGAAAGACTAGCACCCAGCAATGCTGCCTGGCTGGTAGTTGGTGCTCGGTAACTATTCCCCCTTCTGTCTCGGCCTCTCTCCCAGATCTGCCCCAGGCAGCACTGGCCACAGGGGCTGGATATCTGCCCCCTTGTCCTCCCACCGCTGTGTCTCCAGCTCTGACGATAGTTTCAGCCAAACACCTGGGGGGTTGGGGGGGACAGGGTGTCTGGGAACCCGGGGCCTTTTCATCCTCATTGGGATCAGCGTCCTGAATTCCTCGTTGTTCAAGGAGAGCCAAAGATTTGGAGCTTCCAAACACAGCGGCCCAATGGGAAGGCCCCAGCCCGTGCCAACCAGCTGCGTCTCCGTTACAGCTAAGAACACAGCACACCAGCTGCCTGAGCCCTGTTCTCCAGGCGAATTCCTCCCGGATCAGGAGGTGGCCAGACAGCGCGGCCCACGTCTGTGCCGCCCCCCTGGCCATGGGCTCAGCTTGGCGCTTCTCCACGGTCTGAAAGTGAGGGGCACCCTGGGTCTGGGGGCAGGGGCTAGAGGGGCAGTTGACAAGAGACTGAGGCCAGCACGGTGGAAGCACTGCCTCCAGGGAGGCCAGAGCCAGCGGACAAGCACACCTGGCCAGCCCCCATGCCTGGCTCGGAGCCACGCACCCTGGGTTTGCTGCTGCTGCTGCTGTTGCTGCCACCATCCAGGAGAGAGAGGTGGGAAAGGAGGCCTCGGGGTCCAACATCCACCCCAACAACCCCCGCCCCCCCGAGTCTGGCTCTGGACAGCTGCTTCCTTAGCAAAGCCCTGATTACAGACTGGGCAGGCTGGGGCAGGGTGCTCCAGCCAGCACTGCCTGTGGTCCCTGTTAGCTTTGCCTCCATCCAGGCCCCAACCATAACTTACAGCATCTCGAGTCCTCCGCATCACGTGGTCCCAAACCAGACAGAGGTGAAAGGAGACAGCAGGGAGACAAAAATGAGGGTGACGTCAGTTACTCTATATTTCAGTCACCACAGACCTACTCAGGTGCAAAGAGAATCCTGTATCTTGTGAATAAAGGAAAGTGGAGAAGCAAATTGGCATTTGCTCATTTGAATGGTTGCGGGAGAAAGCTTGATGGGGATCCCACAAGGGGGAATGGTCGTGAGCCTTCATGAACCAGTGTGAATGAACCCAAAGATGCTGGGATGCATGAATGTGGGTTCTCAGGCCTGGAATGCTGGGAGTGGGGAGGGGGGTGCCAGAGGTAAGATTCTAGAAGGAAACGCTGTCCGAGAGCCACAGTGTAGACTGTGGGATGTCACCGTGGGCTTCGGTGGAATTCCAGAGGAAGCTGAGAGAACAGGCGGCCTGCCTGAGGTAGAGATGGCGCAATGGATGAGTAAGGCAGGGAAAGGACCCCTCACCCATGCACCCAGTTGGCCCATGAACTTTTCAGGACATCTTTGCTTGGACCTGAGTTGAATCCTTGGCTCAAACAGCGAGTGTCCAGTTCTGCTCACAAGCAGGATATGGGGCCCCAGGGAGGCAGTGGCAGCATGTGCCCAGGCAGGAAAGGAACCTTGTCACCATACCCAAGAGTCCCTGGAGGCATCCCCCCAATGCAGCACTCAGAGTGCCTGTCACTCCTCCACTGGGGCTCCCTGAATTGCCAGCTCTCACATCAAGAATGCTCCTCAGGCCCGGCCAGCATGGCTCAGTGGTTGAGCATCACCGTTTGATTCTCGGTCAGGACACATACTTGGGCTGTGGGCTCGATCCCCAGTAGGGAGTGTACAGGAGGCAGCCGATCAATGATTCTGTCTCATCATTGATGTTTTTTTCTCTCTCTCCCTCTCCCTTCCTCTCTGAAATCAATAAAAATATTTTAAAGAAAGAAGAAAAAAAAAAGCATGCTCCTTAGGCTCCACCCTGCTTCCAGCCACACTTGAGGCTGGCTGTGTGAGCGGAGGTGAGATGCTCGCTCTTTTGCTTTCAGTTCACTGGGTAAAAGGTGAAGGAGGAGGAGAAGAGTTAAGACGGGTTCTGCCCTATGGAGGGTGAATGTCCCCTAGAAAAGAGCTTGGTGAGCCAGACTCAGGATGAAGAGAGCAGTCTGTCCCTGTAATGAGGAAATGGTGCCATTTATTTCACTAGAAAACATTTTAAGAAGGGATGGAAGCTATGAATCGGGAGTGTGAGATCTGTCATTCATTCATTCATTCATTCATATAAACACTGTTTACTGAGCTCTGGCCTTAAGTCAGACCCCACTCCAGGCCACAGTGGAGAACCAGAAGCAGGCCTTTCCTCGAGGATCCGACAAGCAAACAGGAGCCTTCCACAGTGACAGAGGCCCCGCCAGAGGCCACACAGGGGCCTGGAAGGCACACAAAAGTGGGCCAGTCTAGTAGACGTGGAACCTTCTAGTAAATGTGGCCTCTAAGGAACCTTCTAGTAGGCATGGCCTCTAAGCTATAGCTTGAAAGTTGAGACAGAGGCAGCCAAGGAGAGTGAAGGTAGACAGAGGGATCAAGGTGGGGGGGTGACATTTGCAAAGGCACCGGGCATCTTCCTCCTTGCCTCCCTCACTTCTTAACCACCATGCAATGCCAAGACGAATGAATGAATGAATGAATGAACAAGTAAATAAATAAAGCAGAGGGGATACCGACATACGTATTACACCCAAAAAAAATCCAAATGCCTAAAAAAGAAAATCCTTGCAGCCAGTGAGCACTTCCTATAAGGTGGAGCCGAGCGTCTGGTTATCTCTGCACCGAATGGAATGGCCCAGGACGCTGGCTTCTGATCGCTTCAGCCAACCCTGGGGAGGAGATGGTGGTTCTGCCCCCTCATCTGCTAAGGGGACCTCCGTTCCCACATGCACTTCCCTTCCACTCGAAGGCTGGGCACCGTCCCATTCATTTGCTCATTCAACAACATCTCTTGATCTCCAACCACGTGCCAGGCCCATGGAGTGATCACTGACATAAAAGCCAGCCTTGGTGCTGCCCCCTGGACATGCCCACCCACCTCTGCTGGCCTCCGCCATCACAGCAGGGACCTGGAGGTCCCTGGGTGGGTGTCAGGCTCTCGGAGCCTTCCCAATAAGTCACCAGTCAAGGGCAGGACCGGGCCTGCGGAGGAACATTCCTCCTCTGCTCTCCCGCCCAAACTCGTGGCCAAAGGCAAGGCACACGCATGGCTGAAATCCCATCAATGGAACCGGGCCAACTGGCTGCCACTTGCTTATTTGGCTTGGAACAGGAAATACATTTTTCTACTATTTATACTGCTGACCTCAGGAATAAACTAATTACGGCTGCGAAGCTGCATTCCCACAGTGTCAGGCTCACATCTGTAACTCCCGATTGGGACCAAAGCAGAAGGTGCCAGATGGCTGGGAGGTCTGGGGGCTCTGGCCAAGTGGACACTCCTGCCCTGCTCCCTACGTCTTCAGGGGATACTCTTCTACTGGATACTCAGCTCCAACCAAGAAGAGGTTTGCCTGCTTGAGCTAATCACTCCCCTTGGCCTTGAGCTAATCACTTCTCTAGGTCTCGGTTTCTTGACATGCATAGTGGAGGTATAGTGATGTTGAGCTCAAGGGACTGTCATTTAGAGAAAATGACACCATATCTAAGAAAAGCTTTGTGTAAATGTGATTACCCCAGAAGACCCGTAAGCCTGAACCGCCCAGCCCAGAGGCCAGTTTGGCTCAGACAGGCCCCACATCTGGACCAGCAGCGGCAGCATCCAGATGTGCTGAGGATCCCACTGCAATCTGCATGTCCTCATGCGTGAAAGCAGGCATCTGCCTCTGAGACCACTGCCCACAGCAACCAGATCAACCGTGCAAACCAGTTATTTGGACACAGGCAGGCAGGCCAAGCACCAGGAAACAGAAGATGAAAGAATGAATGGATGGATAGATAATGATGCCTAGATCATAATATCATTTTAACTGATTTTTTAATACATTTATTTATTTCAGAGGGGAAGAGAAAGGGGGAGAGAGAGAGAAACATCAATGATGAGAGTATCATTGATCAGCTGCCTCCTGCACTATCGGCGGGTGGGGGGGGAGGGGCGGGCGTGATCGAGCCCACAACGCGGGCATGTGCCCTGACCGGGAATCAAACTGTGACTTCCTGGTTCACAGGTTGACACTCAACCACTGAGCCACACCAGCAGGGCTAACTGATTTTTTAAAGAATTTACTGAAATGAATGACTGGTTGGCTAGAGGTCAGCAAATTTATCTGTAAAGGCCTGGATAATAAATATTTTGGGCCATAAAATTTCTGTCACAACTACTCAACTGCTATTGTAATGTAATACTAGCCACAGATAATATATAAATAAAGGGTGTTAGCTGTATTTCAATGAAACTTTATTTACACAACAGGTAGTTTGTAGATTTGGCCAACAAGCCAACAATAGTTACTATGTAACCTCAACAGTGTCCTTGATTCTTCCTTACCCCATCATCTGATGGGTCACTGGGTGCTATCAATTCCTCCTTTCAATAGCATCCCCCTCCTTCTCATACCAGAGCTATTGTCCTGGTCCAGCTCCATTGCCCTCCACCTAGACACCCCAGCAACTTGCCACATTACCCTCTTTCCCCCCATCTTCTACCCAGAAGCAAGACAGAGCTATCCACTGAGCCAAACCGGTTTCGGCTATGACAGAGCTATCTAAATCACCAATCTGACCATGTTATTCCCTTCCCTGGCTCCCACTGTTCTGACCACACAGTCGTTCATGCCCTGGGTCCCACTGTCCAACCTCATCCCTCACTGCCCTCCTCAACGCCCAGTCTCAGCTCTAGCAGACAGACACACCATGCCCAATCTTTTCTATGCAAAGAAAACTTCTCCCTCCTCTTCCCCTGGCCAATTCCTGTTCACCCTCCAGGTCTCAGGTCAGATGTCACCTGCCCTAAGAGCCTTCCTGAGGTGCTCCAGCTCACCCCGGACATAAAGCGATCACAGTTGTATCACAGCCATGTGCTCAAAACCCCATCTCCCTTGCGTCCTAGACACACAGCTAGACTGATATTGGCAAAATATGCAAATAGGTCAGTGGAACAAAATAGAGAACCACAAAAATGGACCCACATACATGTAGTTAACTGATCTTTGACAAACGACCATAGGCAATTCAATGGAGAAAGGATAGTTTTTTTCAACAAATGGTGCTAGAACAACTGGACATCTATATCCAAAAAAAAAAGAAGAAGAAAGAATCTAGACAAAGAACTTATACATTAAAAAAATTAACACAAAATGAATCATAGACCTAAATATAAAAAGCAAAACTAAAATACTTCTAGAAGATAACATAAGAGAAAATCAGGTGACCTTGGGTTAAGAGAATAAAAAGCCAAGCCACAGACATGAAGAAAATATTTGCAAACACATGTCTGATAGAAGACTTATATCCAAAACATACAAAGAACTATAAATAGATAGATAGATAGATAGATAGATAGATAGATAGATAGATAGATAGAAAGATAGATAGATAGATAACAAGAAAACAAAAAATCCAGTTCAAAAGGTGGGCGAAAGATCTGAACAGACACCTCACCAAGGAAATATGCAGATGGCAAATATGCATATGAAAAGATGTTCACATCATATGACAATAGGGAATTGTAAGTTAAAACAACAATAATACATCACTACACACTTATTAAAAGGGCTAAAATCCAAAACACTGATAATGCCAAATTCTGGTGAGGATGTGGAGCAACTAGATCCTTCAACACTGGTGGGAATGCAAAATGGTACAACCCCTTTGGAAGACAGTGTGGCAGTTTCTTACAAAGCTCAACATAGTCTATCATACAAGCCAGCAATCATGCTCCTAGATATTTACCAAAATGAGCTGTAAGCTTTTGCCTCCACAAAAACCTGCACACAGATGATTTTAGCAACTTTATTCATGACTGCCCCAAATTGGAAGCAACCAAGAAGTTTCCTCGAAAGGTGAATGGGTAAACAAAATGTGCTACATCCATATAACGAAATGTTATTTAACAATAAAAAGAAATAAGCATCAAGTCATGAAAAGACATGGAGTAGCCCTAGCTGGTTTGGCTCAGTGGATAGTGTTGGCCTGTGGACTGAAGAGTCTGGGTTCAATTCCAGGATACGGGCACAATCCCCAGTGGGGGGGCGTGCAGGAGGCAGCCCATCAATGATTCTCTCTCATCATTGATGTTTCTATCTCTCCCTCGCCTTCCTCTCTGAAATCAATAAAAAAATATATTAAAAAAGAAAAGACATGTAGAAAACTTAAATGCATATTGCTAAGAGAAAGAAACCAGTCTGAATGAATGTATGACTTTCTGGAAAAAGGCAAAATCATGGAGACAGTGAAAAGATCAGTGGTTGCCAGGGGTTCTTATGGCTGGGGAAGGGGGAGTGAAGGGTAATGAGTAGGTGAGGCACAGGGGGTTTTTAGGGCAGTGAAATTATTCTGTGTTATACTGTAATGTTGGATACATGACATCATGCATTGGTCAAAACCCATAGAACTGTCAAGAGTGAACCCTAATGAAAACTATACACATTAGTTAATAATAGCATATTAATAATATATCAATTATAACAAATGTATCACACTAAAGCAATACGTTAATTTTAAAAAAGTGTGTGTGTGTGTGTGTGTGTGTGTGTGTGTGTGTGTGTGTGTTGAGGACTGTGTGTGGGAACTCTCTACTATTGCTCAATTTTTATGTAAACCTACAACTGTTCTAATGATGATTAATCTAAAAGAAAAGCCCTATATGGACAGGTTATTGTTACTCCTATTTTATAGAGATTATTATCATCTCATTTTAAGGAGGTATATTATATTTACCCTCTTTTACAGAAGAGGACATTAAAGCTTAAGGAAGTTGCATGCATCACTCAAAATCACACAGCAGACAAGGGGCAGGGTCAAGTTTTGATTAATAGATAGATGGCCAGAAACCCTTCAGGGTGTGGTGCCCAGACCCACCAGTGCTTAGAACAGACACACTAACATTTGAGTCCCTGCTCAGCTACCTCCCACCCACATCCCTGCATCATGGCCCCTCTAGTAGACCAGAGTATAGACCTGCAGCCCCCACACTGAACCTGCTCTGTGTGCAGCCATCACTCAGATCTTTCTGCTCACCATTCCTCACCTTCTACAAGCAGGAAACCCATGCCGAAACCGGTTTGGCTCAGTGGATAGAGCGTCAGCCTGCGGACTGAAAGGTCCCAGGTTCGATTCCGGTCAAGGGCATGTACCTTGGTTGTGGGCACATCCCCAGTAGGGGGTGTGCAGGAGGCAGCTGATCGATGATTCTAACTCTCTATCTCTCTCCCTTCCTCTCTGTAAAAAATCAATAAAATATATAATTAATTAATTAATTAATTAATAAAATTAACAAGCAGGAAACCCAGGAGGTGTCTGGGAAAGTCATCCCAGTCAAGCTGATTCAGTACCAAGTGGGAAGTTGATGTGCAGAACAGAAAGGTAGCTTAGGGTGGAGATTTGACCCTTGCCTTCAGTTGCCATGGCACCAAATAGACTAGAAATACAGGGTGTGGGGACAAGCTTGTGCTGCCACCACTACTTCTTCTAGCCTAAGAATCCCATGATTGAATACGATCTCCAATGGCATTGGTTCCAACCAGCACCTTCCATCATGATCAGGACCAAAGGGCCCCAGTTCATGGAGAGGTGACATCTGCCAGGGAACTGCCAAGATCACCCTTGGATGGGAACGAGGAGTGGAGCCGAGGGTAGTTGTCCCGAGTGATGACTATGAAGCTAATCTTGGACAAGTGGGAAGTGCCTACGACAACTGGCAAACCCCACCAAGCTGCTACCCTGGGAAGCCCTGCTATAAACTGAATGTTTATTACACACACGCACGCGCACACCCTGAATTGATACGTTGAAGCCCTAATCCCAAAGCGATGGTATTTTGGAGGTGGGGCCTTTGGGAGATAATTAGGTCATGAGGGTGGAACCCTCATGAGTGGGATTAGTGCCCTTATAAAAAGTGACACAGAGACATAGACACAGACAATAGGGTGGTGAAGGCCTGGAAGAGGGGGTCGGAGAGGTCCATGGGAGGAAAAGGGGACATACAAAATACTTTCAACAATAAGGATTTTTTTTTAAGAAATAAAAGTGAAACAGAGAGATTTCTCTCTCCTCCACACGAAGACACAGCAAAAAGATAGCCCTCTGCAAACCAGGAAGCAACCAAACCAGCACCCTGATCTCCGACTTCTCACCCTCCAGGACTGTGAGAGATAAACGTCTGCTGAACTAAGACGGGCCTTAGATTCTTGCCAAGAGTCTGAGAACCACCAGGGATGGAGGAAGCAAGTACATCTGATGCCTGGGCAGAGAACCACAGCGCAGCCTGGGAGCAGGAAGAACTGTGACCACCGACCCTGGGCTAGCCCAGGGATGGTCTTCTGACTGAGAATAAAAAAACAAGGAAGAATCTGAGAACATGATAAAAGACTCTTATTTGGCTCTAAGAAGGCTTTTCATTCTGAATCCCTGACCTGAGCTCCTTGCCCGATCCGTTTACAAAAGCCTTTCTTCCACATAATCTTGTTTAAACTCTCAGCAGCCCGACGACACGGGTGTTTTTGTCCCCATTTGACAGAAGGGGCGACCAAGGCTCAGAGAACTGAAACCACCTTGTGCTCGCAGTCACACGGAAACTGGTGACCCCGAACTCCTCCTCCGACCTTCTGACCCCACCCCTTGCCTCTTCTACTACAGCCACACATAGAAATTGTACAGGAAACCTTGGCCAATTTTCCCCTAAAGGAATGTTGTCCTTCAGCTCCACTCCCACAGGGGCCCAGCAAGGGCTGTCTCTTCCCAACATCACCATGATTGATGAGGGAGGGTGGCTCCATCTACCACCCTGAGTCACAGTTACCCTCAGCGGAACAGCCCAGGCAACCCTGGGGCGGGGCCGCTAAGAATGACCCAAGGCCGAAGGAAGAAGGCAGTGTCTCCTCCACTGCCTGTAGGTCCTAAGGCCAGTGGCCCTTCAAGGAGCAAACTGGGTGGGGGAGGGCTGTGGCTTAGAGTCCCAGCTCTAATGAGAATCAAGAGCCTTAAAATGTTCCTATCTTTGACTCAATAATTCCATTTCTGGATTACAGATGAGATAGCTAACTTATGGAATATCAACTCATAAGTGACTTTCTAGTCATTGAAATGTATGTCTATAAACTTTTTGAAATAACATGAAAACTTATATTCTGGCATTAAGTATTAAAAGGAATACTTAATTGTCCACTAAGTATAAACCCAACTATGTAAACTAAATGTGTAGAGAACAGACCATGGAGTTAGCACTGGTGGGTATGGGCATAAAATAAACATAAAATAAAATAACTGTTGTCTACATGTCCAACTTTTCTGCTTTATCGCTTCTATGAAAGAAAATATAAAATCAACTTTATTTTTAAACAAAATATGATGGGTCAGACGATTCAGTATCAATTCTCCTCAAATTGGTGTGGAAATTCAACAAAATCACAATAAAAGTCTTAGCGGGGTACTCTGTGTATATATGTGTGTGAAAGGTGACAAGATGATCCTAAAATTTGCTTGGAAATGCAAAGAACCAAGAATTGCCAAGTCAAATGTGAAGAACAAGCGAGAGGACTTGAACTACATGCTATAGAATAGATGTCTGTGTCCCCCCAAAATTCATATGTTGAAATCTAATGCCCATGTGATGGTGTTAGGAGGCAGGACCTTTGGAGGTTGATCAGATGAGAGTGTAGCCCTCATGAATGGGATTAGTGCCTTATAAAAGAGACCCGAGAGAGCACCCCGTCCCGTCCACCACCTGAGGACACAGTGACGAGACAGCCATCTGTGGACCAGAAAGTCAGCCTGTGCCTTGACCTTGGACTTCCCAGCCTCCAGACTGGTGAGGGGAAATCTCTGTTTTATAAGCTATCCAATCTATGGCAATTTTGTTCCAGTAGCCTGAAAGGATAAGACACTGGCACATATCGTGACTATTGTTAACCTACAGCAATTGAGACAGGGTGGTATTGGTACCAGGACAGACAAACCGATAGGATAAAGTCCAAACAGACCCACACATGCGGTCCAGCTGGGCGGGGCAGTGGAGGACGCAGTGGTCTGAGATCAAGTGCTTTTAGTGCTCCCATTACTCACTCCGATTACCCAGCTCTGTGGCCTCATGGGACTCCAATTACTCTCGAACCAAGCTCAGCACCCTAGGGGCCAACCGGCATACCCACCATCCAGTGCAAACCTCAAGAAGCACCCGCTATGTCCCCAGCACCCCAGGGGAGAGAGGCCAAGAGACCACACATGTGATCCTACCTTGGAGAAAACCCTCTGGACTCCGCATCCCTCCTGCCTCCTCCCCGCAAGACAACGGGAGCTCGGTAACGTGAATGAAAGCACCAGGCCAGTGCTTGGCACTCAGTAGGCACTTTGTGAGCACTCACCCCTTCATGGTGGGGAACACCTCACCTGACAAGTGCGAAGACGTGGCTGCATCTCTCCAGGGGGAAACAGGCCCAGGATATGATGGGGCCGGAGGATGAGTCCGTGTCCCAAGCCCTGTTTCATCTGTGCCTCTCCTCTCCCTGGCCATGTGCTCCGATGGGACCAACTCTGAAATGGAATCCAGGCGCTTGGGGCTGAGTCCTGGCTCTGCCGCCAATTCCATTTGAGACTTGGGGCCTCTGTGCCCCCAGTGGTAGACAAAGAGATCTGGACTAGGTGTGTGTGAGCTCTTACAGCACTTTGGCCCCTAGTCAAGGCACATTCCCTGGTGCCTTACTCTGTGCAGGCTCTGAGCTTGAGGATCCCACGATGCTGGAGGGGATCCTCTAGCAATGTGTGCTGGGGCCACACACTTGGTCAGTCTTGGAGGACTTCCTGGAGGAGGTGGTGCCTGCGCTGATTCTCACAGGATGAGAAGGGGTTGGGCAGGTAAAAGATTGAGGATTCCAGCTTGTGGCACGGAGCAGTCACAATCGGACTAGTGTAATTTAGAGAAAGCACCATGGCAACCCCCTGCAGGAAGGACCAGAGGGGATGCCTGGAGTCCACAGAACAGTTAGGGGCAGGTGGTGGGATCCAGGTGACCTGTGGACATCCCAGGCTGGAGCTCATTCCAGAATGACCTAGACTGGGGCTGGGGACTCCTCAGGCTGCGGCTGGGGTCCGAAGCCCTGGGAGCCGATAAGACTACCAAGAAAGCACGTGCAGAGGGGAGCAGCCAGCAGAAGAGTGAGTGGGAGGACACCAGCATTCCCCAGCCAAGAGCAGTAGAAAAGGTGCATCCAGGGACAGCCCACGGTGCTCCCTGCTCAGGAGGACAAGAGCCTCAAGGGACTGTTCCCCACGTCTCCCCCCACCTCAGCAGAGTGGACATGGCAGGTGCTCAACAAATGTCTGGGTTTGTAACAATCCTTTAACTTAGGAGATTAAGGAACCCCAGGAGAGGTGGGGAGGGTAAAGCCCAAGAAGAGAGAGCAACCTCCAACATCAGCGCTGCCCAGAGGTCAAGGCCATTGCGTTTGCCCCAGGAAGGTTCTTGGTAAACTTGATGGGTTGGGGTGTGGGGGCGACAGACGGGCAGCGGGGTAAAGAGTGAAAGACATGGAGACACAAGTGCAGAAAACTCTCTCTAGACCTTTGGATGGCAAACAGATGAGGAGGAGGGAGAAGGGGGTAGTGCAAGAGAGTGGAGGAGGGGTGGGGAGAGGGAGGAGAGCAGTAGCTGGAAGGGGTGTGGGGGGCAAAGGAATTTGGGCCTCTGTGTCCCTAGAGGTTTAAATTCCAAATTGGTTACTTGCTGGGTGACCTCAGATGAGTCGTCGCCTCTCTGAGCCTCAGTTTCCTCAACTGTCAAATGAAGGGAAATGGCCTCACTCTAAACGTTATTGGGAGCATGACTGCGTGAACCATGCAAAGCATCTAGCATGGCGCCCAGCACGCCACAGGTCCCCAGAGAACGTGTCTTTGTCACCCTCTCACCTGAGCCCCACACCAGCTCAGGAGGAGCAGGACACTCGCATTATCAAATCATTATCCCCATTTCTACACAAAGAAACTAAGTCACCAAAAGACAGTCTCTCTCTGCCTTCTCAGTCCCGGCCCCCCAAACTCACAGAACACCAGTTCTTCACTGCTGCCGGAAGGAAGTATCTGGAATAGGGCCTTGAACAAGAAACATCTGTCAATTAAATGAACTCGAGAGGCCGAGATAAAACCAGAGGAAGGCTGCCCTGGCCTGATGGCAGTGGTGCCACAGAATAAAAAGAGGGACCCCAAAAGGTAGCCAATCAGAGCCAGGCATTTGGGTCTTGGAGGCCAATCAGAGCCAGGCATAGGAACCACCTAGTCCAGAGGTTCTCACATTGAGGTATCCCTTGGGATCACCTGTAGAGCCTGTTAAAACTCAGATTCCTAGATTTCACCCCAAACCTATTAAATAAAAATACCATTGGGAAGAGTCCAGGAGTCTGCACTTTTAACAGGACACCCAGGTGACGCTGAGGCAGATGGCCTGGGGGCCACACTTTGAAAGAGACCAATGGACTGTGCCCTTATTCTGTAGAGGAGAGGAGCCAGGTCCAAATAAGGGAAGGCCTAGGAGTAAGATCACATGGCAAAGCCATACAGGGACTGACTGATAACCCGGGAGCCCAGGCTCCAGGCCATAGTTACCCCTGAGGCCTGCAGGTGCCCTAAGGGCGGGAGGCAGGGAAAGGAACAACAGAGGGGAAGAAAGAAGAGAAAGTACCGGATGATAGGTCACACCTAAGCCAAGGAAGGTTCAAGAAGTAAAGCCAATTGCCCAAGACCTCGCAGTGGCCCTGTGTCAGGATGTGAACCCAGATCTGTCTGAGGCTAGAGTCGACACCCTGACCCGCCGGGCACCCTACGTCCCAGAGTAGCTAGAACAAGAGGAGGAAGAGGAGAGAAGCAGGCAGCAGCAGAGGGTCTTGCAGATGCCCCAGGAGAGGGAGCAGTTGCCTTCTGTGCCTGCCCAAGTGGCCAAGCCAGGCTGGCTGGTGTGGGCGGGGAGCGCCTACCAGTCCTGGTGCCCTGCGGTTGCCATGCCGACCCCCAGGCTGTGTTTGCGGATGTTGTATTTGATTTCACACGTTTGGAACTCCAATTACGTCATTTCGCAACACAGGGTTGCCATGACAGCTGGCCCCACGTTCCCTGGGTGGCTCACACCTTGGGGGGGGGAGGAGGAGGGGCCCGCTGGCACCCCCCAGAAACCTCAACTCAGAAGCCCCTTGAAGGGAGGGGGCCAGGAATGTGGGTGTGGGAAGCACTGGTGGGATCAGTCAACATCTATAGTTCATGATGGGGAAATCGAGGTCTGGGTGGTGAGCACGTTCTTCCTGACCCCCACGCCAGCACACTCCCCACACCCCTTTTGATGAAGTCTTTGCACACCTGGCTGCCCGTGGGCTGAGGGCCTGACAGCTGGCACCCAGCAACCAGCCTGGCCATCTGCCCTGCCCTGGCTCTCTGGGCCTAGGTTTACAGACTCATGCACACATGGGCAAGTGGGGGGGGAGGGGGCAGAGCGGCTAAGCACACCAGCTTCCATGGCAAATCTGGGTTCAAATGTTGACTTCCCACTAACCAAGCACAGGAAGATTAACTGCTTAGTGCATAGAGTGCCTGTTACCGAGTGGATGCAATAAATACTGGGGCTCCTCTCTCTCTCTCTCTCTCTCTCTCTCTCTCTCTCTCTCTCTCTCTCTGTGTGTGTGTGTGTGTGTGTATGTTGTTGTTGTTGTTGTTGTTGTTTTGGTCATTGCCCTGTCATTCTATTTAAGTTCTGGACTCAGTTCTGCCACCAATCTGCTCTGCTCTGTGACTTTGGGCAACTAACTTTCCCTCTCTGATCCTCTAAACTAGTAATTTGATTATTGTTTCCCCAGTGCTCACTCCCTCACCATTAAACTCTCCATCCCTTAACCCTAAATTCCAATGATTTAGCTTCTTAACTGCTGGCTTCCATCTACTGGGTAAAGTCCAATAGAGAGGCTGCGGGACTTGGTTTAAAACCTCAGAGGTCAGCTCCCTCTCTCACTAGCTGTGAGAAGAGAGCAAATCCATCCATGGTCCTATGTCCGTCTTTCTTATCTGTAAACTGGGCTATCGACCCTGCCCCGCCTCTCTGCCTCAGGCTCCCTGAGAGGATGCAAAGCCTCCCAAAGGGCATGGGATGTTTTCATCATCAAGGCACTGCCACAGCCGTCCCTGCAAAGGCTCTGTTCCCAAAACCCGAGACAGACAACTGTGTAAATTCTCATTTTTCAGATGAGGGAAATGAGAGACGGAAAGGTGACAGGAATTGCCTGAGATCTTGATAGACAGATATACGATAGATAGATAGATAGATAGATAGATAGATAGATAGATAGATAGATATGATAGATGGATAGATAGATAGATATCAAAATAAATTCGTTGTTACTGCAGAAAAGGGATGTGCCCTTGGGGCCGCTGGCATGGCCCAGGAATTCCTGGGATGATCAGGGAGATTGGTCTACTGCCCCAATGCCACCCATCTCTCCCCGCCTCCACAGCTCTGGATACTTCCCCAGGCCGGAGCCAGGACCAACAAGCTGTTTCCCCTCGATGTCACCTCCAACGTGTGTGTAGCCGAGTTGGCTGGGAAAACCAAACACTGCCACCTGTAAGGGAGACATCCTCGGGGTATGTGCCCCTTCAGCCCCGTCCAACCCACCAAGGCTCTCTGGACCCAGCCTTTGACCAGAAGCAGAGCACAAGCTTAGGCGTCTGCCTGGCCTGGGTTCAAATCCTCACTCCCCCGATGCCGCACTGCCTGCCCTCAGCCCATTGACCGTCTGAGCTGCAGCCTCCTCATCTAAAGAGTGGGAACGATGATGCACATTTCAGTCATCAGGAAGGTGAAAGCACATGACAGGTGCGAGAGGGCCTGGCACAGCGCTGCCCACTGTATGCCCACGCCTGCCTTTCTTCCAGGCAGCCAGCCCCCTATTGGAGGCTGGGGAACAGGCGTACCGAGGCCACAGTCCCTGCAACCAAGGAGGCTTTTTACCAGCTCACCAAAGAGGAAAAACGAATCCCCATGAGAGAATTGAAGAAGACAGGCTCCAATCAAATGCTGACATGGTGTGTCCAATGAGTTGTGAGAGATTGTGAACTCAGAGGAGGAGGATGTCACTGTGGGCTAGTGAAGTCCGGGAGGACTTCCTGGAGGAAGGGGGGGGGGAGTTGAAGGATTGCCTGAAGACAGAAATGCATGCAAATAATCACAGAATAACATGATATGCACAGTAATAGATGTAGATGACAAGTGGTGATATGGAGGCCAGAAGCACGTGTCGTGATGGCGTCACAGAGGAGGAGACTCTAGAGCAGTGTTTTGAAGGAAGAATGGGCTGTGGGGGCAAAGGAGAGAAGGAGGAGGTGTCATCGTGAGCGCGCGGGCAGAGGGAACAGCACCTGCAAAGGCACAGAGGTATGAAACAGCCAAGGGTCACTTGAGGAATTACTGAACCAAAAACAGGTTAGTGTTGGCTAGAGGCGCAGATGGGGCAGATCAGGGAGAGTCTTGAAGGCCAGGCTTAGAATTAGTCGCACAGGCAGTTGGGAGCCCTGGAGGGTTCTGTGGGAAGATCTGACATGAACGGATTTGAAGTTTATAAAAACCACTCTGGAGGGCCCTCGGCGGTCCCAGATCTGCCTCTTGCTTCAACGGTGTTTGACCAGAACAGACCCAGGGACGCCCCTTCTTCCAGCCTCCGGCCACTCTCCTGCCCCTTATCCAGTCACCACCTGCCAAACCCGCTCCGGGACCAGCCAACACGCCGGGTTTTTTCCTACCTTCACTCTTTGTTGCCGAACAACCGTGAGCTCCCAAATTCGTCAGCATGATTCCACTCTGCGGCCTCCGCACCTGCCTCTCTGGGCTTCTGTTTCCACCCTGACGACGTGGCTCTCGAGGCGCGGGCCGCTTCCTCCCCGAGTTGGCGGAGAAGCGTGAGGGGCTGAGCATCTTAAACTTGAAAACCGGGAGGCGGCCGCACTGTCCTCCAGGCCGCGCTGCAGCCGCCCAGGTGAGGGGGCACCGCTCAGGGCCCTGGCAGCCGCCTGGCCTCGGAGAGGAGCCGGAGCCAGGCCCCGGTGGAGCTGCAGGCCCTGGGTTCCCCCCACTCCACGCAGCCCCTCAGCTCCGGGACTTCCTGGAGAACCACTTCCGGGGTGAGGAGGTGAAACTCATCAGGAAGATGGGCGACCACCGGACTCACCTCCGCAGGCTGCCGGCCCCCAGGCTGGGCCGGGCGAGTGTCTCTTCGAAAGGCTCACCCTCAAGCACCACGAGGAGCCTGTGGAGCCCAGAGGCCTTTGGGGGGCCCTCTGCTTCCCCTGGCGTCTGGCTTTTACCTGAGCCTCTCCCCGAAACTACCAGCCATTCTTTTAACCGCCCTGGAGCCCTCTCCCATGCATTGGACCAAATGAAACAATAAAGCTTTTTGCAGCAGAAAAAAAGAAAAGAAAAAAAAAAACAACACTGTTTAAGATGGGGTTGGGCTGTGGGCGCTGAGAGGAATATTGAAGGCAGACACCAGAGCAGTGGTCCCACTGAGAATCAAAAGCTACGAAGGAGACAATGGATTTGAGACCGTTTAGGAAGTAACGTTGATAAATCTTTTTTTTTTTATTGTGGTAAAATATATATAGCATAAACTTTACACTTTAAGCATTTTACGTGTACAGTTTTGTGGCATTAAGTATATTCATCCTGTTGTGCGACCATCACCACCCTCCATCTCTAGAACTTTTCCGTCTTCCACCACTGAAACTCTGCACCCCTTAACTGCTAACTCCCCACTCCCCGTCCCAGCCCCTGTCTCTATGAGTTTTATTACTGTAGCTACAGCAGGTCCTTGAATAGCATAGTTTCACTCAAAGTCATTTCATTACAACATTGATGAGAAAACAGAATTTAAAAGAAAAAAAAGAAAAAAAAAGCCTGATACCTGGCTGGGGCCGTGTCTGTGTGGTTTGTCCTCCCGTGTCCGCGTGGGTTTTCTCCGGGGACTCTGGTTTCCTCCCACACCCCAAAGCTGTGCATGTGAGGTGAATTCGTGTGCCTAAATTGTCAGCCTGAGTGAGTGTGGGGGTGTCAGGACATGGAAGGACATCCTGTCCAGGGCGGAGTCCCACCTTGTGGCCTGAGCTGCAGGGAGAGGCCCAGCCACCCAGAACTGGAAAACAATGTTAGCAAATAATGATCTTACTTGTTTTCCTTGATCTTTCTTAGATGGATTCTCACATTTATTTTAATGTTTAATATTAGAAGTGTTTGGGGTCTTTATTTTTTTAATATATTTTTATTGATTTCAGAGAGGAAGGGAGAGGGAGAGAGAGATAGAAACATCAATGATGAGAGAGAATCATTGATCAGCTGCCTCCTGCTTGCCCCACACTGGGGATCGAGCCCGCAACCCAGGCACGTGCCCTGACCGGGAATTGAACCGTGACCTCATGGTTCATAGGTCAAAGCTCAACCACTGAGCTACACCTGCTGGGCTGGGGTCTTTATTTAGAAGTTTGGTGATGTTTCTGCGGCCAGAAATATGCTGTAGGAACTTAACTCCTGTTTAGATCAATTAGCCTATGGTAAAATTGGTCTCGTTATAGTCATTCCTTTTAAAGTTGCCATTTCTAAGAACCTATTGATGACATTAAGTGAGGACTTAGCTCATTTAAGTGGAATCCTACAATTCCACTTGTCCTTATTTCGCTTAGTGTAATGCCTTCCAGCCTCATCCCTGTCGCAGCATGTTTCAGACTCTCCCTCTGAAGGCTGAATAATAGTCCACTGTATGGATATACCACATGTGCTTATCCATTCATCTGTCGGTAGACATTTGGGTTGCTTCCACCTTTTGGCTATTATGCATAATGCTGCATGAACACGGTGTTCAAATATCTCATTGAGACTCTGCTTTCAGTTCTTTGCGGCATATACTTGTAATTGCTGGACCGTATGGTAATTCTGTGCTTCACTTTTTGAGGAATCGCCATCCTGCCTTCCACAGTGGCTGCACCTTTCACATTCCCACCCAGCAAGGCACAAGGGTCCAGTTTCTCCACATCTTTGCCAACACTTGCTATTTCTGTTTTGTTTTGTTTTGTTTTTACAACAGCCATCAACCCCTAATGGGTGTGAAATGGTAAATGGCTAGATCTTGACTAATGATTGCATGTGAGGAGTTGAGGAGGTGAGTGGGGGAAGGCAAAAAGGAGAATGACTCCTGGGTGTACAACTTGGCCAACTAAGTGGATGAAGATTGACCAGCTGAGCTCGGAGGGGAAATTGCCTGAGGGAAAACTTGCAGGCCATTGAGCTCGAGGGTTCTGGGGGACATCCTGGTTGAATACTGGAGTCTGTGGGTCTGGGAGGGTCTGTGCTGCAGATTGGAAGTCACCAGCTTATGATGTTAAATTGTGGTTAAGAATAAAATTACTTAGGAATATGGGATACAGAAAAAGTGGGAGGCCCAGAAAAGAAGCCTGGGGGTCCCTATATTTTAGGAGCAGGATAATGAGCACCCACAAATGGAGACAGAGGAGGAGGGCCCTGGGAGACAGAAGGAAAGCCAGGAAATCTTCTGAAGTTGCACAATCTAGGATCAGATTTTGCTGCAAGCAATGGAAAACCCCAATGAATGGCTTAATCAAAGTACAGTTTCTGTTTTATCCTACATAAAAGAAGTATGGAGGCAGGTAGCCCATCATCATTAGAGCCTCTGGCTTTTCTATCTCTTGCTCTGCTAGTCTTAGTCCTAATTTCCACATTCAAGGTCACTTCATGGTCATAAGATTGCAGTTGCAGCTCTAGCCATCATAACCATGTTCCAACAGCAAGAAGGAAGAAGCAAAAGCAGATGTGCCTCCTAGCTGAGACTGCCCAGAACTTTCCCTTACACCTCACTGGCCACCCCCAGGTGCAAGGGAAATTGGGAAATATGGCCTTTTAGCAGATCACACTGTTTTCCTGAAGATCTTGGTTCTGTGAATAACAAACTAGGAAAGAATGCCTGTAGGGGAGGCCACTGGAAGGCTCTAACACAGAAAGAGGAACTTTCCAGAAGGGGAAAATGGCCGGAGGCATTAGCTACGGTGTGAAGGGTTAACCATTGAACTCGGCAATGATGTCATTGGGATACTTCTGTAAGATGATGGGGGAGGGGAGATGGCAGTGAAGGGGGAAATGAAGGCATGTCAGGTGACCACACTTGGAAGTCCCCCAGCAAGGGACGAGCTTGGTACCTAGAGAGGAGACACCAGTTCGAGGGAGGTTTGGGATCCATTCTTTAAGGTGTGAAGACCGGCATACGAGGGCTGAGCCAGAGAAAAGAGGTGAAGGGCTGGGGGAGAATGGGGATTATTGAAGGTGTGAGGTCCCAGCAAAGATGAGGGAGAAGAGGATCCAGAAGAGAGTGGAGGGAGCGGCCATGCACCAGGCAGGAGGCTTCCGCCTGGGGACCAGGAGACAGAAGGTGAAGATGCTGTGCTGAGAGTGGGCCGGTGGGGCTGGGAAACCAACCGTGTTCCCACCACCTGGGAGTCGTGATGAGGTAACAGGCAAGGTCACCTTGTCTGTGTGAGGGGTGGAAGCAGCGAGGCCAGGTGATGGAGGCCAGGCCAGGTGATGGAGGCCAGGCCAGGAGATAAAGGCCTGGTGAGAGGATCACCAACAACAAGAAACAGGCTTGAAGGGAGGTGCTGAGGGCCTGGCTGAGGCTGAAAACAGTGGGTCTGCAGTGACCGTGACCCACTGGGCAATGATTTTCTCTGGTGATGCTCAAATGAGCAAGCAGCTGAGAGAGGAAGGTGGGGTGATCGAGACTGGGGGTTTGGGGGCAGACAGAGCCTGGGGAGGGAGAGGGAGTACTCAGGAAAATTGCACCAGGTACAGAGGGCGGGACATGGTCACCGTCAAGGAGGAGGGCTTGGAATTCGGGTTTCAGCGGGGACAGGGTCACACAGAGTGAGTGAACTTGAACTGAACCCAGGCCTGCGCTCCAGCCGCCCAGGCCCGCGCCGGTCCCTTCCCTCTCTAGGTCTCAGTTTCAGCTCGAGTGCTGGCTGAACCTTAGCTGTGACCCATGCAGATTCGGGGACTACACCAACGTTCTTGGGGTGAGAGAGTCCCCTCCCCCTGGCCCTGCCCCTTTCACTGAGTCACCTCCAAAATGACACACTTCAAGAATCCTCCAGCCCTGTGTGAAGTCCTCGGAGGGCTGAGTCACAGGAAAGGTGGAGACGGGGAGGAAGCTGGTGATGGATGCAGGTGAAATCAGGCTGCCTCGGGGACCATCCCACAGGTGCCCTCCTTCACAAAGGCCGCCTCACACCCACCTTGGTAACCCGCCTGTGTTGATGCAGCCACAACAAACCCTCTAGGGCGAATGTCCTCAGCACCAACCGCTCATTCCCCTCCTACTTCCTGTGTCCATCCCACTCCCCTGCACCCCCGACACGCTGCTGCTCCTTTCTCTCTCCTGCTCTGACGTCTTCCATGGCTCCCCATTGCTGGTAGAGAAAAAAATCAAGCCGAAACTGGTTTGGCTCAGTGGATAGAGCGTCGGCCTGCAGACTGAAAGGTCCCAGGTTCGATTCCAGTCAAGGGCACGTACCTTGGTTGCGGGCACATCCCCAGTGGGGGGTGTGCAGGAGGCAGCTGATCGATGTTTCTCTCTCATCGATGTTTCTAACTCTCTATCCTTCTCCCTTCCTCTCTGTAAAAAATCAATGAAATATATTTTTGGGGAAAAAATCAAGTTCTTGCCTTCCAGGCCAGGCCCTTTGTGACTCAAACCCGTTGCCCTCGGCAGCAACGCCATCCACAAGTCCTCCACTCCAATCTCATGCTTCTCAGCTCCAGGCCTGGGTCGTGCCATTCCCCCACCCCACCCCCATCGAGGAATGCCCTTTCCGCTCTGCCGGTCCACACTGTACAAGCAAAACCAAGACCCCAATGTCTCCACGTCCTCTAGGTTCACTGTGGCCTTCATTTCAAAGTGAAATCGTTCTAAACCCCAGGCCCCATGCCGCGGGAAGTCCAATGCCCTTCTTGATACCTCTGAGACCTCCTGCGGAAGCTTCCAATTCCAATCTCTTTTCAGCCTAGTTCTGCTCTTAGCGTAAGCCACATCTCCACCGCATCCTGCTGTCTGCCAGCCCCTCTCTGCTCCTGTGCGCAGCCTCTCTCTGACTGCCTCATGCCCAAAGCCCCAAGCACAAGGCTGTGTGTGCAATAGACCCGAGTGGAGATTAGGGAATGGAGAGAGATTTCTGGACCTAACCAGCAGCAACGTCAACGTGGGCATTTCACTTACTGTTCAGAACCTTCTGAGGCCCTTCTGCCAGCTGCTCCCTGGCTCTGGCTGCCCCATGTTCCTAAGGCCCTCTCTACTGAGGAAGCCCCTGTTCAACCCCACTCTGCTGGGAGTCCTGAGCCTCCCAAAGCCCCTCTCCAGCGACAGAGATAACTCCCAAATTCCCGTTCCTCATTACACAGATCCATGCCCTTCACTAGTGATGGCCGGGTGGAGGGTGGGGCGGGGAGATCCTGCCCTTCTGTAGCCAAAAAGGGCCGTATGCGGGGTTTTCCGAAGAGCAGCTGCCTTCACTCTTCTATCTAAGTAACAACATTTTTTGTTTTCACGGAGAATGAAATTTTAGCGTCATGAGCAGGACCACCAAGTCCAAGGTCATCATTGAACAAATGAGAGATTGATTGAGATCCAGAGGTCAAGATCCCACTCAAAGAAAGCCCATCAATTTAGTGCCGACCCTGGGGCAGAACCTCGTTCTCTGCATCCAGGGGTGGGCTTTTCTACTCCCCACACTCCTGCTGTCCCACATCCAGCACAAAGAAGGGAGATGGTGGGAGGGAATTGACAATAACTGAGCACCTGCTATGTGTCACACGTAGTGCACTTTCTGTGAACTATGTCATTTAATCCTCCTGCCTGCTCTTGAAATTATCCCCCTTTGACAGATGAGCAAACTGATGCCCAAGGAGGAAGCCCATAGTCAGTTGCCCAAAGCCCATCAGCTCAGAACTGGAATTACAACCAAGGCAACCCTTCAAAGAATTTGCCCAGCTCGGTCTGAAGTAGGATTCTTATTCTCCGTAACAATAAAAGCAAACGTTGGTGCCCTCTTTGCTTGTGCCATCTGGCCAGCCTGTCTGCAGAGGGGCAGGAAGGGGAGTTCTTAGCGGAGATGAAAAGACAATAGTAGTGATTTTTAAAGTACCTTTATAAAGGCAAAAATGAGCTGGAAAACAGAAGAACCACTGCGATTTTGGCTAGGTAAACACATATAACTTTGTTCTTATTTTTAACTCGATTAAAATGAGTCTCAAAAAAAATAAAATAAATAAAATGAGTCTCGGCCTGGGGGCCACGGATTCATTTGGTTGATGTGTTAACAATCGCCAGCCCCAAATCTCTCTGCGATTTATCTGTGCAAATGCCCACGTGTCTCTGTCTACTTCTCATCTGGGGATCAGTCTGTCCGAGATGCCTGTGGCCTGTCCATGTGCCACTGAGCTGTATACACCTGGCCTGTTAGGGCAGGACAGTTAGGCCTGGGGGTCTGGAGTGGGGGGGATTTGGTGGGTTTTGAGGAGGGGCCTTAGGACATATCTAGAGGAGATAAACGGCCAGAGAGCAACCTGGACTCAAATCACAGCTCCATTGACAAGCCATGAAACCTTGGCCAAGTCACTTCACCTCTCTGAGCCTCCGCTTCCTCATCTGTAAAGTGGAGACAACAACACTGACCCCTCAAAATTGTGAAAATTAAGAAGTCAGATAAAAAGGCCCCTAGCCTGGTGCAGCACACATAGCAGGCACACAGAAAATGCCCACTTTCCTCTTCTCCCTCAGTCCCACCAGTTGATTGGATCCCCTCTCTTGTCTTACCCAGAAGGACCCCAGCCCCACCCTTGAAGCCTGAAGTCCCTTGTAAGGTGACTTCGGGAGCAACGCTCACTGGGTGGGTCTCACCAGCCTCAGACAGAGACACCTCCCGGGGCCCAGACTAGAGCCCACGGCATGAGGTGCGCTGGCTGCCGCCAGGCGATGACCTGCCCTGAGTCATGGCAACAAACAAAGCTCGCGGCATCCTCGGCAACGGCCCCAGCGCCAGGTGAGCCCGTTTATCTTCAGCATCTTGGCCCGGCCAGCACCCTCTGGGTGAAGACCCGAGTCTGAACATGCTCGGCCTTGTCGGAAGCAGAGCCGCGGGGCTCCACTCCCTGGGCAGGGCCACGTGCGGCTTCAGAGATGCTGGAGGCCATGACAGATGGCAAAGGGCTCCATTCTCCCATTCATTCAATGAGTGTCTGACGCAGCTTGCCCACCCCCTGCCCACTCCTTCCTTCTTTTTCATCAGGGCCAGGACTCAGCCCCAAGCCCCTCCTCCTCTTACTCACCTGCCAGGGGTCACCAACGCTGGGCCCTGGGCCAGATCCAGGCTGCAGACGGGTGCTGTGGAGCCAGACTCTATGGGTCTGCTCCTTGGTCTGGCACTTCCTAGCTAGAGGTGAGTTACAGAGCCTCCGCTTCCTCACCTGCAAAATAGACATAAATACCTCATCGAGTTGTGAGGACAAGGACCTTAACAGCCCAAAGTAAGTGCTCCCCAATTTTGCCTTTTTTAAAAAGTTGAGCCAACGTCTCAAAATAAGGGGGTTTCACAGAAAAAAAAAACAAAACAGGTTTCTGTCTTTCCTTGAAAAATCAAAAGATTGGGGAAGACATTCCTGCAAGGCACCAAGTGGCTCCTTTTGGACCAGTGGTTCCCGGCCTCGGCTGTACCTTAGCATCGAATTAGAATCACCTGGGCAGCTATTGCAGTATTTTGCTGCCTGGGCCCCACTCTGGACCAATTAACTCAGGTTCTCCAGCGGTGGGCAGGGACCCTGTGTTGTAGAAGTGCCCCGGGCGATGCTACTGTGGACTTGCCAGTTGGCCATGGTAACTTTAGCTCTTCATCATTTCACTGTGGTTTAATTAGAGAACACTATTGGGTCCCTGCCCTTTTCAAAGTGGGAAATAGTCGCCCTCACCGGTTTGGCTCAGTGGATAGAGCATCGGCCTGTGGACCAGAGAGTCCTGGGTTTGATTCCGGTCAAGGGCACGTACCTTGGTTGCAGACTTCTCCCCAGCCAGGGGCCTGGTCAGGGCTCATGCAGGAGGCAACCAATCGATGTGTTTCTCTCACATCGATGTTTCTCTCTCTCTTTCCCTCTCTTCCACTCTTTCTAAAAATTATGAAAAAATATCCTGGGGTGAGGATTTAAAAAAAAAAAAAAAGGTGGGAAATAGAATCCAGCCCCAGAAAGCCACAGGATCTCTTTCACGCCTGACCAACGTAGCTCATTCATGTGCCCAGCAGGCTCTCCCCTCTCCTTGGCCAGCTTCATCCTCATGGCACCTCAAGACACCCCATTTCCAAGTCCTCATCTCTAATCCAACTCCGCTCTCACCTCAGGAAGCCCTCCTCAACCTGCCAGGCAGAGCTGGTGTCTGCCTCCTCCATGTCCCAGAGCATAGTGTGTCTCTCCCTGTCCTCACACCAGGACGGTATTCATTCCTTCGGGGTCTGCTTCCCATGAGACTAGGAGTTTCTAAAGAATGGGGTCCTATCTGGAACCCCAAGACCTAGGTTAGCTTCTTGACCTCACAGCCTCTGAACTGGCACAGCCTCCTCCACCATCACCACCACCACCACCCCGCTTTGCACACGCCCCTCATGGCCCCTCAGCCTCTCTCCACCTCACCACTGGGCTTCCATTCTGGCTACCGGATGCCTTGGCCTCTGCATCTCTAAGCTCAGACGTGGGATCTGACGAGGCCACCTCAAGTCTTCCCGCTGAGTCACAGGAACGTCTGGCCCTGCATTGGCTGCCCATGGGTCAGGAGCCCATCCTTACCCCCTCAACTGTAGCTGGGCCAGTGCTTCCTGTTGGTGCCCACCTCACGGAGGGGACTCGTTTTGGAGTTGCCAGATTTATCAAATAAAAATATAGGACTTCTGGTTCAATGTGAAGTTCAGATAAATAATGACTCGTGTTTTAGTGTAAGTATGTCTTGTGCAACATTTGGGACATACTTATACCCAGTGCATCTGAACTTCAGGGGGAGGGGCTTATGAGATGCAAACATGGACCCCTTGAGCAGGTGGGTGGGGGGACGAGAGAGCTTCCTCTTCAAGGGGGTTGTGGCCACTTCAGGCACAGTGACTGCCATACACTTTCCCTGGGGGGGCCTCAGGGTCCCCATGTGGGCACCCTCAGAGACTCCACTCCCCTCTGCTCGCTTCCCTCTCCCCTTCTTCAGCTCCTCCTCAGTCACCTCTCACATCCCCAGGCTCCCACTTCATCCAGTGTGTCAGCGCGCAGGCACTGTGCCCGCCTCCTTCTCCTCATCGGGAACAAACCTGCCCAGGGCGACCTCGGAGGAAGTCCGGGGTGGGGTTGCCTGAAGAAGCACAGAACACTCAGTTAACTATGAAGTTCAGATACACAAGGGAGAGGGTGGAAGGGAGGGAGAGAGACAGAGAGAGAGAAACATCGATGTGAGACACATTGTCTGGTTGCCTCCCACACGCACCCGAGCAGGGCTGGGGAGGGAGCGTCCAAAATCAATGGAAAAAATATCCTCCGGTGAGGATTAACAAAGAAAGAAAGAAATGTGAATTTAGGAATCCCTTGAAACTGTTTTATATTCTATGCGTCACTGTGGCGTCATTATATATGTATGTATCTCGCCTGCAGACACTGTCTGATGCCTGACAATGCACTATGACTTGGAGGACCCTTCACAGTTACCCAGTCTGCCTTCCCAGGAATGGACTCATCGAGTGCATCATCAGAACCTGGTGGGAAACCACCCAGCCTCCGTGTGATGAGCTCTCAACAAGTGACAGACGCCTCTCCCACCTTGTCACAGCCCCTTCAGAAAGTGTATCCTTGAGGACCCTGGTTGCAAGCAACAGAAATGGCCCTTGCTAGCCACTGGGAGCTCACAGGGGCCATCGGGGGCTGGAGCACCAGGCCGGGGAACCAAGGACATTGCCGAGGTTAGAGAGCGGAAGATACACTATTGGGTTCACAGCCGGAATAGTATGGTAAGATCCCGACTCAGGGGTGGAAGGATGTTTGCCTACCTCTGGCTAGGGAAGGTGGGACCCCTGAGGTCTTCCCAGGGCGGGAAACCAGAGTGCTGGCCTGCCGGGGAGTGGGTGCTGGCAGTCCGAAGCAGCGAATATTCCCTACAGAGATGACACACCCTCCGGGTCAAGGTGCACCCTCTTCAATCAGGAGCGTGGCGGTCAATTATTTTGCTGTGAGAGTTGCCACCACTTTTTTTTTTTTTTCCTTTTTAGTTATTCTGGAAGCATTCACTTGGATTTTCCCCTGCTCTGGTTTTCTTTATGTTTCCATAATCTTTCGACTCCTGGGTGGTCTGGTTTCCGACAGGCAGCAGCGTCAGCTGGTTCTCACAGAGTCCATGTGCTCATGGAGGAAATGTGGCCTGAGCCGATGTCACCCCACCCACAGAAAGGAAGTGACAGCTACACAAGGTGGGGAAATGTATGGCTTGTATCCGTAAGAATGATTTTGGTTACTAGGAACAGAAAACCCAATTCAAACAGCCGTAAATAATAAAGTCAATTTACTGGCTCACTTAAAAAAAAAAAAGTCCTTCAGGAAAGGCTTGATCCAGCAGCTTACCAGTGCCAACCAGGACCCAGTTTCTTTCTTTCCCTCGCCTTACCTTTTTCAAGACTGGCTTCCCTTACAACTCCAAGACACCTGCCAGCAGTTCCAAAGACAAAGATCACCTCGCTGTGCTCAGTAGAGTATCAGAGAACCATCTTTGTCCCAGAATTGCTAGCAAAAGTCCTGAGATTCACTCTGATGTGACCGGTCTGGGTCACATGCCCAACCCTCAGCCAATCACTGAGCCATGGGTTGAGATGTATTTATTGACTGAGTTCCACTCCTGCCTAGCATCAGAAGCGGTCAGCCCTGGAACTATATGACACCCCAAACCAAAATCAAGGCCATCTGGGAGGGCAGGGGGATACTGAGAAAGCCACCCACACAGGCCCACTGCGTTGGGCAGCCGCCTACACTGGAGTCAGTTGATGAATTATCATGATGAGCTGCATTAAGCAGTTCACATGCATGAGTTAATGTGATTTAACAAATCATCACAGAACCCTGGGAGGTGGCCTTTTAATCTTATTTTGCGGAGAAGCAAACAGGTTAAATGAAGTGACTTGAAGCATCAAAGCTGTCATGAGTCAGAGGCAAGATATGAACCTAAAATCTAGCTGATTCCAAAATCCATTCTCCTAATCTCTGCCTCACCTGCCTCTCAATTGTGTGCAAAGCACTGCTGGGGACACCAAGAAAGACAGCCTGGTGATTCAACAGGCTTTAACTGAGTACCTACTATGTGTCAGGCATCCTATCAGGCTCTGAGTACTCGGAGGTCATTGAGGTAAAATTTCTCCCTTCTATGAGGCTCATGGCCTAGAAGGAAGCAGCCACACACCTATAATGACAACCTAGCAGGAAAGACTATTTACTCCTGTATTGGGCACTTCACATACATTATCTCATCGAAATCTTTTTAAAATATATTTTTTAAATATATTTTTTATGCCCTAGCTGGTTTGGCTCAATGGATAGAGCATCAGCCTTCGGACTGAAGGGTCCCAGGTTTGATTCCGGCCAAGGGCACATGCCTGGGTTGTGGGCTTGATCCCCAGTGGGGGGGCGTGCAGGAGGCAGTCAATCAATGATTCTCTCTCATCATTGGTGTTTCTATCTTTCTCTCCCTCTCCCTTCCTCTCTAAAATCAATAAAATATATTTAAATATATATATATGTATTTTATTTTATTTTTTTTCAGAGAGGAAGGGAGAGGGAGAGATAAAAAACATCAATGATGAGAGAGAATCATCGATCAGCTACTTCCTGCATGCCCCACACTGGGGATTGAGCTTGAAACCTGGGCATATGCCCTGACCGGGAATCGAATGGTGACCTCCAGGTTCATAGGTTGAAGTTCAACCACTGAGACACACTGTCTGGGCCTCGTTGAATTTTTAAACTGGATCCCCGAGTTAACAGAGGGACAGTGAGGTGAAGTCACTCCAGGTCACTCAGCTGTTCGGGCAACTCTACCTGGTCTCCCTCTCTGGGAGCTGTGAAGGTCAGATCATCGAGCAGACAGCCATGAGAAGCACAGGTCCACGGGGAATTCAAGGCCTGGAGGCGGGGAGGTGCACTGTGGATGGGAGGGTCGAGAAGACTTCCTGGGGAAAGAAGCTTTGCTGAGCCGTGGAGACTAAGGTACAAAGTCAAGGTGTCCTGACTGGCACCGGTGCCAACCACTTCCCCACGTGCTCTGGGGATTGGTGTTTGCAGGATTCCCACCTCTCAGAATTCCCACCCCAGAATCCCAAGCAGGGAAACCTGCTCCACGCTCTCGGTATTACTCAAAACCCCACGTTAGCGTTAAGAGAATTTTAATAGCGGCCATGTACAGCCCCTTCTCGGTGCCAAAGCTTCATCACCCTGCAAGTTAGGAATTGTAGACGTTTTACAAGCAAGGAAACTGAGGCTTAGAGACAGAGTTCAGAGGTCACGGGGCCAGAAATTAATCTCCAGGCCTGACTCCAGAGTCCTTGCTTGTCCTGAGACTCTGACCCACACTGCTTTCCATATCCTGGCCGCTAGGGGTGGAAAAGGCTCGTGTCCTTCCCGCGTCACCCTCCCTCAGCTTCTCTCTAAACAGCCCTCTGACTAGGGCTCCGAGCTGTGGACTTTCTAGGACCCTCACCCACATTGTGGGTGCCCCCTCAGCAGGGAGCTGGGTTCCCCAAGCCTCTCTCAACCTGCCGCTCATTTCTCAAAGTCTTCATGGAGGAGATAAAGGCAGAGAGAAAACTGTAGCAGAAAAGGGCATGGGTTACGAAGACGCGTAGACCCGAGTTTGAATCCAGGCTCGGCCACTCACATGCTGTGTGACCTTGGGCCAGTCCTGTCTCTGAGCCTCAGTTTCCAGAGCTGTTAACTGAGAGCCAATAACCCCCACTATGTAGGTTGCTGTGCAATCCAGAAGGATGGCTCGAAGCCATCCTTGGAGCGTTTATCTCTTCCCACCCCTTTCCCATCCAATCGGGTACCAAATTCACCCATTTTATCTCCAAAATATATTTCAAATGTATCCATCTCTCTCTCTGTGTCACCTATGTCACTTCCCTCATCCAAACCACCATCATCCCCTGCCTGGACTACCACTGTAGCCAACCAACTGATCTCCCGATGCCTACTGGCCCCTTCAATCATCCTCCATAGTGTCGCCAGAAAGATCTTTATAGAATATATATTCAATGACGCCACCCCCAATTACAACTCTCCAATGGCCGCCTTTTGCTCTCAAGGAGACTCCAACATTCTGTTACCCACAGAGAAGCCCATGGGAGCTGAGCCTGTCACCCCGCCTATTGACCTCTGGCCCTCTGCCTAGGGCTCTCTGCACCCAAATTCATGGCTACTCTGTTCCCTCTGCCGTTAACACTCTTCCCCATCCTAAGCCTGTTAACTCCTGCTTTTGCCTCACATCTCTCTTCAAAGGCCACTTCTTCGGGGAAGCCTTTTTTGATTTCTCAGATTAGATCAGATTCTTCCACTTATTGATCTCACCTTGTACTTCTCCTTCGTTGCACCAATCACAGTTACAATTACATAAGTATTGGTTGAATCGGTCCTTGGATATCTGTCTTCTCAGTCATGGACAAACTATTTTTGCCTCTCCCCGCCCCCCCCCCAACTCTACACACACACACACACACACACACACACACACACCTAATGGCCTCAGAGGTGGGTCCAGATGAAGATGCTAATAGAGGAGGGGGAGCTGCAGGGACATGGGATGGGGCAGGCATCCTCTGTGCCCCACGGAGAATGCACAGATGAGAATGAAGCCCTAGGACAGAGAACGTAGAACCAAGAGACAGAGAGAGAGCAGCTGAGCCTGAACATATGCCTTTGCCTGGAGTCAGTGGTGTCTGAACATCTTCCCAATGGCGATACCCGCCCTCCCCACCACCACCACCACCATGTTTTGCTTTCTTTTGCTTTGCTTAAGCTGTTTCACCTTGCAAACTACAGAGGAGAGGAGACCAGTACAACCCTTCTTGACTGCAACTCCGTGGAGGTGACTCTGAGTTTGACTTCTTCGGTGCTGCACCCCAGGCCTAGCTCAGAGCCTGCTCCATGACCTCCTGCTGGATGAACACATGGAAAGGAAAGTGGGCAGCCCCAGTATGGGATCCGAAAGGAGTCAAGATTCTTCAGAAACGCCGTGTCCTCTTTCTCGCCCGTCACGTGAGGGCTGCCAGCTTGG
This sequence comes from Cnephaeus nilssonii, assembly GCF_951640355.1. NCBI lineage: Eukaryota > Metazoa > Chordata > Mammalia > Chiroptera > Vespertilionidae > Cnephaeus > Cnephaeus nilssonii. Next base: position 90,422,609 of record NC_137078.1, read on the forward strand.
TCAGAGCAGAGCCTCCCTGATGTCCCAACTCCAGGACCCCTCCCTGGGCAAGAGGGGCTGGCTTCTGTGCCAGCAGGCTCCTCTGGGGCCCCTCCTTCACTTTCTGGAATATTCCAGAGCTGACCCATCACCCAGGTGCATACCCAAGTAGCCAAGGCAACTGTTTACCCTCTGCCCTTAGAAACCACCTCCGGTTTGTGGCAGTGGGCACCCCACACAGCTGTCCTCTGCCCACAGCCTGGCCGAATAAGCAAGCGTGTTTCCTGCTAGGGGTTGGCATGGCCAGGCTGGGTTTCCTACCCCTCCATGCCATCACCCCCCTCCGCTGTTCCCCGTCCACCCAGCTCCTCACAGCCCCAGCGTGCCACACACTCGGCTTCTGGTCTGCCTGGGGGCCAAGGGACGAGGAATGAGCACTCACCTCCTTCTGCTCCTCCGACCCACTGCCCACGGCTTCAGCAAACACCAGGCCGATGGTGGAGGACCACCCTTGGGCTCTGGAGTCAGAGAGACCTGGGTCCAACTCCCCCTCTCCACTTGCAGCTCCGTGACCTCTAGCAGAGCACCTTGCCTCTCTGAGCCTCAGTTTCTCCATGTGCAACATGAGGATAGTCACCGTGACCATGAAATAGCATCGTGCCTGGCACATGACTCAGCACTGAGCGGCTGAGGAGCCCTGGCCAGGGGCTCGGGCGTCGTGAGGGGACACTGAGGGCTTCGCTCCTTACCTGAGGGCACAAGAGGACTCAGCCCTTTCCTGGGGGGCCACGGGCCTGGGAGAGCTCTGCCTCGCCCAGTGGTAACTCCTGCCTTTGGGGACCACCTTCTCTTAGTCACCCGGTTGGAAGGGAGCCACAGGGTTTGAGCTGATGCTGCATTTATGTAACCAAAACCCTGTATTAACGTGACTGGTGGTTATGTAGCGAGGCTCTGGGAGGTCCGATGGTGGCTTTGGGGTCTGAAGAGCTCCCAAGTTGTCCCTCAACACTGCTGACACCCTGGTGGCCCTCGTCCTGCCGAGTGACTGGGACCTGTCCTGACCTCTTCGGGACCCTTTGGAGCCCCATCACCCCATCACCACTCTAGACACGGGCCTTCATCAGCACGCACACCCACCCAATCCCCCAGAGTTCCGCTGTTTCCTAAACATGGGTCCCCCCAACCTGTGAGCACTGGTCTTGAAGTCGGTGATGGAGGAAGTTCCACTGGCTGTGTGGCCTCGGACGAGTCACCTCGCCTCTCTGAGTGTCCTAGGACGGGGAAAACATGACCTAACCCCCTGGACACGGTGAGGATTAAACACAGAAACTAAGGAAGTTCTGGACGGGCCAGCAGGCCCTAAATAAATGATGAACATACGTGGCAAGGAAATGACACATTTACATTCTTCTTCCCACCCCTTCCCTCGCTTGCTTTCTAAGGAGGGCGCAGGCTCGAAGCGGAGGAACCAGGGGAGAAGGAAGGAGAGGGTGAGCCAGGCACAGACCCGAGCGGCCCTGGGAACACGACTGTGAACAAGACTGGGTTTTGCTGCCCCTCAGCCAGAGCGCGTCTGACGGCTGCAGCCTAAGCCGGTCCCCCGCCCTTTCCCCCGGGCTCGGTGTGTGGCTACCCCAGCCCACACGTGCAAACTCTGCCCACGGCCACCTCGGCCTAGCGGTGCTCACACCTGGCGTGCAGAATGGCCCGGAGAACCCACAGGGACCCTGGAAGCGGGATCGGGCCTCTGGGCGTTCCAGCGTCTACAGGGTGGTCTACGGGGGGGGGGGGGGGGGGGGGGGGGGGGCGGCGCCACATCACCCTGGGAGATGGAGTGCAGGCAAAAGAGGACCAGACAGCGTCCAGGGTCAAGGTCGGGGCCTAGGTCTAAGGGCAGTTAGGAAGTGACTGAACCCCTGCTCTGGGGACAGAGAACAGAAGAATTTAAACAAAGAATTCTAGGAAAGTAGGATCTGTGACAAAAATGCCTGTGCAGGGATCAGCCTGGCTTCTCTTGGGGGTTCACCTTCTGGCACCCTCAACTGAGCCCCTACACCCCCTCCTGCTGCACAGCCCCCTCCCAAGGCCTTCAAGGAAGGGTGTTCAGGGAGCCGCGCCCATGGCTAAGCACCAGTTCCGCCACACTCTGGGCCCCCTGGATGTTTCCCAGTGTTTCCTGACCAGCTGCAGATCCCTGCCCACCCCACACCCTCCAAATCAGATCCATCCCTGGGTTGGGGCCCCAAGTCAGCACGGTTAACAAGCGCCCCGGGGCTCTGATGCGCCTTGACGTTTGCATCCCACTGTTGGAGGGGATACACCCCACTCAGGCATTTATTTACTCAGCAAGCTTTTGCTGAGCACCTACTGTGTGCCTGACACCGTTTCAGGCACTGAGGATGCATCTGTGAACAGATACAACCCCTGACCTCAGAGCTGACATGCAGAGACAGTAAGACAAACAAATCTATGACAAAATAGCTCCGACAGTGGTCAATACTGTTAGGAGACTAAAACAGAGAAGGGGTGGTCAGGGAAGGCCTCTTGGAGGAGGCGGCATCTGAGCTGAGACCTAAAGGATTCCAAGGCAGGTCTGCCTGCGTCCACACCCTGACCGCTGTGTGCTGCCGCCTCTCTCCGTCCGGTCGGCCCCCTGATTCTGAGGGGCCAGGAAAAGCGAAAGTGACGGTGGAGGGAAGGCCAGGCTTCCTCCCGCTGGAGAAAAACCTTCGCAAACTGAGCCTGGAGGGAAGCGGGGATAGAACGCCCGCCACATATAAACAGGCCCGCCGCTCCCGAGTCGCCCTGGAAACCTGCGGTCAGTGTGGACTTTGCTTAGGGCCGAGCTCCCTGCCACCAGGAGCCCAAAACGGCTGAACAAACTTCGAGCTTCACATGGGGCCGGCCCTCGATGAGTTCAAGGCCGGAGCACTTCTCCCAAGTCAAAACCGCAACAGGAAGGCACCGAAAGTCTTCTGAGGGCCCGGCGCAGGGCTCTGGGCAGCCCTCCCGAAGGCCGCCATGGAGGAGGAAGCGGGGAAGCCAGGGACGTCCCCTCGCTCCCAAGTCTCCACCCTGCCCAGGTGCCACTGTGCCTGAAACTCCACCACGAGGATGGGGGCTGTGGGGTGAGCATCGCCCCGCGTCTCACTCCTGGGAGGAACCCTACGTGTAGGCCCTGACCTGGGGAGTGGGGAGGAGGGACGCTGTGGTTTAATTGTGCTGACTCTGTCCCGGATTTTCCTGGACAGTCCTGACTTCAGGTCATCTGTCCCCATTTCCCACGGAGCCAACTAGCGTCTTGTTGGGAAAGAGGATCGTCCTAGTGGTTATTCAGAGGAAGTGGCCCTGGGCAGGGAGTCTGGAGCCCCGGTTCTTGGTTCTGGCTCTGCCTCTTGGCAAATCTCTCTTCCTGTCCCTGGAAGGGACACTTACCAGAGGGGACTGTGGCCTAAATCAAGTGCAGGGGCCCTCGGGCTAATTCTCTTCTCTGACCGGAGGGAGGGAGATGGGCTCCAGAAGGAAGGTGGTGGTGGCGCTGGTGAGGAGCTGGGAGGGGAGGGAAGGGCCGTGGGAGGAAGGATGAGGTGTTGGGAAGTGACCTGCCGACTCCCCGGTGCTGCCACCACCTGCTGCCCACTAGCCCACCTTCCTGCTCCTTCCTTTGGCCCTTGGGCCCCCGGGACCTTGACTCCACAGGGTGTCAGGCCAAGCCACGCCCCAGGGCAAGGCAAGTCTCCTGTGGGATTGAACAGAGACTTCGTCAGAGCTGCTCGGGCCGTCACACTGGAGCTCAGCCGGAGAAAGCGAGCAGCACAGAGGCCTGGGCACTGTCTGTGCAAGAACGAGCACAGGAGTTGGGGCGGACAGGGACCGGGGCTGGAATCTCCATCTTTCGTGCCCTGTATGACCTAGGCCCCTGAGCCTCCTTTGCACCATCTGCAGAATGGGCCGAATGGGCCCAAAGAGCCTATGTGAGACTCCCAAGAAATCATGGACCTACTCTGCCCACTTCCGTGCCTGGCACACAGTAGGAGTTTTAGAAATTATTCCTTTCTCCTAATAAATGTTCACTGAGTTGTGCTTTTGATCCTAGTCCCAGCATTTAACTCAGAGTCTAAGCTTCCTCCCAAGAGAAACTGGACTTAGCTCAGAATTACAACCACCCACATCACCCTCACTCCTGCCACCAAATTTCTGCACATTTGTGAGTGAGGGACTGTCCAGTGCATGGTACTACCACCATTGGTAGTAACTACAGCTTATTGCACACCTACTACATGCATGGTACTTTACACACTCACTATCCCATCACATTCTCACAACAGCCCTATGAGCTGAGGAAACTCCCATTCTACAGATGTAAAACCGAGGCCCAAGGACCACACAGAGATGGAAAGGAAGTCAAGCCAGGATTCACCACTAGGCTACCCGGCCTCCCAAAACGGAGGGGAGCCTCTGCTCTCTCAGTACTTCAACAACAACTGCTGGGGAGACCCCAGAGGAAATAGCAGAGGCCCAAGTGGCTCCCCTAACCAACCAACACTTAACCATTTCACTAAAACGGAATGTTCCCTACACTAAGGCTCCTCCTCCTTTTTTCAAAGTAAGAACCGGGTTTCAAGGTAGACCCTACAGCTGCTCTGAACCCTGGAGGAGCCAAGAGTGGGGCTGGGATGCTGGGAGCGCATTTCTAGGGTGATCACTTTTGCCAAGCCCAAAACGGACACACGCGGCCTTCCAAGGACAAGGGTCCCCAGATATGTGAACTGGGGGCCATTTGGAGAAGTCCGTGTCTGGGACCATTGCTGGCAAATTTCCGTGACACTTCAGCGCTCTCCGGAAAAGAGCATTTGTGCCTTTATTTGTATATATGTGTGTGTGTGTGTGTGTGTGTGTGTGTGTGTGTGTGTGTGTGTGTGTATTTATTATTGATTTCAGAGAGGAAGAAAGAGGGAGAGAGAGATAGAAACATCAATGATGAGAGAATCATTGATCAGCTGCCTCCTGCATACCCCCTGTTGGGGATCAAGTCCGCAACCTGGGCATGTGCCCTTGACCAGGAATCATACCGTGACCTCCTGGTTCATAAGTCAACTCTCAACCACTGAGTCACACCAGCTGGGCCAGCTGGGCCTTTTGACTGCAATTCAGTCAACACATTTTTGGGCCAGCGGTGGTGATCAGGGCTCTGTGAGCCTCTCTAGCCTCCTGGACACCCTGGTGGGGCTGGGAGCTGGTCAGGGAAGGATTCCTGGAGGAGGGAGGGCTGGGCAGGACCTGTGGACAGAGAGGATTCAGGCAGGCAGAGAGAAGGGCGTGTCTTCTCCAAAGAGGCATCCTGGCACCACAGAGGAGGGTGGTCTTCATGGTCAAGTGACCTGGGTTTGAATCCTTGGATAGACGGATGGATGGATGGATGGATGGATGGATGGATGGATGGATGGATGGATAAACGGATGGATGGGTGGATGGATGGGTGGATGGATGAGTGGATGGATGGATGGATGGATGGATGGATGGATGGATGGATGGGTGGATGGATAGATGGATGGATGGGTGGATGGATAGATGGATAGATGGATGGATGGGTGGATGGATGAGTGGATGGATGGATGGATGGATGGATGAGTGGATGGATGGATGGATGGATGGATGGATGGACGGATAAATCTTTGAAAAGATAAAAGGAGGGAGGAAGAATGATTTGTTAATCCTCAGGCTGCAGTCTCATGTGGCCCATTTCCCCACCACCCCATCCCCAAACCTATCAGTCGGGATACCGGGGTTATGTCACAGTACCAGACAACCCCACACCTCGGTGTCCTCGGCAGCAAAGGGTTAGTTCTTGTTCTTGTTCACAGCACATGCTTGTGAGTTGGCGGGGGCTCTGTTCCATAGAGTCCTCACTCAGGACCCAGGCCACCACCATCTTGCTAGTTGCTGGCTGCTGTCACATGTCATTGGCCAAAGCCACTCACATAGCCACCCCTATATTCCAGGAGTGAGCAGGGCACTCCTACCACAGATCTGGAACGAGGAGAACCCCGACATTTGTGAACAGCCCTGACGCTGCCACGTGCCCCCACTCCAGCTGCCTGGGAGCTCTGTGCCCTGAGTCAGTGAGACCAGGATTGGGTCGGAAGGGAAAACAGAGAATGAGGGCCCTGGCCCATCTCCTCAACCCAGGGATCCCAGAGGCCTGTTCACTCCTCGGCTCCGGGCCCTGTGCTGTGGGTGTTGACTTCAGGATCAACCATGAGCCTAAGTCTCCCTGTCCTGGTCCTGTCGGAGACAGGCCCTTGCTTCCAACTGTGCCCCCCTGGGCCCAAGGACTGGCCACCCTCAGGAGAAATACGGGGTGGGGCGTCCACGCTGAAATTTACAGAGAGATTTAGGTTGTCATTTACAGAGAGAAACTGAGGCTCAGAGAGAGGGAGCGGGTCCCGTGGCCCAGCTTTTGTAAAAGGCAGAGCTGAGTCTCCAGAGGGTCTGTATGAGTCCCTTTGACCCTCACACTGCAGGCAGGCACCTTCAGAATGGGACCTGGGGACAATGGTACAGAGCTCGCCTTTCCCCTGGCCACAGCTTGACTGCCAAGCTTAACACACAACCGTGGGCCTCAGGGGTTGCTGGGGGCCTTTAGGGCCTCTCCCACTGGGTCAGAGCCCCTTCCCATATGTAGGGGAAGCACTAGGTTTGAAGTCAGGCATGTTCCAGGCCTTGCCCCACCACGTAGGTCCCAGTGAGTGACCTTGGGCAAGTCACTTCACCTCACTGAACCTCAGTTCCCTAACCTGTGAAATGGGGGCAATGATAACTACCCTGTGTAGTTCGCTGGGTTCTGGGAAGATGTGGGACTGTTTCTTCCATCACGACCTGGCTATAGATGTGTACAGGAGGTGCTTTCATCCCCTTCTCCCCAGCCATCCCAATCAGCCCTGGATCCCCAGAGGCCAGCAGGAGTCCTGCCCAGAGTAGTGCTTAGGCGATGTTTTCATGAACTGAATTGTTTTGTTCTTGATTCATTTCAGCAGGAACCTGCCAACCAGGGGCCAGCACTGTGAGTGTATGAGTGACAAAATCCCTCGGTCAGGGAGGAACCCAAATACGTCCACTAAAGGTGCAGAAGAACAGAAGGCCCCAAGCCATGCTCCGTGTGAGATGTCCGTCTGTGTGTCCCTCCCGCACTGATTGACAGCCCATTTCCCCCACCAGGCTGTGAGCTCCCTCGATGTAGGGACTTGCTAAATTTCCAACGACTCAGGACCTGGCACATGGCTGATCTCCACTGACTACATATTGACTGAAGGAAGGATCTTCTGGATCCCAGATCTGTTCCTTCAGGCAGCTCCTTCTCGCTGAGTCTCAGGTTCTCTATCTGTAAAATGGGGAGGTTGGGTAAATAAACTGAGCTAACAATGAACTTAGATAACCTTGTTTGCAGAATCCCTGGATCATCACAGGCCAGCAGTGGGCATGGCTGTTATCATCGTTGCTAAGTGCTCTGATATTGTAGAGACGAGGGAGAGCGCTCAGAGATCCCTGGGGGATCCAGGCTTGCCCCCAGATTTTCTATGAGGACATCAAGACTCAAAGAAAAGAGAGAACTCCCCCAGCTCCACCAGAACCTAAGATATTTGACCCTGGGAGAGAGCATTTCCTGAGTGTCCACCGTGTGAGCATCTACAGTGCCAGGAGTGACGCTTCCCTTGCCTCTGTGTGTCATCCCCACCTTACAGGTGAGGAACTGAGGCTCACAGAGGTCATGAGACTCTCCTGAGGTCCCCAGCCAGTGAGTGAAGGAGCACCTCCCGCCCCTGCCCAGGGCCTCAGCCTCAGACCTCAGTCCCCACTCCACCCCCCGGGAGGCTGGGATCTGAGCAGTGCCCCGGCCACCCTCGGCTGCTCCCGGAAGTGCCCCGTGTCTGCACCTTGATCTCCACGCCCACGATGCCAGGAAACCCCAGCAGGGCGGCCGAGCCGAGGGGTATTTATAGCGGACATGCAGAAAACTGCCACCCCCATCTGTTTACCCAACAACGCTCTTCTAGCTGGACACGCTCAACCCCGCCAGCCACAGACAGACCCTCACCGCCGCCTCATCTATTTTTTCCTCCCCACTTAATTTTGCATCATTCCAGCTTCCAAAATAAACTTCTCCAAACCAGCCGGACTCATTCTGGCCCAGAATCCTTCACGGAGAGCCCCCTTCAGCCCCAGCCCCAGCCCCCACGTTAGCCCATAGGGCAGAGCCACCAAACCCGACCCCGCCCCTCGGCTGCCCTTGGCCTTGATTTAGAAGCAGCTGCTCCTGCCCCGGCGGGCTCCTGACACTCCAGTGCCGGGATGTCTGTATCTGTGGGGATGCCGGCGGGGCATCTGTGTGCATGGTTCCTGGCTGGAGGCCGAGAGTGCTGCCCCCCCAACTGCTCCCTCACACACACATACACGTACATATATGCACACACACACACACACACACACACACACACACACACACAGCATCCCACAAGCTTCGTCTCCTTCGGGGCATTCCTGACATGTTAGGTGGCCTCCACCTCCTGCTCTTGCCCTGGCCCCTGCTGACTCCTTCCACCTTCATCAGAGGACACGCCCGCCACTCTGAACTTCTTCCTTCCTCAGACAGGCCATGCCCTCTCACCTCCAGGCCTGGAATACCCACTTAGTCTCTCATTTGCCAAGCTAACCTGACCAACCCTGCAGGCCTGAACTTCGGTATCACTTCTGCCAGGAAGTCTCCCCTGACTCGCCAGGAAGTCTTGCCAGCATTTTCCACCTCAAAGGCCACTCCCAGGGCAGAACGGAGTCCCCACAATTCCCCGTGGATTCCGCAGCCCAGCCCTGGGCCCCGCACACACAGGCAAAACCAGCTCCCTCATCCCCACGAGAAAGCACTCCTTCACCTCAGGACCTGAGAGAGTCGTCTATTCGTCTCCCTGTGGCAGAAACCAGGGACATCCCGACCATTCCAGGCTCACAATCCCAACTTTGTGTTTGCTCCCTGGAGTTGTGGGGTTTCCAGGCTAACAACTCAAAAGACCATTTATTTCTTTTGAGTTTTTTTGCAAGAAGTGAGAATAGAAAAGAAACTAATGTTTGTCAAGAATATCTGTTCCCAGTTAAAAGAAAGGGACTCATAGGCCCATTTTTTGGATGAAAAAACTGAGGCTTCGAGAATTGTACATCATGTATTCATCCAGCACTGTGTATGTGCCAGGCACACAGCAGCACCAGGAACACAGCAGTGAGCAAAATGGGCATGACTCTCCCCTCCCCTCGCCCCCCCCCCACCTGAGATCATAACCCATGGGAAGAAGCACATTACAGATAACTTTACAAATAACTACTTAATAAACATGTTGATGCGGTTGACAGTGCTTCTAGGGAAAAGTCCAGGGGGCTGAGAGAGGATATGGAACTGAAGCCCAGGAAAGCCTTCTGGGACGTGGCAGGGAAGCTGCATCTGACGAGAATTAGCCCGTGAAGGGCGGGTTGAGGGGCATCCCCGGCCCGTAAACAGCACATGCAAAGGCCTGGAAGGGAGATGGAGGGGAGATGGAAGAAAGAAGGAAAACAGATAGAGGGAAGAGGAAGGGGAGATGGAAAGGCAGACGGAAGGGAGAGGGAGGGACACAGCGGATGGTTTTCTGAAAGCCGTACAGCCCGTGAAGGACATGCCTGGGTCAGATTTCAGGCTAGCTGACCTCAGGGCCTTTGCTGTGCCTCTCCCATATGAGGGCAGTGACTGCTGAACGGAAACAGCCCCGGTAGCTGCCTCCATTATTGCCTCGTATCCAGAAAGTTGGTTTTCAGACATAAGCAATACAAACAGATTAACATCACTCAATCTACTTGGGAATGTTTAAGAAAATTAACTCCTCTACTAAAACATCTTCGCAATCCATTTTTGTAAAGGTTCTAATAAAAACGCGTCAAGAAAATACATATTCAAGGGCTATTTAGCACCTATGCAGTAATCCTTAGCTGTCGATTAAATTCCCTGTGACCATGAACTTAACAGAATGCCTCTTGTAATTTATCTTGGATGTTTCTTTACAGGTCAGACCTTTTTTTTCTGAGACTCCAGGATTTACAAGTGTCCGAGGCCTTGTGGGTAATGCGAGTTACCTTTGAGAAAAAGTCAAGTTCATGCTGCCCATCCCCAAGTTCCCTTCAGGCCAATGAGCTGCTATAGCGTGCTGCCAGATGCAGGGGATGGGCCGCACAGGGCCCTCCCCACCTGAGGAGTTGGTTACCCAGATTGAGACCTAAGAGCAGCTTCGTTGCAGGCTCAGATTCAAACTTCTGGCGCCAGGCATAGCGCTAAGGAGGCAGTCATAGTCCCCAGGCGCCTCTTTGCTTCCCGGAGGAACCAGCATCTCTTCTAGATCAAGCCATTTTCGAGGTTCAGGCAGAATGCTCCCCACAAGAAGTGTTTTCACCACAGCTCCCTGTTTCTGGAAGGAAAGAGCCAGCTCCCAACTGAGTCAGTGAGTTGGGGTCGGGCCTCAAAGGAGCAGACAAGAGGATGAAGGTGCGGAGGAATCAGCTTCCAGGATTTGATCCAGAGGGGAAAGTGGGCAAGGACAGGAGTCCTATGGGGGACCAGAACCAAGACATGACGTTGGGTTGGGGGACAAGACCACAGACCTGCCAGCCAGGTGCACCGGGGGATGCCAGGACAGTGGCCCGTGAGGACCCCCATCCTTCAGGTGCGTGGAGAAGGTATGCACAACTCCTTCTGGGGCTGGGGGCACGAGATTAGAACCACCTCTGGGTGAGTGATTACCACTTCAAGTACAGGATTTACAATCCTAGAATCACAGGCTATTCATGGTTGCTTTTCTCCTCGGCACTAGGAGAGACTTGAGAGGAGGGAAGTTAAGAGATTCCAGGGTTCCCGGTAGAGAAAATGGGCTGCACCTAAAGCAGGGAAGACTGCAATTAGACATGAGGTGGAACTGCCTGACCATCCAAGTGAGAGTACCCTGGAATGAACTCCTGAAGGCAATTCTTCAACCCTGAGACCGGAATGTAGACAAACCTGCCCAGACAGGTGAGGCCCAATCAGAAGGACCGAGCTTGCCTGACTCTGAAACCCCTCCTTCCTAGCAGAAGATTCTATAATGGGTGTGCTTGTAGCATATGTTGATGATAAAGTAACCAAAGCCGCCATAAATCTAAACATGCTTTTCAATAACTCTGCATTTCATTCATCACAGGTCATCTTCTACGCACTGGGAAATGAACTGTCCAACCCAGCACGGTCCAAGAAGCCTTCTGGCACCTCCCAAGAAACAACAAAATAAAAATTGAACCTGAAGCTATTCAGACTTTAAAGACAGGCAATACGGGAACAGAGGAACGCTTTAACTAATCGCACAAACAGCGAACGCAGCCCGGGGATCCTCCACAGATCAACCCCCCTGGTGTCTGCAAGGGTCAAGGGCGTAAGAAAGCTGCAGGTGAGGGACAGAGGGGCATGCCCTAAGGCAGTGGTCGGCAAACTCATTAGTCAACAGAGCCAAATATCAACAGTACAACGATTGAAATTTCTTTTGAGAGCCAAATTTTTTAAACTTAAACTTCTTCTAACGCCACTTCTTCAAAATAGACTCGCCCAGGCCGTGGTATTTTGTGGAAGAGCCACACTCAAGGGGCCAAAGAGCCGCAGTTTGCCGACCACGGCCCTAGGGTAAGAGATATTAAGAGACATAACAACCCAATGCCATAGGTGGGCCTTGTTTGAGTCCTGATTAGACAAGCAACCTGTAAACACACATTTCTTTTTTTAAACCGTTGGGGACATTTGATTAGAATGTTAGCATTAATTTCATTAGGTAAGATAACAGCATGATGATTATGTAAGAAAATGTCTGTCTTTTAGACAGTGGTGGAAAAGTTTAACAACTCGTTCTCTGGGATGGGATTTGGAGGGGAGCCCTGGTTTGTCGCGTTTGCTGATTTCCGTGGTGTAAATGCTCCCACCGTGACCGATTTCAAGCTACCAACAGGACGTCACTAGCCTCAGAATTAAAAAGAAGTGAGCACGGTCCGCTCTTAGCAGCCGGAACCAGCTGGCTCCCACACACCCCTGGTTTCAGAGACCTGCACTGAAGTATATAGGGGTGACATGAGATACCTGGAATGTGTTTTGAAATAAATCAGTAAAGAAAAAGAGAAACTGCCCTAGCTTGTTTGGCTCAGTGGACAGAGCATCAGCCTGCGGACTGAAGGGTCCCAGGTTCGATTCCAGTCAAGGGCACATGCCTGGGTTGCGGGCTTGATCCCCATTAGGGGACGTGCAGGAGGCAGCCAATCAATGATTCTCTTTCATCACTGATGTTTCTACCTCTCTTTCCCTTTCCCTTCCTCTCTGAAATCCATAAAAATATATCTTAAAAAAGAAAAAGAGAAACAGAAAAAGAGTAGATGAAGCAAATGGGGCAGAATATTGATAATTGCGGAGTCTGGGTGACGTGTACGGGCGGGGGGCGGTTATTATACTACTACTTTCTTCTGTTGTGTATATTTGAACATTTTGATGATAAAAAATTTAAAACTATGATCAATTTATCTGAACGTAGGTGGGAGAGCTTTATTCCAACAATTCCAGGTGTACACATTGATTCTGGATCCCTACCCTAGCTCCACACGCCCCCGGGGGTCTGAACATAAAGGATGGGAGCCACGGGCATTGACATGACCTGCCTAAACCCATCTATCAGCCCATCAGCAGGCCGTAACCAGGGTTTCTCCATGGGCCCTGTGCGAGGCTTAGGGTGGGAAGAGAGTCCCAAAGGTGACGAGCGGCAGGGGGCCTGGCTAGAAGTGCTGGCTGCACCGTCTGCTAACACTGTGAGCTTGGGCAACTTGTCACAAACCTCTGAGCCTCTGCTTCCTCATTGGCAAAATAAGGAATTAATAATGTATGGTGATGGTAAAATTCAATATGTGGGCATCGCAGCTGATGCGGTCCCTGGCACACAGGATGCTCAGGAAATATTGGCTCTGCTGGGGGTGCAGGGGCATGAGTGAGCTGTTAAAGATGTGTGGAGGTCGCTCCTCTTCACCCAGGAATGTGGGTGCCCTGTTGCCAAGTCTCCCCATGTTTTAAGAGGAACCAGGGATCCAGCTTCTTATGTGAATCTCCCAGTCTTGAAATGTTGTCAACAAATTCATATATCTAAAAACACACCTGCAGACTCCCGGAGTACAGTTTAAACTTCCGGTTTAAACCCTAAAACAAGAGGACGCGCTAACATCCATGACGCTGGGCCCGTGCTTAGAAGCCTTTACACACATTACCACATCGATTCCTCACCACATCTCTTACAATCTCCATTGCACAGATGAGCAAACTGAGGCTCAGAGAAGCGAAGGGATCTGGCAGGGCTGGGAACAGAGGTCTTCCCGAGAACGTGATGCTCCACTTTATCCCCGCTCTAAATTCCTAGAAGGGTCTTTAGGGAGCAAGTACCAGGCCCAGAGAGAGCAGGAGGCTGCCCAAACAGGCATGGCTGGCTGAGATTGATCGGGTTCCTGTCTGCCTCTTGTTCGGGGCCTCAGGGTGGACAGACCCATCCAGCTGAGCCCGAATGGTGTGTGGGCCATGATGGCGGGAGGAACCCTCTACTTTTTAGTTCCTTGAACAATGCGTGTATAGGCTTAAGAGTGTCCTAGACCCCAAGTCCTCATTTCTCCACCTCGGAAGTCGGGGAAGTTGGACTGGAAATCCCAGTCACCAGCTGCCCAGACGATCCATTCCCGGGCGCTTCTGAGATTGGGCTGGAGACACACCCACACATGGCTCTAGACCTACTCGCCGAGACCTAGCGATCGTTTAGACCCCTGCATGTGATTCTTTCTGATTGAAAATGGCGTGGCTCAGTGGTTGGACGTCGACCTATGAACCAGGAGGTCACGCACGGTTCGATTCCCGGTAGGGGCACATGCCCCAGTTGCGGGCTCCATCCCCAGTGTGGGGCATGCAGGAAGCAGCTGATCAATGATTCTCTCATCACTGATGTTTCTATCTCTCTCCCTCCCCTTCCCTCTCTGAAATAATTTTTCCCCCAAATGTGGCCAGGTTTCCCTGCCTTGATGGATTTTCAGTATTACGAATGAGAAAGGTCTCACTTCAAAGGTGAGCCCACTCAGAAAATTAAGAAATTGTTTCCTTCAACCAAGGATGAGGAATAAGGAAGATGTGTTCAGATGGGCACTCAAAGCTCTGGGAACAGAGAGGGGCACAGAGAAGAGAGTCCCCACCTCAGGCCTTGGGGACGTACAGTCACTTCCGGGAGGAGCCTAGAGAAACCCCAGGACCTTCCCCTTCTGGACCCAGACATTAGACTCTTGTCTACTGAACAGTATCGTGGGTGATGCATCACCCAGGCCTCCCCCTTCCCAACCCTGGCTGTGCCGCTGAGTAGCTGTGTGACGGTGGGCAATCCGTTATACCTCCCTGTGCCTCAGTCTCTCCACAAGGAAAATGGGGATTCTGATAGCAGTGCCTGTGTTGTAGGGTTGTGGATAGATAGATCTTCAAGCACTTAGGGCAGCCTGGGCTTCAGCACCCTTACATCACAGCAGAATCCACCTCCCAGGGCTGTGGCCAGGATTAAATGAGTTAATAGAAGCAGAGCGCCCGGAATCGTGGCTGGCACCGGGGAGCACTTGTCCTTTGCCATTACGCTGTGCGGTGACATATGAAGGAGTTGTTGACCATTGAGCTTTTTAATTAATTTGCATTTGTATCTTCACAATTAAACTGTCCCGGAAAGTTAGAAGAACATTTCCTCAAAGAGACTTTCACATTAAGACTTTCCACTGACTCAGAGACTCCTCCTCCTCCTCCTTATCACCATCAGGGTGGGCCTCTCTGGCCCCGGGCCCAGTTCCCGCCCTCCCTCGCTGGCTCCGCTCACTCCAGCTCCCAGGGCTCCGACCCACGGCGTCATGTGTGTCTCCCAGCCGCCCCCGGAGAAGGTGAGGCAGGTAACGTTGTCCTCAGCTGATGGATACAGACACTGGATGTCCAGCAGCTCCCCAAAAGTCAGGGGGCACATGCGGTGGGAGAGAGGCTAGAGCCCAAACACCTGAGCCCCAGGCACAGGGCAGCATGGGGGCCAAGGACATGGCTCTGGAGTCTGGGGTCCACCACTTTCCTTGGACAAGTCATTCACTCCATTTTCTCGTCCGTAAATGGGGGGAATGACCGTACCTTCTTCCAGGATGTGTTGCGAGGCGTGAATGAGTGGCAGCACGTGAAGCTCTTAGAACACCGCCTGGCGTCCTCGTTTGCCAGGCACAGTCCTGCTTCGTGCCTGGTAGCCCAGCAAATCTCCCATTAGAGTCCCCATCCCACTTAGAAATGTCCTGGTTTGGGAGAAAATTACATGGCCACCCTAAAATAGCTGCCTGTGCCATTTAAGTTATTATCAGTATTATTATTATTATTATCCACCAGACCACAGAGAGATGCCAGGAAGCAAATTCATTGGCTCAAAACAGTTCAGTAATTTTAGTACCACCCTTAAGTGAGAGTGGGCCCTGCCCTGGGACCCCCCACTCTGGCCCTCCTCCAGCTAAGCTCTCATCACAGGAAAAGACCATGGGGCTGAAGGGGCGTGCCCACCTGGAGCCTATGCCCCCTCCTGCAGACCACACTCTGGGCACCCAGGACCCTGGGATTGCCTGTCCAGATGAGCAGGACCTGGATGGGTCTTTTCCACAGAGACCTGAGGGCAGACTGCACCCCTAGGACGCTCAGCCCTGGGCAGCTCTCGGGGGCAGGTGCGGTGTAGACAGAGCTAGCATGTGCAGGCTGAGTTGTCCACATGTGTGTGCACAGGCCCCTTGCAGAGCAGGCCGAAGGCAGGGCGGGGGGGGGAGGGGCGGGGGCGGGAGGGGTTCTTCTCCCTGCTCCACTATTCTCCAGTGCAGGGTCCGAGTAGCTGGGAATGCCACACTCAGAGCTGGTCTTCCAGGTTGTTATGAAAGTGTTCTTGTCAAGGGAGGAGAAGAGAACATATTTTATTTCACATTTTGTTAGCCTGATTTATAACTTGCAAATATTTAGACATATGGTATGTGAGCCTCCATCTGTACTCCTGCTCGGCCCCACAAATCCCTGCCACCTTCTGCCCACTCTCAACACCAAGTGTTTACTGAGCCCTTCCTCTGAGCTGAGCCCAGGGACTCCCGAGTGGAGAGCACCATCCCAGCACCCAAACATAACCATCCGCGTGCGATCAAACCGCAGGCCCCTAAAACAGCGAGGAGCCCTGCCGAGGGGGGAGGGCGTAGGCCTGGCTTGCGGCTCTGCCCCCAAGCCCTAGTGAAGTGGGGCACCCCCATGCCCCTCTCTGGGCCCTAGTTTCTCCATCTAGACAAGAGGTCCCTCCCGGTCTGAGCTGCTGTAGGACTCGGCCGGAGGCAAGGTGAGGAGGCACACAGAATCAGATCAGGAACCTGGTCACTGGTTACCTGAGGATGGGCAAATAACTCTTACCAGTTACTATGGTGTGGAATTGATCACTCCACACTATCAAGGCACACGCTGTAGCCCATTCCATTTCAATCATTCATTCCACAAACATTGCAGCCAGGCGCTGAGCTAGGGGCCGACTCTGTTGGACTGGGAAGGGTAAATAAAACAAGCGTCCCGAAAGCAAAAACGCCAAGCACGACTTGATGAGTGCTAAAAATAATAATAATAAATTTAAAAAGACCTTCCTTAAGCTCCTTCCACTCTCACAGCCCCTGGGTCTTATGTTTATCTCTTGGATGAGAAAACGGAGGCCCGGAGAGGTAAGGGACTTGCTCAAGACCCTGCTGCTCAGGGCGCGCCCCGGTCTTAGGCTAGCCAGAATCCCGGTTTCAGATTCCCGCAGTCTCGGGCCCCTGTCCCAAGCCGCCCGAAGCTGGGGAGGCCCCGTCCAGCTCCCGGAAGGCTGAGGGAGGTGAGCGCCGGGGAGGGGCTGGGCCAGAGGACGCGCTGGCCGGGAGGCGAGGAGGGGCCTGGCGGGGGGCGGCCCGGCCACCCCGAACTTTCGGGTGTGCGGCCGGAGCGCATGCAGCTGGGTGCGTGCGAATGGCAGCAGCGCTCCGGCCGGTCCGCTCCGGTCGGGCCGGGGTCGGGCTCCGAGGCGCCGCCGAGGGGGGTCGGGGGGGCCAAGGCGGGGCGGCGAGGGCGGCCCTGCAGTGCCCGCAGCGGCGGGCTGGGGGAGCTGTGCCCGCCTGTCCCCAAGGCCCGGGCGGGGACCAGGCAGCTGGGTCGCCGCGCCTCTAATCGGGCGGGCGAGGCGGCGCGCAGCCAGGCGCGCCTGGAGAGGGCTCGGGCCCCCCGTCCGCCCGGGCGCCGGTCCGGGGAGGACCCCGGAGAAGCCCAGTCCCGCGGGCCAGGGCGGCCGCTCCTGCCGCCGCTCCGGCCCGCCCCCGGGGGGTGTCCCGGGCCGCTGGGCCCGCCCAGGTAACCCCATCCTCGGCCCGCCCCCGGCCCGCCCCCCCGGCCGCCCGCCCGCCTCCACCGCCGCCGCCGCCGCATCCCGGCTCTGGGGCGGCGCTGACAGTCTGGTCCGCGCCGGGCAGCGGGCGCAGCAGCGGGCAGGGCTGCCGGCAGGCACGGAGGCAGAGCCCCGCCGCGCGCCCCGGCCCGCGCCCGGCGCCGCACCCCAGGCCGCCCGTGGGGTGCCCACCTGCCGCCCCGACGGGAGGCCCCCCGCGGCCCCAGCCGCTGCCCAGGGTCGGGCGCCCGCGGCGGCACCATGAGTCCCCGCTCCTGCCTGCGTTCGCTGCGCCTCCTCGTCTTCGCCGTCTTCTCGGCCGCCGCGAGCAACTGGCTGTAAGTCCGACCGGGACCTGGCTGCGCCGGGCGGGGGCCGGCGGGGCGGGGCGGGGCGGCGGGCGCGGGGGCGCCCGGCAGGTGTCTCGGCCGCGGGGCGCAAGGCTCGCTCGCGCTCTCCCCTGCCCCGGCCGCCCTCTGGGCACCCCTCCTGCCCGCTCAGCTCCCAGCCCGGAGGCGACAGGGGTGGCGGCAGCGGCGTCCGCACCCATAGGCGGCGTGGGGCGCCGGAGAGCGCGAGGGGTGCGAGCGCGGGGCGGACCCCGGGATGGCGTGGTCGGGCGCGGGGTGCAGCCCGGGCCGAGCTGACAGGTCCCCGAGGAAGTCCATCACCGGGAAGGGCCCGGGTCCCAGCAGCAGGTTAATCCCGAGACGTCCGGGATCGAGCTCCGCGCGCCGCGCTGCGGGCTGGGCTGGAGGCGTGCAGAGACCTGTCTCTGCTTGGGGGGCGGGAGCCGGGGAGAGACGGAGAGAAGGGACCAGGACACGGGGCCTCCGAGAGCCCGTGGCCGGCCTGGGCTCTCCCTGGGGCAGGAAGAAACAACGTGGAGCCCTTACGAACGACAACAGCCCCCCACTTCTCGGTGTCTCGCCTGAGGAGGGAGGGTTGGTGACTGCTGGTGTCTGTCGTCGTCTTGCGGAGGCCTGACTCGGGGGACTCCCTGTGAAGGGTCAGAGGTGGACTGGGAGGTGCGGGGTGTCTAACGGGATGCGCCCGGCTGAGTGAGTCCACAGGGAAGCAAGAGGACCCGACTCCTCCATCCCCCTCATCTTCTGTGGGCAGCCGGTGGGGAGCCAGCCTCCAATATTGATCTGAAAAGCGTGAGGTGGGAAGGGGGTTAGCCAACAGTGTAGCTGGGGTTTCCATGGAGACAGCGGGAGAGGGAAAAATTCTCTCTGCATCAAGACCAAAGAACAAATATCGCCCGTGAAATTGCCCCCAGTGTGCAATGGCTGTTGCTATGAGGTCATTGCGGCCGGTCCGGGCCCCGCAGGCTGGAAGAGAGTGTTCGCTGGGGTCCGAGCCACCCAGGGCTTGGGGGACGGAGGTGATGTGGAATTCTCCCAGCTGTTGGGAGCGAGGACGCTGAGGCCGCCTGAAGTGGCTGCAGCGCTTTTGTTTTTCTTGGAGCTTTAATTTGATTAACACTTCAGGGGCCGTGGCACGGCGTCCAGAAACCAGGGCATCAGCACGTCCTCCCACTGCCCCCTGCAGACCAGCCCCCTGCGTGGGGATGAGTCACAGAGCTGAGGTGGGGAGCTGGCTCGGACTTGGGGGAGCCTGGGCTCCCTGGAGCTGACTCTTGAAAGCGTCGGTGCAGAGCTAGGTCTCCACAGTGAGCGTGCGCATCCGGAAGCGTGAGGACGGGGTCTGACCGCCCAGCATGGTCACGAAAGGGCAGAGAGAGAAGTGGTCATGCCAGGGTCTGACCCAGGCCTTCGGGGAAAAGAATAACATCCACCGAGGAAAGTCCTCGAAGAGCATCTAGTGTTTGGGCTCAATTCACAGATGAGAAAACTGAGGCCCCAGGAGCTAGGAACTGAACCCAGGTGCTCTGACTCCCAGGCCGTGACATACCCCCTTCTCTGAAGCCATTCCAGGGTCGAACCAGTGTGTCCCAGGTGGTGTCACACCTGGGCATCGAAGCCCAAAATCCCGGCCCCAGCTTTGGGTCCCGCAAACCGTGGGGAATTCCAACAGCTCAGTTCTGGTGCTGGCGCCGTGGGGGGCGGGGTGAGGAGGGCGGCCTAGAGGGAGAAGCAAGGTTGGCAAACCTGTTCTCTGCGACGGTGATGGTTCAGGTTGCCACGGAGCGGTCTCTGGATGACCCCGCTCACGCCTGCGCCACCCTGGGCTTTGGGCCTCGAGCCAAGGGTCTCTGCTCAACCCAAGGCAGAAGGAGCAGGGGCTCCCCAGGACCCGAACCCAACCAGAGAGGCTGTGATAGAGAAGAGATCTCTGGGCTCATTCAAGACAGGGTCATCCGCCTTGAATTTATCAGCCTCCATCGCTGGACTTCTAGGAGCTTGGGATCTAGGGAGAAAGACAAGATACAGGCAAAACCACGAATGGGTGGGGCAGTGTACGTGCTGTTGCTGGCAGAGGAAAGGGTTAAGTGTGAGCCAGAGCAGTCACGAAATGGGGCACTTGGCCTGGAGGTTGAATCGTGACAACAAGAATCATAATTATAATAGCTCCCACTGTACTCTCTCAACCCTGAAACATCTGAATCCCATTTCACAGATGAGAAAATTGGGGATCCCGGAGGTAATTGCCCAAAGTCACCTAGCTGGTCAACAGCAGAAGGGGCTGATACAGAAGCTGCTTCTAGAAGGAAAAAGTTTCAGGCAGGCAGGCATGGTGGCTGGCACTGTCCTTCAAGTGGGAACCATGCCAGAGGTGGCTCTCAGAGGGGCAAGGCCTGGCTGTCCACTCCCCTCCCGGTACCTGGAGTCGGGCGTGAGTCCCGGGGCGGCTGGCTGGCCCGTTGCAGGAGCCGGTGCTGTTTGTTGTCTCCGGAGGCCTGGCAGGGAGGCCAGGTGTCCCGCTGCGTGCAGCTGTTGGACAGGAGGAAGCCTGGAGCGGGGAGGCTCCGCAGCCTGAGGCCTGGGCAAGCCCAGAGAAGCTGGAAGCTGTTGATTAGACTTGTGTCTGGCACCCGGAGTGAGCTGACAGCTTGTGGCAGCTCCCACCACTGAGGGAGGGATGGGTGGAAAGATGAAAACAGTCCATCGGTGGATGGCCTGCACTCTGCCACGGACTTGGGCTCAGAAATGTCTCTAAATGTTCCCCCCAAGCAGCAGGGCTGTGCTGGGAGTTGGGAGACTGGGGTTCCAGTCCCAGCTCCGCCCCACATGTTGGGGGCCTTGGATGGGTCTCTTCCATCCTCTGGGCTGCAGTCCTCAGCAGAGGACTAAACCCCACGTGGAAGTACTGGGAAGAGTCAGAGAGTAGACGAGCTGAGGTCTCACTGTTGTGGATTTGCTGGAGGAAAGCAGTGGTGCACTGAGCCGGGGTCCTAGCAGAGACCTGTGGGCCGGGGCAGGGAGCCCGTGCCACACTCAAAGACAGTCCAGCAGAGCGGCTCAGAACCGGGTCTCTGGGACGGCAGGTCGCCCACAGTTCCATCCCGGTTCTGCCACTGACCAGCTGAGTGACTTTGGACAGCTTACTGCACCTCTCTGAGCCTCAGGTTCCTCATCTGCAAAATGGCACCCACTCTTGGGGGTTTGTGAGGCAAGAGAGAGGCCGCCCATGCAGCATCTGAGCACAGCGCCAGGCACAGCAAAGGCAATGGGATGGCGGCTGCTGGAAGCTGAGGGCTGCTGCCAGTGAGATGGGAGTCGTGTCCCTGTTTACAGGGACAATGGAGACAACAGGCCTGCAGGCTACTGCTCCCAAGCCCTGTTTACCCCAGACTGTTCTGTCCGAGTCCTGTGATGCTACATGGGACACTCAGGGGGGATTTTAGGCTGCCACCTGCCTGTTCTTCGACCAGGGCCCCTGCAAGAGCCTCAGAGAGTGAGGGCGGCCCGGCCTGGCTCACAGGCACGTCCTGCTGGCGCGCGGAGTTGTGGCTGGGACAGCCGTTGGGTGCCGCTGGGGGAGGCATCACGTGGCTCCACTGGATCCGACTTCCCACAGGTGCGCACCTCCCAGCCAAGCTCCCGTGCATCTGCTTGCCCGGCGGGCTGTGTGATTCCCTTGGCCATGGCAGAGTGAGGCCTGGCACTCCGGGCGCAGCTCGCCGGGCCAGGGGCGCACAGAACCAGCCCAAATGTCAGTGCCAGCCCCACAGGTAAAGGTGTGGCCTGTCTCCCCGAGTCTCCCGCGGGAAAGGGTACCTCTCTCCCTTCTAAATAGTAAAAGCCCGTCCCCTGGGAGCTCCTCATAAGGGCTCTGGGCACTGAGTCGCCATCACTAACACGCCCACAGCCCTTTACAGTTGACACTAGGATTTCTCGGGTCACCCCATTGATAGTTAGGGCCTGTCCTGTGCGTTGTAGGATATTCAGCAGCATCCCCGGCCTCTACCCACTAAGAAGCCAGTAGGAACCCCCCAGATGACAACCAAAAATGTCTCCAGACATTGCCCACTGTCCCCAGCAGGGCAAGGCCACCCTGGTTGAGAATCAGGGGTTTACAAAGCACTTTCACACCCATTACCCTCCTGGAGTCACATCACCTCTTCCCCTGCCTTGTTCAGAGGAAGGAGAGTGTATTCTTTTCAGTCCCACTTCGGAGGCCAGAGGTGCGGTGACTTCCCCAAGGACATCCTGAAAGTCAGAAGCAGGACTTCAACTTGACTGACTCCCACATGTTCAGATCTCCCGGTCTTTAACCCCCTGCCTCAGTCCCCTCAGCTATTCTGTATCGTCTACAGCTACCACCCAGCAGTGTGGCTGCTGTTTCTGCGAGGCTATAAACATCTGGGGGCCTAGGTGAGGCATAAACACCTCCGGGCACCTGACACACGTCTGATGTGCCGTCGGGACTCAGTCACCATCTGATGGGTAAAGGCAGAAAGGGCTTGCTCCCTCCAGAGCGTTTTCAGTTGTGGTCGAATGGTGCCCTGTCTTCAGAGACCTGGAGAAGGAGGGAGGTTCCGCTCCACTTGCCTGAGCCTCAGGTGATGCTAAGATGTGCCAAAGTGGGTGTCAGGAAGTGTGGCTGTCACCCAGCAGATTGGCTGCTCTGGCCTCGGATCCCCAGCGAGGGCACACCCCTCAGCGCCAGGCTAGCGCTGTCTCCCCCTCACCCTCCACTGCGGGGCCCCGGGACCAGGCTCTGCCCCTGGGGTTTGCTCAGGCAGCAGTCACAACCCAGCTGTCTGCTATGGCTTGACTTTCTTCCCTCAACCCTGGATTAGCAATTGAGCAACTCAGCAAGCATCTGACAAGACAGTGCTCCCCAAACCTGTTGAAACTCGCCCAACTCGGGCCCTGTGGGTGCGTTTGGAAAGCTGAGCGTTTGCACCAAGCCTCCTCTTCTTGTTCCTCCCTCTGGGAAGAAAGGCTTGGCCTGAGCCAGCCTGGCACAGAGTGGGCCAGGGAGCCACCAAGGAGGGTGACAGCTGCACGCCGCTGGCCCCTCCAGTCACCCCCACTCCAAACATGCCTGCGAGAGCCTCCGCTGCTTTGCTCGGCAAACTCCGCTGGAAGGCCACGCTGCGGCCCCGTGGTTGCTGTCCAGATTTCCACGGGAGTTGCCAGGTTTTTATCTCTGAGTCCTGAACTGCTTCTTCTGTGATTCAGCCAAACCCAGGAGAAGGCTCGCTCCCTGCCATGACCCCACCAGCTCCCCTTCCCCATCCAAACCCCTCTCCCCTTCCCCCATCTCCTGGAAAACTTGAAATGGATCTTTAAGAGTTCCCTGGCCAAGTCAGAACCCCCCCCCCCCCCCAGTGGAGGGGACCTGGTCTGAGAAGAGGGGGAGGGGGGGGAAGAGGGAGGGACGAGCCTCCTGACAGCTCCAGCTCAGGAGGGAGCGTTGCAGAGGCCCATTAGAAGCAGCAGGAAATTGCTGATGAGACCAGAGGGGCCTCTTTTCTGCTGTGATTCTGAATGGTCCTTTCAGACCCCATTTCTCCCTCTGCTCCCGAGTCCCATCACACAGGACTGGGCCCCAGGAACTCTGCCCGGAGAGCTGGAGACCGCTGGGCATTCCTCTTGATCAAGGCTGCCCCGCTGTGCTGGCACCCCAGGCAGAGGGGACAGAATCGCAGCCATCAGCGTGAAAGGGGCTCTCAGGGATGGTCTGCTCAGCCCCCTCCCCGGACACTCAGCCTCTACGCAGGGGAGGGCCTGCTGTGCCCCATTCCGTCACGGCAAGCACTAATTTGTCAAGACCCACTCCCAAAACAAGAACAAAACAATGCCCACTCCATCCACCCATCAGGCTCTGGGCGTGGCACTGGGGTCTCCATCCCAGGTCTCCTGTCTTCCCAGGACTTCCCTGCAGCGGATGAAAGCAGCCCTGCAGCCCCCACCCTGGCCAGTCACCTCCTCCACTCACAGTGGTCCGGGGGGAGCAGGCGGTGAGCAACTGGAGCAAGAAAGGAACCAAGGTTTTCCCATCTGCCCATTGGGGTGGGGGTACGGGTTTACCCACCGTGTCTCCCAGGATTGGGCCTTTAGAAGGGCCACCAAGGCCAAGGAACTCATTAGGAACCTGGAGCCACCAGGGTACGAGCCTCACTCCAGGAGGCCGGTGCTGGACAGCTCAGCTGGGGTTTCACCCATCCCCGCTCCCCACCCCCAGGCTCCCTCGGTGGAACTAGGGAGGACAGATCAACGGTTCAGTGGCTCCAAGGGCGAGGCAGGCACTCCGGACAAAGGCTGGGCAGGTCTTTTCGAGGGAGAAGCTCTCTGCTGGCAAATTAGGAGACAAGGCAAGGTCAGCAAGTGCCCTCAGTTTGACACCCGCTCACCCCCACAAACACCCCGCCCCAGGGAGAGAAGGAAAATTCGTACCTTCTGGCACAGCCCGGGGTCATCCAGGCTCAAGTCTGAGTGGCCACTTCCCAGCCCTGAGTCAGCCACCAGCTCCCCTGGGGGGAAAAAAAAAAATACTGTGAGAGGGAAATGGGGGAGTGGGGTCATTTCTCAAACAGGAAGTGGGGGCCACAGAGCCCTCAGGAATGAAATGTGAGGAGCGGGGACACCAGGTTAATGGGAGTAATGGAAACTGGGAAGCCAAGAGACAGGAAATGGGGGTGCTGACTCTTCTGGGGATGGGAGAAAGGGGAGCTAGGAATCCCAGGAGACAGGAAGAGGGGGGCAGTGCCCTGAGGTACAGGAGTGGGGACTTGTGCTCCAGAGGAGGCCATCATCTCCCCGCAACTGAGGACATGCGCTCAGAGCCAAGAGAACTGGGCCTGGGCCCTGAGGACTCTAGTTATGCTAAAATGGGCAGCACCCACTACCCCACGGCCACTAGGAGTATCTCCAAGGCCCGCCCTCCTCACGGGCTGCCCCTCCAGGGCTTTCAGGCCAGTGGCAGCAGCTTCTTTCGTGAGCCCACAAGCTGCAGAGACCACAGTCCCAGATGCTGTCCAGGCAGCCACGTACCCACTGAGACAGCTCCCTCCCCGGGACCCTCACCCCTGAGCAGCCCCCGCCTTCGCTGTGGTGCAGAAAAGACATGGGCTCTGGAAGGCCCCTCAGTGGGAGGTGGAGCCACGTCCTCCAGTCACTGGTGCCAAACCATCATGCCTTTGTGCCTGGGCCACCTCTGGACCAGGCTTAGGAGCCAGAGTGACCTATTTTCAAGTCCTGACCACCCCTGACTAGCTGCGTGGCCTTGAACACCTGACTCTGAGCCTCAGTTTCCTAATCTGTAAAATGGAGGGGATAATACCCACCTGGGCAACCCTACATGGATGCAATACGGATACATGAAAGCACGTGACTACTGTTTGCAGAGCACAAGTGACAGGGACCTAAGGTGCCTCTCTTCCCACCATCTAGTCCTACAAACCGTTTCCAAATGCCCTGGGCACACCTGAGCTTGTCCTGGACACCCGTTGGCCCTGCCCGCCTCAGCCCAGTGTCCCCAGCTCCTGACAGCACCATTACCCCCCATCCCATCGCTCATACTCCCGGGCCCTGAAGGATCCATCTGATGGCCCAGAAACACCGGGAAAACAGGTTCCCCAACTCGACATACTCCGTCTGGAGTTTCTGTCCAAAGTCTGCAGTTGGGATCGAGGCTGAAGGGACCCACTATTCCCGATGGGAGTGTGTCTTCGCCTAAGTATGTTCAGCTGAAAAAAAAGTGTCAGGAACCCAGGACTAAGAGAGCCGACGGAGCCAAACAAAGACCAATGAGCAGAACTGGTCTGAGGGTCCAGCAGGGGGTGCCGCGATGGAGAGGCTTTGAGATGGTGGGGATGATGATCACGATGATAGTGAACATTCTAACGATGATGGTAACATGATCATGCTGCCAACAGGGGAAGGGTGCCTGCCATGTGAACACGCAATTCATTCGAGCCTCCTGAGATACGAACCACCGTTCTCCCCATTCTGTAGATGAAGACACTGAGGCTCGGCAGTGTTCCCTAGCTTGCCTCAAGTATCGCAGAGATGGGAGCCTGACCCAGTCGGGCCATCTCCCTTGCACAGTGTGCCACACTGCCTGCCACGCCGAGGGACAAGGGTGGCGGGGACAGGGGCGCCATGGGGGAGAGGCCAGCGGGATGCTCAGACCCTGGGTACAGAAACGTCCAAAGCTCTGAACAGCCGGGGGTGTGGTGGGGATCACCGTTCTGGACGGGCTCCGTGTCACTGCTGCTTTCATCGGCCCACACCTCCCAGGGTGGCTCGCTATTCCGCAAGCACGCTGCTCCTCGGGCTCCTCCTCCCTCCCACTCCTCGCTGGTGCTGGTGCTGCGGGCAGGACCGCTCCTGAGGAGGCTCTAAATGTGGCCCGAGCAGGCAGGGAGGCCAGAGGGAGGGGGCGGAGAGGCCTGGGCCGGCGTCCCAGCCCCCACCTGGACACCCGCAGGGCCAGGACCCATGACACCGATCTGCTTGGCCTCCCAAACGCCCCAGCTATTTCCCGTCTCCTCTCCTCTGGACGCGCAGGGTAAGAGCCGGGGAGGAGTCCGAGAGGTGCGGATTTTCCTCCAGGAATTTGTGTATTTTTTTAAAAAAGCAAGCAAACCTGGGAAAGCTTGGGACAAGCCCAGCTAATTTTAGTTTCTAATGAAAACAGCAGGTGGCCGAGAGGATCTGATCTCCCTGGCAGGGCCAGGGCCCTCCAGCCTTGCAGGCTGCAGGCACGGGCCGGGCGCGGGGAGGGCCTCCTGGGAGGAGCCTGAAGGACCTGCAGCCCCTGTTTGAGAAGATGGGGCACGAGCTGGCTGGCAGCAGCCTGGGGTGGTGGGGTAACCTGATCGATGGCACGGCTGTGGCTGGAGTCCTGGGTGGCCGGGGCAGCAGGTGGCAGATTGCTAAGCCTGTGCTCAGCAGTGGCAGGAAGAAGCCTAAACTGGGGCAATGCCACTAGGACCGGAGAGGAAGCAGGGATGGTCAGGGCCCTCCGCAGGCCGGCCCAGCCCAGCGGCAGCCAAGACTGATCGTGCCCAGGCTCTCTGTCTCCCCCAGAAATGGCTTGTGCAGTCGACATTTGAGCCCAGCCCAGCTCCAGGGTCAGCAAGTGGCATGGGTGTCTCTGGGGGAAAGGTTGAGCCGCCTGAAGGTGCACAGAGGGGTTTCCTGAGGTCCCCAGGACCAGGTGGGCCCCTAAGGGTCTCCAAGCCCTCGGCAAACTGAAAGGCAGAAGCTGTCTCCATTGCGGCCCCTCAGCCCCACACACTCCATTCTTACCTCCCCTGAGTCCTCTGCCAGGAGCTGAGCAGCGGGGACCTGGTCAGGACAGAGCCCTCTGTGCAGCTGCACGTTTTTATTCAACGCCTTCTGGGTGCTGCACCCTGTGCTAGGCGCTGAGGAGACCCCGGGCCGGACATGACACTGAGGGTGGCATCAGCCCCCTGCAGCTGTCAACGGGGCAGACCCACAACCGGGGGACGGGGAACAGAGAGGTCCCAGTCAGAGCTGGGTTTGTATTCCACACTTTGCCATTCACTAGCTGTGTGCCTTGGAGTGAGTCACTACACCTGTTCGGGCCTCAGTTTGCTCACCTGTAAAATGAAGCCAGACACCCTAAGGATACCGGAACAAGCAAGAAATGCAGGGGATGCCCAGGGTCCTAACTCTCTCCACCCCATTTCCAACTCCATTTCCGGCCCCCGCACCCAGTGCTTCCCAGGCAAGACCCTGGGCTCTGGGAGAGCCTGGGTGGGGGTGGGGGTGGGGCTGTGCCTCCTGTGGCATGGAAGGGGACAGCTGCCGGGCCAGATAAAGGCAGGGGTGGTGGGCATTGGTGCCAGCCATGGGGGCAGGGACACTCCTCAACGGAAGAGGTTTCTCAGCTTCTTCCTGGAAGCTGTCCCAGTGACTCAGGGCCCTGGCAGCCTCGCAGCTCACCCCTAAATCCCCACTGCTGTTATTTCAGCCCATCTCCCCTCGTGGAGCCCTGAGCCTAGGGGCGGGGGTGGGAGGCCTCTCCGGTCCATCTCACGTCTCGTTCAATGGCAGAACCGCCATCTCTCAGGAGGCCTTCGAGGCTTGGAACCCCCCATCCCAGTCCACTGAAGGAGAGCTGCCAACTCTGACAGTGGGGATGGCCACACAGACCCACCTGTACCCATGAGGAGACAGCCTCCGAGAGGGGCGGGGACTTGCCCAAGGTCACACAGGGGGTTGGTGGCTCAGCCAGGCCACCCTAGCCTGCTCCCCCTGCCCAGACAACCCCTGGCCTTGAACCTCCCTTCACCAGAAGCCAGGACCCAGCATCCAACCTGGCCCCTGGCTCCATGCAGGGGGGCACAGGTTGAGATGGGGAGAGGCCAACTCTGGTCCCCCGTGTCACCGAGGACATAGGGGCCCCCTCCCTTCTCCAAGAGGCCAGCCCTGGGTCTGAGCAGGAAAGGATCCAACTGGAGGCCCAACTTCTTGTCCCCTCACCCCTGGCCTCCCCAACGTGGACCTGGCCCACAGCCAGTAGCCGGACTCTTGGCGCCCCCTGCAGGCCAAGAGTGCCAGGTGGACTAGCTGCATAGGGGACCCCTTCCCTCTGCTGGCAGAGGCAGGGGGGCACGCAGGCCGCACTGAAGAGCCAAGTGGTCCCCTCACCTTCCAGATCCATCCTCTCCCTGCCCCTCAGCCGTCTTCCTGCCCTGTGTCCTCAGAGACTCAGCGTCGCCCGGACACTACCAGTCTGTGCATCCGCTAGGCAGGACCTGGTAGAGAGGATAGGGAGGCCCGGGGAGGCCAGGGGAGGTTGGACTGCCTCAGCCGAGACCACCCACCTCCCTCTCGCCCGTGCTGCCAGGGAAGGGAGAGATCCTCACCGTCACTGCGCACCCACAATGCGCCCAGCTCAGAACCAGATGCAGCAGCCACGTCAAATCACATTAATTTCCCCCAGCAGCCCTCTGGGACAGGGACCATTATCTCCACTTCTAGATTTAAAAAAAAAAAAAAAAAGCCAGACCCAGTCAGGCCCACAGCCAGGGGCTGATGCTGCAGAGAGAAGGAAAGTGGGTCCCACAACCACATGTCCCTCCGGCTGCGAAGGAAGCACCCCCAGTGGTGACCCAAGAGCTTCCCCTAAAGTGCTCTGCAGGCCAATGCCAGCCTGGCCTCCCAGCTGCTCCTGGGAACGTGTTAAAAGCCCAGATGCCCACCTGGAGTGGGGCCCAGGCACCTGCGCTTTCAGCAAACCCACAAATGTTCCAGTGCACAGCCAGGTTGGAAAGCCATCGCCCTGGACCAGCCCACATGCCTGACAAATAGAATCCAGCTGCTGCGCGCACACCTCCAGGACGGCCGACTGCACCTTGGCTGTCATCCTCGGGGTGAACGAGCCCAGCCCCCCGCGGCTTCTGCCCGCTGCTGTCAGTCCTCGTCCTTGAGCCACAATGGCTCCACCAACGGCTTTGCAATCAGGCAAAACCAGGTTGGAATCCTGGCTCCACCTCTCCCGGCCTGTGATTTTGCACACAAGGCGGATTGCTTGGCCTGTCTGTGCCCCGGGGTCCTCCTCTATAACATGAGAGTTTGTTGTCTTGCTGAGAGGCTAAAGGCAATAATGTAAGCAAAGTACTTCGCCCCCTCACTCAGTGCCATAAAAGTTCACTATTGTTTTTTGCCCTGGCCGGCATGCACAGTGGTTAGAGCGTCGGCCCACACACCAAAGGGTCTCGGGTTCGATGCCCAGTCAAGGACACATACCTGGCTTGCAGGCTCGGAGGCAACCAATGGATGTATCTCTGTAACATCAATGTTTCTCTCTCTCTCTCTCTCTCTCTCTCTCTCTCTCTCTCTCTCTCTCCCTCATCTTCCCTTCCATTCTCTCTAAAAAATCAATGGGAAAAATATCCTCAGGTGAGGATTAACACACCAAAAAATTTCACTCTCTTTATTATCATCATCATAAGAATTTCCCATGTTTTAACAGGGATTTCTGTGTACTTTTCTATGTGGTCACCATTCAACAGTTCACGCCTTCATTCATCAAAGAGTTGTTGAGTTCCTGCCCCGTTGCCTCGGGCTCGCGTCAGACCATCTTCCACATGCAAGATCCCTTTTGCCTCTGACAACAGTTCTTGGCTTAGCCAGGACCCGTGGTATCTTCCCCACGTTACAGACGGGGAACATGAATCCCCAAAATGGTCACCTTCCCCTCTTAAATCTGCTTTGGACAAGAAATTTGCGGCTTCCCTTGTAGGACACAACAGCATCTTCACCTCCACCCCAGCAAGCTCCCCCGACCCGGTTTGCTGGCCAAGGGTTCCCCGTAGACACGGTGGCAGAGGGACGCTGGCTGTCTTGCTCTGAGCCCCAGGTCTGTGTGGCTGAGGCTGAGGGTACAGGCAGGATCTGAGTTTCCTCCTGGGAGGCCATGAGAAGGCGCTCTGTGCTCACCTATAAAATGAGGGGTCCGAACCAGACCCCCTGTCTGGGCATGTTCCTTAAGTCCGTGGTTCTCTGTGCTCTGCTGCTCCCCCAAGAACCCAACAGGCACCCCAGGCCGCCCTGCCTGGGAGGTGAGAAGATGGATCTCTCACTGAGCAGGTGGGAAAGGGAGGCTGGGAGAGGAGAGCGGGCTTTCCAGAGTCACCATCAGCTCTCCTCCCATCATTAGACAGCCACTTGTAGACCTACTATGTGGCAGGGACCCTGGGGTGGGGGGTAGGCTGAAGGGCAGCAGTTCTAGAACAAGTCATGTGGACATCCACACCTGGGCTCTGATCAGGTCCATCCCTACAAACCAGGTAACCTTGAGCCAGTCACTTTGCCCTCTGAAACATAACTGACACTTAGTAGGTGCTCAGTTAACGCACTCCTCCTTCCCTTGAGAGAGGGATCACTTCTTCCTCACCCCCAGGGCCTTTTCCCATCCTCGGGATCATGTTTGTGTCTCGCTCCCAGCCCCCTTGCTTCCTGGTCAACATCATAAGTGTCTGTCATTAGCTGAGACAGAGCCTTCCTAGGCCCCTCAGGAGGAGGACAGGCAAGAGGAAGGCCCTGGCACTTGCTATCTGTCCCCTGGGGCACACCCCCCTCATGGCCTGCATTCTGGCCACAGCCAGCCCTGCCTGCCTTCGCTGTCCCACCCCAAGTGCTGCAGCACTGATGCTGGTCTCCAGCTGGTGGCCCTGGGATGCAGCTGACAGTGAGGATCTGGGATTTGCAGCCAGAAGGTGGGCTCCATGGGGACGGGAAAGAGAGACACCAGAGCAGACAGTGACTCCCAGCTAGTGGGCATCTCAGCAGGAAGGCGGGGGAGCCCAGGGGCTGGGACCACCCGGGTCCCACGGGGCTCTGCCTGCTTTGCCCAACTTGAGGCGGAGGCCTTGTCCTGGGAGACCGCACTTCCCGCCTCCGGCCCCAAGAGCTGGGCCAGAGGGCCTGTCGCCGGATCCAGACAGAAGCTGGCAGCCAGGCCCCAGGCTGGGACAAGTCGGTTCCCAGAGACCTGGGCTGGGCATGGCCTCATCCTGGGCATGGGCGGGGGCGGGGCTCTGCATCACATTCCACCCCCACCGCCCTCTCCCCAGGTACCTGGCCAAGCTGTCCTCGGTGGGGAGCATCTCGGAGGAGGAGACGTGCGAGAAGCTCAAGGGCCTGATCCAGAGGCAGGTGCAGATGTGCAAGCGGAACCTGGAGGTGATGGACTCGGTGCGCCGCGGCGCCCAGCTCGCCATCGAGGAGTGCCAGTACCAGTTCCGGAACCGGCGCTGGAACTGCTCCACGCTGGACTCCCTGCCCGTCTTCGGCAAGGTGGTGACGCAAGGTGAGGGAGGGGCTCGCGGGGGTGCTGGGGCAGCGGTGCGGGGTGTGGGCCCTCCGCCAGGGGACCCCGGGAGAGATCGCCATTCCCTTGGGTGGGGAATGATCCACTCGCTAGTGGCCGGACTATTCAGTCACGTATCGAGCAAAAACAGCACGCTGCTCCAGCGAGGGCATAGGGTGCGTGATCCAGGCGGGGGTTGGGGGGGCGGTGGAGGGCCGTCAGAGGAGGCGGCTGTCCTTCATGCTGGGTGGGCAGCACTCCTCAGGGTGCAGCGCCCACAGCCCTGGGGCTGCCATCTTGTGTTACAAAGGAAGAAATCGAGGCTCAGACAGGCTCCTCGGAGGGTGAACAGCAGAATCAGAATTCAGACCTGGGCTCCTGACCCCCAGCCCCTTGGCACTCAGCCTCTCGTAGGCAAGCCCATCTCATTCACCTGAACCTTTGACCACCCATCCAGAGAGCCTCGCCGTGCCAGCCCTGAGACCAGGGAGAAACAGCACCAGCTCCTGCCTCCTCGGCTCAGTCAAGTCA
The DNA here is from genome assembly GCF_951640355.1 of Cnephaeus nilssonii. Classification (NCBI taxonomy): domain Eukaryota; kingdom Metazoa; phylum Chordata; class Mammalia; order Chiroptera; family Vespertilionidae; genus Cnephaeus; species Cnephaeus nilssonii. The sequence goes on from NC_137078.1 coordinate 90,454,858, forward strand.
ACCGCAGCTCGGTAGGGTGGTGGCTTGCACAGCGATAGCGCTCCCTGGGGACGAGGCACTGTTCCAAGTGTTTTAACTCACCCGGCCCTTGGTTACAAGACAGGCCTCCGTGTTCCAAGAGAGGAAATGGAGGCACACAGAGGCGCGTAACTCGCCCCAAGTCACAGAACTGGGAAGCGGCAGAGCCGGGACGCAGGCCCCGAAATCCTGCTCCAGGGCGTCGCTCTCACCCACGTGAGAAAACGCTGGGGTGGAGGGCACACGGGAGTGGGAGCACAGGGTGGACCCCTCCTCTGGCCAGGGCTGGGCTCAGAGAAAGCATCCCCAAGAAGGTCAGCCCTCCGCTGGGCCCAGGAATGGGAGCGGGCACTAAGCCAGAGGACGGTGGGCCCGGGCGGAGGGAACGTGCCTGCAGCTAACTGGAAGGCTCCCGGAGAGCCAGCGGGGCGGCTCTGCCCTCGAGGAAGTGCTGGGAACCAGCTGCCTCTTCCTCTGCTTCCTGAGCGTGAAACTGACACTCCGGAGCCACCAGCAGCCCCTGGGGCCGCGTGACGTGCTCGGGCAGCAGGAAGGCGTGGCCTGGGCCAACCTTTGTCTTGGCACCTGTGGTCCTGGACAGCGAGGGCTGCTGGGCTTGTGGCAAACTGTTTGGATGTTGTTGGAAACCAACTGTGATAGACATTTGGAAGCCATTCTCCCGGGAGCTGGCAGAGGCCAGACAGGCACGATCATGCTTGGCATGACTGGACACTGCTGCTCGGAGAAGGATTGTGGAGGGTTTCCCGGGACGATGGGGCCACTGCTGAGGGCGGGGCTGCCTGTGTGACGAGGCCCAGATACGAGGCTCAGATAACAGACCCTGAGCCTGGGAAGCCCCTCTGACCCAGAGGTGCTTGCTGTTTGGGGAGGACTAGTGGGTGTCGGGAGTGAGGTGCCAGGCCCTTCCAGACCCCCAGGCCTTTGCACATGCTGTGTCCTCTACCCCAACACGCACCCGCTTTCTCCACCAGCTCAGTAGGTCCCTCCCCCAGTCTTCCCAGCTCCGCAAGCAGGTGGTTGCTTTTCCTCTTGGCCCTGAAACTCGTTGTTCATGCTCGGGTTTTCCCTTTATTTTTATATATAATGTTTGGTTTTGAAATAATGTCAAACTTACAGAAAAGTTGCAAAAATAGTACAAAGAATTTTTAACCCATTTGCCTTTATCAGCTTCTCTCTCCTCTCTCTCTCTCTCTCTCTCTCTCTCTCTCTCTCTCTCTCAAAACACACACGCACACTTTTGTTTAAACCAGTGATGGCGAACCTATGACACGCGTGTCAGCACTGACACGCGTAGCCATTTCTGATGACACGCGGCCGCATGCCGAGGATGAAACATTTGCTGCTCCTGAGGATGAAACATTTGCGACTAGAGTCTTGGAGTTAGTTTTTTCCTCAAAGTGACACACTACCCGAGTTATGCTCAGTTTTTTGGCGAAGTTTAACACACCAAGCTCAAAAGGTTGCCCATCACTGGTTTAAACCATTGGTGTTCACACGGCTTTCGTGACACCGTTTAGACTGCACCGTGAGCCTGTCTCCCCACCCCACGCCCCGGACCCTAACCCTCCAGCTCTTCCAAGGCAAGGGCGGTACTCAGCACATGGCCGAGCCTGGAGGCAGGAGACAGTCCATGGGGGTCTTCCAATGACAGGAAGCGGGTCTGGGCAGGGACTGGAAGGGGCAGAGGAAGGCAGCAGGGTCAGTGCTGGCCTGCAGCCGGGAGGGACCCCATTCCTCGCCTGTGCTTGTGACAGGAGCTAAGGAGGGGGCCCAGCCCTGGCTCAGCAAGTTTGGGAAGACACTGAGAACCGACCGGGCGTGGCTGGAACCTGCTCCGGATTACAGTTGGAGTGGCTCAGTCCCCTCCGGGCCGAGGCAGGGTACCCTCCCCCCGAGGTCCAGCACCCGGGCTGTCGTGTCTGCGGGAGTCTGTCTTCCTTTCCATCCATCTCCTCGCTTTTGTATCTTTCATTTTCTTCCTGAGTGAAACGCCTCTTGGAAAAGCCTTCCTGTGGCCCCACGAGAGAAGGGACTTGTCCCTCCGAGGGCTCAGTGCTGCTCACAGGAGGTGCAGGGCTGGCGAGGCAGCTGAGGGAGCGCGTGGCAAGCATGACCTTGGGCGGTGACTTCCCTCCTCCGAGCCCCGGCATCCTCACCTGTCAGTGAGCCCGGCAGGTGTGCTTACCTCATGGGTCGTCGCGAAGATTCGGTGACGTCATGCATGGCAGCGCTTAGTGGAGACCCTGACCCCAGAACAGCCGTCCGTCATCACCAGCTGCTGTCGTTTTTGGCTGCGGCAGCGGCAGCAGCAGCCGGCCCGGGCAGGCCTCCCTCACAGCCCCCAGCTCTGGGGGTTGGGGGGCTTGGCCAGTACCGCATTCATGAGCTGCCTGGCTGGGGTCGTGACCTCAGACCCAGGAGAGGCCACCGCTGACAGGTGGCCCCCAGAGCCAGGAGCCCCGGTTTGTGGAGGGCCTCCTGCATGCCGTCCGCAGCACATCGCACTGACTCTGAGCGTGTGCAGCCTTGTTCCCGTTTCACAGCTGAGAAGGGGCTCCGGGACCTGCCAACTCTTGGCTGTGGCATCTCGGGTGAGGGCCTTCGGCCCCAGGCCTCACGGTCCTGCTCCCTGTAAAATGGGGACAATCCCAGACCGACCTCCTGGGCCTCCCGTCAGGACTCAGCGAGGTGATGCCTCTGACGGGCTCACTGGCTCCCACAGAGATGCCCCCTCGGGCTCTCTTACTGCCTGAGGCTCCCCAGCCTCCAAGCCTGCACTCTCCCCACCCCCAGCAGCGGCGGCCACCCTGCTTCCGTCCTACTGGGGCAAGACAGATGGTGAAATAATGGTGACTGGTGAGGACAGTGGGTAAGTTAGGGCCAAACGGTGCGTTCTAGGCTGAAAATCTCCTGGAAATTCGGTAAAATTGGCGTCTGGGGAAGCCAGGAATGGGGGCAGGTAGTGGCAGTTCTTGGCTGAGCAGGCATGAAGGGCCAGATGCGGGACGGCCTCCGTGTTTTAGTCACTGCTTCACCCTGGCGCCCAGGGCAGCGCCTGCATCGCAGGTACCTGAGGAGACTTGCTGAATGAATGGGAAGGGTGAGTCCCGAAGGCTGGAGGTTGCCCTGAGCAGGGCGGAGAGGGCGGGAAAGGCGCGCAGACTCCTCTTCCCCGGCTCCCCTCCATCCGCAGACAGCCCCGGCCCCCCTGCCTCTTCGCATCTCTCTGTGACCTTCATCAAGTTCCTGTCCTGAAAAAGGGACTCAGTGAGCCCTGAGGCCCCTCAGGCTCCGGCTGCCATGGCTGGGAGGGGATGTGGTGCACTGGCCCTAGTGAAGAGAAGATTCAAAATCAGGCCCATCTCTCCTTCCCCACGCGTCTAGCATCATCTAGGACACCTTACTGGCTGTAGCCTCGGGCTGGATTTACAAAGTAAATGCTTCCCTAGCCATTTTGGCTCAGTGGATAGAGCGTCAGCCTGCGGACTGAAGGGTTCCGGCTTCGATTCCGGCCAAGGGCACATGCCTGGGTTGTGGACTCGATCCCCTGTAGGGGGCGTGCAGGAGGCAGCCAATCAATGATTCCCTCTCACTATTGATGTTTCTCTCTCTCTCTCTCTCTCTCTCTCTCTCTCTCTCCCCCTTCCTCTCTGAAATCAATAAAAATATATTACACACACAAAAACAAAAAGCTTTAAAAAAAAAAAAAGAAAGAAGTAAATGATTTTCAGTCCGGGGCGGTGACTCACTGAAACCCGTATTCTCATATTTGTCCTCAATACTTGCATGACGTTGGACCTGAGGAGGGTGAGAACGTGCCTTCCTTCTGGTGCCATCAGATAATCTCTGGGGCGTTCTACCACTGGGAGTTCCTTGAGGGTGAATTTACCTCCGGGGCCCCAGTGCCTGGCATGGGCCCAGCTCACAGCAGGTGGTCGGTGACCGTGGGTGAGGCAGCAGCAGGAAGGAAGGGTCTCTGCCCTAAGGAAGCCTTTAGCCCAAAGGCAAAGACATGGTCAGCTGACCGAGGTGTGCGTGCCCCACGGACATTGTTTGCAAAGGAATAAAGTGGCACCAATCACCCAAAAATAGCCTTGCAATAGCTACTGTGTCTTGAGCACTCACTCTGGGCCAGCGACTAGACCAAGCACGGTCCTACTTACCTGACTAGATTTCCAGAGCCAGCTGCCGAGGTCAGTACTGTCAACAGCCCCATTCTACGGGCAGAGAGCCGCCGGCTCACGTCGGGGAGTGGCAGCGCCAGGACTCGATCTCAGGCCTGCCTGGCGAGCGCCCCGCTCTTTCCCCACCCCACCCCCGTCTCCAAGCAGCTGTGAGGGGCCTGCTCTGTGCCCAGCCCTGTGCTGGGTGCTGGGTGCTGGGGGCTGGAGGAGAAGTATGAGGAACAACAGCCTGGTCCCAGGAGCTTCTAGCCCGGCTGCAGAGGCCAGACAAACGCACAGGACACGTGGAGATAAAACATTCTGCGACCCCGTCCAGATTGCGACGCACGGGCAGGCCAGGGAGGGCAATGCCTGCGGGTGGGAGGAAGTGCGGGAGGCGTGCAGGGTCTGCCTGCGGGCAGCAGGATTCCCCATGTTCCAATTGGGGAATGAGGCTCAGAGAGGAAGGTCACACCACTAGGAAGAGTCTCAACACGCTTTGTCCAGCCCCGAGGCCTCTCCTCTTCCCCCGTCCTACATCATCTCTTGAATCCAAAGAGGCTTCCTGGGGGTGATAGAGTCAGGACTCAGACACAGGCTGATTTCAAGAAAAAGTGAGGTTTTGCAGAGAAGAAAGCAAAGGAGCCTGGCCGGTGTGGCTCAGTGGTTGAACGTTGACCTATACACCAGGAAGCCACGGTTTGATTCCTGGTCAGGGCACATGCCCGGGTTTACAGCCTTACTCCCCAGGTGGGGGTATGGGGAAGGCAGCCACTCAATGATTCTCTCTCGTCATTGATATTTCTATCTCTCTCTCCCTTCCTCTCTAAAATCAATTTAAAATATTTTATTTTTTTATTTTTTTAATAAAGAGAGAGCAGGGAACTGGAAAGGCGGGCTGGAGCAGGGATAAGGAGAGAATGGAGAATGCTAGTAATTAATGTCTGAGAGCAGTGCCTGTCCTGCCCACTCCCTAGGACCCCCACTGAGTCTGCTTTGGGGACATGTGAGTTATGCTGGGAATGGCACTTCCACCAGGACACCGCCTGGTGCCGGGGGGTCACCATGCCCAAGGCTTCCTTTCCAGACCAACTCAGCCTCGTCTGGCTCTCCTCCAAACCCTCCTTCCTGCCAGGAGGCACTTCCTCCCGGCACCTGGGAGGGACATCGCAGGGGGTGTGCTCAGAAGAGCACAGGCCTTGAGTCGAACGGGTCTTGTTCAAGTTCCCTCTGGGCCACGGACCGGCTGGGGGACCCCAGACAGGCCACGGAGCCTCGCTTTTTCCTCTGGAGAGCAGAGCTGGTGGCTAAGGTGGTTGTGAGCGTAGATAGTCTATGCAAAGGCCCCGGTGCCCTCAGAATGGGGAGCTACTGCTGGATCCATAAGGCAGCTCTGAATTCCCAGCCCCAGGCACCTAGCACCTTGGGAAAGATGGCGCTGAGGCGGGACCGGAGGACACACAGCATTTAGACACGTGGCCCCGGCAGAGGAGGTGCCCTGGGAAGGAGCCAAAGCAGGCAGAAAGGAGTTGGGTGTGGGGTGGGCAGATGGCTCTATGGGAAAGGCAGACGGTTGCAGGGCGGCTGCTGGCACCTGAGAGAGTCCTGCCTTACCCTGGGCCGGCTCTGCTGTCCCCAGAGGACAAAGCCGGGACTGTCTTTCCCCGCAGCTGGGACAGGCCAACCCTGCCCAGGCGGCAGTTATCTACCACGTGGCTGGGAACTCCCTTCTGCTGCGCTCGCAGGCGCCCCGCAATCCGTTTCCTCTCTCAGCAGTTTCCTCTCTCAGACGTCGCCGCCAGGTGCCCACTAGTCAGCAGGGCTCCAGCCTGGCACCCGGCAAAGAGGCGGAGCCGGGAGGGGCCGCAGCAGTAGAGGCAAAGGGCTGGGACGCAGGGCCCGTGAGCAAAAGCTGGAGGAGCCACTGCCTCCGGCTTTAGGGGAACGGGGGCTTGGCCACGTTCTCATGGCCTCTGGGGCCTCCTGTGCTGAGCACAGAGGCCAGCTGCTCACCGCCGCCAGTAAAGAACCCACGAAAGGAACTGGACTTGTCCTACAGCACGTGAGACCGAAGGGTAGACCTAAGGAGGTCCTTCTTGGCTTCAGGTGCTAAGAAGGTGGGAGGTGGTAAGAACGTGGCTGGTGTTCTCTTGTTGTTGTTGTTTTTATATGTTTTTATTGATTTCAGAGAGGAAAGGAGAGGGAGATAGAAAGATCAATGATGAGAGAATCACTGACCGGCTGCCTCCTGCAGGCCCCCCCACTGGGGATGGAGCCGGCAACCCGGGCATGTGCCCTGACCGGGAATCGAACCATGACCTCCTGGTTCACAGGTCGATCTGAGCCGCTGAGCCACGTGGCCGGGCAAGAGTGGCTGGTGTTCATTCCCAGCGGCTCTGCCCGGAGGCAGGATAATGTCAAGGTTGAAAGCGCTGGAGCCAGGCTGCCTGAGTCCAAGCTTCGGTTCCACCACTTCCCAGCTGGGTCTTGTTGGACAAGTTGCTTCACCACTCAGTGCCTCCGTTTCCTCAGCTGTAAAATGGGGAAACTGAGGGTTTCTTCATAGGGTTGTTGTGGAGAGTATACAAATTATGTCAAGTGCTTAGTGCCCAGCACAGAGTATGCGTCCTATAAGCTTTAGCTCTTTGTATTATTATCTTCCTTCCAGAATCTCTTCCGTCAGGCCCACTCCCGAGCGAGAAAACCATAGCATCTTTGTCCCGAAGCTAGAGCCAGGGGTCCCAGAGTCCTGGCTGATAGATGGGTATTGGTTTGGGGGATGAGGCAGAGCTCCCTGAGCAACCTTTCAGGGCGTCCTGCACCCCAGGGCCAGGAGCGCTCAAGGGAAGTGGTGAGGCCAGAGCTGGGGGTGGGCCCAGGCTGCCTGAGAGCCCGGAGAGGCAAGGGGGAGAGAGGACCACATCGGGCCGGAGCTGGGGCCCATGGCCCTATCTCCTGCTTTCCCTCCCCCTGGTCTTTGGGGCAAAGAATTGTGCTGGTTCAGGCCTGGAAATACCAGAAATACCAGAAACTAAAGTCGTCTCTCCTTGGGCGGCCACAGCACAAAACCCGCCAACATGATCCTGCTATTAACCTCGATTAACTTGGAGAGGATTCCGTCTCGGGCCGTCGAGGCCCCGGTGGCCCCAGCCAAGGCCCCTGATGCCGGCCCAAAATGGCCAGGGCAGGGCAGAGGGCGGGCAGTGGAGAGCGGGTGGTGGGCCGTATCCCCAGTTCAGGGCTGAACCGGGAACAGGGTATCCTGAGCCACCAGGGCCTGAGCTGCCCCCACCCCAGCTCCGCTTTTTCTGCTGCCCGTCCACAGACACGGGCACAGAGGAGGTGATTGTTTCTGTCTGACCACGGCGACTGCTCCCCAGGGCAGCCGAGAGCGCAGGCCTGGGTGTCGCAGAGGTAATTGCCAACCACGGGGCCAAAACCTGCCCCCTCCACTCCTGCGGACACAGACGCTCCAGCAAGAGACAGAAGGACAGTCACGGGCACACAGAGGCCCTCACAGGGCCCAGGAGAGGAGCTGGGCCTGTCTGGTCACACTCCCGGCCAGCCATGCACACACGCACCACACTTGCACTACACACACAGGCACACTCCCTCCCACCACCCACACCCCAGAAAGAGGCTCCACAGAAGCTACACCCCGAGGCACAGTTCCTAGGAGGATAAAAACACCCATTCAGGCAGGGGGCGAGGGCAGGCACCAAAATAGAACCTCTGAGAAGTTCTGGGCGGAAGGGAAAGACGGGCCCAGAGGCAGACGGACTGCGTCTGAGTCCTGCTCCTATCACTTCCTCGCTGGGTGCTAGGACCAAATCTCTTCCCCTCCCCAAACCGGCACTGTGCCATCTGTGAAATGGGCACAGATAAAGGGCTGGTGGTAGGAGGGCCTGACCTCATTAGCTGTGGTCCAGGTGAAGAGTAGGGGCCACTGTGATTACAATTTACTCTTCGAGATAAGGAAGCAAGAGGAGCTCAGGGATGAGCGCAGCCTGAGCAGGAAGGGCCGGGCAGGACGCTGCGGCGGGGACCCCTCAGAGCTGGGAAATGGGCGCTAGAAGAACTCGGGTTTCAGAGGGAGCCCACGGGCTGGCAGCCCAGCCTGCCACGTCACAGCCCTGTCGTCTGGGCGGGTCAGTTCTCCTCTCTGAGCCTCTCTGTCGAAGACGACGTGAACACCACTAGCCTTCTGCAGGGGTTGTGAGGACAGTAACCCCACAGAAGCTAACAGCAATGACGCTGGCCTGTCTGCCTGCTCAACCAGGTACCGTGTGACCAGGGACAGGTTGACTGATCTCTCTGTGGGATGGGGACGGTGGCAGTGCTGACCTCACGGGCGCTGTGAGGCTGACATGCTCAGCACACGTCAGGATGCTGGATGCAGTCAGTGTACTCAGCATCCGCGTGGCGAGAATGATCGCCAGCAGTGTCACTCCTGGCCCAGGGAAGGTAGATCTCTCCAGGGGCCTCCGGCGTTCAGGTCCCAAATACCCTCCACCTCTGAAAAGGAGGATGCGGGGAGGAGCCCCGGGACCCAGCCTGCCCTCCCTCTGCCGCCCACAGGGACTCGGGAGGCGGCCTTCGTGTACGCCATCTCTTCAGCAGGTGTGGCCTTCGCGGTGACGCGGGCGTGCAGCAGTGGGGAGCTGGAAAAGTGCGGCTGTGACCGGACAGTACACGGGGTCAGCCCCCAGGGTAAGTGCGGGAGGTGGGGAGGCGTGAGTGGGAGAGCAGGGGCCTGGCCGTCACTCATCTGTGGTCCCATCTGCCCCCGTGCCCCAGGCTTCCAGTGGTCAGGATGCTCAGACAACATTGCCTATGGCGTGGCCTTCTCACAGTCGTTCGTGGACGTGCGGGAGAGGAGCAAGGGGGCCTCGTCCAGCCGGGCGCTCATGAACCTCCACAACAATGAGGCCGGCAGGAAGGTAGCGTGGCCTTTCTTCTGCCCCCATCACCCTGGGGCAGGGGCGGACTCAGGAAGGTCCCTGAAACACTCTCCCACCCACATGCGACTCAGAAAACATTTGTTCAGGCTCTCACCAGCACCAGGCACCTCCCGGGAAGGCAGGGGAGCAGGAGCAGTGAGTGGCCCCCTGCACAGCACACACATCCCACCACGTATGGATGTGCACAGGAGTGTGTCCCATCCCTCTGTCACACGCACACCCCTAACAGGTAGCACGCTAGGATTTGAATCCTGTGTCGTAGCAAAGGCCATGTGCTTCTCTCAGATACCATCTGCCTTCTCAATACCTACTCAAGGTTCCTGTGCAGATTCAATGCAAGTGATGTCACCTGTCACTTGCTGTTTCATATGACACTGCCCTTTAAAATGTCTCTCCCTTGCCTGGCCGGTGTGAGCATCAACCCATAAAGCAAGAGGTCTCTGGTTCGATTCCCAGCCAGGGCATGGTCAGGGCACATGCCCAGGTTTCAGGCTCAATCCCCAGTAGGGGGCATGCAGGAGGCTCAATCCCCAGTAGGGGGCTCTCTCTCTAAAATCAATGAAAACGTATTTTTAAAATAAAATAAAATGTCTCTTCCCCGCAACTGTAAGTGCCCCGAGGGCAGGGCCAGTATCTTCTTTAACTGTCCCCAACACAGCTTACCAGCCCACCACACATACAGTAGGTGCTTAATACAGAGGAAGCCTGGCAATCATCTTTCTCCGATTCTGCAGCATCCGCCCAGCCATGCCCCCTCCGGCCCCTCCACAGCCTCCCCTGACATCTGTCTGCTCTCTCCCCTGCTGGTCCCGTGCAGGCCATCCTGACGCACATGCGGGTGGAGTGCAAGTGCCACGGGGTGTCGGGCTCCTGCGAGGTAAAGACCTGCTGGCGAGCCGTGCCGCCCTTCCGCCAGGTGGGCCACGCACTGAAGGAGAAGTTTGATGGCGCCACCGAGGTGGAGCCGCGCCGTGTGGGCTCCTCCAGGGCGCTGGTGCCGCGCAACGCGCAGTTCAAGCCGCACACCGACGAGGACCTGGTGTACTTGGAGCCCAGCCCGGACTTCTGCGAGCAGGACATGCGCAGCGGTGTGCTGGGCACGCGGGGCCGCACGTGCAACAAGACATCCAAGGCCATCGACGGCTGCGAGCTGCTGTGCTGCGGCCGCGGCTTCCACACGGCACAGGTGGAGCTGGCCGAGCGCTGCAGCTGCAAGTTCCACTGGTGCTGCTTCGTCAAGTGCCGGCAGTGCCAGCGGCTGGTGGAGCTGCACACGTGCCGGTGACTGCCGCCCGCCCGCGCCCAGCACCGCCTCGGGGCCCGGGGAAGGCCCATAATTTAAACAGTCCCCCACCACCCACCCCAAAAGATACTGGTTATATTTTTTGTTTTGGTTTGGTTTTTGGGTCCTCATGTTATTTATTACCGAATCCAGGCAGGCGACCCCAAGGGCACCAACTGGGGTCTCCCTGAAGCCTGGGCCTTCGTGGCTGCCACTGACCAAAGGGACCTTGCTCGTACTTCCGGCTGTCCACGCGTGGCTGCTGCCGACCACTCGGCTGTTATCTGTGTCCGTTTTTCTACTTGTAGACTCAAAGTGGGTAGCAGGAGTGTTACAGCCACGTGCCTAACCCTGTCATCTAGGGAAAGAGGTGGCCTATGGTGGGGGAATTCAGTGCCGTTTTGCTGGAAGTTGCGCCCCCACACGTGCACACGGACCCTGGCAGCTTCATCCTGGTAGCCTTGTCCTCTCAAGGCCACTGGAAGGGGATGGGCAGATACCAGGCCAAGAGCAGAGGGTTAATTTCAGCCCTCCATGAGCAGCTGAGGTTCAACTTCTGTGGGACCTTCCAGGCAGGAAGAGCAGGTGAGGTGAGGGCAGTCCCACCCTTGAGCCCAGCCTGCCGGGCCTCCCCCTCAGAGAGGGAAACCCCACTCCCTGGTCCCTTCCAGGCAGGAGTACAGCCTGCCGTCCTGGATCAGCGATCCCAGCGGGGCCTCTGCAGTGATGCCCCGTGTGAGTCTCCTCCTCACAGAGCTGCTTCTCTGTGAAACTAAGAATGGAAACCGCTCACACAGAGAGGAAAGGGCCGTGTAAGAAAGCCCTCTCCCAACCAGTTCGTGCACCCAAATTTACTGAGTAAATACTACGTTCTAGGCCCTATACTGGGCCATCTCACTGGATGATGGAGAAGACAGGGATGCTCGTGCCCACTTTGTAGCAGAGGGGGCAATGCCCAGCGGGGCCCAGAGCGAGCAAGATGCAGAGGTAGAGCCGAGGCTCTGCACCTGAAGGCCCAGAACCAGCAGGTCTTCTTGGGTCTGAGCCTTGGGGAGGGGGCTCTGCTGGAGGAAGAGGGGCTGCGAGGCAGTTGGAGGCACAAACCACAGGCTGAGCGAGAGCCCCCACAGTTCCTGAGGGCAGAGCTCTGAGGGACAAGGCAGACAGCGGGAAGGCACCCTGCCCCTGGGGACCACGGTACTGAAGAGTCCCCCCCAAGACAGCACCAGCTGCCTGGGCCTGGCCCTGCACAGCAGCCACACCGTCAGGAGTCCAGTCCAAACTTCTGTGAGCAAGACAAGCACACAGCAAGACCTGGCCTGACCCAACTGCCTCTAGGGTGGGCTCCCAACCACCAAAGGAACTCGCTGCCAGCCCAGGCTCCAGGCTTCCCCCACATTAGGGCTCTAGGCTTCTGGTTTGAGGTCTTGAGCTCTGGGATCCCCTTTGGAGGTTCTCAGACCCAAGCTCTTGGCTCCATGGTTCAACGCCTGAATCAAAGTCCCAGATTCAGAATGCAGGCTCTGGCCTGTAGAAGCTCTCCAGGCCTGTGGTTTGTGCCTCCTGGTATCGGCTCCCTCGTGAAGAGGTCAACACTTTTGGCCTCCAGCCAAGCTCTCTGCTCAGTGTCCATCTGAGAAGGCCAAAACCAAGTGAGATGCTGGAGCCACATTTGAATGTGGGGATAATCTTGGGGCGGGCAGGCTCTGATGTGGATGAAAGCTGAGCCGACTTTGTCCCCACAGCTGCCCAGCGGGGCTCGCTGCTCCTCTGGCGGGCTCTGTGCAGCCATATGCTCAGCGCCAGGGAAAATACCATTCCTCACTGGCAGAGGCAGACCCAGACAAAGGGAACAACAGGGACCCCTCCCCTTCCAGAGATAGGGCTGAGCCACTCTCCCCCACCCCCAAGTCCTCTCTCCAGAGCCAGGGGAACAGTAGGTCCAGGCTGAATGCTGGTATGATGGGCACTGCCCCCAGGAAGAAGGGAGGTCTGTGCCCATTCATGGGCTTCACCTTCCCGCCTGCCTGAGGGCTCCTCAAAGCTGGGGTTCTGAAGGGTGTAACCTCTTCCCAGCCCTACCATCACCACCACCAGCCCCCCAAACGCCAAAGGGAGCCCCAGCCACAGGCAAATGGAGCTTCCTCGGACACACCCTCCTCCAAACTGTCCCAGATCGAGGAAGAACCAGCACAGGCCTGACAGCCCACCCACTCTGGAAGCTGGCCAGAGGGTCCAAGTCCTGCCCAAAACCTTCTCCACTAATCTTGCCACAGGCAAAGGTGATGTCCTCCGCGGCCTCGGGCTGGAGAGGCCCTGGCTCTGGATGCTGCTGCCCCTCTGCTGCCCCGTCCCATCCTCCAATTTTTATACGAGGCTCCTTGCCATTGTGACATCCCCGTGAAATAGTCTGATGCACGATAAAATGATTATTTCTTTATCTTGCAATTGTGGTAGTGACTTTTTTGTAGAAAAGGGAGAAGAGAGACTTGGGAAAAGAAAGAGAAAAGCAAATAAAGAGTAGCAATCTCTAGGAATGGGCACCGGTTTGCCCTCTTTCCTCCTGAATAACTGGGTTGGTGGCCACGAGTAAAGCACCCACCGCAGGCTCTCTGCACGTCGCTTTTAACACAGAAGCCGTATCTGCATCTCACTGAGCCAGGGTCAGCTACTTGACCCTCAGCCCTTCTTGAGTGTGACATGGAGAAGAAGGACTAACACCATGCCAGAGGAGGTTCTGGTAAAGTGGGTGCCAATGGAGACAGGGGACAAATGGAAAAGAACTTAGTTCCTGTCAAGGACACAGGGGTTCAAAGCCTGTGGCTCGAAGTAAACTCCATGATTGGAGCCGAGCCAAAATGAGGTGTCTGGATAGAAAATGCCCTATAACTCAAGTCACCGCTGATGGGGACACCCTAGGTGGCTCTGAGGAACCTCACTCTAGTGAAATCCTCATCCTCACCAGGGCGGGCACGGCCTGTCGCCCCACACACCACCCCACTGCAGCAAATTCACACCAGGCTGGGAACTGCTCGGCTTTCCAACGGTTTAGTGCAGGCGTCCTCAAACTATGGCCTGCGGGCCACATGCGGGTGTTTTTGCCGGTTTTTTTTTACTTCAAAATAAGATATGTGCAGTGTGCATAGGAATTTGTTCTTTTTTTTTTTTTTAAACTATAGTCCGGCCCTCCAACAGTCTGAGGGACAGTGAACTGGCCCCCTGTTTAAAAAGTTTGAGGACCCCTGGTTTAGTGGGATAGTAAAGGGCTGATGCAAAGTGCTTTCAGGAAGCTGGGGAATAGTGTACAGAGGGAAGGGATGGGGTCTAGACGACAGATGGATAGAAAATAACACTTTTTCCTCAAATCAGGGTCCAGGTGGGGGGTGGGGGGGAGACAGGAGAGACTGGTAATTGAGTCCACGATGGCAGAGCGAGGAGATGGTGTCCATCCAGCCATTGTTTAGAACTGTGAAAAGGACCCAAGCCTTGCAATCAAGACAGACGGGGCTGCAATCCCTTCACTATATGGAACCTTGGACACTCACTGTCCCTCTCTGGGACTCATTTTCTTCATTCATAATATAGTGCTACTCCCTTTGCCCCAGTTCCAAATGGGGCTAAATAATAATAGAACCTATTTATTGGAGATGTTAAATAAAATAACACATATAAAGCTTAACAAATGGCAGCTATAATTGTAAGTATTAGTATTATCCTCTTTACAGGAGTGTAGGAGGCGGTTAAAATAGCTCTAAGATTGAGGGGCCAGAACGAGGAAAGCAGAGACAGTGGGAAATTGGGTAAGAGTTGAAGGCAGGTACCTCAAGGCTGTGGTCCTCCTTTGGCCTCATCCCAGAAATCAGAAGCAGACAGGTATCTCGGGGCAGAGATCCTAGGCTGGAAACAGAGACAGAGAATCCCAGGGTGGGATACCCAGGCAGCAGAAAGCAAGGCAATGGCAAAGCTGCCCCTGGCACCAAGAGGAGAAGCTGAACCAAGGTCCAGTGGGCAAGAAGCAGGGCTAGGACAGGGAGCGGGGGACAAGGAGGGCCCAGTCAGAAGTGGAGTGGGAGTCAGAGCTGTAGGAAGCATACGCAGTGCGGCCAGGCTCCGCCTGTAAAGACGACGTCTTTCAGAACTGCCAGGTGGGGTGGGTCAGCTCAGAGGCTGTGTGCAGATCCATCTTTGACAGCTGCCCTCAGAGCTCAGGGCTGAGGTCTGGGTGATAAAGCAGACCTCCTTCTCAGCCCCTTCTTGGCAGCCAGTGGTCCAAGGGAAGTCTGGGAAGACCCAAGGCCAGGTTCAAGGCAGATCTTGGGCCAAGGAAGGGCCAGAGATCGCAGCAAGGTATAAAAGGAAGTATAGGATCTAGGCAACCGAGAGGAGGCAGCTAGGGCTGAGAAATGGAGTGAGGAAGAAGCAGAGGGTGGGAGCACAGACACAGGAACAGAGGGAGAGAAAGGCATGAGAAGGGAGGAAGGCACTGCGGAGCCGGAGGGCATCTGGGCAGAAGAGCCCAGCAGCTTCCTAGTAAGAGGAGAAAGTGCTGAGCTTCAGGAGAAGGCGTCTGACTCAAGAAGGGGGGTATGAGGGGATGTCTAAGGGATGTGGGGGAGGGAGGAGTGTGGCCTGGCCCAGGCGATGACTTCATAAGCATCTCCCCCCACTCCTTCCTGAGCCGCCAGCCCTAGTGACCCCCTGCCCGCATCTCAAGGGTCTAGGCCAAGCAGGCGCTGACAGGGGAGAAAAGGGGCCCTCCTGGGCCAGGCCCCCTAGCCTGGCATAGTGCCTGCTGGGAAGGAGGGGCCTAGAGGCCCAGCCCTTGTCAGCATCCCGGCCGGCACTTCGGAGGCAATTAGCAGCCCAGCTGAGCTAATCCCCCGCCTGGCGAGGCCAACACAAACAGGCCCAGGCCGGGTGCACACTCGCCTGCCTGTTTGCTGAGGGGCCCGGTGGTCCGCCAAGAACAACACCAATAACCCGGGGCCTTCTCTGGGTTAAGAGGAGGACCGAGGCTTGCTGAAGAGCTGACCATGCCCGACAGGCATACTCTGGCCAGGCGCCCTGACTGCCCCAGAAAGGCAGCCACTGTTCCCAAGCCTTGGGCCAGCCAGGAAGAGGAAGCTGGACACAAGGAGCCATATACTCTCATTCAGTACCCACCCCTACCCCCACCCATGCCACCTGTGAGGGAGAAGGGCCAACTCAGGCTTGTGTTGCCTTGACCAGCCCAATAATTGAGGCCAGAAGGGCCTGAGCCCTCTGGTTAGAACCCAAGGATTACAGGCTCCATGTTGGACACGGGAGCCCAGAGGCAATTCAGACCTGGACCCTGCCCTCAAGGGGTTCACGGTCCAGCAAGGGAACAGACCATGTACAACCCTGGAGCAGGGCCAGACTCTACTCCCATCAGCAACTACCTGTCCCCCCAGGTGGAACCCCCACAACCGAGAAGGCAAAGGGGGCCCAGGAGAAGAAACAGAGGCCCATAGATAGATAAGTGGGGAGATGGTGCCAAGAGGACAGGAGGGGATCAGAACAAACTTTGGCACAGACTGGTCCTGGACCAGTACCTCCTTCACAGCCCAGCAACCACTGGGAGAGCAGGCAAGGCCCTATTCCTGCACCCCGACTTCTTATTCCAGCCCAATTCCACTTTCCTCAGCCCTTGACGAGGGAGCATCTCCTCTGAGATAAGCCCTCTATCTGCAACATGGTTCCTCGCCTACGTAGGTGCCTGGACTTTGCTGCAACATCAGAAACTGCAGCCTCCTGGGAGCTTCTACTGGGGAAAGTGATACGGCCTCCCTGAATGGGCCAGGCCCCTCGGGAAACTGCGCTGATCACTGATATGCAGTACCACTACCGTTTACTGAGCACCTATCAACAGAGGGCCAGGCCCACGCTAAAGACCACCACCAGCATTAGCCCATGTCAGAGTCACAAGCAAATAATGGGACATGAATGTATCCTGTTGGATAAACCAACTGAGAGGCAGGTGTATGGTTTATCCCCACCTTACAGATAAGGAGACCAAGGCTCACGGCAGAGACTTGCCTATGGTGGCAAGTGTGTGTGTGTCACTAGGCCCCTCCGCCAGTCCCACACACCTCTCCATTTTCCCTCACCCCATGCTGGCCTAGACCTGATGCTTCCTGGGCCAACAGGCCTCGGTGCCTTGAGCCCACCCTTTCCCCACAAAACAGCATTAACTGTCTCTGGCTGAGCTAAGCTCCACTCTGTTGCTCTGCTGGGGACCTATACATTGTAGACAGCTTTCTGTAGGGGAGAGGGTGAGAAAGGCTGGAATCACACTGCTAGAGCTGACAACGCCACAGCTGGAAACAGCAGCCCTGCCCACCACCCCCTGCTGGCTGGAGACTTCAAGTCCACTTCCAAGCCCGCCAGATAGGCTGTCAGGTCCCTGCCCAAAGCAGGAAGGAGCTGACAATCCAGTCTGAACTCTCTTTGGGCTGCTCCCACACCTGGCCCTAGAATATCTAGCCTGAACCAAGGTATAGATGAGTAGATGAGTCTTATTCCCCTTCAGTTCAGCCAAAAAGGAGGTATTTTTCAAAAAAAGTCTTTTACTAGGAAACTGAAGAAAAACAAACAGACCCTAAGTACACAGAAACAAGCAGATTCCTAAGCAGGCCTTTAACCAGTGCCTAACCAGAACCCTGCAGATACTGCATCTCCCTACCTCCTTCTAGACAGGGGCTCATTCTAGCTCCACTGCCGACAGCCTGTGAAATCTGAAGCAAGTCAGTCAACTCTGAACCTCAGCTGTTTAGAGAGATGCTGATAATGGTAGAGCCAGGACCAGATCCGGTCCTAATTTGAAAGCCTCCCACCCATGACATTGTGGCTGTTGGAGGACCGAGTGTAACCCTGAACCAGGAAGTGCTTCGTGGACTGGGAAGGGCTGTAAGGGATATTGATGGTTGTTCTCAGCTAGCACTGGCTCTTTCTTTAAGTGTGAGGGAAAGCGTGTGTGGGAGAAGTGGAGATCCTCCTGGTCCCATCAGGTTGAAAAGACACTAGAATGTGCTGGGTCTCTCTTCTCCTGGGAGTCTTCCCACCCCTTCTTCTCCCTCCCCAGCACCTCCTGCAGCCTGGGCCTCCTCCTCATCCCCTGCTTGGACAGCGGCTGGAGCCACCTGTGAAGTTTCAGGAATGGCTGATGGTTATCAGAGCCAGGACAGGGCGAGTTGCTGCCCCTCTGATTCATCACAGAACTGGAGTGGATCCAGAGAACTGACCAAGAGGATGCAGGGCTGCTGCTATGAATTCAGACTGTTTCAGTCGGGAAAGAGGCTGAAAGAGGGCAGTTCAATCATTCAAATCAGAAAGGAATGAGGAGAGGGGACTTTAGACTCATTCCTCAAAAGAACAGGCATGGTGTGGTGGAAGAAGTCTGAGGGCTGAAATCGCACAGATCTGGGATTGAACCTCTTCTAGGCCTCTCACTAGCTGGGTGACCTCAGATAAGTTAACCCCTATGAGACTCAGCTTCCCCATCTGTATCATCTCAAATGCTACTATGGGAACTGAACCATAATGTAGATAGGTGTCCAGTAAATAATTCCCTGTGCCATTCCATTCACTTCTGGCCTAGGACATGCACTCTCCCCTTCCCACCTGGCTAGTTGCCATTGCCATATGTTTGGTGATGGCACTGCATACACTCCGCTTCAACCGTCTCCTCTCAGCACCTAGGGTACTTTCAAAATGGCATGATTCCTGGTTGCCAGGCAGCCCAGAAGCCCCTTTAACCACAGCAAACTTCAGTTTGACAGGAAGACCCCAGCATGGTGAGGAGAAGAGACTTGCCCTCAAGGGTCAGAGCTCTGTCCAGCTCACCCAGCAGAGGCATCAGCTCATTAGCAAAAATGAAGTTCTCAACCTTTAACCTATGACCCCTGCCTCTGAGAGACAAAAGCCCTTGCTCTGTTAGTTCTGACATTTCAAAATAAATCTTGTGATTAAAATGAGCATTTCAAATTACATACACCATTTGTCAACTGGCTATTCTAATAATCCCCACCCCCCCGGCCCGCCCAACAAGAGAAGCCTAGTAGTTAAACACTCTGCAGTCAAATAACTCCAGCTCCACCGAGTCCTAGCTGTGTACCTTGGGTAAGTCATTTAACCTGTTTCCTCAGTTATAAGGGAACTATTGCAAAGATAGAGAATGTAAAGCACTTAGCACACTGCCTGTCACACAGCTGCTGCTCAGCCATCCACTGCTGATAACATTGGAGAATGTGCCTGCCGCCACCCCCACTCTGATCCTGAGACTCACGGAGCCAGATGTTCCAGTGTGGGCTCCCGAGACTTCAGCTGGGCAGAGGATACTTTAGAGAAAAATGGGTGGGTGCCCTTTTACAGACCTTGTGCCATACACACTATTGTTTACACATTCCACCCTCCCCCTCGAACCGCGAGCTCTTTCAGGGTGCGATCTGGACCTACTGTTTTATGACGGGAGGGAGTCAGGAAGCAGTGAACAAATGCCAAATGAACTGAGGCATGCACTCTAGAAAGGAAGGCAGTGCAGTCATCTGCTGGCACTGGAGGCCAGGTGGACGGCCAGCCTGATGAGGGCAGCACAGGATGGGCTCACATCCCTGGAAGCTCTAAAACGCTACAGCACCAGGCTGGCATTCTGGACTCCTTCAGAATGAAGGAGTCAGGGGAATAGATTAAACTACCTCCACCCACTAGTATCCCTGGATTGCAGGACCCCATTCCCCCTTCAAGGCCCCAGAGAAAAGCTTCAGCCTGGGTCTGCAACCCTTGGTCCCTGTGCAAGGCCCCCTGGAGGGCCAGCCCACGCGGCTTTGTTATAAATGATGCCCTGGACAGCCATCTGACCCACTGTCTCCTGGTCTCATCCTCAAGTTCCTGGAGCCTCAGCCAAAGACAACAGTGTGGACTCATTTCTTCGGGGCCCAGAGTGGAAGGCTCCCCAGCACCTGGGAGCAGCTGGAAGTTGGAACTCAAGGACTCATCGCTGCTGGTCTCCCCATCCTGTGCCAAGTGCATCTGTAAACAAGACTTCTCAGTGGTTCCCTGCAGCTACTCCCAAGGGGTCAAAGGGAGAGAAACAGACTAGAATCCGGGCAGCCCATGGCTTAGAGAACTGAGCCAGGCAAAGCCTGGTCTGAAAGATGGTCCCTGGGTGTGGCCAGGTCTGCGCTGCTGGCCCTGTGCCCAGAGCCTTGGATGGATTCGCCATTGCCCAGGATTGCTGCTCTATGCCAGCTGCTGAGACCCCAAGAGGCATGGGGCCTGTGTCACACTGCTGTAGGTCCCACTGTTTTACAAGTTGGCAGAGAGAAAGAGCTTGCTGGGGTGGAGATGCCTGGATGCTGGGCTGTTGTGCGTGATTCTGTTTGCTATAAAACAGCCAGACATTCCTAGGACCTGGAATCCCGCCGAGGCCATGGAGCTAGCCTTCCCGGCCATATATCTCCAGGCGGGGGACAGGCCTGAGACATCTGAGATAATAAAGACATGATTGTCTCAGCCCTGGGGCTTGTCTCCCCTTTGTCCCAGGGCCCAGCAGCCAGCAAGAAGTTTAAAGACATCCTCCCCCTTCTCCTGGGAAAGTACAAATGCATCAGATTCTATAGCCCCTGGGGTGAGCTTCCCAAGAACCAGGCCTGGGATTCCTGCTCTGGCTCACCAGAGCAGAAGGCAATCAGGGGTCCATCCACAGGCAGCACACAGGAGAGACTGCGAGCAACCAGATGTGGAACACTCACTTGGGGCACATGCCCTCCCCTCTGGGCACGCATCTCTAATTCTCACCAACCCTCTAACATGGGAACTATAATTTTAGGAATTAAGAAACTGGAGCTGAGAGAGGTTAACGAACTTGTCCAAAGTCACAGATACTCGATGGCAGGGATGGTCTGAAACCTAGATGTTTTACTCCAAAGCCTGCAACTTCCACAGTAACTCTAACAAACTCCACCCCCTCCCTTTAAAAATATATATATATATTTTTTTTTTTATTGATTTCAGAGAGGATGGGAGGGAGGGAGGGAGGGGAGGAGGGAGGGAGAGGGGGAGAGGGGGAGAGAGAGGGGGAGAGAGAGAGAGAGAGAGAGAGAGAGAGAGAGAGAGAGAGAGAAACATCAATGATGAGAATCAGTGATCGGCTGCCTCCACACTGGGGATCAAGCCCGCAACCCAATCATGTGCACACACAAGGAATCAAACCGTGACCTCTTGGTTCATAAGTGGACACTCAACCACTGAATCATGCCGGCCGGCCCCAACACCCCTTTTTTATAAAAACTCTCAGCAAAGTGGGAATAGAGGGAGCGTATCTCAACATTATAAAGGCCGTACATGGCAAACCTACATCGAACATCATACTCAATGGGCAAAAACTAAAACCATTTCCCTTAAGAACAGGAATAAGACAGGGATGTCCGCTTTCACCACTCTATTCAATACTAGAGACCCGGTGCACGAAATTCATACCTGGGGGTGGGGGGTCCCTCAACATGGCCTGTACCTTCTTGCAATCAGGGACCCCTGTGGGATCGGGCCTAAACCGGCAGCTGGACATCCCTCTCGCAATCTGGGACCGCTGGCTCCTAACCACTTGCCTGCCTGCCTGCCTCATCACCCCTAACCACTCGCTTGCCTGCCTGATTGCCCCCAACTGCTCGCCTGCCTGCCTGAGCGCCCCTAACCACTCGCTTGCCTGCCTGATTGCCCCTAACTGCTCGCCTGCCTGCCTGATCACCCCTAACCGCCTCTGCCTCAGCCCCCGCTGCAGGGGCTTTGTCCAGAAGGACATCCAGAATGATGTCCGGAAGGTCGTTCGGCTGTCTGGTCTAATTAGCATATTACGCTTTTATTATTATAGATAGTACTGGAAGTCCTAGCCACAGCGATCAGACAAAAAGAAATAAAAGGCATCCAAATTGGAAAGGAGGAATTAAAACTCTCATTATTCGCAGATGACATGATATTGTACATAGAAAACATTAAAGACTCCACTAAAAAACCACTTGCTTTAATAAATGAATTTGGCAATGTAGCAGGATACAAAATCAACATCCAAAAATCTATAGCTTTTTTTTTTTTTAATCCTCACCTGAGGATATTTTTCCATTGATTCTTAGAGAGAGTGGAAGAGAAAGGGAAAGACAGAAATATCGATGTGAGAGAAACACTTCGATTGGTTGCCTCCTGCACCAGCCCCGGGCCTGGGCCTGGGCCAGGGAGAAGCCTGTAACCGAGGTACGTGCCCTTGACTGGAATCAAACCCGGGATCTTTTAGGTCTGCAAGCCAACGCTCTATGCACTGAGCCAAACCTGCCAGGGCTCTATGGCCTTTTTATACACTAATAATGAATTATTAGAAAGAGAAACTGAACAAACAATCCCATTTACCACTGCAACAAAAAAATTAAGATACTAAGGAATAAAATTAACCAAGGAGGTAAAAGACTTGTATTCGGAAAACTATAGGACATTGACAAAAGATAGAGAAGATATAAACAAATGGAAGAATATACCATGTTCATGGATTGGTAGAATTAACATTATTAAAATGTCCATACTACCCAAGGCAATCTACAGATTCAGTGCAATCCCTATTAAAATACCAACAGCATATTTCACATATATTGAACAAATACTCCAAAAATTTATATGTAACCCAAAAAAAAAAAAATAGCCGCAGCAATCTTGAGAAAGAAGAGCAAAGTTGGAGGAATCACAATACCAAATATCAAGTTATACTACAAAGCCACTGTAATAAAACAGCCTGGTACTGGCACAAGAACAGGCATATAGATCCACAGAACAGAAGAAAAATCCCAGGACTCAACCCAAGCCATTACGCTCTATCAATATTTGACAAAGAAGGCAGGAACATACAATGGAGTCAAGACAGTTTCTTTAATAAGTGGTATTGGGAAAATTGGACAGATACATGCAAAAAAATGAAACTAGACCACCAATTTACACCATACACAAGAATAAATTCAAAATGGATAAAAGACTTAAATGTAAGTCATGAAACCATAAAAAATCCTAGAAGAAATCATAGGCAGCAAAATCTCAGACATCTCTTGTAGCAATATTTTTACAGATACAGCTCCTAGGGCAAAGGAAACTAAGAAGAAAATAAACAAACAGGACTACATAAAAATAAAAAGCTTCTGCACAGCAAAAGAAACCATCAACAAAATGAAAAGAGAGCCCACTGTATGGGAGAACATATTTGGCAATGATACATCTGATAAAGGTTAAAATCCAAAATATATAAGGGACAAAATAATCTGATGAACAAAATACAACTTAACAAAAGGAAGAAAAGCAATCCAATTTAAAAAATGGGCCAAGGACCTAAATAGATACTTCTCCAAAGTGGACATACAGAAGGCCAAGAGACATATGAAAAAATGCTCAAAGTCACTGATCATCAGAGATGCAAATTAAAATAACAATGAGGTATTACCTCACACCTGTCAGAATGGCTACCATCAACAAATCAACAAATGACAAGTGCTGGCGAGGATGTGGAGAAAAGGGAACCCTAGTACACTGATGGTGGGAATGCAGACTGGTGCAGCCATTATGGAAAACAGTATTGAGTTTCTTCAAAAAATTAAATATGGCCCTGGTTGGTTTGGCTCAGTGGATGGAGCGTCCGCCTACGGACTGAAGGGTCCCAGGTTCGATTCCGGTCAAGGGCACATGCCTGGATTTCGGGCTTGATCCCCATTAGGGGACATGCAGGAGGCAGCCAATCAATGATTCTCCCTCATCATTGATGTTTCTATCTCTCTCTCCCTCTCCCTTCCTCTCTGAAATCAATAAAGATATATTTTTTTAATTAAATATGGAACTGCCATTTGACCCAGTGATCCTACTTCTAGGAATATATTCCCAAAGTACCAATCAGAAAGAATGTATGCCCCCTATGTTCATAGCAGCACAATTTACAATAGCTAAGATCTGGAAACAGCCCGAGTGCCCATTAGTAGATGAGTGGATTAAAAAGCTGTAGTACATTTTATACCATGGAATGCTATGCAGCAGTAAAAAAGAAGGATCTCTTACCCCCTGAGACAGCATGGAGGGAGCTGGAAAGTATTATGCTAAGCAAAATAAGCCAGTAAGAGAAATACAAGTATCATATGACCTCACTCATGTGGAATCTAATGAACAAAATTAACTGATGAACAAAATAGATCCAGAGGCACAGAAGCATAGAACAGACTGTGGAATCTCAGAGAGAAGGCAGAGGAGGATGAGTGGGTAGGAAGTGATCAACCAAAGAACTTGTATGCATATATGCATAACCCATGGACACAGACAATAGGGTGGTGAAGGCCTGGGATGGAGGGTGAGGGCTGGGGGCAGGCTAGGAGGGGTCAATGGGGAGGGGGGAAAGGGGACATATGTAGTAAAAAAAAAAAAAGAAAAGAAAAACTAGTGAAATATGAACAAAGTAAAAAATAAAAAAAGAATCAACCAATGAATGTATAGATAGGTGGAACAACAAATCCATCTCTCCCTCTCTCTCAAATCAATAACACACACACACCATTTTTTAAGACATTGTTATTTGAAAAATGGCAAGCAAGATCATTGGCTCTGGAAAGTAGTAATGGTTCTCAGAATTGGAAGTACCGGCTACAGATATGGGTGACAAGACACTGTGGGTAGTGGGCTCTTTTCCCATCAATTTGAGCGTTTGCACTCTTCTCAGGGGCAATGAGAAAGGCAGAAACTTAAGAAACCTTGCTAAGTCCCACAAACAACCACTTTTCTTGCTGTTTCTCTGCCATCTAGTGGCTCCTCTGGAGCATTACAAGTTAATATTTACTGTTAAACCATATTTATCCTAAAAGCAAAAACCACATCAGTCTTTACTGGACACTGCAATATACAAAAGACTATAGATTGAACCAAACTTTATAACCTCTCAAATACATCAATGAAAACCTGATTCTTCTTGAAGACTCAATAGTCTACTTGTATATTTAATACATAGGTTTTATATATTTTTATTAATTACCTGTCAATAGCAAAAAATTCCTCGAGTTGTAGAGATGTCCTACACCAGTGGAGTTCGAATCTCTTGGCAAAGCCCTACAGCTCCCATAGGGGAGCACAAAGTGTGTCCCCATGTTTGGGACAAGGAAGCAGTCAGGGGAGCGAAACTGCTGGGCTTGTTTCAATGACAGCAGTTATTTCATTCACCTTTTTGGTTTCCGTAATAAGGTTCCATGTAAGATTTTATTTGGGGGAAACAGAGGTCTACTGCTGAAAAGACACAAATCAAAAAGGAATAGAAAACTGCTTTATTTACACATGGGGAAACTGAGGCCCAAAGAAATATAGCTACTTTTCCAAGGAAATTCTGGTGCCCCAATTAGAACCTGGGTATCCAACTCCCAATCCAGAGCTTTTTCCAGTAATGACATCACCACCCTGGGAGTAATGAGGAGATAACATCAAACACCATAATGCAAAATAAACAAATAAACAGGACTCCGTTTAGTCTCACTACATTTACCAGGTGTCAAGATCCCTATGGGCTAAGGAAAGGCTGGTCTTAGAATCAAGTGGCATTGAAGGCAGGGGAATTTGATACAAACCACAGATAAGTCCGTCCCCTCCCCCCCCCCCCCATCTGTGGTTTTGCTTTCTGCAATTTCAGTTACCATGGTCAATTGCGGTTCAAAAATATTAAATGGAAAATTCCAGAAATAAACAATTCGTAAGTCTTAAAGTGCATGTCGTTCTGAGTAGTGATGAAATCTCACACTGTCCCATTCTGTCCCAACCTGAACATAAATCATCCCTTTGTTAAGCATATCCGTGCTGCATATGCTACCTGCCAGTTTGTCACTTAGTTGCTGTCTCAGTTATCAGGTTGACTGCCGAGGTACTGAATGCTTATGTTCAAGTCACCCTTATTTTACTTACTAATGGTTCCCAAGTACAAGCGTAGTTTTGCTGGCAATTCAGAGATGCCAAAGAGAAGCCATAGAGTGCTTCTTTTAAATGAAAAGGTGAAAGAAAAAAATTGTATATTGAGGTTTCTCAGATCCACAGTAAAAAAAAAACCTATCTGTGAAATTGTGAAGGAAAAAGAAATTCATGCTAGTTTTTTGCTGTTGCACCTCAAACTGCAAAAGTTACAGCCACAGTGTGTGCTATGTGCTTTACAAAGGAGCAGAGTGCTGGCATGAAGCTCCCCTGTGGTTCTGGGGCTCCAAATACCCAACCCTGTCACAGAGTTATAAATGAGACATAGGAGGGCATGATACACTCTCAAGCTCCCTGAAAGTCTTCTCCGGGTTCCTGGCAATGGGGCTGCGGGACCCTCACTCATGTAGCAGCCTATGACCCAGAGCCAACAGGGCTCTATGGCCCTGGGACTACTTGCCAAGCCTGTGCTAAGTGCTTTACATGAAGCATTTCATTTAACCCTCAAAATTCTCAGATAAAGTTAATATAGCTATTTCCATTTCACAGAGGAGAATGCAAGGCTCAGGTTTAAGTTACTTACAGAAGGTCAAAGATCAAATGACAAGACCCAAACTCAAATCCAAAGCCTATGCATGCAGTTTCTTTCCTTTTTTTTTTTTTAATACATTTTTATTGACTTCAGAGAGGAAGGGAGAGGGAGAGATAGAAACATCAATGATGAGAATCATTGATTGGCTGCCTCCTGCACAACCCACTGGGGATTGCCCTGACCAGGAATTGAACTGTGACCTTCTGATTCATAGGCCGATGCTCAACCACTGAGCCACGCCAGCAGGGAGGGCATATGCATGCACTTTCCATCACAATGCCAAGTTGTTTAACCTCAGTCTTGCCATCTATCCTGCCTCCCTTACAGGGCTGTATTGAAGGTGAGTGAAATCACTAATACAAACATGATTTGAAATTTGAGTTTACTACCTAAATTCAAAACTGTGAGGACTCCTGAGCTTTGTGAAGATGTAGCTCCAGAATCCCAATCACCTCCCTTTATTTGAGTCTAGCTAATGAGCTATTCCCTAATAACAGGGTTCCTTCCTCCTGATGAGGACGATATTAGATATGTGGAAACAATGGTGCTATTCTAAAGCCTTTATGTGGAATGGTAAAGAGAAAGGGTGCCAGATCTCAGAACTGGCACTCCCATCATCCCCCTGGCCTTGGTAATCAGTAAGGTCCAGCTTTCTCAACAAACCCTGCTCTGCCAACATACAAGGCTGCTCTAATGACTCCAGGGGCTCACTACCCAAATGCAAAGGCATCTCATACAAAAGACAAAGGCTATCTTTCTCTCATGCTACAATTAAGTCACCTTCCCTATAAAGCTCCTATCCAATCTGCCACTGTAGATGAAGCTTTTATATCACTACTAGAGGCCCAATGCATGAAAATTCATGCAAGAGTAGGCTTTCCTTTGCCCAGCTGCCGGCACCGGCTTCCCTCTGGCACCCGGGACCCAGGCCTCCCTCCTCTGGCCACCGCAGGATCCAGGATCTGGACTTCCCTCTGGCCCCGGCTTCATCTGGAAGGACGTCTGGAATGATATCTGGTCTAATTAGCATATTACCCTTTTATTATTATAGATGCTTGCCCTGGCATTAATGATGCTTGAACTACAATTTTCTGCTTTGTAATTAGTCACATGTATTTTATTTTCATAAGATACATATGGTTAAACATACAGGCTCCAGAATCAGACAGACCTGAATTCCAACTCTGGCTGGAGATACCAACCAATTATAGTGTCTAGGAGTCCGCATCTATAAAATGAAGATACCTGTAGTATCAATGTCATATAGCTGTCGTGAGAAATAAATGTGGTAATACTGTGGGTTTAACACAGTCCAGAGCACAGCAAGTGCTTAATAAACAGCTATTCTTTCACCAAAGAGTATGTTCCATTTCTTTTATGATCCTAGGACAGTCCTCCACCAGTATGATTAATGTTCCCTCTTTAATTCACTCATTTGTTTTGGGGGGCCCTTGAGAACTAGCTTTCTACCTACTACACCTATCCCTAAGCAGGTGACTACTTCCCAAACATGCCAGGTGTCCCCCATCTTTGTTCACATTCCTCGCTTCCAGAAATCTATACTCATCCACCTGCCCCCGCCCCCACCCCATATAGCTCATTTCCAAGTCAGACCCATCCTTTAAATACATCTAAAATGTCACCTTTTTCAAGAAGCCTTTCCTGATTTCTTTCCACCCCTCACTCCATCATCCCCCAACAAAATACACACACAACTGTGCTTTCTCTTCCTTTCCTGGTATATTAAGTTACCCTCCCTTACTCTCATTCTTACTAGAACCATCTTCATCCACCATGCTATCTAACAGAGGGCCTCTCGGTACTAAATAAATATCTGTTAAATTGACTTTACAAAAAACTAAAGCTTAAGGGAGATTTGTAGTTTTTAATATAATAACATCTTCTGAACATTTCTTATCCCTTGATGTTCGTAAACTAGCTTGGACCAGCAAGATCCTCAGGCTAGCCTCAGAGGTTTGGCCAACCTAAGACAACCAGTCCTGGTAACTCTGAGACACTGGGGAAACTGCACAACTAACCTGACCTGCAGAGGTTTTGTTTTCCTGCCTTCCAGTGGTCCTAAAAACAAAGCCATTTCAGAGGTAAAGTATCTAGAGCTCTTTAGATACAATTTAATGTGTACATGAAATACTTCCACAAAAGTAAAAAGCTAGGAGAAAACTCCATCTCTAGGTCTTAGCTTCTTCTTAAAGAAAGCTCTAGCCCTAGCTGGGTTGCTCAGTTGGTTGGAGCATCATCTTGCACACCAAAAAGGTTGTTTGATTCCTAGTCAAGGCACATACCTAGGCTGCAAGTTCGAGCGCCAGTCAGGAAGCAACCAACAAATGTTCCTCTCTCACATCAATGTTTATCAATGTTTCTCTCTCTCTCTCTCTCTCTCTCTCTCTCTCTCTCTCTCTCTCTCTCCCTCTCTCTCTCTCCTCTCTCTCCTCTCTCCCTCTCTCTCTCTTCCTTCCTCCCTTTCTCCCTATCTTTCCAAAATCAATAAACATATCCTCAGGTAAGAATAGAAAAAAAGCTGTAATGGAGCTTGAGCTCAAACATCCTAGTTTTATAAATACTAAATCTGTACTCCTGTAATTACTAAAATACAAAATCCCCAACATACACCCAGTAGCATGTGACAATGATATACATAAGTAAACTAGAGACCTGGTGCACGAAATTCGTGCACTTGGCAGTGGGGGGGTGGTCCCTCAGCCCAGCCTGCACCCTCTTGCAGTCCAGGAGCCCTCGGGGGATGTGACTGATGGCTTAGGCCCACTCACAGCGACCGGGCCAGAGCCGTCAGTCGGACATCCTTAGTGCTGCCGTGGAGGTAAGGAGAGGCTCCCGCCACTGCCACTGCTCTGGCCAGCCGTGATCCCAGTTCTGGCTGAGCAGCACTCCCCCTGTGGGAGCACACTGACCACCAGAGGACAGCTCCTACATTGAGCTGCCCCCTGGTGGTCAGTGTATGTCATAGTGATGGATAATGCCGCCATCGGGCTGAAACCGGCTAGCCAACATCCCCCGAGGGGTCCCTGATTGCGAGAGGGCGCAGGTCAGGCCGAGGGACCCCACCGATGCATGATCTGGGCCGGGGAGGGATGCAGGAGGTTGGACAGCCGGGGTGGGACTGCGGGAGGGCTCCAGGGCATATCCAGCCCGCTCAGTCCCGATCATCAGGACCCCAGCAGCAAGCTAACCTACCGGTCGGAGCGTCTACCCCCTGGTAGTCAGTGCACATCATAGCAAGTAGTTGAGCAGCCTTAGCATATCATTAGCATATTACGCTTTGATTGATTGAATGGCCCACCAGATGACCGGACACTTAGCATATTAGGCTTTTATTATATAGGATAATTCCTCATACATAATCTAAATTCTTTCCACTGCAATGCAAATCTGGTAGCTGTTAATATTTGCATAGCACTTTTGTGTTTACAGAACATATTCACATATATGACCTCATTTAATCTTCACACTCAACCCTAAGGTGTAGATATTTTTATTCCTAATTTACAGATGAAGCAAAAGAAGATCAGGGACATTCACTGTTTATCCAAAGTCACACAGCTAGTAAGGCCAGAAAAGAAACTCAAGGCCAATTATTTCCCTACAGCAGACATCACCTTGGATTTTTTTTTTTATTGACTATGAATTCTCAGACTGACTCTTCACCTCTCCTAAAGAATCCATAAGTCTCCCTAGTCCACCAGTACATTTACTCAACCTTATTTCCTTCCTTCATCATCTCCTTCTCCTCTCCCTTCAGACATTTATCAAGACCCCATTAGAAGTGGTGTCCAGAAATTAGGTACCCTCAGTTCAACAACCAGAATTTTAGCAAATTCACCACTAGGTGGAGCTCATCTCAATAATCCAAGAAGCCAACAAGCAAGTTCATTGGGAACGAGTAAACAGAGGAGCCAGAGTTAAAGTAGCACAATACATTGTTTAAAAGAAACAAGAAATAGATAACCTGGTACTGGCACAAGCTTTCCCATCTTCATCCCAGTAGCCCATGATCAGAGAGTTAAGAAAGAACTCCTTGCCCTAACCAGTTTGGCTCAGTGGATAGAGTGTTGGCCTGTGGACGGAAGGGTCCCAGGTTCGATTCCGGTCAAGGACATGTACCTTGGTTGCGGGCACATACCCAGTAGAAAGTGTGCAGGAGGCAGCTGATCAATGTTTCTCTCTCACTGATGTTTCTAACTCTCTATCCTTCTCCCTTCCTCTCTGTAAAAAATCAATAAAATATTAAAAAAAAAAAAAAAAAAAGAACTTCAGTCCAAGGCTTAGGCCCAGAAACAAATATTTGCAAACCCACACAGGTACCCCTCCCCAGTTCCTGCTTCTGAGAAGGCTGGCTACTGGACTTTGCATCAAATTACAGCTAAATCAGCCCTAGTTGATTTGGCTCAGAGCATAGAGCATCGGCCTGTGGACCAAAGGGTCCTGGGTTCAATTCCGGTCAAGGGCAGGTACCTTGGTTACAGGCTCCTTCATGACCCGGACCCTGGTCAGGATGCGTACAGGAGGCAACCAATTGATGTGTTTCTCTCACATTGATGTTTCTGTCTTTTCCTCTCTCTTCCACACTCTCTAAAAATCAATGGAAAAATATCCTTGGGTGAGAATTAAAAAAAAAAAAAAAAAAAAAAGAAAACTTACAGCTAAATTACAAATCAAGACACAGAAACTAAAAACTAAGATTCTATCCAATTAAATATCAATTCACAGTATCAGGCTAATACACAGAGGAAGCTGATACATGTTTAATCACTCAGATGTATTAAAAAAAAAAATCAATCCACCTAGAACTATTCACTGACAAGAGGGGGAAATAAAGCCACTTAACATTGGTTCACACCCTGCCCAAAGGTCTGACAAATAATGGGGTTGGGGTGGGGGGTGCAATCTGCAGCAGAGGAATAAAATGATAAAATAATGGTGTTTTTAAAGATTTCTTAATTGATTTTCAGAGTGAGGAAAGGGAGAGATTGAAACATTGATGTGAGAGTGAAACACTGACCAGCTGCCTCCTGTACGCCCCCTACCAGGGATGGAGCCCAAAACCCAGGCATGTGCCCTGACCGGGAATTGAGCCAGCAACTTTTCAGTGCATGGGACAATAACCAACTGAGCCACAAAGGCCAGGGTGAAATGATGGTGTTTTTAACATAGCAAGAGACTTCACATCCTAGAAGACCAATTTAGTCCTGGAATAACTTCAATTTCATACTCATTTCTAGCAGTAACTTACACTATTTGGAATTTGTACTCTCAGATGAATTAGGATATCCTGAGTGAAAAAGATATCCACCTCCATCCAGTGAAACTTGTAGAGCACACTTGTCTTGAAGTTATCAGGAACATACAACCTTCCTCTACATTCCAGCTTTGACTTAGAAAACCTTAGTTGATCTCTACAACTCAAATACTTACCCTCTTAATTTAATTACTTAGGAATCTGCTCAAAATATCTCTGTGCCAGTCTACCAGTAAGATTATTATGATATGAACTTTGTAAACTTCTTTCTAAATAAGGAGTCAAGAACTAAGTGCTAGTTTGGGACCACAAGTTTGGAAAACTTCCTTCCGAAAAGAACAAATAAAGCTGTAAAGACATGTAGCTTGAACTTACTCTAAAACTCATGTCAGGTGTAAATGAAACCTTAAGAGATCATCTAATGTCATGATTCTCAAACCTGGTTGGCATCTATACTAATAAAAGAGTAATATGCTAATTAGACCAGGAGACCTTCTGGAGACCTTCCGGATGTCCTTCCGGACAAAGCCAGGGGCTTGGCCGGCCTGCAAACCACCCCCAAACGGCCATCAGCCCCTTGCCCAGGCCCACCCCACCCCCAGCAGGGACCCCCACCCCGATGGGGGCATGGCCAGCCTGCAAACCACCCCAGGCCCCTTGCCCAGGCTGGCCCCACCCCCCCAAGGGAACCCCCACCCTGATCCGGGACCCCCTTCAGGGCAGACCAGCCAGCCCCCACCCATGCACCAGGCCTCTATCTATACTAATAAAAGGATAATGTGCTAATTAGACCAGGAGACCTTCCAGACATCCTTCCAGACAAAGCCATGGTGGCAGGGCCGAGGCAGAGGTGGTTAGGGGCAATCAGTCCAGGAGGAGAGGGCAGTTGGGGGTGATCAGGCCGGCAGTGGGGGACAGTTGGGGGCAATCAGGCCAGCAGGGGGGAGCAGTTGGAGATGAGCAGGCCGGCAGGGGGGGCAGTTGGGGGCGATCAGGCCGGCAGGCAGAGTGGTTAGGGGCGATCAGGCAGGCAGGCAGGTTAGCAGTGAGGATCGGGCCTAAACCGGCAGTCGGACATCTCCTGAGGGGTCCCAGATTGGAGAGGGTGCAGGCCGGGCTAAGGGACACCCCCTCCCCCCAATGCACGAATTTCGTGCACCAGGCCACTAGTATTAAAATAATCTGGTGAGCTTTAAAGAAGTGATGCCACTCAAAAAAAATAATTTGAAAAACCAGGCTCTATCTCCAGGGATTGATTGAAATGGCCCCAGGCAGTATTTACCTCTCTTTAAAATGAGCTCCAAAGGTGATATTCACACAGCCAAAGTTACAAAGCACTGAGGTGTACACTAATCGCCAAGCATAGCTCATCTAAATACTACTTGGGGAGCCCGTCTGGCATGGCTCAGTGGTTGAGCATCAACCTATGTTTCTATGTCTCTCTCCCTCTCCCTTCCTCTCTGAAATCAATAAAAATATCTTTTAAATCCTACCTGAGGTGCTTTTAAGAACTAGCAGGTCCCACTCTAAGGGGAATTTTTTAAGCTTCCCATTAATTGAACCAGGCACCTGACTTGCATCTGAGACCTCAACAATGATAAAATACATAATTATTTTACAGATAGAGACCAGGAGAGTGAAAGTTACCTCCCAAAGGATACGCTGAGTTAGGGCTGTCCTTCCCCAGGTCTCCAGTGCCCAGTATGGAACAAGTGCTCTGACCAATAAATGTATGGCATGTGCAAGCACACACATAAAAGTTTTACTTTTTGTTCTTTTCTGATTTTTACTCTCTTGAGAACCACTAAATAAAAGTGGGATGAGACCACATGGCTATCAGGAGGAAGTAGATATTAAAATTTAAGGAAAAGAAAATTCCAACCTGGCCAGTATGGCTCAGTGGTTGAGCATCAACCTATGAACCAGGAGGTCACAGTTCGGTTCCCAATCAGGGCACATGCCCGGGTTGCAGGTTCAATTCTGGGGGGGAGGGAGGGGGCATGGAGGTGGCAGCTGATTGGTGATTCTCTCTCATCATTAATGTTTCTATCCCTCTCTCCTTCCTCTCTCTGAAATCAATAAAAGCATTTTTTTTTTATAAAAAAATCCAACTACAGGTCAGGAGCCCACATTTTTAGTTATATTCTTAGAGTCTTAGTAAATGCTTTTTAAAAAACTCTATTTTTGAATTTACTAAATATGAATTTTGAATGAATAAGTGGCACAAACTTTGGGGTTGGGTATATGGAATCTTCTGGGTAATGAAACATGAGAAATTTTAAATGTGCTTGACTTCACACCCCTTTGGCTCACCAGGCTCACCATGAGAAAGAAGTCAACTCTCAGGTTGCCTGTTTTCTGGAGCCAGGCTCCAGAATAAAAAACATGAAGCCAACCTAAGCCCAATCTGAAGCCTGGAGGCAAAACCCAACTGACCCATGCATAAAAAACATAAGTGTTGCCGAAACCGGTTTGGCTCAGTGGATAGAGCGTCAGCCTGCGGACTGAAAGGTCCCAGGTTCGATTCTGGTCAAGGGCATGTACCTTGGTTGCGGGCACATCCCCAGTAGGGGATGTGCAAGAGGCAGCTGATCGATGTTTCTAACTCTCTATCCCTCTCTCTTCCTCTCTGTAAAAAATCAATAAAATATATTTTAAAAAAAAAAAGAAAAGAAAGACCCAGCCCCTGCCTTCAGGGAGATTACATTTTTAAAAAATTAATTAATTAATTTAAAAAAAACACATAAGTGTTTATTGTAGTAAGCCACTGTTAGGATGGCTTATAATGCAATATTATTGTAGCAATAGCTAATAAAAGTAACTTTCTTTTTTAAAACGTAAGGGCACTTTGGAAAAAACTCAAAGTAATATATAAACTTAAAAGTATTTAAATAGCCCTGGAAAGCAAATAGTAAGGTGAGGCCTTCTGTTGTTCTAAGTAGTTAAATCACCATGCTCTGAGTTAAGAGGACTTGGGGCAAGGCCTACAGAAAACAAGGAGAGCTAAACTAGAACAGTGATTTAAAGCTACTTCCCTCACATATCAATCAGTGATACCCTAACCACTGAAGAGCTCAGCCCTCCCTGAAAGTACTAGAGTTCTACTTCCTGGTGAAATGTTGCCTCTCTCCCACACTGTTAAATTTCCAACGTATGTTAGCTGTACCCAGCGGGGACTAAGTTCCAATCCTTCTCAAGAAGCATTGACCTTATATACCAGAGTTTCTTGGCACTCAGCAACCAAGTAACCAACAATAGCAAAATGGGAGAAAATAGTCCAAACCTAACAATGAGGAAAAAGAAATATACCTTTATCCATTTATGAAGATAAAAATTATAAGACACTACTGATTTAATGACAGCTCTTCGAAAAAAAAATGTACTCTACATTAAATGTACACAGAAGTTTTAAGCGGTGCTCTGATTATAATATGAAAATGTGAGGAAAAATACATCTTAGAATAAGGAAATACTGCAATTATTCCTTTCATGCCACAACCCTTTCTTCCCGTTAGAATATACTTCCCTACTGGCATAAAACCCAGCTCTAAGAATGCAACTGTAACAAACTACAGAACCTATTACTAAGACCTTCAGTAAAACATTGATTATTTTAGAAAACCAGTGATGTATTAGCCTAAATAATGTAAATTTTGTCACATGCTAAGTCTACTAAGGACTGTTTAAAATAACCCTTTTCCAACCTGGGCAGTATCACTCACTAAGCCAAGATTACAGACACATTTCTTAAGTCAAATAGAAAACAATATTTAAGTAGAAAATAATGTTAGCTTCATCTATTTGCCACCCATATTCTTCTAATATATGAAAGTGAAACTAAAAAATTAGAAAACAATGTTAGCATCAATCTCCTGTCACTATTGTTTTTCTGATGTGTGCATAATTCGACACAATCATGTGACCTGCCTTATTTCATTTATTCATTCTTGGTATCATGTACCCATCCAATGATTATTTTTAGAGCCATCTCATGTGTCAAGCACTGCTCTAGGCCAGGGATATAGCAATAATCAGAATGGACCTATATGCCACTGTACTAAAAACTAGGGATACATAGTACCTGCTCCACAGAGTCTCAATCCAGGTACCTCTTCTAGTACAATCAACAAGAATAAGTAATAAGACACATTGGTAAAATAGTAAAGATTAGATCTGCCTCTTCCTAACCCCTTCCTAACCAACCCAGCTTGGTTCTAGTACAGTATGGAATCAAGCCAAACATGACTCCCTGTAAAAAACTAACAAAACAATCTATACTATTTCAACCTTATTAACTGGATTAACAGTTCTTAGTTTTTAAAATGCTCAGACAGATCAGTATTATACTCTGAAGGTAAATGAATCATTCTGGCCACCTAAAGAAAATGTGTCCCATATTCAGATTCACAGCACAGAATCTAGAATCTGAGAGAAGCAGTTTGGGTTAACCACCCAGCAGCAGTTCTCAAACTTGGCTGCCATTTTGGAAATACCTGGAAAGCTTTTAAATACCCCATTGCTCAAGCTGCACTACAGTAAGCAGCAAAGTTTAAAAACCACAGATACAGAAAACTTGGAGGAACTGGCCACTTCCCAACTAACCCATGGATTAGAGGTGTGCTTCCTTCCAACAACATGAGCGGTGAGCTTCCTAAACACACCTCACAAAGACCTGTTAAGAACCTACTTGGTATTGAATAGGAGTTTGTAGGCTACATGCCAAACTTAGGGGAGAAGGCACAGACCTGAGTACATGGAGTAAAAAGCATTATCTCAAACTGAATGCCAAAAATGAAATAAAGCTTTTAAAATCTTATCCCAAAATTTGTTAGAAATTGATATTAATAAGAGTCAAGTTAAGTTCCCACTGCTACATATCTAAAAAAGAGGCGGAGGAAAAAGAACAACCCCCAGGCTGGCTTGTGAAGGGTTTTTTTGTTTGTTTAATACATCTGAAAAGAATGCATATACAAAGAATTGAGACATGAGAAAGCATTGGTTCAACACTAATGAAACTACAAGAATTAGGATTTGGGGAAGGTGGAGAATATTACCTAAACATTTTTTAAAATGTTGGAAACTGCAACCAAAATAAGCTGATAAAATCCCTATTAACACTTAGGAAGAGTCTTCATAAGACTCTCTCCATGATTTTTATTAAACTAGAGAGCCTCAACTGGCTGCTCTAGGGTTCCTCATGCAAAACAGAAATAAGGGGATTCCCCTGACTGGTCCCCATGTTGTTAAATGTTCTCCCCACCCCCACCCCACCCCTAGCTTCTTAATGAAGCAGGTCTCCATCCTCATAACTTGAAGAGGATGTGAATCATTCCACAGACATCTGTCTTCTAGCACCCCTCATAGATACCAGGTCTTCAGCTGTGTTCTAGGAACCATATCATACACTATTAAGCTGCACATCTATGCTAAGCATATAAGACAATGACTGACAAGGAAAAAATGTTTTTTTTTAAATTATGTACTTAATCCATTTGGTATATTTCAAAAGGTGCAATACTTTTCTTCATTTATCAGTGAAAGAAGTTAGACATTAACTTAAAAAAAAAATCAGCAAACGGCTAACAAATTTCCTTGAAAGTCAGTCACATATATAGTGCATCCTAGAAAAGAGGAGGGGCAAGACAGGTTCCACCCACTTTCATGAGTTTCATCAAATACTGAACCTACTCAAGGGTGGAGAGAAAAGGCAACTTTCAAAAAGGAGTATGTTATTAAATGAGGCATTTACTATACTCCTTCCTAAGAGCACCGATGGGGAACATGTTTTCTAAACTAGATCTAGGAAGTGGAATGTGGAATCACTCCATCCTCCTCACCTAAAGGGCTGTCCAATGGTTAACAAATTTTTAAAAAATGACTAAATAAAAACAAACTCCACATACACACCCCTCCCCTCCCACCACAAAAAAAAAAAAAAAAAAAAAATACTAGATGTCTCAGATCACTCTCCAGAGTGGAACCCGGGAGCAGCTTCAACAACCCGAATTAGTCTGTTACAGAGTCATCACAAGCATGCCTTGCTTTTAAACAAAACAAAAAACAAAACAAAAACTAGTATTGATCACTTTTCTGACAATACACAATTACTCAAAATTAACTAGTATTGAGAGGGGGAAAGGGACCATATCTATGGGCCTTGTTTCACACGAGTGCATATGGGTAGGTGCAGGGCATTTGTCATTATTGCAAAAACGAATTTTAATTTTTAATCTTTAGTTTGATTTAAACATTGCTTTTAGTATGATGCCGAAACCAGCTGTGCAGAAAGGGCTCTGGAGAGATGTTCATAGCAGCACACACCTGCGGCTCTTCTTCGGTTCTGGAGGCTCCAGGGCAGCCAATATTGCTTCGTCAAATACATTCTTTAGGCCTTTCTGAAAGGGGTAGAAAGAAAAAAAATGGGCAGTCTGATTTTCAGTATAAGAAAGTGGAAGTTCAAATTAAAAACATTCAAATCCCAAAAGTTGGCAAAGAACAAAACATTAAAAACAATCCTGAACCTCCACACAATCATCTCACTTCACCAAGTTTTGTCCAGGCAGGGCCCTGGAAGGATCCAGCAATTCAGAGGAGCAGATATTCATGAGTGAGACAGTGGTCCTTTGAGAAAGCGTTTTGCAGACCAATGTATGTCACAAGAAGCAAACAAGCACATGTGTCATTTGCTCATTCAATATGCGTTTTGTAATGTGCTGCTGAAACATTTTACATAAAAACAAGTGAAGCAGCTCTGCATTCAAATGAAACAGCTGGATATGGGAGGATGGGCACCAGGCAGTGGCATCCTTGTTACATGAAGGCACAGGCAAAGATGGAGAGAGCGATTACAGTGGCTGCAAAGATATTCACTCTGAACTCCCTTTATCCCACCAATTACACAGAGCCAAGGGGATTCAAGGAAGCAAAAATGTGGGTACCTGATACATATATAAAACTAGAGCCAGTCAGTGCAACAGGAATAAAGCTTCATCAGGCATTTATACAAACAATTGTATATTTTTAATTTCAAAATTTGAAGGTAACCACAATTGTATATTTCCCTCACAAGGATGAAATCAGAAGAAAATATAAAGGTGGCAGCTTTACATCTCAACATAAACAAACCTTAAGTCAACTGTTAAAATGGATGCTATTCTTAAAAGATAATGTAACAAATAATCTCATAAAGCAGTAGCAGATACATCAATATCTTTCCCACCCAGACTGACAAATACTCCACTACAGCACAGACAGCCAAAGCAATAGCAACACAAAGTTTCACTGCACAAAGGAAAACCAGAAAAAAATCGTCCCTTCCCCATTACACTCTACTAGCAAGTCACCCTTTTTCCATAAAGTTTGTCATGCAATTACAATTAACAATTGATCATAAGAATAAAATGATGTTTGTGTTATTTTCTCCATCTAGAACTAAGATCTAGAAGTGTTAAACTCTTATTTTCTCCAAGAGGACATTCTTAATGCTAGACCAAGTTCCCTTTTGCAATAGTAATCCAAACCAAAAAGCTCTGAGCATCAGGCAACTCAAGCAGCAACTTGACTACTGATCACACAAAATATTCTGTAAGATATTGCATTCTTGGTCAAAAACTAATACAGAGGTTGCTCTAAGGTGGTGAGTAAAAAGACACAGAGGCTTTCAAACAGGATGGTTTTATTCCTTTGTTTTTAAATGATCTTTCTACAGTAGTGGGACAGGAAGCAGCAGCAAAGAGGGGAAGGAGAAACAGTTTAGAATATACAGCACTTCCTTTTGGGTTGAGTTTCCGGAGGCTCGAGGGCAGCTAGGATAGCCTCATCAAACACATTCTTCAGACCTCTCTACAAGACAGAGGGGAGGAGAGAGAATAGCAGCCAGGTTAGAGGTTAGAAAGACTAGCAGATACAATAGCAGTCTGGATTAAATGGGCTGGATTCACAGAAGCAATGTGCCTTAAGAAAAATAAATGCCAGATTGTAAGACTTAAGCCCATTACTGGGAAAGTATGTTAACTGAACAGAAACTTCTTACTTCAAAAAACTTAACTGAACAAGAAAGCAATTTTTATGAAAATGCCATATGTTGACTTCTAAAACAATCACACTTTGAAATCTAATATTACATTTTAATGAAAATAATGCCAGGAGAGGAAAATAGATATGCAAACACAAGAGATACATTGTGTAAGTAAGCCTTATAAATTCCCCAGTATTTCTAATGATAAGAATGGCACACACGTTTTGAAATCTATTAAATTTCAGAATTCTGTGAATTCAGCCCCTGAATAACTGAAGTACACAAATAGCAGACTAACAGGCATGCTACATGTTTCTAGATTCAATGACATAGCTGGATGGAATTAATCAGGATCTCAAAGTCAACCAGTTTCCCAGAACAAAAAGGTTCAGACATTTAGAAAGAGTGTTAATTGTTCAACAGTACCAACTGGGAAAAGTTTAAAGAACAGACTCTAGAAACAGCAAACACTTCAGTTATTCAGTAATGTTATCAGAGCAAGTAACCACCACCCAAGTTATAGAAAAACAAAGAATGGGGTCCTAGAATGAGTTTTAGCAAGCAGTCCAATGCTTTAAGGTGTCTGCATGGGTATCAGAGCATAAAAGCATGGAGTGAAAACAAAGAATATTCTCAGATCTACAGGGATTAAGATGCATAAATACACTTACACCTCAGGCAGAAATCCAACGTGACAGTGATTCAGTAGTACTGGTACCTTGGGCCCAGGTCTACAGACTCACTTAAACTCACCTAAATCTGAAGCCACAGGTTTACCACCCAAAGAAGTTTCACATGTTCTCTATGTCAGTTTAATCCCAAATAAAAAATTTGCGAAAGTTCCAGAATACAGTTCCAATAACAAGTACCAGCCCCAGACTACCCCAGATATTCCCACCCCTACCCTATTCCCACCATAGCCCCACCAATGCATCCCAGAGGACTGGCACTTACGCATTCTATTAGGTACAAAATAAATCAGAAATAACAATAAGTACTTAAAAAGAAGCAAAGCGGTTAAAAAGTTTTCTTCTTTCCATATCTTTTACAAAGTAGAAAAGCTAAACAAAAATTAAAGATCCTCTGAAATTCTTTCTACACATCTAGGAGAAAGTTTTAGTAGACAAATATGAAAGGAAGAAAGGAGAATGAAAAGTGAAATACATTCTATAAGGAAAAAAAGTGGAGAACAGCAATTAGAAACTAGAGCATTCCTTAATAAGAAGGAAATCTTTTCTTGTTTATTGGCAAAGATCAACTAATTCCATACAAAACAAAACTAATCTTCACTTTTACCCACAAACTATCTGATTATATAGTTTACTTTTAGAGAAATCAACAAACAATTTGTAGTCCTAAAAGTTCTAGCTCCCAAACATAACCACGGACCCTATTTTCTATCTTCTCTTTTGACTTCTCCAACATAAAAATCTGGTAAGAAAAACACAGTTGCTAAGACCTTTTCAAATTGTTATTCTCTGCAAAATGACTTACTATATAAACCTGTAAAAAAAAAAAAAAAAAAGTCATATATAGAAGCATCCAATTCTCTAAAATAAGCTTCACCAGTGACCTAAAATTGGGTCCACTTAGCCTACTTGCCTCCATTTCCCTCCCCAAAACAACCCATATTTAGAGAAAAGGGGTATGCAAAAGATGCACATAATTAATTATAATCTGCCACACACGTTCCACACATATCCTTCCCCAACAAACACACAAACACTTTTCTGAGTATGGTATCAAAACACAGGCATTTTTTAAAAATCTCAGTAAGTGCTGTGTGTGATAAGATGTAAAATCTTATTTAGTTTTAAATATCTGCTTTTACAATACAACTAAATTGCCAAAGAGAACTGGGTTTGGGAGAATATTAGGCCTTAAAATTATCCTGTGTAATATCCAGATAAACATGAAAATTTTATCTTTATCCAACCTAGTGCTAAACTGAAGATTACTGAATTATGTCTAGGCCCCACATACTAAATACCTAATATATGCACAATATGCAACTATATATGCCATTTATCTTACTATACATATAATCAAGATTAATGTAACTAAAATAATCTCTTCCCTTCAAACCTGCCCTAATTTACTTGGGTATGTTTTTGTTCATTGTTCAAAAGTCAAAGCCACCAGTAACTAGTAAAATAAAAGAGTTCTGTGAGAATTAGTTCCATAATTCTTTCCTTTGCCCCCAGATGGAGAATCAGTTGCAATAACCATGCAAGTCAAGAAAATGAAACCACAGGTCAGTTACAACTCTCAGCCTACATACTCTAGCGCTGTTCCCTGTCCTCAGAATCTGACATTTCCCACCAAGCTATGAGAAGCGTTCCAATTAAATCATTCAGAAAGAGACAGAGGAAAGAGGGCCACATAAAGAAGGAATGCCTCCCAAAACTGTAGAGACACTATACGTATAAGCATGCTTAAGAAACAGCCATGGCAACTTTCTCTGACGTGGAAGTCTCTATTATGACTAATTCCCTATCCCAGAAACAGTACAGCATCAACTGTCAGAATAGAATAGACAAGAAAAGGTCAGTACTATTTAGATAAAAATTTAAGGTGTGTGTTTGGGGGGGGGGGGGGGAGGGGATTGTAAATTTCTGCTTACCTGGACCTTTCCTGTAATTTTTTTTTTAACACAATCCCTGACCACTACAAATGCCTCAGCACAACATGGAAGCTCACCAACACAAGAGCTTTACTTGAGACTAATAATTTCTCCATAAATACAGACATCCAGAAAAAGATATATACACTATGAAGCTGATCATAGATAGTCTTCCTAGGCAGTTTTCTTGACCACTGTTAGAAACAGCCCCTGAATCCTAATGCTCGAAGGAACCTCAGCTGCAAATAAAAATCAGGTTCCGCACAGTCCTCACCTGTGTGAGTGCAGAACACTCCACATACTTGACAGCCTTCAGATCACGGGCCAGCTTTTCAGCAGTCTCTGGAGTGATAGGTTTCTGTTTGTTCTTGGCAAGTTTCTCAATCGTAGAGGGGTCATCTCTGAGATCAATTTGGGTCCCAACAAGCAAGAAAGGAGTCTTTGGACAGTGATGAGTTATCTCAGGCACCCACTAGAGGAAAGGTATTTTAAAAATTACACCTTCATTAACCCACAAGTCTCTAGATCTATTTTCAAGTCAATACAAGTTCTGTGACAACATTTTTCAGGACAAGAATACCTGACCAACTCACCTTTTCTTTCACATTTTCAAATGAGGATGGAGAGACCACTGAAAAACAGACTAGAAATACATCTGTTTGTGGATAACTCAGCGGTCGTAATCTGTCATAATCCTCTTGCCCTAGGAAGGAAAAAAATTGGAGAAATCATCAACTCAATGTTGGTATCCTCATAGTATTAAAATTACCAGTCAACAAATTAAGTATGCAGCTAACAGTACAATGATTGTTAACGAGAAAGCAACATACCTAATAAAATGTATGGCTTTATATAATACTAGTGCCCGGTGCATGGATTCGTGCACATTGAAAGGAAATTAATTAGAATGTGGCCAGCGGGGCAGGACTGGGTAAGATGGGTCAGACATGCCCTGGAGCCAACTCCCCGCCCCCTCCACAGTCCCTCCCTGGCCAGCCGCACCTGGGGCAGCGCAGTGGCTCAGAGGGCATCTGCCCCCTGGTGGTCATTGCGCATCATAGCTACCAATTGGACGGTCGGATGGTCACTTAGGCTTTTATATATATAGATATTTGAGAAAATTCTCACTGTGCTAATTCTACTTAATATTTCAAGCCATTAGAATATTATTTGCATTATTACCAGTTTGAGGTTTTCAATCTTTGTGTCCATTAGCAATCCAACAACAGTGTACTAAACACATTAAACTGTTGCTACAGAAATGGTTAAAAATTACTCCTACTCAGATCTGGTTAAGAAATGATTACACTGAAACCATCTAAGGCAGTGGTCGGCAAACTGCGGCTCACGAGCCGAGGTTTGCCACTCTGTTGACTAATGAGTTTGCCGACCACTGGCCTAGACTCTCGATTCCAATAATTACAGGCTGTTATTGTTCCTTGTGATTAAACCCCTATCCCAGTGGTCGGCAAACTCATTAGTCAACAGAGTGGCAAACCACGGCTCGCGA
Organism: Cnephaeus nilssonii; assembly: GCF_951640355.1. Classification (NCBI taxonomy): domain Eukaryota; kingdom Metazoa; phylum Chordata; class Mammalia; order Chiroptera; family Vespertilionidae; genus Cnephaeus; species Cnephaeus nilssonii. Next base: position 90,498,293 of record NC_137078.1, read on the forward strand.
GCCGCATGTGGCTCGCGAGCCGCAGTTTGCTGACCACTGATCTAAGGAAACAAAAATCTCAGTGAAACCCAACTTACAATATCCATTGCCCATTCATGACTACCAAAGCAGGGTCACATTAGTTAACATGTGCAAATAAAACCAGTATCTGAAACTGAGAATGCCTAGAAAAAAAAATAACTCGACAATACTCTATGGATGCTAAATCCATGGGGAGAAATTCTGGTGAAAAGAATAATATCTGCATGGTCTAAAAGAGCCACAGAGGGGGGGAATGTAAACTAATTGTAAAGAAATCAGACATCATCTTGACTGAGTGAAGAAAATAACCATCACCAGTGAGTGGTACATGAATATCAACAGCAGTGAGTGACAGATGAAGATCATGCGCCTCCAGATTTATATCTTAAAAAAGACATCACTAATGTGATATTCCAAACAAATAGCATAGTTTGGTCTGTGTTTCCTCAAAATGAGGAACATTTTATAAGGGGAGGAGGAAGAGAGGATGGACCTATATTAAAATAACGTCATTTTAAAAATGTCATAAAAGAGCCCAGCCAGCTGGCATGGCTCAATGGTTGAATGTTGACCTATGAACCAGGAGGTCACAGTTCAATTCCCAGTCAGAGCACATGCCCGGATTTCAGGCTCCATCTCTAGTAGGGGGTGTGCAGGAGGCAGCCGATCAATGATTCTATCTTATCATTGATGTTTCTCCCTCCCTCTCTCTCTCCCCCCCCCACCCCCGCCTTCCTCTCTGAAATCAACAAAAAATATTTTTTTAAAAAAGAATAGTAAAGTAAATAGGGCAAAATGTTAACAATTGGAAAATCTGATTAAAGGGTCTATGGAAGCTCCTGGAACTATTCTTGCGACTATTCTGTAGGCTTGCAATTATTTTCAGATAAAATGATTTTTTAAATAGCCACACACACTTCCAAACTGTGAGAAGGGAGGAGTTATAGGGGAAGGATTTAACACTCTAATTTCAAAACTGAGCTACAGCAATCCTATGTATTAAAAAGAGGTATTTAGCCAAAACCGGTTTGGCTCAGTGGATAGAGCGTCGGCCTGCGGACTCAAGGGTCCCGGGTTCGATTCCGGTCAAGGGCATGTGCCTTGGTTGAAGGCGCGTCCCCGGTGGGGGGTGTGCAGGAGGCAGCTGATCGATGTTTCTCTCTCATCGATGTTTCTGACTCTCTATCCCTCTCTCTTCCTCTCTGTAAAAACTCAGTGAAATATATTTAAAAAAAAAAAAGAAAGAAAGAAAGAATATATGCACCGCTATGTTAATAGCAACATTATTTAAAAAAAAAAAAGAGGTATTTAATGACACTGAACTCTATACACTTAATAAAAAAATTTTAAAGGGCAGGAAAGACAAGTTAAATATTTTGTATGCCAATAATTTTTTTTTTTTGCCCACCAATGAGAGAGAATATAAGAATTTAGAATAGCTATCAAAACATGATAATTAGCCCAGCTGGTGTGGCTCAGTGGTCGAGTGTCGACCCAGGAACCAGGAGGTCACAGTTAGATTCCCAGTCAGGGCACATGCCCAGGTTGCAGGCTTGATCCCCAGTGTGGGGTGTGCAGGAGGCAGCCAATCAATGATTTCTTCTCATTATTGATGTTTCTATCTCCCTTCCTCTCTCTGAAATCAATAAAAAATATTTTTAAAAAAGAGTAGCATTTAAATTTTGACATACAAAGCTATTGGCTTTGGGGTAATGATTCTACAGCATGGGAAAGAGTCTATGTTAAGTAAACATGTTAAATTAACAAAGCTAAATATAAAAACATATACACAATAGTAAAGCATTTGCAGAAACAAAAAACACAATAACTAGGGAACTCACTAGCAAGAATTTACTGTTGGGACCAAAAGCAGAAATAGAAATAAGGCCTTAAAAGAGGGAGAAGCCTATCTCTGGGCTTAATAATATTATTTAACTATAACCATAATAGTTGCAGCCAAACATGAGGTAGGAAGGCTATAAAAAGAATTCAGAACAAAATGACACAGTCAACAGATTAAATGCAACCAAACAGTTAACATCAGCCACCATCTCAATGGGGATGAAAGCTTTAGAAGAAAACCGAGTTAATGTCATGACTTGAACAAGGAAAAGGGACTCTGAGATTAAGGCCTCTGAAGAAGGAAATGGAGTCTCCTCAAGTGTGTCAAAGATAGGAAACTCACCCTGGACACCTCAGCCTCAGGCCTCCAGAGCTTCTCAAAAAAGACCTCTGACTTACAGTGACCTCAACCAGCTGAGATAGAAGCCCCCTGCCCCTACTTTGCCTGGGATGGTAAAATTATTTATTAATGCATGCCTTTTTACTCCCAGAAAGATTCAGAATCTAATACAGAGGTAAAATAAATCAAATACTGTTATTGTTAATTTTCAGTTACATTTAGGAATAACCTATCCTTATTTATAGTTAACACTCATGTCTGTAACATTTAAAATAACATGCCATACTAAAGAACATGATTCTGATCCCAGCTTAAAATGTGCAATTGAGTAACTGATCTTAAACTTCAAATTTCTTTGTTGAAAATGTTAAGAATGTTATGAAAGCTATAAAGAAAACAGTTTAAGATAAATTAGTACAGGAAATCACAAGTTACCAGGTTTATTAAAGTTCTGTATGTAAAAAGTTGGGAATGTTTCACTTGTCAAGTCAAGCACTCTAAATTATTCAAAATAGAAAACTGAATACATTCAATTTATAACTGCCGTTTAAAATGAGGCTGATTAGAATTAAAGTCTTGTCAACCTAAGTTAAACAGCCAATATTAATCAAAGGACTAAAGGCTTACCCACTCCAAGCTATTTACTGAAGAGATATAAAATATGTCCATACAAATGTTCATAGCACCATTATTCATAATAGCTTAAAAGTGGAACCCAAATATCAATCAACTCATAAATGATAAACTTTGCTTATATTCATAGAATGAAATACTACTCACCAATAAAAATAAGCTACTGATATACAACACAGATAAAACTCAAAAACATTATGCTAAGTGAAAGAAATCAAACAGAAAAGACTGCATATTGTATGATTCCATTCATATGAAACTTTAGCAAAGCAAACCTACAGTGACAGAAAGCGGATCTGTAATTTCCAGGGAAGGGGCACAAGGAAATTTTTAAGGTGATATATCTTGATTATGGTAGAGGTTACACAACTATATAATCAGCAAAATTATCAAACTGAATACTTAAAATGAGTTAATTCTATTGTATTATACTTCAATATAGCTAAAAAAATAAATAATGAATAAAATTTTAAGGCTTATAAAAATATAAAATTTTAAAATATCTTTTTTTTTTTTTGCATATATAGATTGCTTCCAGGGGCACACATAAAACAAAATCCCTTACATATCATGAGATATGGGTCATTATTTTATTTTTCTCTATTTTCCCCAAGTTTCCTCTAATATACCATTACTCTCATAATTTTTAATTCACAAAAATGTTAAAAGGTCTAAGACACTATTAAAAGCTACTGATCTCTTGCCCTAACCAGTTTGGCTCAGTGGATAGAGCGTCGGCCTGAGGACTGAAGGGTCCGAGGTTCGGTTCCGGTCAAGAGCATGTACCTTGGTTGCAGGCACATCCCCAGTCGGGGGTGTGCAGGAGGCAGCTAATCGATGTTTCTAACTCTCTATCCCTCTCTCTCCCTTCCTCTCTGTAAAAAATCAATAAAATATATTAAAAAAAAAAAAAAGGTACTGATCTCTAAACTTAACTGCTTACTATTGTTTCTCCATTTCACCTTCCCAATTGAATCTAGACAGTACCTCGCATTGGGCAGTATAATATACTCCATAAAAGCATTATGTCAGCTAGAAGTCATAAAAAGTGAAAGATTTAGAATTCCTACATACTAAAAGGATAACACTGAAATTTCCCTTTGGCTAACTTAACTGAAAATTGTGAGAAGTCAGACATCAAAATGTGCAGCCACTATTAAAATAAAAAAATAACACTGAAGAATTGGTTATAGTTAAGAAAGAAAAAAATCTGTTCCTTTAATTTGAAAAGTTGACCACAAATATCAATACTATAAGCTAGACATTGGATAACCCTCAAAATATTTTCAAATGTAGTATAAAATAACAAGCTATATGTATGAAGCTAACTGTACAAATTTCAGGGAGTGATAATTCAGCTTGTCCATGTACTAGTACTTTGCTCTCACCCTACTTCATCTCTTCCCACACCATCCACCCAGGATCCTCCAAACTCCTATTTGCCATTCAAGGTCTGGGATTGCCTCTTGGTCAAGCAAAAACCATCATGATATTCAACCCTGCTAACTATTAAAAAAACTAGAGGCCCGATGCATGAAATTCATGCAAGGAGCTCAGCCCTCACAGCCCCGCTTCACCCGGAAGGTCATTTGGAAGGATGCCCAGTCTAATTAGCATATTACAATTTTATTATTATACAGATGGCAAGTGGTTTGCTCATATGCTAGTTTCCCAAAAATGTCCAAAAAAAGACAACCGGCAACTGTCATAGTTACAGACCAAAACATTAGAAAATATATCAAGTTTTCACCTGCAGTATCAAAAAGTCCAAGAGTATATGGCTCTCCACCAATCATAACTGTGACTGCATAGTTGTCAAAAACCTAAAAACATAAGAATACACTGTTAGTGTGCAAGGCGGTGGTCAAAATGAGATAGGACAACTCTTAAACTAAGGCAATGTTTCCTTCCTAAGACTTATTCCTCTCTTAGCCCATCTTCTTTATATATAACCAACGTTGTCAACCAAGCCCTTTGCATGAGCTAAATGGTTATTGGGAAAAATTACAGGGGGTGTTCTGGAATGTCTGCTCTACCCCAGCAGCCTGGACAAAAGGGTTAGAGATGTCACAGTAGCAGAGTCCCTAGCTATACAAAATGACCATGGTCAAGTTTGAAAAATTTTGAGACAATAGTTTAGAGTTTACCTCAATGTTCAATCTGACTTCTGAGAAATGATTTCTTCATAGACCATTTCCTTTTAATCTAGAATTAAAATCTCCTAGGTCCATGATAATCTTTTTCCCTTCAAGGTTCAAGATAAGAAGAGCCTTGTTGCCAACAGGCCCGTTAGAAAGAAATAAAGGTTCCCTCAAGATAATCAAGTTAAGTTGTCCAACTAAAGGCTGGAAGATTATTTGTTGGGAATTCATGAATAAAATTTATGTTACTGGGTACAAACCACATGACCCAAGATACCTTCTTTGATCTAGATGCTTTTTTGGTAAATAGACTGTAAAACCCATGACAAACTCAATATATATTAATATGGTTGTACTAAGTTATTTGTAAAAATGGGAGATAATGGTGCTAAGTGGATAAAGACCCAACACTAATTCATGGATATCTTTGAATTAATTTACAATTAAAAAGCAATGCTTTCCAACTAGTAGGAGGATGTTACATTTCAAGACACCTTTTAGGTACCTAACACTAATTTTCTGATTCATGTTTTAACAGGTAAGGAGCTTGTTTAGCCCTAGCCGGTTTGGCTCAGTGGATAGGATCCCCAATGAAGGGGACGTGCAGGAGGCAGCTGATCAGTGATTCTCTCTCATCATTAATGTTTCTATTTCTCTCTCCCTCTCCCTTCCTCTCTGAAATCAATAAAAATATTTAAATAAATAAAATAAATGTAAACAAGAGTGGAAGCAAGGGCATGGGGGAGGTGGTAGTTAAAGGAAAAGTCAGTTCTTAATAACAAGAACAAGGAAATGTAACTAATGTGGTTAAGCTCTCAAACCATATTGGTTATTTTCTTAAGTCATACCTAACCCTTTTCCAGAGATCCACATACAAACACATAAAGCACCCACAAGCCCACCTTAAACAGTCATAAAAGTATCAGAAATGTTTACAAGAAAATAATGTTAATGGAGACTGAAACACAAAAATTCTGACAGTTGCCCTCACTATGAAACAAGATCCATGTTATCTCTAAAAGTCCCCTTCAATCTCAGAATTTATTTCACTTACAATGTCCCCAAATGGGCCAACACAAAAAAAAAAAAAAATGATTTTTTATTTAATTATACACTTAAATTCTCCCCCTCCAAGAAACCTAATTTTGGTCTACCTCATTCACTTTATCTGCCTTGGGGTATTATAGATTGTCAATTCCAAGTAAACATAATTACCAACATTTTAACAATTCACCCTCTTAACAATGCTCATGTCTCTGAAGATTAACCTAAAGTACTCATATTTTCTTCCTTTTTACTTACAAACAATATTAATCCACATAGGAGCTTCATAATCCCTAAAACAGCTCACTTAACACAGGTGGATGTTGCCAAGCCTGGCCAACCCTACTCCCCTCACACCACTGACTGGTCATCTATGTTTAACATAATTCTACCACTGGGTTGGTCCAACAACTTGGGACAAACACTGAATCCCCAAACACATTCTTTTACAAGTGTTACCCTAAATAACTCTGTCTCCCTGTCTCCCTGTCTCTCTGTCTCTCTGTCTCTCTTTCTCTCTCTCTCTATTATCTTTGTAATTCCCATTTTCCCTCTATTCTTCCAAGAAGCTAATAAAAAGATTTGTGGGAGAGGACCCCCAAAGGCTTCTGTTGGTATTCTCATAACAAAAGCAGAGGTCTTCTCCACCCCTAAAAACCAGTTTGGAGCTCCATTAGTGCTAAGACCAGAGCTCCATAAGATTCTCTTCTACTCCCTCAGAAGAATAAGTGTAGACATACTACTTTCTCTGAAGTTATAAGACCCCAAAAGCATTCCAGAAGACCTCCAAGCACTGATTAATCATTGGCCAAGATATCAAAAATAAAAAAGTCACCTCATTCCAAGATGTAGGGCATACTTCTCCAAACTGAGAACACCACTCTTTAGAATCTTGTCTACTGGAGTTTTGCCTCCCAGCACTTCTTGCAAACCCTTGTGTCACCCCTTCTGACTTTCCACTGATTTTTCAGCTGTTTAATTTTAAAGTGTATATAATTTACCCATGAGAAGTCAAGATCTTTAAAAACAGGAAACAAAGGCAGACAACAGAAATATTTCAGTACACTCAGAGAAAGAATGTTCAAAAGGATATCAAATTATATGTTTCACTAACAGATGAAAGCCTTTATACTTACAGTCGGTACATACTCAGATGGAAATTTGTTTGTTGTGTAGGATATCAGAAGACATGTTTTACCAACAGCACCATCGCCCACAACAACGCACTTAATTGTCTGCATTGCTGAAACAGTTTTATATCCACTTTAAATATTTCAAATCCAATGATGACCTACAAAAAGATTAAGGATATTTGTTTTATTTATTTGTACTTATATATGTATTGTTTTCTTCACCTAGCAACAGGTTCATTCATTTAGAGCAAAAACAAAACTAGTACCCCAACTACTATCACTGAAAGAACCTAAGGAGAAATAGTGACTTGCTCAAAGTCACAATCTACACTAATAAAAGAGAAACATGCAAATTGACCATCACTGCTACGTCCACCAGCCAATCAGGAGGGAATATGCAAATTAGAAGGACAAAGATGGCAGCCACCCAGCTGCTGGAGGCGCAGAGTGGCCAGGTGGGGCAGGACGCCTGCTATGAGAGGGAGGGCGGGGGGGGGGGGGGGCGAAGGGATCTACAGGAGCAGCACTCCGGCCACAGCGAAGACGAAGACAGCAGACTCTGGCCAGAGCCTGCAGCAAAGACGAAGAAGGCAGACTCTGGCTGGAGCGAAGGCCTGGGTCCCGGGTGCCAGAGGAAAACCGGTGCTGGAAGCCAAGGGAAGGAATGCCTATTGCATGAATCGCTTCATGCAACAGGCCTCTAGTAATAAATAAGAGTCACGTTGCTAATGCCTGGTTATTTCTACTTAAATGGTGTTCTTAAAAGTTCAAATTTGTGTAAAAAGCAGCATATGTCTTACTATAGTGAAAGAGAAGAGGCCATTTGTATTTCAGAATGAATCCCATTTAGTATACCAAATATTCTGTGAAACTTTTCCTTCAGTTGTATGTACACACCCGTGTGTGTATACATGTATGTGTACTACACTGCAATATAAAGGCCACTTCTTTAAAGAATGGTCCATATATCCAACCTTAGAGCTACAGTTACTTGGACTATAACCAACAAGGAGCAAACACCACCATTCCCCTGTAAGAGATGAGCAACATGACAAACCAGACAAAGATCAGGGTAATCCCTTGTTCTCAGCAGCTGTTTTAGCATCGGGTTGCGTAGTTACTAATTCAATATCTGTGGCATAAAGAGGCCAAAATCTACATTTTTTAAATATATTTTTATTGACTTCAGAGAGGAAGGGAGAGGGAGAGAGAGATAGAAACATCAATAAGAGAGAATCATCAATCGGCTGCCCCCTACTAAGGATTGAGCCCAAAACCTGGGCATGTGCCCTGACCGGGAGTTGAACTGGTGACCTCTTGGTCCACGAGTCCATGCTCAACCACTGAGCCACACTGGCCAGGCTCTTAATCTCTTTTTGCCTCAGTTTTCTCATCTGTAAAACAGAACTAATTATATCAAAACCTCACACAGTTGTTATGACGATTAAATAATATAAATAAGGCCTTGCCCTGCCCATTGTGGCTCCGTGGTTTGAACATCAGCCCACACACTGAAGGATCTTGGGCACATAACTGGGTTGTAGGTTTAATCCCCAGCCTCGGTAGGGGTGCATGCTGGAGGCAATAAATCGATGTGTCTCTCTCACATTGATGTTTCTCTCTCTCTCTCAACCCCTCCTTCCCTTCTTCCCACTCTCTCTAAAATCAATGGAGAAAATATCCTATGGTGAGGATTAACCAAAAAAAAAAAAAAAAAAAGATTTGGCTTGTAGCTCATACTCAATATGCAAGAATTCCTCTACCTAGTGTGTCAAATAAATCAATTCTATCACATTAGAATATATATATATATATATATATATATATATATATATATATATATATATATATATTCACTATATATATTCATTGAAACTCACAATGTAGCCCTGGCCAGGTGACTCAGTTGGTTGGAGCTTCATCCTGTACACCAAAAAGGTTGCAGGCTCGATCCCCAGTCAGGGCAAGTATGGGAGGCAACCATTCAGTGTTTCTCTCTCACATCGATTTCTCTTTCTGTTCCTTTCTTTCTTTCTCTCTCTCTCTCTCTCTCTCTCTCTCTCTCTCTCTCTCTCTCTAAAAATCAATAAAAACATATCCTCCGGTGAGGATTTTAAAAAAAAGCTTACACTGTACTACTGTACTTCCTTCTCTCTTTGGTGAACTATCTAATCAAAGTTTCCATGCTTTGCACGTACCAGGCACAACAAAATCAGAGGTTAAAATGAACTGACTATATTCGCTGCTACTTTAATGACACACACAAAAAAACATGAAATCCACCCAAATATTTCTTCTTCACCTAAAAACTCCTGTATTATTTCTGTATCTCCTGTGTCATTTCTGTATCTATAGAGTAGTCCCTAAAAGCAAGTTATCTAATAGGTATTAACAAAATAATTTAGGTAGGGGAACAGACCCTATCACTATCTTTAAACACCAAATTAAGTGCTTTTTTAGTTTACAAATCATCACTGCTTACATGTAAACGAACAAAAATCTGACAGTTACTACCTTTTATGCTTGAATTTAGCCTCTAAACCTGTAATTTCAAAATTATCACACCTCAGACCACCACAGTCAGAATTACCTTGGACTGGGTTTATTAACAATTCAGATTCCTGGGCCTTACCCCAAATCTCATAAATCAGAACAACACTTCCTATATAATTCTAATGCACAATGAAGTTTGAGAACCACTTTTCTATGTGATAGCAAGATAAAGAATACCAATAACACAAGAGTATAAACTAAGATAAACATTACTGGCATTTTAGGTCACCTAGAAATAGTTTCTTAAAGTAGAATTCAAATTATCAAAATGAATTACTGTATCACCCAGGCATTTTACATATTCAGTAATGAAAAATTCATGGTGAATATTTAAAGATCATGACATAATATACTTCAGAGGTGTTTCAACCTAAAAAGTGTTTTCAAATAATAACAGAGACAATAGCAAACATTTCCTATATGCCACATACTGTCCTAAACATATTACACATATTCATACATTTCATCCTCCCAACAACCCTATGAAGTGAGTACATTATCCCCATTTTACAGATAAGAAAACCAAGTCTCAGTGAAGTAATTAGGCAAAGATCAATGAGCCAGTAAATAGCAGAGCTGAAATTTAAACCCAAGCAGTCTTGACTGTCAAGCAAGCCCCTGCTCTAAAACACTATACTACCTCGCCTGAGAACTGACACTAATAAAAACAAACACGATCACTGCAAATGTAGTGGCAAGCATATACCCATGACAGTTGCTGGCATTGGAAAGAGGAAGGCAGAAGAGGAAGCAAGAAACAGAAGTTCAATTCCTGTTTCTTCACCCTGCAGACAATTACTGAATTTTATTGGGGAAAGGGGACAGAAGAATTAGTAACTGAGTTTGTGTTTGCTGTTCCCCTTTCTATATACCCACAAATCTTCCATTTCTTAGGATTCCTGAACTTAACAGCCCAGCAATCTGTTGGAAATTGGTTGTGGATCTCCTGTTAAGAGCATTGGTTCAGGAGTCAGACTGGTTCAACCATGCAAGCTATGTGACCTCAGGCAAGCTATTTAACTTCTCTATGGCTCAGTATTCCCTCATCTAAAAAATGAAAATAGTAATACCTTCCTCATAGGATAAGTTTATTAAGATAATACATGTAAAGAATTTGAAACAGTGTATGGCATACAGTAAATGTTGAGTAAATGTTAGCTATTAATTTGAATGATTAAAGGCACTTTTAAGTTAATATAGTTTAAAACATCAACAATTCTAACCCACTAAGAAAGGAGCACATAAATTTTATTTCCAAAATAATTACAGTATTCTTTGTACTTACTAAAAATGTAGTCAAATATAGAGCTATCATTATAGAAGTGGTCATTTCAGCATCAAATTCCAATTTAATTAACTATCTGCACAACATTTGCTATATAGTGTTAATAATTTCATGTACAGCCTGGCTGGTGTGGCTCAGTGGTTTGAGCATCCACCTATGAACCAGGTCACGGTGGGTTTCGGGCTGGGTCCCCAGTGGGAGTGTGCAGGAGGCAGCCGATCAATGATTCTCTCTCATTATTGATGTTTCTATTTCTCTCCCCTCTCCCTTCCTCTATGAAATCAATAAAAATCAATATAAATATATTTTTAAATAATAATTTAATGTATTAAAATATCATCAGATGGGAAGGAAGCAGGTGACCAGAGAAGAAACTTTGGTTTTGCAATATATAACAATGCCAGCTTCACAACATGGAGAAAACTAGGCCAGACATGTTTGCATATCCTGTGTTAACTTCCTGTTGAAACAATGCCAAGCCCTGGCCTGTGTAGCTCAGTTGGTTGGCACCGAAAGGTTGCCAGTTCGATTCCAGGCTGGGGCACATGCCTGGGTTAACAGGCTCAATCCCTGGTAGGCATGCAGGAGGCAGCCAAGGGCAGTCCTTTTTACACTTTATAATTTGTTTCCAGAGTCCTCAATAAACAGAAAATAATCTTACAACTTTGGCACTCATTCAAAAGTCAAAGCAATACAGATACTGCTAAAAGTTATTTCCCTAAAAAAAGAACCAAAAGAAGCTTAAATATGATAGAAGCTTAAATATGAT